>NC_090937.1:747874337-748528542 GCF_040938575.1 Ambystoma mexicanum
GCATGAAGGGACTTTGATAGGCAAAGAGACACGGGCACAGAAGGCCCTGATGCGAATGAGTGAACTGCATCCTTGTGCTGAAGAAGCCGGAGATTGTGCTACGCCCGAGTGAACCGCCTTGTCCCATGCTGAAAACATGGGGAAGGGAGGACAACGGCCTGAACATCCCGACATATCATTTTTGTGAACACTTTTCTTTTTCATAAACATTGTTTCCCACACTATTTGTATTTAGAGGTAAGGATTGGCAATAGGTGTATTAGTATGGGTCCTTTTATTTCGTCAGAATAGCACTAGGACTGTTTTTATTATTTGATGGTCGTAGCTTGCTCCCATCCGTAGATTTAGGATTAAATAGGTGTTAATCATACCCTTGTTGAAGTTCAATAAGCAACCTTGAACTGTGTTCAAATGTGTGTCTTACTGTTGATACCATGGCTTTCTTACACCCCCGATTTCCACAACCCATCTAACCACTATCCTTGCTTATTGTATGGGAAACGACAGCTCCCATAATTCCTCCCTACGTTACATTGGCAAGACTACTGAGCCGAGGAAGATGAGGAATAAGGTCAGGCAGATTAACCCTACTGACTTGCAATGGCTGTGTCCCTGTAATGAGGTCAGGCACGTAATCCTAACTATATACACCTACCACTTATTAACACTCCGGTTCAGGCGAATGAAAGATGGCATGCACAGGCACACTGAGCGAGGCTGGGTACGAGAAGGAACAGCACTTTCGTGGCTGATGCAAACCAGGCGATGAAAACCGGAAGGCCAAGGGGCTGATATGTAGTTACGAAGATCAAGAGAGAGCCAGGTAGGAATCCCACCCTTTCGGGAAGCCGTAAGCGTTCCAAGACAGAAACCAAGTGAGCGGAAGAAAGAAACCTTCAAGGTACTTGAAAGAAGCCTGTGACTCTCCCAGGTGAACAACAGAGTTGGGGAGGAGCAGAGGAGGCATTGGAAACAGCCTTGACTACTGCATGAAGAGCAGTGATGAAAGAAGGCTGATTAACACAACCAGTGAGTTATCGAAGACAAAAAAAGTCTGGTTTGTGTTAAAAGCAAAAGTAACTAACTCAAAAGGTAAAGGATGCGCGTATGCCAATAAACCGCGTAAAGGAAAGGACAATTGCTGAATTGTAAAAGGAATGGATACAAAGTAATGGAGTGGTCCTGCAAGACGAAATCGCACATTTGAAAGTCTCTGAACTTTTTGGAGTTGATTGGGAACCAAAGGCAAGAAAACAATTGCAATGCCGGAAGAAAGTTGAATGAATGAAAAGCAAAGTATGTGAACTCTGAATATGCCGAGAGGGCAAAATATATGAACTGTAAAAGAGGCCAAGACAGCAAACCAAAGATGATAAAAAACTACAATTACCAAGAGTCATTGGTGTTTTAAGAGGACAATTGTGGATTGTAGAATTATTGAAAGAGGTTGAAGTGGTAATGCAGAGGTCTCTGTAAAATCCTTGCAGTTTCGAAAGTCTTTGACAGTGAAAAGACACCAGAGACAAACGTGGGAAAAGGAACCCCCACGAGGTGAAAGACATGCTTGAGCCCGGCAGAGGAAAGGCTGTACAGTAAAGGTCAAAAGTGGAACTGTATATTTATGATAAGGCGGACAAAGCCCAAGGAAGTGATTGAACTACCAGAAGCTTGAAGCTTAAGCCTGAACAGTTATATTGAACTAGCCAAAGTGTGCAAGACAAAGAACTGTGCCATCCATTTGCGTATTAATGGAATAAGATATTGTTTTTGAGGCATGTTCCTAGTGGCTACATGTATAAATTAAAGGCTGCTGATCACGAGAAAATAAGCTTAGGGGTTGCCACATACAGAACCACATTTTGCATGAATCTGAATTTAACCATCTCGACCAGTTGTTTGCCTTTCCAATAGGTAGTTGGTGAACTAGTTGAGCGTGAAGATCATTAACTCCACCTGTAAATCTAGTAGTACGATTATAGTCACATGGTTGACTGTGCTAAACGCTGCATAAAGGTCGAGTAGAACCAGGAGAAATTAATCCCCTTTCTGAATTATATGAAGTGCTGCAACAATTACCTGTATAGCTGTGCTTTGGTGCTTTATCTGGATGTCAATCCAGATTGACACGCCTCTGATGCACTTGTGTAACACCCCATTTCATTTAGTGGGCTCAGAATGCTGTTTTCTATTTTAATGGCCAGGAACTAGGTGGGCATTAAGCTCTCAGTTCATTAGTTCCTCGGGTAACTCTGTACTATGGCGGCAAAGGCCTGGATGCAGGTGGCAGCATGGCTGTAAAGCAGCAACAGTATCCTACCGACTGTGTGACTGAAGTTGGTCTGCACCATTGACTGCGATGGCTACTTAGTGGATGGAGAGGCTGAGGCGTTCTGTAAACAGAAGGTGTGAGGCACAATGAGGGAACAGGCTGTTTTCAGGTGAGTGGTTTTGACTGAGAGGGGTCCAAGTTAAGATTCCCCCAGGTTCCCCCCTTGCCTAGTGGGGAAAGGCAAATCCATACACATAAGGAAAGCTGACATGTGTATCAAGACATAATTAATTGGTCGCTGGAAACACCAGGAAAGGTAATGGCCATCATCATGGATTGATCAGTAAAGGGTGGTTGACCAAATCAAATGCGGCAGAGAGGTCAAGCAGTAGTAGCATTGCAAGTTTGCCCTTATCCTTCAATACCTCGATTTGGGTCTTTAGGTCTATTAGAGCAGTTTCCGTCCCAAGTCTGGGACGAAATCCGGATTGTCGAAGGCCTAGCAGATTGTTAGATTCCAAGTAATCTTGAATCTGAAGGCATGCTGCGCGGTCTAAGATTTTAAGCAAAAACGGTACCGTGGTGATTGGTCGGAAGTTAGTAGGTATGCTAGGGTGAAGGGATGGTTTTTTGAGCAATGGGATCACCCAGGCGTCCTTAAGGTTGTCTGGGACAATACCTGTTTGAAACGAGGAATTTATGAAGGCCGTAATGAAAGGGGCCAAATCATGTGCAGAGTCCTTAATGATAGGGGCTGGGCAAGGGTCACCTTGGCAGTTGGATGGTTTGATTCTAAAGATGATATTTTCTACCTCCGTAATGGAGAGCGGAGAGTAGGCAAATGGTATGGTGTTAACGGTATCCGAAGGGGGCCCTAGCCGGGGAGAGTGAGCGGTTGTCGAGCTTCAGGCAGTCCTGCTTGTCCTTAATTTTAGATTGTAGCTTCGAGATTTTATTTAGTAAGGCTGCTTGAATGTTAGCACACCATTTACTGTCTTTCGTGCAAGTGTCTGGGGGGGCAACTGGGGTTTCTAACTCTTTTAGGATTCTGAAGAGTTCCTTGGTATTTGAGTCAGCGTGCAGGATGCGTTTGTTAAGAGATTCTTTTTTAGCAGTGATGATGGCGTCTTTGTAGGTGAGTGAGGCGAGAAGGAAGCCATCTTTATGCTCATCCGAAAGGTGGCTTTTCCATCGGTTTTCCACACAGCATTTAGCTTTGAGGAGCAATCTTAACTGTGGGGTGAACCATGAGTTAAGATGTGCTTGTGGTTTAGCCTTCCTAAGTTTGATAGGTGCTATGGAATCTATGGCCGTAAGCATAGTTTGGTTATAAGTGTCTGCTAGGGAGGTAGGATCAAAACCGGTGTTAGTGGCCGCGTTAAGGGCAGGGAGTAACAGTGGGAGGAGTTTTTCCTTGGTTATGCCATTTTTACTTCTAGTGGTGAGTGCTGGGGCTATCAATGTTGGAGATCGTGGGGTTGCTTCAATATTAAAAGTTATGATGTGATGGTCAGACAATAAGCAGGGGGTGTTGTCAAGAACCTTGATATTGCAGTTAGAACCGGCTAACCAGTCAAGGGTTCTGCCTTTGATATGGGTAGGTTCTTGAATGTACAAGGTAAGTCCGAGGTCAGTTAGAACATTCTCCAGATCTAATGCCACAGGATCTTTAGTGTCACCAAGACCCAAGTTAAGGTCACCTAGAATGATGGTTTGTGAATTGTTTTTAGTTTTGTCTAGGAGGAGAGTAGATATTTCACTGACAAAGGTCGGTGCCGGACCTGGGGGTCTATAAATAAGGTGGAGGGTGGCTGTTTGGTTAGGCGTTAGTGCTAGTTTGACTGACAACGACTCGGCTGATTCAAGTTTGAAGTCAGATGCCACTCTTAAGTCAAGGGAGTTCTTGTGGATGAAGGCCACGCCGCCACCTCTGTGATGGGTAGTGGTACGGTCACAACGCGTGATGTTGTAGTTGGGCGGTAAAGCCAAGGATAGTAAGGGGCCAGATGCAGCATGTAACCACGTTTCTGATATAGCGAATAAGTCGAGGTCAGAGGTGGTGATGAGGTCAGTAATGTCTAGAGCGTGTGCTGTGAGGGATCTAGCGTTGATAAGGGCGCCCTTGAGCACAGGCAGTTTAATCCCTGGTGTGGATTTATTACAAGTGGTGGTGGATGAAGGTGATCCAGGTGGAGTGTGTGTAGTTTGCTTGGAGGCGTTGTTGCGGGAGTGTCGTAGGCAGAGTCTAGTGCCTAGTCTCTTGTTTCCAAGGAGGAGGGGGCACGGTTGGTTGGGTGTGGGTTTCCTGGCGAAGTGTTCAAGCCACAGAGCTGGGTCATTAAGGTATTGGTTGATAAGGTTGCTAGAGTAATGTGGGCCTACGGTGGTTACTGTAGGACTCATTATGGGAGTCACAATCTCAATTAGCAATGCCTAGTGGTGAGAGTTTGGGTGGGCCAGACTATTGGGAGGCAGATCTGGATTAACCCAAAGGGGGAGTGTTATGGCAGTGGGTAACAGAGTGGCTAGGGCAACCCGTAAGGCTAGGGTGTAGTAAAGTGGAAGGAGCACACTGACGTGCATGATGGTTGTGATAGTTACCTGAGTGAGATACCTGCGAGATCTTTCACATGGGTCAGGATTGGATCTCATTAGGAGGAGCTGAAGTCACACTGACCAGAGCGGCCTAGAGAATACTAGTGCCTGGAGACCTAAATTCGATGTTAGCCGTGAGGGCCACATAGGCAATAAATTCAAATGCAAACACAAGCCAGAGAGGCACTAAATTCAAATGCAAACACAAGCCAGAGAGGCACCTAAATTCAAATGCAAACACAGATGACATCTAGGTTCAGGTGAACACAGGCGTAGGCTAGGGGCTCCTTGTATTATTAAAATGTGAAAAAGGTCTGCCGAGTTAGTCAGGGTTAGGCGACACGTGTGAACGTAATGTGTCGAGGCAATGTTAACAGTTAATTTGCAATGTACCTGTAGGACTAGTCAATCCGTGCAGGGGTCGCATGGGGGAGAGCAGAGGATGCCCAGTCAGTCGCAGGATGTAGGCACGTAGGTCGGGCGTAGCGCAATGGCCCGTGGCCCAGACCAGGACAGGCTTAGCCAGGCTTGTGCCTTATGCTGTGTGCCTTAGGTGTGCAGCCGGCTCTCGCCTTCTGGTGCTCTGCGCACCAGGTAGTCATGGTGCAGCTATGGTTGTTTTTAAGAAGGGGGTGTAGTCAGCCTCTTTTCTGTGACATGGGGATAGTCACTTATGGGACAAGGAATCAATGGTTTGAAGGAGTGGTAAGAAGAGTGCTGGACACTTAATTTGATGACAGTGGCCGAAAAGGAACATCCTTTTAAGTGGTGGGTTTGTAGAATACAAGGATGTTGGAGAGTTCACCTGTAGTGGTGGGCCTGAAATTTGACCACTGAGGTACGGTTCTAGAGAGGGCAATTGGGGGGCAGTGGACAGGTTAGTGGAGGCACTGCGTCGATGCACTCTGTGATAGCTAATTCACTTAGAAGTTGTCAATGGCATCTGTGGTTGCTAGGTATTGTGCGGGTAAGAAAGATTGAGGTTATGATGTGACTGATTCTTTACAGTTGAAAAGGAGATTTTTGCTACATGAGCAGGGATGAGGACTAGGTAGAGCATGTGTCATTGAGTTGTGTGAAGCACTGTTTCATGTCTGTGGCGTTGAAGACTAAAAGACCATTGCATCGCCATTGCAGACACATCAGGTCAGTAATGTCTTCCAAAGCAGGGCAATAAGATGTTGCGGCTTGGGCATGGGTGAGTCTAGTGGTAGGTGCAGGGATGCATGTACGCAAACGTGGTGGTTTCCCGACAAGGTTATGTTGTCTTGTGGATGACCACAAGTCGGTCACCACCCCACCCCATTCAAACCATATGTTGGAAGCCGTATCCAGAGCGGATGAGAATAGCGAGAATCTCCAATGTAATGGAGTGCAGGTTTTGGAAATGGAGAAGGTTTGCGATTTCGACAACAAGTAGAACTGCAAAATGTGCATCTAAGAACATCATATAGTGGGTCTGGTAGAGAAGTGGTGGATGAGTGGTGAGCAGTGGGATTTGAGTAAGGTAATGTGGACAGGTAGCATAGTGAGCAGCGAGTCTGTCGGATAAGTCAACTACGGCTATCTGTGTGTGAGGGGATGGCAACACCTGAGACACAACAGACACACAGGATGGTCTTGAGGCAGAAGACAGAGTGGGAGATTTGGGAATTTCTGTCCTAAACAGGGTCAAACAAGATAATGACTGTGCCCTCAATATAGTATCTGACCCTAGGTGTCAGTGATGTACCGCCTATCTAGGGCGAGGGGACAGAGAGAGGCTGACCCTATTTCTTAGCTACGTTAAATGAAACATTACGACACATATGTGGTGTGTCCATGTAACAAGTTCTAGCAGGAAACCACAATTCCTTTAATAATCCTGTTGTAGCGAACTTAATGTTTTAAATATTATTCTAAAAATGTGTACCATAACGATGCACTTTTTCTTAACAGTTTCCTAATACTGCCAGTAACAATAAGAGGTTTCCTAGCAGTAACGGGAAACTCAATGTTAAGAACATGTGCACCGTTATGGTACAGATTTTTAGAATAATATTTAAAACAATAAGTTCGCCAGAGAAGGATTATAATTGCCGCAATTACTTGAGTTCAGGAAATTGCCTTAATTACAAAAGCAGCTAGACTAGCACCTCACACCAGCTGATGCAGCTCATGAGAGCTGGCGAGACTTACAGCGCAAGCCCTACTGTAGAGACATCTTGTCATATATGAACAACCATATGAGCGAAGGGGACCCAGGTGTACTGGAAAGTTGCAGAGAGGACTGAATGCCTCTCACCTGCCTCGAATTCTTAAAAGAAGGGAAATCATTCCCAACGGGTGAGTACAAAGGTTACATACTGGTAGTCTGAGCAATTGTGTGAAATACCACTACAGGAAGAACTTGAGAAGCATGTTGATAAAGGTATGCTTCCCTGGAATAAGGGAAAGATGGAGATCCTTGAAAGTTAGAATCTACAAATAGATGAGCTGCCTGAGCGGAGAAATAGCCGACCAGCTCTGACTAACTGGGAAAGGATGACTCTGAAGTTAGCCTACAACGCAGCTAGCTTTCACAATTACAACTTCTGTTTGTGGAGAAGCCATTTTAGAATGTTAGATTAATTTTCTGAGGATCACGATTACACAGTATGATTAGTTTACATGGGTGGGAAAAAGGTTCTTGTCACAGTTTCCTAAAGGGGTTCAGGAGTCTATGCAGGTGCATGTTGCTGGTATGTGTCTGTGAGACACTGGTCACACAACTGAAATATGGTAATTACACATGGATTTGAATTTGTGCTTGCTGCCGCACATCTTGCAATTGTCACAGATTGTTCCTGATACAACAGGGGGAAAAGCAGCTGCACGTTCATGTGTCGGCAGCCGAACAAATACAAACACAAATATAAAATGAAATTGGTCTCCTTGTGAGTGAAAGTTATGGATTTAGCTTACATTTAAATAGGTTTAGATTGACAAGATCAAATATCAAATACAACTATAAATTAACCATAGGTCAATGGAGCAACAATCTCCTCAATAGAATTCCAAAGGCCTATGGGATTAGTAGTCCTGCAAAATAATATATTACACCGAAGCCTACCTGGTATTTTTACAGAGCTCTTGGATTCACCAGCAGATGGAACTGTTAAGAAATCATCATCAAAACTGATCAAGTCCCATTCATTTGTTGTTCTGCTCTGCAAAGCAGATGTGGGGCAACTGGCTGTGGTTTCCTCGCCCAAAGATGAAAAGGCTTTGGCTTGATTGGCTACCGAGATTCGGGGTCCACTAGAAACTGGTTTTAATGCTGCAGTCCAAGAGGCAGGATTTTCTGTTGCAATTGTCTTTTTGGGAATTAATGGCCTTGGAGCTGGGATTGGCACCTTTCTTTCTCCATCATCATTGAAGTTTTCGAGTGCTAGCCCACTTCCTGAATCAAGGGAAGTGCTCTTGGGCACACCAGACTGGGGTTTCTTTGGCAACTCAGGCTTACCTGTAGCACACACTGCAGTTTCTTGGGGCTTCGGCAGAAGAACAGGCAATTCTCTTGATGCAGGCTTTGGTTTGGTCTCTGTCCACGAGTCCCAATCTCCTGAAGCCCTATTAGATGCTGGCTTTGGAGCTGGTGTTGGCCTCCCTGCAGGAACTGCAAGCTTTGGGACGAATGATCGTGGGGCAATTTCTGGTTTCTTGCCTTCTACATTAGACTGAGACTCAAAGGCTTTAATTCTTGAAAAAACACTGCTCTGGTTGCTTTCAGTGCTCATGCTGCCCATCAGCATTTGATAATCAAGAAAGTTATCCTGAAAGAAGAGTTCAGAGTGGTCGGGGGATGAATCCTTTTTACTACTTGATTGATAAAGGTCTTCTTGTTCGTCTTCTTGATTATGGCCAGTAACCACAGGTCTCAGGTTGGATTTTGATCTCGGCCTTGGCACTGGACATCTTGGGTTACTAGGATCGTCTTTGCTGTTCTCTTGCACAGGAGTCAAAAGAGTCAAATTTTCTTGAAGACTGCTGGTCAGCTGAGGCAGTGAAGGTCTTGGGGGTTTTGGTGGAGTTTGCGCTTCTGAAAGAAATTACAAAGCATAATCACGTGATGCAGTTTAAAGATATATTTCATATACACATGTTATGTTCCAAACACTTGAAAAAGTTCAGGAAAGTAGCTAGTAGCCTGAGTTTTAAACAAACTCAGGACTTAGAATAGTTCTAGCACATAAGAGAATAGCCCCCTGCCCGCATCACTCACCTGGAACATGATAAATTAGGTAATTCTGCCAAAATATAAAATAAAGCTTAAGCTCCATTGTTCGGCACTCTATTAACCAAAACCTGTGATTACCAGTTGTAGCAATGTAATAAAAGGCCAGATAAAGTGTGGAGGCTGGATAACCCATATTGTGGATGGCAGAATGAAGGTTAATCAGAATATCAGGAAGATCTCCAATCCAGCCTTTTCACTCAGTTTTCCAGCTTGCAGCCACCTATAAAAGCAATATTCGGTAAACCAGCATATTTTGTTCTCTGACATCATTGGGTCCCCATTTGTGCCACATGATGAAGCTTGTACTGTATAAAATTACACCTAAAATGTTTCCTGATCTATAAACCTTTATAGAATTGTACACAACACACTTTCTAAATATTTAACGTATATACAGAAGCTAAAAGATGAAATATATGGGTAGACAACAATTCTAGGAATTTTGCAAAGTTCCTTAAAAGCATTTCTCGAACCCGCAATGTACATCACACTTTTCTGTGATTTTGTTTTTCTCATACATGGTTCCCTTTATACTGACGGGACATAATAAGCAAAACAACGCAATCTTAATTCCAGCCCTCGCTCTCTTTGGACATGTAAACTTATTACTGTTTTATGGCGTACATCTTGAAGTTTTGGTTAGGGGAACGGTTCATCCGTTTCTTTAAAACACTTTATGGAGGGGTAAAAGCCACAATTTGAACAGATGGAAGGTTCCGGCTGCATTTGGCTAGAAAAGGGGACATGTCATGGCCTCCCATTGTTCCTCCTTTTTAAAGCATATTTTATGCTGTGGTTGTGAAGTTTAGTAGAAGCCCAAAGGGAGTTTGGGCCCATTCTGGAGCCAAACTCAAAACAGAAGTATGGAGATGTGTTGGAGTATATAATAAATTGGGGATGATCCAAAGCTTTTCAGCTCTCATAGGCACATTTCAGTAGACATTAAGAAGGTTGAACCATGAAAGGCTGCAGTGAGGGTTTCAAATACCTGGGGTTAAAAATCATTGGTGATGTCGAAACACAATGTCATTAAATGTGGCGATAAAAGTCTGGTCTGAAAATGTGGGAGAAATATAATAGGATGTTAGGCCAACACTATTAAAATGCATTTTCCAAAGGAATCCCTCTTATTGTGGGCCCTCGCACTGTTGCTGGTGATGAGGAGTGAGAAGGTGGGTAAGGGAAAAGGCTGAAGCTCCCGAGATGGGCATGATGTGACTCCGTAGCGGGAGGGAGGTTTGGGCGTCTGAATTTCCAGAAATACCACTTGACCTTCCGTCTAAGGGACCTTCCGTCTTTCATTGGTCTCAACTTGAAGATAACCAGGGCCTGAGTTGGCTAGTACTGGAAATTCAGACGTATGCTACAGGCAAAAATCTCTTGGCAAAGCTGAATTACAGCAGGTTAGTGATATTTGGAAAAATTATGATAGAATTTGAATTTCTAAAATTCACATACAATTTGCATAATAGAGATTTGGCCAGATACAAAAAGCTCTGCCAACTTCAAGAGGAAGTAGTACAGCTGATGTCCAACACTGATTATGAGGCATGCTGTGCAAACGTCTCTGCTCTGTGTACCCTTCTTATATTTTATCCAAATGTTGGAATTCAGGAGGGCGGGAAACAAAAGACATGGTAGAAGATGCAAGATAATTTAGGATTAGAGATCTTGGAAGTGCAATAAAAACGTATATGTGAATTGTCCTATGCAGCAAAGTTTTACTTAACACTAACATATGGGGGTGTTGCCTGGTGGGATGTCACACAAGGTTTCCTCGAATGCCTCATGTCATTGAAGTTTCAACACAACCTATGCATGGCATATTACTCAAATTAATCAAAGTGCTGATTGTGAGTGGCTGGCCCCACAGGGTCAGAATCTCTGTATAATACCCGAGATGGAGCAATGAAACCAATCGTGCTGCAGTGCGAGGGAATATAAAATAGCACCTGTGACTGCTAACCCAATCTCCCAGCCAGGAAAGTATTGTCTGTGTTCAACAAGACAATACTTTCCTGGCTGGGAGATCGGGTTAGCAGTCACAGGTGCTATTTTATATTCCCTCGCACTCCCTCCAAGGACGGCTTAAAGCCAATGATACACCAAAAAGAAGAATTTGGACAGCCATCTGGGGTCAGTGGATTCTCCCTGGTCTACACTCTGGTACTTAATTAGTCCACTCCGCTCCTATTGCTGCTCCAGGCCAAGGAAAGAGAGGAGGCTCTGAAATGCAAGCAGGTGCTTGCTGTGGCCATTATGGCAACCCCTGCACTTAGACTGAAGTTTATATGGCGATGTGATTGATACAACTTGTTGCGCAAGGTTGAACAACTCGTGAGACAGCTCACATGGGGTAAGAAAGAATACTATAATACAGAGAGGGGATTGAATTCCAAAGTGCATAGCTGGTCCTTAGACTTTGTAAAGGACAGACGGTTCACTCAGATACAGAGCATTTTTATGCCCAAATTGAGAATGGCGACAGACCCCAGGAAGGGCTTTTGCATCTACACTGAAACAGCAGTCTCAATGTCCTTAACAAGCCAGTCACGGTGGGGATGGGAATGCCTGACTCTGAATATTCAGTGCATGGTCTGGAGCAGAGGAATATATGGAAAATCTCAAACCCTTGAAGCTTTGCAGATAAATGCATGAAGGAGCAGTCATACAGTAAATTATTGCAACCCCTCCTTGGATGAGACTGGAGACTACTCTTACGGGACTAATCCTCCCAATGAAATATTGGTTGCAAATACAGGCCTTTTTGACATACACAGGGGGTATCACTTAAGAGTGGCAATCCGTTCTACCTGTGGCATTGATAATATGTCTACGCAAACAAAAGCTGCTAGGAGTTGTGACCCTGCAAAAACTAAAAGCGAAGGATGAATTTGAAATGGCTGAAACTACTATAGCACTGATACACCTAGACAATCCAGTTAGGAATCAAATATGCTTACTACAAGATTAGATCTACAAAATCTACTGGGTGAAATCAAAAAAGAAATGATGGGACGCATTGCAGGGATATCACAAAAAGTGACAGTGTTAGATAAAACAATAATGGATGCATGAAGAACGTAAACTCAATCTGCATCAAAGCTATGAGACTTCCAAGTTACCACATAGAATTAATCTCTTAGAATCTCAACACGCTGCTCTACAGACCAAGCAGGAAAATGCAGAGAACAAAACTATTTGTAATAACATTTGTGGTGGGACATACACCAAAAAAAGCTTCTGGTAAGGAATTACAGGGCTACATTTGAGACCCATTTAGATTCTTGCTCAAGCTACCGGACGATGCGATGATGGAGTTGGATAGGACCCATGGAATCCATTTAACATCACAGCAGCAACAAGGTCTCACACCTGATGTTCTCACTGAAGTACATTTCTGTGCAGTGTAGGGAGAAAGTAATGGACACAGTCCAATCTCCCTGAAATCCTATCTAGGGATGTTAAGATCCGGCTATTTCAAGATCTCCCCTCCTCCACCATGGAGAAAAAGAAAGCCCTATGTCTGATGACAGAATGGATATGGGAAAGGAGTGTAGTACAATTAGGCAGTACATAACAATCATATGGTGTCTGATAGTTGGTTGGGGAAAGAGCCCTGGTGTGAAGGACCGGAGGGGGGTGTCTGTACTACTCCTCTCTATATGGTAGAGGAGAGGCACAGAGAACTCCAGCTGAGATTCTCTATTATTGGCAACGTAGTCGAGCAATCAAGGCCTAGCTTCTCAGGAGGTGATGCGGGCTGGTTCTTAAGTACAGTGAAGTCCACAAGCACCCACAAAGGGATGTCCACACACTATGTTAGTTAAAACAGTTTTTATATAAATAAGGTTCAAGGTTATATACACAATCACGATAATACACTTTGTGCTCTGACAATTCTAAAATGGTAAATATATACAGTTCTAGGTGGTACTACGATTACTCTTATTCCATTAAAATACATCAACTGTACTCAGTTCAAATAGCATACGAATCAACACAGCAAAACGATATCAACCATAGATTTAAGAAGACAAATTGGTTAGACAATTGGCAGAATACTGAGCCCCTACACAGTTATGTATGAGGATCCCCCACCTGGGCAACCTGTAAATGAAGATGCACTCCAAGCCCAGTCCATATATTGTCTATTAGAGTCTTATCTTCTTCTATGGTTCTGCAACCCAAATGTACCTTGTGTTGTAGAGTTCTTCGTCAGGGAATCAACGGGCCCTTCTTGAGTGTGCTCCCTTTCAGCAGAGCCACGGGTCGTCAAACTTGCGAGATGAAGGAAAAGGTGAACAGTGGTTGTCGAGGGAGCAGCTTCGATCTTCACGGTGCTCGTGACGAAAGCTTGTGAATGTCCTGTGAAGAAGAGGCGTGCGGTGCACCTAAATGATGAGTATTTGTTGCTGCAAAGAGTGAATGAAGAACTTTGGCCCAGCAAGGGCGTCAAGTCGTCGGCGAACGGGACGTTACCATGGCTGGCTTCCGTAGCTTTGTCGGCGTCTGAGGTCCTCGGGTGGCGGAAAACCCACCGGCGGATTCTCCTCGGTCGTCGGCGGCCTTGACTTTCTCCGAAAGCGGTCGACGATGATGAAAAAGGGAGTCCTTGGATCAAATGTTCTTAGGCACAGGGAGCACGGCGGCTCCAAGCGGCGACGGTGGACGGCTGTCCGGTGCTTCTCTTCATTCTCCTCGGCGGTCCCCTTCTCCGGTCGGCAGCCTTTCGTAGGTCTGTCTACCAGGGTGCTTTGGCAAAGATAAGATGGTGCACGATGGTCCCTCGTAGCTCGGGAGAGGTCTGCTAGCCAGTTCCTCTCTTGGATCAGTTCTTGAAAGCACAGCATATTTCAGATTGCAAGGAAGTGAACAGCAGTTCACATTCTTCTTCCGGCTCGGCTTCGAGAGTAAGCATCAAGTATCAACTTCAGCTCCTAAACGATTTCTAGCAGTGAGAGATCTCCCATTCACACTGCTGGATCACACTCAGGCAACCAATCATTCAGAAGGGCATTCAGGCAGCCAATCGGCTAACAGTGCATTCTGGCTAGTATTCTCCATCCAGACACTCACAACACAGAATGTGGATTCGGACAAACACTCTGCCATTCAGCACTACACTGCATTCATACCAGTTTCGGGCAGGGCTGTCTCAGTCATTGTGTCAACCACCAGATACTAGACACCCAGAACACAGAATGCGTATTCGTCACACACTCCATTCAGCCAGGTCCCACCCCACGGGCGTACCCACAACATACAGTCATTGGGAAGGCTCCGGCCAGTCTGGCCTGGACTTTCCCCACAATGCCATATATGGAACTTCCACCCAACAGCCAGTCAGGGGGAAGGGACAGAGGCAGGGCTTCCCAGGACTTTGGGGAAAACAAGGTAACAGGCAATAGAAAGCAAGAGGCCACCGGAGCCGTCTTGGTTCCCATCAGGAATCCACTGATTCCAATGACAGGGCCTGGGCATCCCAAAATGGAGGACGCTCAGGGCACCTGTCCATTCAGCACGAAGCTACCACCAGCCCGTACCCTGCTCTGTGGGTCACACACAGGTGCCCAAAAACACACTAGGAGTACATGGTCATACTCCCACCCATGGGTGCCATAAGGGTATCCCAAGGGTCTGTTCACCAAACCAAATACAGGAAGAGCCGCACCGCCAGGAGTCCCACATGAACTCCTGCACAGAAAAAAAGACAGAACATACATGATGAGGCAATAAAGTAAAAGGATTCAGAGGCCCTGTCCCTCTGATGCATTTCCAGCATCACACCTGGGGACTTGGAATAGCTCCTGAGCTACGATATTGCACAGCTCAATGGGTCCAGTTAAGTAGATATGGAATCTGGATGAGGGATTGAGGCAATGGTTATGGACATTTTTGCGGCACAATGTTTAAAACAGACAATGAAGGCTCTGGGGAAGGCCTCGGATACCATAGTAACTAGGGTTCTTTACAAAGTCCACCAAGACTGTCAGATGAATGAAACTTGTATCTTGACCCTAAATGGCCAGGACTTAAACTCACTGGTGAGGCAGAAATCAATACTACAAAGATCGTCAGACATAGGCCTATTTTGAGGAACTCCCCAGGGCAGCCTTTGCCCGGGCAACCCACCAAGGGGCACAAGGCAAAGGGCAGCTCCTGCTTGGGCAGCTCCCATCCCTGTCTGTCCCTCTTCACCAATGAACGCCTGACGGTACACCCTACATCGACAACCAGGTAAGGTGGTACGGGTGGGAAGCACAGCCATTATTATACTCCAGAAAACCCTGCGTGAAGAACCCAACAGTATTCTCCCACCTACTTCCCCTGAGTGGAGGGTCGCGGGGGATTGCCCACCAACCCACTCTCCCTCAGTCTTCATAGGGTATTCCCCCTCTCACCCCATGTCCCCGTCCCCATTTCCAATAAGTACTAGGACGAGGAAGAGGCTATCCGGAGCAATTAAGATTACCCATAAACACAACATAGGGATACAAAAGGAGGCCTACCATCAAACACCTTTGAACTGTTCCACTAATAGAGTGAGGCAAGGTCAGGCAGATTGCCCCAATTGTGCACATCTGACTCCAATTGACTCTCACATGCAATATAAAAAGGGTGCTTCTGCCAGAGTCAGAGAGCGAGCTGGGGAAGCTGACTGACCAGAGGAGCCAAGAAGTAGAAGGCTGCAGAAAGAGGAGCCCAAAAGGAGCTGCGGAGTCCGGGACGCGAAGACGCTGGCCCAGTGTGTGAAAGGGGCTGCAGCATGACGAGGGAGCCATGTGGCCAAGAAGCCTGAGCGGGACGTAATCGGTCAGCCTTTTTCAGACCAGTGCTCATTCCCCTGGTACGTGTGCCGGACCTAGGGGTGTTCAAGGGGCAGGTGGTGAGACCCTGACCTCAACCCAAGAACCCTTTTACATGCTCGCCAACGCTGCGCTACTATTGGTGAGTTTCATGAGCCAGAAAAACTCAGTAGCATGCAGGTGGCTGGAGTGGTAGCAGGAGCATTGTGAAACCAAAGAGCCTAATGAGTGAAAGTGGGAAAAAGAAAAGTGAAGCAAGAAAAGGGAAAAGGCAAAGCGAAGTAGGTGAAAGCAAAGCAAGCTAAAGCTGAAAAAGCAGAACGAAAGCAAAGCAGAGTGACATCAAAGGGTGCTAGCGGCACGGAAATACAGAGAGACAAAACAAGTGCGCTGGTGGAGTGGAAAAAGCCAAGAGTGGGTGAGAATGACCCGTAAGTAAGGGAAAGGGGTGCAAGTGACCCAAAACAGAGAAAGACAGTGAGGAAACAGAGAGAAGGAAACTGGACAGCTAAAGGAGAGTGCAAGCTACCCAAAGTAAATGCAGAGAGTGCAAGAGGCCCGTAAAGGAGACAATGAAGGTGCAAGAGAGCACAATGAGAAAATGATGGTGCAAGAGTGCACGACGAAAACAAAGAAGTGTGCAAGAGGCACGAATGGTGGAAAGAAGGTGCAAGTTTGCACAATAGAAATGCAAGGTGTGCAGGAAGCACAGTAAAGAGGAAAAGGACGGAGTGGAAGTGGCACAGAAGAAGACGAGGTGTCAGACTAAGGAGAGGGGCTGGAGTTCAAGAACCCAGCATTCTAGAAAGTCTCTGATACTTCCCCATGAAAAAACTGTACAGTGAAAGGTACATCCTGACAAGGGGAACTTTTTGTCTGTTTGTTGAACTGTGTAAAGAGAGGCATAGGCTTGGGGAAGGGAACTCCGAGAGGCCTAACAGGAACTGTGTTTTTTGTGTTTGGAACTGGAAGTATCAAAGCTTGGGGAAGGGAACCTCAAGAGACCCAGAAACTTTGAACTATTGGCTTGCTACAAGAACCCTACGTGGAAGGTTCCAAGGGCAACTCTCTTGAATTGAACTACTTTGAACTGGCAGAACTACACCTATGAGTAAGACTACCTGAAACCAGCTGTGCTTTACATTTCCTTTTGAATCACCATTTTTCCTTTAATAAGATCTCAATCACATTTGATTTAAGAGTGAGGGCAAGCATAGGTTTGGACACAGACGAACTTTGATTTTGGACTTATGGACATTGTCTGCCCTTAAAAGCATCAGTTGAGGGAACAATCCTCTTAGAGTTCGGGCCAAGTAGGGAAAGTCTGACAGGTTTTCAAACTGTTACTTTTGAGTCTGTCTTTCTTGATAACATGCCTGTCTCACACCTGCCACTCTTATTTTACTATTAAAATGCTGATTCACACTGTGCACATTAACCATTGCGCTGTTACTACTTCAGATCCAGAGGATCTGGTAGGGTGACTAAACTGATAAGCAGGGAAAGGGTGGGGGTTGGGCACAGTATTGCGCCTGGAAATTTAATGTATTACAGGTGGCCATATTTTCATGTATTGTTGGACCTCTGACACAGTAGTATGTTTGAATCTAGGAGCATTTTCACACAGCGGCATGTTTAGAATCTAGGTGTATTTTTCACGCATTAGCATGCTTTGAATCTAGTTTTTTATTTCACACAGCAGTAAGTTCTCAATCTAGGTGCCTTTTCACCTAGTTTGAATCAAGGGGCACTTTCACAAAGCATAGGCTTCAAATAAAAAATGACAAACCAAATGCTTCCGGCTGTGCTCTTAAGCGCCATTAGATTATGCCTACCGGACGGATGAATGCGATGCAATGGCACTCAAACCCACTAGCAATCCTCAAATGTTCTGCTTACTCACCCTAAAACACAGAACACACAGCTCTACCGCAACAAAACACAAGGCCATCACAAACCACAATGCACTACATGCAACCCTGAACAAGAAACTTAGCCAACCACACAAACTGCTCTCACAGCAAGCAAAACATTACAGCCAACAAACACACCAGCACACAGTGGCCGTTTTTTCCAAACTGAATCTACCAACACCATATCTAAGCTACTTGCACTTTCCCTCTCAATCCCACTAACAAAGGTTCGTCCAGCCCTCCTTCCTTTCGAGATCCACCAGAGCGCCAAGAGTCCATGCAAGTGGCAGCAGTGCGTTGTACAAGATCACTTAAGAAGTTTTGCTTCAAAAGACGGACTTATGTACCAAAGATAAACACAGGTTAAAACTAGGGGTGTAGCGAACAACAGATTTAAGTATTTGACCGATAACCAAATTGTTGGATAAGTATTCGTCCGGAGCCAAATACAGAAGCAAATAATTGGCTATTTAAAAAAAAAAAAAAAAAAAAAGGAGCTATGTAGACAAGAAAAACACTTTGTAAATTAAAAACACTTTAAAATATGTATGTACGTTCTTTATCGCATTTCTTTTCTTTGTGATCTACAAGAGATGTTTGTGTAAACTATTAAAGGAATACATTATCAAATCATAAACTGTTCAATAACAGCACAAGTTGTATTGCTGCGCATTCATAGAGTTGCTTGTTGGGAAGAGCCTAATGTAAGGAAAGCATAGTATCAACAGTAAGACAGACACAAGTGACCACAGTTCAAGGGTGTTTATTGAACTTCAAAAAGGGTTTGAAAAACGCCTATCTAATCCTAAATCTACAGATGGGAGCAAGGTATGACAATCAAATAAAGCAATCCTAGTGGTGTCTTGTCAAAGTAAAAGGGCCTATACTAATAAACCTATTGCCAATTCTTACCTCTAAATACAAATGGTGTGGGAAACAGTGTTACGAAAAAGAAAGAAGTGTTCACAAAATGATATGTCAGGATGTTCAGGCTGTTGGCCTCCCTTCACCACGTTTTCAGCATGGGACAATGCGGTACACTTGAGCTTAGCACAGTCTCTGGCTTCTCTAGCACAAGGGTACAGTTCAATCATTAGCATCAGGGCCTTCCGTGCCCGAGTCTCTTTGCCTTTCAAAGTCTCTTCTTTCAGAGGGCCTCAGGCGACAAACAAACAATATGTTCTTTTCCTCTTAGGATTTCACAAGTACTCAATTTGTCAGGCAATTTACTATTCACCTTGTATCCCCCTCAGATCCTTTTCCACACAATGTTCAATCGGTCTCCCTCCACCGGGCTCGGACCAACTTAATCTATTTTGTCATCAGTGTTCTTTACGTTATTAACATAGATTTTCGAATGTGCATGGGGTTTTGCTTGACCCGTTGCAGGACCACTTCGATTTCATAATTCCTATTCCACTCTTTCTCTTTTGCCACGTTTTTCAGTTGGATACCTTACAGAGAATTTCGAATGAGCACACACGTGGTGCCGGACCACTGTCTAAGGTGTCGTATCTGGGCTTCGAAGTTCAATCACTCATCTGTTGTTCAATGTTGCTTGCGTCGATTACCATATGCACTTCATACACTATCTGCTTCAGCTTTCACTTATAAAATGTGGCCGCTTGCAACCTTGGCTTCAACACAGACTGGTTTGGTATCAGTATCCCCAACTCACCAGCTGTGCTGACTTCACTGGCGCTGCTTTGTTATAGGAGCCAAGGACAGCACGACGACGGCAAGCGTTTCTCCCCACCTTTACTATCGTCACGGGAGAGCCCCGGGTAACTCCAACACAAAAGGCAGGATTCTTCAGCCGTGATTCCTGGTCTTACGTTTCCTATTCTTGAAAGATTCATGAAAGTAACCGTTTTGTTGAAAAGGTCAAGCACTTCCCTCCTTGCGATTCTCCATGTGGGAAAGTGTAATGGAAGTCAGGTGTGTGTGTAATGGTCAGTAATTGCCAGACCCTGCCAGACCATTGTATTGTGACATGTCAGGTATACAGCTCAGATGTTAGTCCGTTTTCTCTCATAGTAAGCTGTCTGTGAGAAAGTGTTTGTGTCAGGAAAGGGGGTGGGCTTGAGTTCCTAAGTATCCTACCTGGTAGGATGGGGTAAAGGTGTTACAGGGAAGGGGATACCGTGTCTCACCATCCGGTGCCCAACTCGCCCTCCCTGAAGACCCCTCACTAATGTGATCCTCCCGCACTGGTCCACCCCCAGGAACTGGATCCAAAAGCGATGGCCGTGTCCTGGCCACCTGGATGACAGATCCCAGGGGACTAGCAGGTGAGACACCTTCAGGTTTCTCACACTAAGTAACTAATACTAGCCCAAAAGTATAGTACACACGCATGCAATCACTGTGAGGTGACTTTGGTGCCTGTCCATCTTTAGCCTTCTGGTTCCAGCAAGGCACTGAGACACAGAGCGAGTACATCAATTAGCACCCTGCTGAAGTGCTACTGAATACAAACCGTTGGGATGCTAATGCCATGCTTGCTACCTGTGGCACTTAGTGGGAAAGAGGCATTTGAAACGTTTATTTTCATCAATAGATGGTATTTTCCTTTCTTTTTGGGGTGGGGTTTGTTTGTGGTGTTTTGGGGCATGGTAAAAGACAGCAGACCAAAATACATATGGAATGCTGAGTCCTCCATGGCTCGCGGCTGACCCTATAGGGAAGCGGCACTGCTGATTTTTAGTTCTTTAATTGGCATGTGCATGTTTATTTTACTTATTTGTTTCACTTGTGCATCCATTTGGTCCAATGTTTCGATATTGGAAACTTCTAGGTCTTTGTCTTTATTACACAAATATTCCTCTTTTTTAACTCTCCAATGTTGGGAGGAATATTTCTGCTGCCACAGATTTGGCCATTTTGGTTACAAAATAAACAACATGATAAAGTTGGAGGGCAGGAATTGTAACCTATGTTTCGATATTACAAGAACTTCTCTGCTGCAAGCACACTTCCCATTGAGCCAACTTACTTGCTTGCTTGTTTCATTACCTTGGCCTCGAGGCTGGATACAGTTCTTCGCTGCAGGCACACTACCTCCTCATCTGAGGCTTTGGAACTTCCTGAGATCTCTGCAACAGCTATTTTAATACACTCCATTATGTTATTTGAATTTGAAATTGGTGGGATTGGAACCTGTAACGTTCAGATTTCCCCACAGATATATATAAAATCAATAAACCCCTAAACAAATAACATTTTCCAATTACGACTTCAAAATCTATTGTTCCAGGTCAATGGTTTTCAACTGCAAAACACAGGGGTGACTAGAGATCCGTTCAAAATATTGAGAGTTTTGCTTAGGTCACCCCTCCCCAGCAAACTACTAGATGAAAGTCTGTCCATCACATGAAGAGCAGGGACTTTGTACTGACACACCTCTGCTCTGTGCCCGCAATCAATCAAAAAAGTGAAAGCAGCTTTGTTTAATGATCCTTTTAAAGGATAAACATGATATGCTTAAACGAATCCAGGCACAGAGTTAAAGCAATACTTCATGAATTTTGAGGGGCAAACTATTTGGCTTATAGTGATAATGAATCAAGTATTCGTGGCCGAAGTCGAATCTCTCATTTTCAACCCGAATCCGGACTAAAACTTAGTCGAAGCTGAATTTTGGTACACCCCTAGTGAAAACACAAGAAATTTCCAATGCAGTTTTTTAGCTTCAGTGGGGGTGCTGGGGCAGAGGAGAGGAACTGCTATCCTTTTCACCAGGGATGTCCCATCCAGAGACAAATTATTATTGTGCCAGCTTCAAACTCTCTTTGGTATTCCATCTGAAGGGAAATTTCTTTAGAGAAACATCTTTTTTCTCGCAACTGCACCGCCGGTCTGGCACTTAAGTGCCTTTACTTTCTGACCCATTTCCCAACCTCATTCACGTTTTGCCTTGAGAAAGACCCGGTTTTAGGGTCGAAACACATGTCGGCAGACCTGTTCCACATGGCACTATAAACTTTTTCAAAACTACTTAGGCTGATGACTACTATTTTCAGCGGGACTTATACCAATCTATCCAAGTACTGACATTGATCTGTTAGATTTGTATCTGCTTCACCTCTAGTGGGGGTTGCGCAACGAGACAGAGCTGACACCCTCTTTTCTGTTCATCACTTCAAATCCCAGTAGTTCCGAGGTAACTACTAGTCCCTCATGTTTGCAGCAGCCCGGACTATTTGATTACCATATTTTTGATTGCTAATTGTGCTCCTTTCCCCCATTATTCTTTTAACACCAGCGCCTCGCACACACGGCATACCTCGATTTGGTTCCTACACAGAAAAGATATCTGAAACGGAGGTCCACCTATTTAAAGACTTCTATCCTAGGCTTGGGAGTTGTGACGAATCAAGGGTATTCGCTCCTTCTTCCCAAGGGGGAGCCACTACCTTGGAGGCTAGGGAGGTGAGCCCGGTTCGCAAGAGCCTCCCTAGGGTTCAGGGAAAGGGGCACCTTGCTGGGAGCGGCTTCCCCTTTGGGGACAAGGTCTCCCGGTCCTATGAGAAATTCCCTAGATTGCCCAACATATCGGCATATATGGGACTGCCGACTGGGAAGAAGAACATAACATCTTTATATTTGGCTGCAGGACTGAATATATTAAAAAAAGGAAAACACAATGTCTCTTTAAAAAGAGACGTTTATTTAACTGGGACGAGTGGTGGAAGGAGGAGGAGAAGAGAGTATGTTATGCAGGGGAAGCCCCCTGACGTGTTTGCACATTTGAGGGGCCGAACAAAGATAAGCCGTGAAGCTGGCGACTTTTGAATTGGCGAGGAATGCCACATTGAGACGCCAGGAAGCCGGCGAGAATGGCAAAGGGGAAACCGCTGCCTGGGATGAGAGCAGTATACAGGAGCTGGTAGTGGTGTGACCAGGAACGCCTCGTGGTGGCTGAGGCGCCCGCTGAAAGCCGCTGAGACCACCACAGCGCGAAGCGTGAGGAGTTCCCAGTCACCTGCAGCCATAGACGGCTGAGGGGAAGCCCAGAGTGTTCCCCCATGCAGATAAAGATACCAGGGTGAGTGGGAAAACCAAGAGGCCGCTGTACATGAAGAGTGCAACTTGTCCCGGTCAAAGACGAGATACAAGGAATAAAGTTGTGACTGCCAGTGTGCAAGGCTCATAAAGCAAGTAACAAATAAGTGAGGAGAATAAAGAAGGACTAGAGACAATTACCCTGTGAAGAAGGGAAAAGGTCTTATGAACAAAGACGGAGTGCATAAAACAAAGCCCAAGCACGACTTCTGAGGAATATGATATAAGAATATCAAGAGCACCAGATAATAGAAGAAAGAGTAATAAAGAGCACCCAAGAGGGGGAGGAATCTAAAAGGGGACCAAGTCCTATGCAAAGTAGCCAAAGATGAATCGAGAGACTGTAAAAGGATAAGTGACAAGAGTGTGAGAGACTAATCTCAAAACAAGCTGTAAGCAGCATAACCTTGAAGAGAGCACTCATGGAGGAGATAACCAGAGCTTACCAAAGAAGATTGAATAAAGAAACTTAAGTGTAAGAGAGAGACATTTCCATACAGAGACTATCGGAAACTACGAGAAGCCTAGGAGAAGAAAGACCTTCTCTTGGCTGAATTTAAGTTGGTTAAACTAGTGATAGGGTCAGATAGAGTTAGGTTCAGACCAAGGACATTTTACTTTGGGACTTCCTGAGGACAGTCGAGTACCCTTTGTTTCTTTAGATAGGCAGGGGGGAGGGGTCCCTTTACCAATAGCGAAGGTTAGGATTTTTC
Source organism: Ambystoma mexicanum (assembly GCF_040938575.1). NCBI lineage: Eukaryota > Metazoa > Chordata > Amphibia > Caudata > Ambystomatidae > Ambystoma > Ambystoma mexicanum. The sequence goes on from NC_090937.1 coordinate 747,897,959, forward strand.
ATATAATATCTTTAAATAGAGTTCATAATGTCCTTAATGCGCCCAACAACTTCTTCCGACCCACCACAGATTGCAAAGGATCCCTACCACTGGACATGTTCAGACAGAACTCCTTACTCTTCCAGCCATTCATTGAGAAGCTTTTCAGCCAAACCCTATATCAAGGCCAGCTCTGAGGCACCAGTGGGAGGAAGACAAAAACCTGGAGTGGAGGGCAGAGGAGTGAAAGAGAACCAGGAGTGTGGAGGAAAGAGGAGAGAAAAATACACACAGTGAGGAAGGTGGAAAAGGAGAGCACCAAAGAGAAGAGGGAGAGCGGAGCAGCTTACCCCAAGAGAAGGAGAGCAGTGCATCTTATCCTCAGAGATGAAAGACTGAGTCTGTGGCTCATGAAAAGGCAGCAAAAGATCAAGGGAAAGGCTGTGGCCGCAAAGAAGGCAAAGAGAGAAAAGGCCAAACTATAGGCAAAGGAAAAGCCACAGAAAAAAGTCAAAACTCCAAACAAGCAAAAAGATGAAGAAAGAACAGGCTGTGACCCCGGCCAAGCAAAAGGCAGATAAAGAAAAGTCAGAGGATTTGTCATGCAAACTGAGAGGGTATGCCCGTCACCAATACTCACAGAAAGGCTGCAAGAGTGAACTAGGCTTCAGCCTATGAGGATATTGTTTCTTATGATGCCTATTTAACATTAATGGGGAAAGGTTTAAAACACTGCACTAGAATTCCTTTTGTCATTTCTTACAAACAGGTAACGCCCCATGTTTGGAAAACAGCAACATTTAAGTAAAACATGACATTTATGACAGAATAATATGTAAATCTACACCATAAGGTCTTCTTCTAGAAGGTGCTCGGCAATCCTTGGATTGCTAGCAACATTCAATCCCATAGTAAAACGCAGAACAGACTCTTCATGAGAAACTCAATGTTTTCAATCAACACCAACGATTTGGAAAACGCCAGCTGCTCCAATCTCCGTAATTGTGTTCTTTGAAAATAATTCAACAGGTCACCATTTGGTAGTGTTTTGGACACAGGTTAAGCTTCAATAACGCACTGTTAAAAAGTCTCTTGGGCTGTCCCAGCATGCTAGTATGAGAAATTTTAAGCATCCACATTAAATGCATCAGTCTTGTTTGCATATGCTTCTCCTTGAAACTAAATTCCCTCTGTGTGCAAATACCACAGATTACAATTCTCATTTTCTGAATTGCTTTATTTGCAATTCAATTTAGTGTTATTTTGGAATTTATGTTGAGCTATTTTTGTGTTGGGAAATTTAGAATTTCCAAGCTAGTGCTTTGCTATGTAGATTAGGTGACATGTCCAACAATTAGCGATGGCAAGTCTAACAGTAGTTTGAGGACTACCTCACGAGAGAAAATGCATCAGATTATTTGCACTCTGAACTTGGCTCTTGACAGAAATGTTGAATTGAATAAAAATGTACACAAACATAGAAGTAGTAATTCTGATAAGAATAAAAAGAATGGTAAAAATAATTTGTTCAGGGCTGTGTTTAAAGCTAGGCGGTAGGGTGAGGGTGATGGTTTTGGGATTGCTTTTAATAATTATAGTTAATGGTCCTGTGTGGTGATGGTGGGGTAAACCAACAACAAAGGTCATGTTGGCCTAGTAGGAGTTTTCCCACTGTTTATTATTAGCTGGTGCGCTATTCAAGCAAGAAAAGAGCTTGTTCCAGACATCTCAGTTCAGCCATGTATCCTTTGCAGGTTAATAAACTGAACACCATTACAATAGTGATAACTATTATTAGCAGGACGAATCTGTAATAAAGCACAATATAAAACAGCATATTATTGTATTCATACTATGTAGGTGTTTATGTTTTGTTTTAATTTTAGTTTTTGTACCAAAACTGCAGGAAAGGGATGGGTTTCACTCCTATGTAATAAATTCAACCTTTGTTTTAATAGATTATAAGCCCTGCTTAGGAGTGCACTACTAAGCAAGTCACAATTACCACTTCTCTCCCTTTACAAAACCTGCATATTTAAAACAGTTTTACAAGGAAGGGCTTACTTGGAAGAGGCTCAGCTGCACAAGGAACAATCGTCTTCACATCACCCTGTGGGGTGCTGCAGTCTGCTTCCTCTTGAAAGTCGGTCTGTGTCGAAGATGTAGTGGTAAGTCTGGGTGCAGCATTATTGTTGGATGCATTAACTGGCACTCGGGTGATTTCTTTGATCACCTGCTCGTAAGAAGGAGGTAGCTAAAAACCAACAAACAAAGAAAAATTAGACAAAGGACAGCACATTATGTTGGCTCAATAGGTCTCAATGCCCATATGTAAAGTATCACTATAGGGAACTCATCTTTACTTTCACAAAAACATTAGTCAGCTGGTGGGTGTGACGATTTGTATGCGACATACACTATGGAGCACATGCAACCTCTTTCTAGTGTTCCAAGGTGAACGATTTTGACTTGCAATGTATTGTCAATATATAGTCGGTATGTATGATGCTTTCAAATGTTCAGTAAGCTTGGATATGTCTGCAGGTTGCTACATATGAGAAAAATGTTGACTTTGATTGTCTGGTGCCTAGATCCAACATTGCTTATTTTAGGCCAGCAGAAGATGTTCCTTTTGGGCCACCACTCACACAATCTGTTTGGTATGGAATAATGGTGATGCCCACTCTGGCTACACAGAACTGGAAAACAGTTGCAAGCCCCTCTTCTTAAGTTACATAGGCATTACAACAAAATTGTCAAAATAATGCTCATGAGAAATTTGCAAATTTCTAAAAAGGACCCCAAATCCGTTCAGAAGATACATCACTTAGCATGTCCTAATCATAACAAAATGTGCATGTTTTAGGTATGGGAGGGGCACCCCTTAAAGAAATGCTGCAAGGGGGAAAACATGTTCTCACTTCACAATTCCCCACTTACCCTATATGATTTAGCATCAGCAGATCAGTGATTCACATTTCAAAAGAGCATGGGCTCTGAAAGATCTCCCTCCAGAGCAGGAAAACATATTTATCAAATGTGCATAGCACCAATGCCTCTTATTGAGATTCGAATTTTGACATTCAGATAATGCATACACACTTAAATTGCATGCAGTGTTTATGTAGAAGCCAACCAATTTGATAGTCTGCTGGAGTCCCTAGAGCTGAAAATGTGATCCCGGCTATGAACATGGGGGCATTTATGTACAACATTATATGCAGTTTAATGATTGTCTCTCATAGGTATGTTGCAGTAGTAGATGTATGAGTTGGCTTGACGCTGATCCTGCAGCTGAAAATACCTAACAATTTTCACTTGCTTTAATATTAGATTACTCCACAACATATACCCATAATAATGGCATTTATTTCATTAACCTTATAATATGAAAGGCTAAGCTAACTCTGCCAGGGTTCAAATCTCTACAACAGCTGCCGAACGTGCTTAACTATCGTGTCAGCAATTAATTGTGTACATTTTCACAACATAAGCTTGGATTTACAATACCACCTAATTCCGAGAATGAAGTGTAGGATAGCATGAAGTAATTTCTATGTTACCCTTAACATACATACACAGCTCATAAATAGGCGATATTTTTAAAACAAGTGGTATTTAAAATTCCACATGTCTACCATTAGCATCACTACTACTGTATATGCCTTAAGTGCCCCACACAGAATATACTGATCCTTATACCAGATATTATTTCTCACTTGACACAAACTAATGTCCTAAACCCTACAGGGATTATTTGTAATATGCATAACAATCACCAGTGGCTCAAAATCATTCACGTCTCTGATTTGGTATCACTATTAACCAAATATAAACATTGGCTTCTTCACATTGTCAGTCGCTCTGTACTGTCTGTGACCCATTAACATCCGTGGATCAGTATCAAATGCTCGTCGTCGTCCATGGCTGTGCATCATTACTGGCACAGTATCATCAGTGGCTCTGTGTCATCAGTCACACAGTATGTGTGACACAGCGTTTTCAGTGGCTTGACGTTTTTTGCTTTGATCAGTATCTCAATATTGTCAGTGGGTTGATGTTCTCAATGGAGTCATGAGGGACCTAGCATCATCACATGTTCAGCATCAATGGACCAGTATCATTAGTGACCTATCATCACTGGCTCGGCATGTGTAGTTTGTATTATTAATGATTTGGGATAAGCAATAGCCTCATGTTGACACTGGTTTAATATTAGCAGTAACTCTGTGTAATCAATGGCCCAGTTTACAACCGTGGCCCATCACCCTGGTGGCTCTTTGCCCAGAAAGGCAGTCAACAAAGGGTTGTAAAAGGGCAGCCATTAATGTCAGAACAAAAAGACACTGTCAGTTTGTACAACTACCGAGAGGAGACTGGATACGCATTTTGCATATAAACATTACATGAATGAAATCGATGCACCGTCATTCCCAAAATTTAAGAATTACTGCACAGATCTAAACACTACAATTATTCATTGCTCCAGTTAAATGCCATCGAGATAACGCTTGCTTCCTGTTTATAAAAATACATAAATGGATCACAGGTTAACAACTAAGAGAACAACACAGAGACGAGGCATGAGAGAGCATTTCGTTCCACATTTGGAAAGTTGGGAAAAAGTCCATTTTCAGCAAACATCCGAAGAAGGGAGATTGGAAATGCAAACAGAAAAGAGGGTGGAAAGAGGAACAGGGCATGGAGGACAAAAACATCTACAATGGGAGGGCTAGAAGAGAAGGAAAAACAAGAAGAAAAATGGTGTAGTGTAGAACAGCTAGATAAAGAGAGGCAACTAATGAATAGCAGAGGGAGTATGAACCTCTGAGGAGAAAGGAGACTGATAGGGAGAGGAAAAGTGTGAGAGTGGGGCAGAAGGGCAAAATCAGGCATACAAAGCAGTAACTGCTGAGGAGAGGTGGGCATACAATAATCCAAATCACAAAGAGCCAAAACCTCCAAGCCAGAGCCGACACTGCCGAGGAAAAAAGTAGACAGAGGAAAGGCGACCGAGAGTAACAGTGACAAAGGCAATGACCATTCTACTTCATGGCACTGTATTAAAAACTGATGTGTTTTTCTCCTGGTATAGGATTATTTGAGCTGTTTTCGGCAGTGGCACCATGAATCGGAATGCCACTATTTGTGTTCGGTATATTTGAGTTGTTGCATAGGAAAATGTGCCTTTGTAACGTGAAGTGTTAAATTATTTCATCAGCTACCCTTCAGAAGAGTCTGTAAAAGCTTTAGCTAACAGAAGTTTGAAAAATGTGCTATAACACACTTTTATTAAACAATTTCTTGGGCAGTTTAATCCACAAGCTGCCTTTTTGAAGAGTGGTTCGCTTGTTCAGTGACTGAGTGAAATTCCTAAATTGTTATAACTTAAGCGATAGGACACAAGTTAGTGGTGTAGGCCCACATGGTGTGAAATGCCCCCATCACTCTGAATGACTACTCTGGCCCTACCAGCATGGCTGTCCATGCTTCTAGGTTTTCTTTGTGTGCGCCTGATAGTCTATAGTAAAGGTCCACTATAAATTACAAACTGGAGCATCTTTCTTCTAGACTTGGTTCCTCAGGAATGTGTCGGGGGTGATGTGGGTAGTACAGCGGTCAAACTTAGTTTACCGCCCTCTCTAGCATCAGCCAAGAAATGCATAATCTGGACTACTTGCCCAGGTTAAAAACGTTTGCATCGGTGGCACTGGGATGGAATTTCCAAGTACTAATCCATCTTTCACATATGATCATTAGTGGTGTAGAGAACCACTCCACGGAAGAGCCAGGTCGGGTAAAAAGGCTAAATTGGAAGGGATCAAAGCACTGTTTTTAGGAGAGTTGCTGCCTCCTTGACTATATTTGTTCCAGGTTGTCCAGGATCATCTACTTTGGAAGGTCTTGAATATGGGAATCCCCTCCCTCCAATCTGGGAATGCTGAGAAGCAGGAGTATGTGTGGGCTGGGAATCCTGAGAAACAGGACTATGGGTTGGTGAGAGGGAGATGTGATGAATCTAGCGATATCACCACTATTTGCCCTGGAAGAGTCTCTCCCCATATGGCCAGGGAAGGGCAGCCGCTACCCGATTCTGACCTTTGAGGTGGCTGCCCGAGGGAGGACCACGTGGGGGGAGACAATCCTAATGGGAGTAAAGTGGTCTCGTTAGATGGAACACGGTATTCATGCCAGTCAAAGGACCTTAATCCACCATCCTCTAACCCCAACAACAATCCCTCCCCTAGTAGGCTCATGAAATTGTACCCCTCTTACCATTTCACTAAAAAGTACCGGGAGGAGGAAGAATAAGAGTCACCTCAATGAAGATCACTTTCTCAGTACTGTGACTAGAGAGAGGAATGATGATCCCCTCTAATGGGAACCATTGTCAGCAGTCTAGTCTCTTTCCAACAACTGCGACGAGAAAGAGGCGAGGAGCAACGACTATCACTCCTCATGAGAACCACTATCAGTGGTTCAGTCTTTCCCCAAATCCTATTGGCCAGAGCCAATATAAAAGAAAGGAAAGACTGAGGAAGTGTGAATGTAACCCTCCCTGGGCAAACCATGTGGAAGGAGTGAAGCCAGTCAAGAGAAGCCAGAAGTGGGAAGACCGGGATGCTTACTTGGACCCAGTGAATTCCCTGATGGAGGAGAGACTGGCCCAGCAGAAGGAAGGAGCTACCCAGCTAACCAGGACAGCTGGGGCTCAGAGTCTGTTGAACCTGCACATAACCTAGGAGAGACTGGTCCAGCAGAGGGAGAAATAGCCAGCTAGCTGAGGAGGAAAGCTGGGACACTCAGTCTACTGAGTTCACCAGACTGGCAGGAGACTTTCCTTAAACTGAAGGGGAAAATCCCATTAGAGTCTACGGAGTGAGGGAGAAGCAGCAGGACCGGAGAGAGCTGCAGGCGCGGGTCTGCCTGGCCGTCGGTAACACAGCTGAATACCACGCTGGAAGAAGACAGGCAGGGACAGGCAGCAGAGAGGCCGACCTGACCTCACCAAGGCAAGGCGGAGGTGCCCGCGGTTTACCGCGAGCAAGGGAAACGCTGTGGGAATCGTGAATCGAGGAGAGAGGCACAGTGGCAAGACTGCGCTTGGCTGGGCCCCCACCAAGCCAATTGTAAGAAGCAGACGGAGAAGAGGCACGCCAAAGGCAAACGTTAAGCCCAGGGGAAGTGAACGAGTTACCGGGTGGCCGGCACACTGATGCCGTTACTTACAAATTGAACGAAAGGAATGGAACTGGTGAGAAATGCAAAATACATTAAAGAAAACACAGCCTGTGAGAGGCCAGGGGAAGAAAACATGCCGTTTGGCCTTCTGAACATTTGTCAAGACGAGTGACGGTGTTGGGCAGGTTAGTGAACCCAGCCTGTCAAACATCGGGGCAAGGGAGTAATTTCCCCCTGATACTAAAAAACGTTGAATGGTTTAGATATAAAAGTTCTGGCAGGATACCAGGTGAAGACAAATGTGTCTGTTGTATATACTGTGAAAAGGAAAATTCATTTATGAACTAGGATGATGTGGCTCAAGGGAAAACCATGTCTTGGAAACAATGAGCTATGGTTGTGACGTATTAACAGAACAGAAGAAGTTAAAGGGGTAGTTCACTCAAAAATGTAATTGCTTAAAAATATTGGCCATAATTGTAATTTCACTTTTTTTTTTAGTTACAATGAAAAGTAAGCTTCTTCAAAATGTGCCTCAAAGTTCTGATTTTCAAAGACATGGGGCATCCATTTTGTAAGCAGAAACAGTTTAATCTGTTTCTTGCACTTCTCTGCTCTTGCAGCAGTAAATCAAGCAGGAGCCCCTACTGGGGGCTGTAGCTTGTTGCTGCTGGGGTCAGACCTTTGAATGACAAACCTAATACAGCAAATGCACATCTGGAAAGGGTTTTGTGTTCTGTATTAGGATGGCATTCAGAGGACTGACTCTCCTGACTGACTCTCTGTAAACATTCGTGAACATACATTTTTAATTATGGCCAATATTTTCAGGCAATAACATTTTTGAGTGAACTACCCCTTTTAAGGAAAACAATAACATTCTGAACTGTGAAAAAAGTGTTTAAAGAGAAGGGAAGGTCTCTGCGGAGAAAGGTGCCTTTGAAACTAGAAGTAAAGCGAAACATTGGGGAAGGGAGCAAGATCCTTAAGCTATGTGAAAACTCTGAGGGGAGAGAGGAAGTCCTCTTAGAAACTTGGTAATTCTTTTGAGACTGGAGGTTAAATGCAAAGAAACTATGGAAAGAGGTTCTCCCTAGAATTGTGTAATTTTGACCATGAGGAAAACCCCTTTTTGTTGGATTTTCTCTTATGTTAAACTTTGACAATTTTTTAACCCTTGAAGAAGACAAGGAACATTAACCTTTGCACCTTTATTTTAGAGTGTGGGGCCCAGAATAGGATTGTGGACACAGGACTTACTTTTGATTAGGACATCATGACTGACAGATGCATTAGCTTTTTGTTGAGGTAGAGAAATTCCTCTTAGATTAGGGATAGTGAGGCATTTTTCCAACACCTTTTCTTTTCAATAAAAGTCTTTAGCCAAAACTATGGCTAACTTGTGTCTGCGTTTCATGCCTGGCTCCTCCCAGAAATAAGGCAATACTTCAAATGCATACCTCCCATTGGGTTTCTGTTTAACAGCGCTTGGTGGTTTGGGTCAGCTAAGACCCTGGGTATCTCTACTGGGTAAAGCAATGACCACCTCTACCCCACACGCGCTCTCATAAATATCTAAATTCCCAAGCGGAACATAGTGCTTCCCAAATAGGCGAAAATGTAATGTCAAAGAAGAGAGAACTGTCAGGGTTTTCTCGCTTTCATATGTTTTGTGGCCTAATATCAGCACCATGCACAGAGAAAGAGGTAGCTTCAACGCACCGTGTACCTGACTGCCTTGGGAATCTGGTACATTTGCTGGGCGACTCTCCTTCTGGGGAGCTCTGCTTTTCCAGCAATGCTCCCAAGGGGAGTCATGGAACATTGCATGAGCATTCCTATCAGTAAGGTGCATGTTTCCCAATGACATCAAGGAACAGAATTCTGCCCTTTCGTAATAGGGTAAAGGCCAAGAGGGATGGAACTGCAAAAAGCTGTGGTGCTGGCATATGGCTGCTGTGGGAACAACCTAAGTGGTATAGGCAAATGGAAGCAAGCACAGTGTCAATGGTCTATTCAGTGAGCAATGGCACATGGCATGTGGCAATTTAGCGCTCAATTGGGTGTGGCATGGTGCAATGTGTTTGCAATGAGATTATTCTGGGAGGTACAGAACATGGCATGGGACAGTTCTGGATCAATGAAAGTGACATGGGGCAACTCATAGGGGAATGTTACATAACAGAGGCACGTCCTGTGGGCGCCAGTTGTGACAGTTTGCTTCAGTGAAGACTAGCATCACCAAATAACTGGCGTCATGTGCAAAATGTGCCCAACCAGGGTTGCCTGAACAAAGCACATTATGAAGGTTATGTGATAATGTGTAAATTACTACATCAACACTGCTATGGATTCTTTAAGACATGCCTCACTATTTTCTGTGGGAATTATGTGTGCCCCGTTGAAACCGGCGCAACATTCATAATATGTGATTAACTGAGTGTTGGGGAGATATCAAACAACTTGACTTACAAGGCGATTGCCTTAAAACTTTCCGGATTCTCCAAGTGGTAGAATGGCTAAGCAGTCAAGGCAATTCTTCAGAGGGTAAACATTATTTAAAGTTACAGACAACAACTTTATTTAGTACACATTAGTGGATTGTCCACACAATATAGCTGTAAAAATAGATTGTTTATAATACATTTGTTCATATCTATTCAAAGAAAATACTACAAAAACACAGAATTAGTGATCCGAGACCATCATTAAATGTTCAAATAGGTCCACAAAGACCAACTCGGCTTTTAGTGAGGCACTCAGGCCTCAGCAGTTACACAATGTTCCTGCATGGCCTCCAATGTGAGTCAATGGCCTAATGTTATTTCAATGGATGCAAACAAGAGATATGCACACAGGACCCAATAGACAAGAGGCCTTCAGGAGGGGAGGACAAGGGGACCTCACCAAGGAAGTCAAGCCACAAAGTTCTACTCTCCATTGCCTACGATTCTAGAGGGGGAGTATGACATCACAATCCGAGGTGCCACGGTTTTGTTCTGTATGGGCGCAGTCAGCAGAGCAGTTCCACAGCCACCGAACACAACATCCAAGGTAGAGAGTTATGTGATGGGAAACCCCCGGCCCATGGCCAGGTCATATTAAATATGAATCAGAGATTGAGCAATAGTGACATTAGCCAGGAGTCACTGGTCATGGTCAACAAGTGCAGCGGGAGGGCTCCACCCTGGGAGGACTGCATAGCCTCTGCGATCTCCAGGAAAATTGAATATTTGTCAACTCTGTTTTTTGGAGAAATTGGATAAAAAGCCTATATTTCAGATGACAGGTGACAAACAGTATTCAATCAATGCCGAGCTGCACACCGCCAAGTCATTTTCAAAATGCTTCATTTTAGGGTACAAAGTAAACTTTATGTCTACGTTGTGTGCGTCTTTCACTTATGGCTTGTTTTCTGTGATGTTCTGACTATTTTACCCCAGTGAGTTCCATCCAGACCTCACTGAGGATGCAACTCCTAATGTAACTGGACTTTTTGGGGTCCCTTGTTGCCCCAAAGGCAGCGACTACTGCCATGGTACATCCTGCTATTTCTGGTTAAGGCATTTGTACTGCTTCTGGTTAGTGGCAGTGTAATTCTAACATACTGATAGCCATTGTGGCTCACATGAAGCCTTTTTATCCTGGCAGTTCTCAAAATTTAGTTTTTAGTTGTTTGGAAACCCAGGGACCAGGCAACTGTACTTTGTTGCCCTTTGGTGATTGAATGGAGACTGGAAATACTGTGCTCCTTTCCCCTAATTTTCGAGTTGCGGCTGGATTTGTTCTCCTGAAGGCATTTACAAGCTCCTGTAACTTCGAGGCTTGTCTGTGCTGCTTGATGGATTGTCCTCAGTCTTTTTTTTTTGTAGTTCTACTTGTTTTTGGTTCAGTATTTGTAAACATACTAGAACTTTGCTAAAATGGGGGTTTAAGGTGATGGTTCTTCTTGCCATGCAGTTGGAATATTTCGATGGGTTGGTGTTCGATGGGTTGGTGCAAACCATTGAACAGGCCCACACAACCATGCGGGCACTGCTCCACATTGGCTTCTTCATCCAGTGCCCAAGGCATTCCTAAACAGTTAAATGTTCTGCTTCAAACCTTAATGTAAGTTACTCTGCTTTTTCTATTCAGAACATACAGTGCAATGCAACTTGTGCATCTGAGATTGCTGCTCTCTGTGTTCATTTACAATTTAGTTTATTGTTTTTGGCTGATATTCCTGCCCTCCCCCTCCCCCCATGGTTTGATGAGCTACTTCTGGAGGGAGTTTCCATATTGCATGTTGGCGGACCCGGTAAGAAGGGTGGGGCTTGGCACTGCTGTACAAATTCAGCCTATAATGTAAGAAGTTGATGGTGGCAACACCCTCATTTGAACTACTTTCTTTCTCATTATTAACTGCTATTAAAGCCATTTACACTTCTCCTGGTCTATCAACCACCTGGATGGTGTCCGTCTTTATCTCAGGCACACATCAGTTAGAAGGCTGATAAAGATCTTGGAGATTTCAAAAATGCCTAATACTCAATTTTTAGGAAGGTTAACGAAATTCATGAAATATTGGAAACCTTAGATCCTCATAAATCTATTTTTATTCCCACTCACAATAAAAAGGAATAAATTAGATCTCCCCTGTTGGCATACTTCTTTGCAACCAGCCCTCTGCGTTTGAAAGGTCCGGCCATTTAGTCAATCCATCATTAGTCACAGCTACTGTGAGACTGCAGATTGGCCATCTGAAATGGCCTACAAATGCAAAGTGGGACTTCTCTCAACTATTCCAGTCTCATGATGCACTCATCTATTGACGCCAATAAAGGTGAGATTGATAAATATTTAAATACTCTATTGGACCTATACAATACATATTATCAACTTGTGTGGATGCAGCTGAACAAATTTATTTAAGAAAAACATGTAAAAGGTTTGCTGTGACAAAATCCTGTACCTGACCCTAAGAGTGGGTTGTGGGGAACCCAAGGGTGCCACCACCTGTTCGGTGATGCTGGGATCAGGGGCCGAATTGGGAGAATACCGTAGCTACCACCACTACACTACAGGTGGGAGCCAGTTGCTTGCCACAAGGATTCATTAGAGCATTGGGTCCCTTTAAGAGACCTGTTTAGGAGCCCCTGAGAGATTGAACAGAACCATTCCATGAGAAATATGGGTCCGCAACTGAAAGTGTTTTTATGTAATACGTGCATGTGTCAAATTAGGTTGCGGAGGCCAGAGAGGTGAAGAGCCAGGAAGAGCAATCTCCAAATCACAGTTAGTTGCCCAGAGTAGTTGAGGTGCAGACGGCACACCTCACAGAGACAAGACAGTAATGAGAGCAAGGGAGGGAGCATGAGTGCCCAGCTTTAGGCTTGGAATGCCGGCAAAAGCAGAATCCAAGATAGCAGCCAAAAAAGGTAAACCCTTGGTCTGCAGTGACATTATGCAGGACCCAGAGAAACTAGAGGATCATTGTGAAATTGTAGTTTTAAGCAAGCACAGCAAGAGCCCAATCCCATCCCGTATGCCCACTGGTGAAACCACTACCAGCATTAGAACACCAATTACTGATTCTCCACAAGTATTAAAAAAAAAGGGAAGGTAAACCAGACTACAGTAGTTGAGGTGTGCATTTGGAGATTACCAAGAACAGGAGACAAAGTAGGAGACAGGGCGGGAGATTTATAGAGTGGCCAGGAGGAGGAAGATGGACAATGAAAGGAGCGAAGCAGAGGAAAGGTGGAACATTAATAGAAATAAGTAGTAGGAAGGTGGGAGGAGCAGATTGGAGAGGATACTAGCGAGACAAAGGAGGAAGGTGGTGGAAGAGAGTTGTAAAGAGTATGGCAGTGCCGGAAAGAGGTGGAGCAGAGGAAATATTAAAGTTACTCCCCAAAGTGACTAGAGTAGGGGCAGTACCAGAACCTTTGGTAGCGAAAATGTAAGCTTCCCCTTTAAATTTAGTATAGAGCGTGGCCTCGGGCGTGGTAATGCCCGCCGAGGCCACGCCCTCTGGCACCTCACCCCAGTCCCCTTTGAACACATCAGATGCTTAGATACCGTGCTACTCTTGGTACATATTAGCCCTTGGCAAACTAGCGGAGGAGAGCGGCTGGGACGTATGGAGGAAAGGGGACTAGGAGTACTCTAGTCACTACAGTGAGTAACTTTATAACTCGTACGTCCTGTCCCCTTTTCTCCTTCCTTGTGGGTGATTCCACCGAACAAGAACATAGGGTGGAGCTGTGATAACTTGCCTCATATCTAGGACGAAGCAAAAAAGGTTCTTCAGAACCACCTGACCAAACTCTGCATCGTGCCTGGAGCTGGTGTCCAGTGAAGTGCTTACAGACGGCCGACGGTGTGGCCCAAGTAGCCACCTTGCTGATGACATCCCAAGAAGCAAGTCTCTGTAACGTGATGCCCGTGGCCTTTGCTGTGACCGCATGGGCATGAATCCCCTCAGGAACAGGTTTGCCCATGGCCGTGTAAGCCTCTGAGATGGCCTAAACCATGCAGCGGGCGATGGAAGCATACATCCCCAATTTGAAATCTTTATCTCCAACCCACAATCCCACCACCCCAGGCGAGGGCCTAATTCTTTCCGCTAGCGGTTCCAATGAAGGTGCAAACATTGGGGACAGGTTTCTCATCCCCTTTGAAAACCAAAGCGTCTAGAAATCTTCCCATTGACTGACACTCTTGCGCTGGGATATATAGCTCATATCCCATTGAGTACCCTACTTCTGAATCCAAATTTCTTCAAAACTGCATACAAGAACTCCCACCCTATCAAATGCCTTTTCTGTATCTAACACATGTAGCACCACGTTCCCCTCTTCCCTCTCAATAGGTCCATAAGATACAGTGCCTTTCGCATTTTATCAGCCCCCTGCCTCCCGGGAATAAACCCGACCTGGTCTGGGTGAACCAAATACGGCATTACCCATTCAAACCGTGATGCAATCGTTGCCCTGGTTATCTGTGGGTCGCTCACCCTCAACAATTTGTGAAACAGTACCACCCCCCCTTTTTTATACTCCCACCGATGCCCAACCAGACTGCCCAAGAAACACACATGGGATGCACTTTTCCTCCGCTGCCAGGAGCCTTGTTTCCCTGCAGCATCAATACATCTAGCCCCAACCTCTGGAATTCCCGGGCTACTTATGGCCATTTACTGGGGGTATTCAGGTCTTTTAGATTTAGATTCCCCACCAAGAGAGGACTCGCACCTCTCCCGCGCCGTTGCTCTATCTCCACCATTGCGGTCCCCTCAACCGCCACAGATTTGTTTCCCCTAAACCGATACTTTTATTTCTTGATCATAGTTCAGTTTCATCTTTCCAACTGCACCAGTTTACCACATCCCCTGCCCCTCATCCCCATCGACCACCCAAATCAATCACAAACTCTCTGGCCTGAGACGCCCATCTACCAATGGGCCACACAGTAAAGCGACCTCCCACCCTGCTCCTCTCAAAGTAAACTCAATTCATCTAACTTCCCTGCCCCTTTCATTCAGTAATACTCCATAGTCAACAAACAAGAAAACCAACAGTTATAACTTCTGGGTCAGTCCTCGACCAACGTCCCAATCGTCACTTCACTGGAGAAGGTTTCTCCAGCCGCTAAAATTTCCTACCACCTGGGACCTGTTTTTGGCTGGGGCAAACCTTTCGGTGGACCGCGAGTCTTCTCTCCCTCTCCCCTAAAAGGAGGTTTCCTTCCTCCTTCATTTCGGCCATGAGATGTTGAAGGGCCTGTGTTACCCCTGTTCCCATTGTGATTCTATATTCCACCGCCTTCAGTAAGAAGATCAGGGCAAATGGGTAGGCCCAATGCTAACGAATGCCCTTTTCGCTCAACCACACTGAGAGGGCGACACTCCCTCCTTCTGGTGAGCGTGAAGCTAAACAAGTCCTCGTAGATACGTACCTGCTCACCCTCACACTGGATCTCAGGGTGGCGTGTAGATCTCTCCAGCACAACAACCCTATCCTTATAATAATTAAACCAGACCACCACCAACCTGGGACCTTTGCTGCCCACTCCTCTTCCCCTACTACTTTGATATTTTAAATTGCACAGCAGACTGTGTGCCCTTTGGGGCCAGGTCCACACTAAATTAAATGCCTAAAATAAAATAAATAAACTACATTACCCTAGAGCCCTGTATGCCAGTTTGACTCTCCGAGACAGGTCCACTGTTTCCTTTGAGAGCACTTCTTTATGTTGGAGATACATTTTCTTATCCACTCACCTCAGCTGGAGCAGGATCATTTCGCCACTGCGAGGCAGGAGGAGCGTATGCTAGACCTCCAGAAGCACCATGGCTGCCACTGGCAAACCACGCCGGTCCGAGAGGTTCAGCTGCGACAATGGTGATCTCTGGCCGCCTGCAGAACAAGGGCACAGCTTTCAACTTAATTCAGAATAGTAAAGGATCCAGAAACAGTTATACTTAATTCTAGTTTAAAAGTCTGGAAGTATATTCTGTTCACATAAGACAGCCTGTATGACAAAGTAGAGTAAAGCAGAGCAATGCGACACAAAAATCCAAAATGCAATAACATGAAAACGTACATGGAAAGAGGACAAAAAAAATAAAAGGTGCAAGTACATTAATGAGAACCAGACTCTCTCTGCATCAGCAAATAGCAGAGGCAAGGTTGATGGTGCATTCAAGCCAATATCCTATTTTTAGTTAGAACTGCAGATGATCACAACACATTGCAACATGTTCCGTTTAAGTAAAGCAATCTAGGTCTGGGCGATATGGACCAAAAACAATATCTCAATATTTTTGGGCTGAATGGCAATATATACGATATTGTTTATGTGGGTTAAATGTTGTAAGCCACCAACTACATGTGAGATGTCACAAACACCTAGCAAAAAGTACCGGTTCTCGAAACGGGTTCTGTGGACAGACATGGCAACACTCACCAATTGTTGAAAATCAATAATCCTGTAGGTCGCTGTTCCGTTTCGCCTATTGCTTGTTGTGCTTTGCACTCTCAAGTAAACTGCAGTGAGAATGGGCATGTGTGGCTGGGTGACATACCCCAGAGCAAATGTGGGGGGGGGAGCGAGAGTTGGGGGATCTACTGCATACTGGGATCTACTGTGCTCTCTCCCACCTCTTGCCTCACCCTGGCATGGTGCAGTTTGTTGCCGGGCAAATGTCCCAGAAACACTGCATTCTAGGGTTGAGGACCAGTCTTTCTACGACCACCTTGATGTTTCGCCAATTTCAGGAAACCGTCTCATGTGTGAAGATGCTAAAATCTGGGGAAAGGGGTGGGGTGTCCAAATGTCATGTATCCAATAACGTCCAACGTGTCGTAACAGGGAACTATGCACAATTTGGTGCAGATTGGTGAAACAGTGTGGAATCGTAGAAGAAACTAGGCTTCGCCAAGCCACAAACCCACAAATCTTCACTTTCATAAATATAGATTGATCAAAATAAAGTGCAAATGCAGGGTTCCTCTTCCTGTATGAGAATACACACAGCTGTGCAGCTGTGTAAATATCAAAATGTAAATAAATAATTGGAATTTTATATATATCTTGATGTGAAGGATATTGTCTCTTCCTATATCGATCTATCGCCAAAACTCGATATATCGCCCAGTCTTAAATCAATCTATGATTAATTTTAATGGCCACACAAAATGATTCTTCCAAAAGGCATTGAAGTCATCAAAAATTCAGGTTGTATAATCATTTTGCAACATCTTTGGGCCCTTATTATGAATGCAGTGGTAATGGCAAAAACAGGCTGTCTTTCAAATACTGTCCATTTCTACTGACTCATTGCATGAATGCGGGATGGAAATCCACATACGTTTAACATTTTTACCTTCACCCAGAAGGTGGTGGCAACAATTTGAAAATACCAAAACAATATATTAAAACCTTTCTTCCTCCAACGTGAAGGCATGTTCCAGTGCATTTCGGCAACTTAAGGAACTTGGGGCAAGAATGTGCAGGGGGATTCCGCAAAGCATCAAAACGCAGGCATTTTCCGATGCCCACAACCTTTATTTTTTTATACACAAAAAGTTCCGTACAGGCCATTACCAACCCATCTGTGCATTATCACATGAATGTGTTACAGCCCAGTATCCACAGGCAGGAAGCTTTCTTTCCCCTAACCTTTATCTTGCCTGAAGTGAAAGAGGAATTGCCTACTAGGGCAATATTTAAAGGTTTGCCTGAAGGTTATCAGGTGATTGATGTCACAGGGCATGTACCCATTGGCGATGAGGATGTATGCAACATAATTCCTGTTATGCCCAAAAGCAATGAAAGGGAGAACATTATTTGCCAACCTACACAACCAGAATTATACCAACTAATAATGTGGTACTTTTATAGCGTTTCACGCTAAAGTGCTAAATGTCCTCTCTATTTTTGTCTAAACTAAAGTACTTTAGTGCACTTCTCACTACCTCTACTCCTCACTGCTATCGTCTCTTTCAGGTTCTAAATTGTATTTTAGCTCCTCCTTCTACTGAACCTTCCTCATCTTCTCCTTTCTGTGCCTCTGGTTTGCTTTACTTTTCTTCTTTGTTCCTCTATTTCCTCAAGCTCCTTCCCCATTCACTCCGAATCCTCATCTTCCTTAGTCTCATCTACTATGGCTACTTATCACCCTCTTCAGGGCACTGAACTTTAGGCTGTCATTTCTAAGGCCCACCATACTGCTCCCCCTTCTGACCCAGTTCCTTCCACTTTAATTTCCAAAATCTATCCTTCGCTTATCTCATACCTCACTATAGTCTGGAATTCTTCCCTTTTAATTGCAACCTTTCCCTCATTTTTAAACATGCTTCCATACTCCTTATTCTAAAGAAACAGTCTCTTGACTCCTCCTTGCCTTCTATCTTATAGCTCTTCTTTTTCTTTCTATACTTCTGAAACGTGCTGGCGATAATCAGGTTTCTACTTACATAAATCACTCTGCTCTTCTTCCTCTCCATCTGACGGGATTCCATCCCTTTCATTCAACGTAGAACTCTTTTCTTTTTATTTGTAACTCCCAATTGTCAACACTGGTTCGCAAAGCAATCCTCACTTCCACAGGTTGGCACCATTGATGCACTATTCTTCTCCGCTCACTCTCCCATCTTGAGCTGCGGGGTTCAGTTCTTGAAGGGTTTTGTTTATATCTGTCCAATCACGCCCATATCGTTTCTTGGGCTGGACAGTCCTTTCCTGTCATTCGTCTTTACTAATGGTGTCCCTCAGGATTCAGTTCTTGGCCTGCTCCTTTTCTCTTTATACACAATCGCCCTGGTGTCTATGTAATCTCTTCCTTCAGTCTTTCCCACCATTTGTACAGTGACGAACTGTGGGATGTTTTTACCCATGCATCCAAGCCCTACAATAAAACTGTGCAGTACTGGCATGGAAAACATCATGATGGCCACAACTCCCCAGAGAGTGCACAGGGAAAACATTAAGAATAGGCTGCCACCCATTTTTGCCTATGTTGTGAGCACAGGAGGGCACTGCCTAAAACCACCAGTGGGCTACACACACAGTAGCCTGAAACCATTGGGAATGGCAATGCTGATTGCCAAAAAAGCAACTCAGAACTGTGGGGAATTCATTTTCTTAATCCCAAAAATGGTTGCATTACCAGTACTCACCACTATCAGAAAGCCGGCGTTTTAAAACCACTTTTGTGTAAAACTGAACAAATGAAACAAAACCAGACCAAGGAAAGACTTGCTAAGAGGTGGATACAATGTAAAACTATATTCTGAAATGAGTTGAAGTAAGTAATTATTTAATGTATAGATACAAATTGTCAGTTTGATTTGAATGTAGAAAACTGGGAACAAAAAGTGACATTTAGCTGAAACCTGGCTTAATGAAACTGGATTCTGCCTGACAACTACCCCCGACAGGAGTTGAAACTGGATCAACAGCTGTGTTCCCTGCCAGGCCTGGCTGCATCCTGAGGTCACATGGCCCTGTTGATTGAAAGGGGAGTGGCAGCTGGGGACTACAGGGAGTTGAACAAAGGCCTGTCCGGGACTCAGGCAAATGTTATATTGGGGGCGTCGTAAAAGTGGCTTCCTCTTAGGGGAAACTGGGAGGGGCAGTGCCTCTGCTAGCAGCTGAACTTGGGGGAAATGGATAAACCAGTTATTCCACTCTGTGATGTGGGAAGCCACACCCCTTTTTGACCAGGGCATAATTTTAAAAAAGATAGATAACTCATAGTGCGGACTTGTCAGAATTATATAAGTAATATCATTATTTTTGTGATTTTTCTGTAAACATTTTGAGAGGCGTTAGGACCTTGTGGTGTATTCTGGGGGGTTGCTAGCGGAAAATAGGGTCTCACTCCAAATGTCTGCATGTTAAAAATCTGACACTTCATCAATTAATGTCCATACTCCTTGCGCACATGTGTGTAATTTTGGGTAAATGTCCGATATTGCAAAACCAGTTAAAAAGCGCAAAATGTTGTCATTTTTGAATGCAAGCCCCCAGGAAGATCAGAGGCGGACAAGCATGGACCATAAGGAATATATAGTGTGCACATGTAATTTCAACAAATTGTATATCTGGGAAGGATGTATTTGAATCAAATATAGATTTGTGGGCAAACTGACCAGGGGAGGATCCTCTGACCCATAAAACCTACAGCATCACTCTGACTCACATTTCCTTCCCCCAATCATGGGAGAGGGGAGAATTGGGCCAATGACAAGTAGAGAGGGGCAGGCACACACCCATTTTCAAAACACATAAAAAGAGACTGCAGGGACAGGTAGAGACATTCAATTCCATTTGCTGCGGAGCATGCTGACAGACGACTTCACATCCAGAGATCCAGACTTCAAATCCATCAATCTCCAAAGACCAGAACTTTACTTCAGAACTTAAAGCAAGGGCCTAAACCCACAAACTGAGAACTCTTCTCAGCAGGCCTCAGCAACCTTAAAATCATTTGCGAACTATTCCACAGCCGGGCGAGCTGTTTGAATTCTTTTGCCAAGAACAATTGTCAGAGACCAGACCAGAGATCCAGAGTGACCCAGACCGCTGTGAGCAGAACCAGAGAGCTGACCCAGATCACTGTGAAGTGCCAAGACCAGAACCGGAGTCCAGTCCAAAACCTGACCAGATCCGTGGCGAGGCCTATTTCAAATTTATATTGTGAGTACCTAGCAGAACTGTGCAGAACCAATCTCTTAGTTAAAATAATCAAATCCAAACTATTTTAACCTAAGTAGAACTGCCTCCTAGAAATCGTGTCATCTGTCATTTTTAAAGCTGCAAGCTGTCACCTGTCATTTTGAGTTTTACTTTAAATCCGAAAAACTACCGTTATTTAATTGTCCGTCTCTTTGGAACCGTTTGGGCTAGGAACGAAATTTAACTTTCATCTGAAAGCTTAGCTACTCCTTATACTTTTGCCGTAATCGCGATTCACGCACTCGCGAAGTTTGCCGCGATGTGCGATTTGGCCCGATTTCTTTACCTGTAAAAAGATAGCAGCTTTTTGCTTTCCTTTGCTAAAAATGTGTTTGCCTCTTAATAACCATCCCTGAATCATTGTTAAAGTGAGCCTGAGCTCATCCCAAGTATCTCTCACTCACCCTGAACCTCCTAAAGGGAATTAAAAGCATTTTCAGCATATTTCTCACTTCACTGCCACCACATTCAAAGCACTTGGGCCTGTGTTTTAAAACTCATACCTGTTTTCTCTAAGCTTGCTGGGGGGAAACTGAATTTCGTATTGTATTTGATTGCATTCCTGAGAACTGTGTGCTCCTCTTTCCATCTCCTTCCATTTCTTACATTGCATAGGGGAGGGGAGTGAATTGCCAGAGAAAAAGTGATTATCTTATCTTTTGCTAAAATCATATCAAGTATTTCTGTACTGCATTTTGTTCCTCATTGCTTTTCCCTTGAAACCATAAAAGTATTTTTGCTACTTTATCTAACTCATTGATTGTAAAGAAGTGTGCTAGTGCCAGATTACCCATTGTTGATCAACATCATATGTCTAAGTGTACTATCAGATATTAATTTATTATAAAGTGCGATATATATATATTGTTTAAATTCTCAAATAAACCTTTTAAACTTGCAAAACAGAACTACTTCTTGGCTCAGTGGAGTCAGGGGGATTCTAAGAGAGGGGTGTTATATAGGGGTAGTCATCCAGAACTCATGAACTGGACATAAAGATAGATCAATAAGGGTTTCCATTCAGTATCCCAGACTAGGCATTGACTTAGCTGTAGCGTTGAATTGAATCCTCTTACAGAACCAAATTTTTCTTTCTTTTTCTTCCTTCTCGGATTCTATTCTTTCTTCTGTAACAGACTATCTTCTGTCCATTCAATCTTGCATATATAAACATTTCTTACACTGCAACCCCTCTAGGGCAGAAGTTTTCTTTCACTGCCTCTACTATACCTCCTCCATTACCTCCTTCCTCTATTTCCTCCCCCCCTTTTGCTCCAGATGTCATCTTCTGCTCGTAATCTTGGGAGTTATTCTGGACTCCACTCTATCCTTATCTTCTCATACCTCATCTGTTGCCCATTGCTGCCATTATCACTACAATGCGAGACATGCCCACTCCTTTCTTTCCTTTCATGGAACTAAAATCTTAATTTCCTCTCATCTTTTCTCGACTCTTCTACTGTCATCACTTCTTCTCAGTCTCCTTGCCCATCAGTTAACTCCTCTTAGATCTATCTAGAATTCATAATTAGTCTCCTCTTTCGACTCTCCCTTCGTGATTCTATTGCTCCCACTCTTCAATACCTTCAGCGGCTATCTTTTGAATCCTGCCACTTGCTTCACTTTCTTGGTACTTTCTTCAAAAGTGTTCATGGTATAGCTCCTTTCTAGCTTTCCTCCCTAGTCTCTTTCTATTCACCTTCCCATTCCATACGTTCTCAGCCCCAATTTCCCATTACAGTCCCCCGTCCCCTGTGCTCAATCTCGCCATCTTTTTTTTTTCACTTCTAGCTCCTAAATTCTGAGACACTCTCCCTCTGGACATTCAATTTCCTCCTTCCTTTTTTCTCTTTCGCACTCGCCTCAAGGCCTAGTTACTTTCTTCATGAAAGCCCACTCGTACGATTGGATGTTAACCTATTTGTAGTACCGTCTATTTTTTATCAAAGCACTTTGGCATGAAGAGCTATAGAAATTAAATACAATAAAAATAAAATACAAAAACGTTTAAGGATGAAACAAAACAGTGCATTGTGCCAAGTTCGATGTTTTGAAACCGTTTTTTTATCGATTTGAATCAACAAGGCAAAATGTGATCTTAAAAAATTTGATACATACTTGGATTTCATTATATAGTCTTAAAAGGTTCCACAACAACAGATGGCCCCAGTGGGGCCACATCATTACGTAGATCATCCAGGTGTTTTATTGGTTTGCAACATTTCCTATCTGCAGCAAACGAGTACCTACATCTAATTGTATACTAATCTACATCAGCTATAGCAGATACAATTCTTCTTAATCAAAGTATCCGCTTTTTTCTATAGTTAGTTCTTTTCTATTTCTAGCGCAGGTTGTGATGTTTTAGAATTATTAAAAACATGCCCAACTGCCTTAATGGCCCACCTTATATCCCCTAAGGCAGTGGGTCCAGTTTACTTAAATTATTTATTTTCATTAGTGATTTATAATTTTTATTTGTATTTGTATTTTTTTAAGAGTCCATTCCAATTTCCTCCCTGGATCACAGACCCTCTCAACACATACCCCCTTCTAACTTACATATCCCCCTCTCCCAACATACTTATGCACTTTGCGTCATTCTCATCGCTTTATGTGTAACCAACATCAAACAATGCTTAACTTCGATGTAATTCATTGAGCAACTGTGAGGGATTCTGTTATGCAATATCTGCATAGTTTCCCTAAGCCAATAAAAAAGCAATCCAGCTTCCAGGATCAACTAAATAATTGAAAGAGGTGGGGAAAAAAAGAAAAGGTGAAAGAAAATGAACCTGTTCTATTCCATCTTCAGTCAGTGGAGCAGTCCAAGAAGTTACTCATTCCTCATAAAGGTCTGACGCACGGTCTCTTGCTGTGAAGGTCACTGGTTCGATGTTTAATTGTAAATCTTCACTGACCAGCGCTTCCAATATTTTTATTTGACCAAAGCAGGTCATGGACTGGTCAGTGTGAAACATTTCCTGCTAAATCATTAGGAAAATAAGTAATTCAAACTTAAGTTTGTCCAAGCCAAATGATAACCACACACCCTACACTGTCAGCATTTACAATGCAGTACTATGCGCAACTATCCAGCCAATATGTTTCAATGGAAATCCACTGTTCGATGATCTAGGTCCTCTTCATTTTACTCGTTTATTTCTCTTCCCAAGTTTGGTAAATTCCACTTTTTAGCGGAAGGAGGTTGTCCCCTACTAAGAACTACCTTGACAGTCCTGCCTCCACTTTTCTTACGGAAACCTCTGGCGCAAGCCTGCTCTGGATTTGCCAGACAGGCAGTTTTATGTATCCTCTAGCCATACTTTCTATAATTATCACAGCCACATTTTACTGACCCAATTCCTTTGGACAAACTTGCTGATCTAAGTGTAGAATTTTATAGAGAAAAATCATGGAACAGCAAGAGTAATCTCCAAAGACTGTAACCAAGCACATACATTTTATATCAACTCACAACTACTTATCCTTTGCAAATTACACCAATCTCTAGACAATGGAAACAGGAAAAGGGAATACTGATGGCCCAACAGTATGCCAACCTACTTACGGTGCAATGGAAAACAACTATATCCCCACTTGCCAAGTCAAACCTCTTATTTGGGCTGCTACTTTTGTAATATCTTTGAAACATTCCATCCAGACACTCCACAATCAATTTTTGATGCCACAATCAGCGCAAGATAGGTACATGCAGGGCTCAATGTTCTGCAGACTGTCCCAGTTACTTATGAAGTAAGTTAACATCTTTCATTCAAGTAATCTGGCACACCAGATGGAAAGCTTTGAAACAATGAACACTTGCAATTACCCTGGGCAACTTACATTCCATTTTTGTTTTGGCTGCTCTGCACCATTACAGAACGGGGCAACTATACCAAGTGTCCACATGTAACGAAGGGACTGTTCACAACTCATCACAACACCTTGAGGGAAATGTGTGATATTTGTAAAAACCTATGCTCCCATTGAGGCACTTTCTACCACAAGCAGGCTAAAATCTCACTGGTGACAAACCACACTAATTTTAAGACTGATAAATACGATGGCCACACACCTAGGCTTCTCTTATTTGCTTCGCTGAAAATAATTAAGAGGGGACATCTCTCGGGCCTCCTGCAAGAAATGCACTAGGGAGAAGCAGTTATCGAGTAGGAGTCGAAGATGACTATAAGCAGATGAGGGGGAAGAATGATCCTCTCAAGAGATGGATCGCCGAAACCAGAAAAAACCAGATAGACTGCTAGAGAAAGATTGGATTGATGACTACAGGGTTGAAACCAAACCTATTACGAACTGGACAATAAAGCCAGGAAACTTTTGAACACCAAATTAGAAAGAGGTAGTGAAGGCACAAATCACAGATGTACTCAGTGAACAATTAGGCCAACGAGCTACAGACTCAAGAAATGGCTACACTCTTTGCGAGATACTGCACAAAACTGTACGACAGCAGACGGGTCCCAATAGACAGATCCTGGAAGAGACGAGAGCATTTACATAATTTCTTGGTAAGGCAGCCCTCTCGATGGTAGCACCCTTCATAGAAGAGATAGTAGACGGTATGCAGTCTTTATAACATATCTTTTATAAAGACATGCTTTTATACCGAAACATTTATAAGGAAAACAAATATTGAGAATATATGTGTGGGTGGGACAAAGGGTTAAATCTTTTCGGAAAACGGTGGGGGTGGGCTTTTGGGGATAGGGAAACAGGGGTTGGACCCTCCCCACCTCCCCAAAAAAGAAAAGAAAATGTGTTGTGTTTTTTGTTATAAAAGTGTCGGCATATGTGCATTCTATATAAAAAGGGGTCGTTATTGAGACATGTAACCATACTAGGCATATATCGCAAAGGGCTGACCCCTGGCAAAGCACCACCCCATGATGGAGTTCAACAAGAAACTCAATTCTACTTTAGCATGTCTCCGGCTCTGGCGCCTCAACTCTTTCTGGGCCCAGGTGACACCTCTACTGAGGATATGGTCCCAGGTGATTATTACAGTAAACCCAAAGCCTGGGAAACCCATGGATCAGTAAACATCTTTTAGGCCTAGCCCCCTCATAAACCTTGATAATAAAATCTACATTAAATTAATAGCAAACTGATTGAATGGCAACATCATATCACTAATCCATTCTGACCAATCTGGATTTCGGAGTGAAGATTGAGTAGCATAACAGAAGCAAACTCCTAACCATTCAGTTCCCTGGCCAACTCTCCATTAGAGAAGGCATTTGTCTTCAACGCAGTGGAAGTCTTTGATAGGGTGGGATTTCATTTCAAAAACGTTCAATAAAATGCACTTTTTCCGGCCAACTTCGCTGAAAAACATTAAAGGCCTGAGTAGGAAACCATCATTGAGAAGGAGGGTAAATGTAGTCCTTTCAGAGGGCTGAGCTCTTAGGAGAGGGATCAGGTAGGAAGAGCCCCTGTCCCACTCTCACTGTGAATGCCATTGATGTCCTTGCAATGGACACTAGAGGGGATTCAAATGTAACAGTTGTAAATTCATGGGGGCTGGAGGATCTAATCACATTATCTGCGGTCAATGTTCTCAATATGTATTGAAACCGGCCACACGTTTAACAGCCTGAGGAGATTATGAAAGTGTACAGTGCTCTGTCACATTATAAACGTAGCAAAGATAAAATCAGACACATTAAGGATAGTGGACTGGAGGGGAGCAGCACAGACTTCAATGCAAAATACTATTTCACACCAGACATGGCAAACACTCAACCATCTTGCAATCAAGATCACAGATGTAACAAACCTTTCCAAAGAAAAATATTCACCTCTCATAATGTGGCGTTAAACATCCCATTTCAAGTACTGGAATGAGGGGTAACGACCCGGCAGCCCAAGTTAATGGCCCACCGCGCTCGTCCCGTTCATTGAATGAAAATACTTTGCCAAGATGGCAGCCATATAAAGGGAAGGCGGGGCTCAGTACGGAGCCTTTCTTCCCTTTTTATGGCGGCCATCAGGTGCGCTGAGGACAGCGGTGCAGCAGTGGCACTGGCCGCCTCAAAAATGTAAGTGGGGCTAAGGAGGATGGGATTTGGATAAAAAAAATAATAATAAAAAAGGGGGTGGAAAAAGACAGAAGCCCGCTGCGGGTTAGGCAGTCTGTGGTTCCATGACCCTTTGGATTGTCCACAAGGCCTTCTGGGGCCTGGGACCAAAATACCTCCAGCTTTCTCTTCAGAAATATCTTCCTTCTAGAGCTCTTCGCTCTTCCACCTCTAACTCCCTGAGGGTCCGTCGCTTTTCTAAGCAGCGAGTTGTGGGCAGATCTCTCTCTTCGGCAGGTGCCTCCCTCTGGAACAGCCTCCCTGCCCATCTGAAACTTGAGCAGAACCATCTCCGGTTCCGGTAGCAGCTCAAGACTTTTCCCCTTGCTTCTGCCTTCTCTCTCCCACTTCCCTGCTGATCTCCTGTCTGATAATGCACTGGTTACCTGGCTACCCCACTGAATCACTGACCCAGGTCCCTGCCCTCCCAGTTGCATACTTGCACTGCCTCCTGGCAACCCTGCACTTGGGAGCATCCGTACAGTCCTTCTACTTGCACTTAACCAACACTTGTTGTCTGCACTTAACCCCTGCACCTCCACCTATTGGCCGCACTCTTTTCCTATGGCTTGATCCTATGTTTCGCACTTCTCCTCCTCCCCTTCCCCTTGCACTTGCACTTTTCCCTTTCCCTCTTCCCCGCACTTGCGTGATCTTAATGTCACTTAGCATAGTAAGATCGTTGTCTTGTCCTCCCTCGTCTCGTTGCGCCTTGAAACACTTGTGTATAGGCGCACTATAAATAAAATATAATATCATGGAGCATGGGCTGAGATCAGAGATTTCAGCATGTGTTCTGCGGAACCCGATTGGCTCCGACCACCAGCCCGCTGCTAATTAAAATTCAATGGCATCTGGAGAGGTGGGATCTCCTCCCATCATCTGAGTTTGAATTTAAGTAATCAAAATGAATATATTCCGTCTTTTGTATTTATTTCAAGACATTCACCTCTCTGGCAAAGACCATAAAAACCTAGACAAATTCATATCAAGATTTATGTGGGACAGCAAAAAAAAAGAAAAAAAAAAGAAAAGTAGGCTGTTTCTAACTCACACGCACAGTTTGCATTTCCTAGAAAACTGGGTGTGAGAATGCAGAGAGAAAGCCTGGCTGGTAATAGAAGATAACTAGTAGGCCCTGTGTAACAGAAGAACACTATGTTATGCCTCTCACGCTGAACAACGCCATATAACCCGGTTTAAGCCATTTCACAATATGTTACATATGTTTAGGGATTGGTGCAACTTGATACACACGGCAGGAACTGGAAAACTCACATGCTTCTTATTGCTAGGGGATCGCAATTTAACTAATTCCTCAAGATAGGACCAACTTTATTTGTGAATTTTGGAGGACATGAGTAACAGCACTAATGACATAGACGTAAACTGATATAAATCTCAGACAACAAGAGAACATAATGAATGAGCATGTACACACAGGATTATTGTACACCGACTTAACGTGTTAACTGGCGGTGCATGTGTCCATGCCAAGGCCTAAAGAAGAGCAAGGTACTTGTATAGCTTGGGCCTATGCGCACCATGATAGGCCACTTGCGTGTAGTCTATAAAGGGAAGCCAGGCTACCATGTAAGAGGAGTATCTCCCTTCCGCCAGGGCTGCCATTTCCGCCAAAGACAGCATCTCCCATGGCTTCCTTCACCACATACCAAGCACTGGCCCATTTGCATTTTTCCAATTCCAGGCTAGGGCGATTTTGGCACCAAGGAGGTGGTGAGTGAGCAGCCTAGCCTTAGGACCCGTCAGAGGATAAAGCCCATCCCTGCAATCCCCCAAGAAAACGAGAGGCAGATCAGTAGCCAGCACAGTTCTGATGTGCGAATGGACCTCCTTCCAGTCGGATTGTGCTTTGGGGCATAGCCACCACATATGAAAGTAGGTTCCACTTTCTTGACAGCCCTTCCAGCAGTTCTCAAAGTAAGAGGGGGCCATGTGATGGAGTCTGTCTGGGGCGTAATACCATCAATAGCAAAGTTTAAACTGGCACTCCTTGTCCGTGGTACACCTATAGGCTTTGTCATTCCATTCTCAGATGTGACGCCAATATTCCTCTACAATCGCCCACCACCCACAGATCTCTCTCCAATTCCATCATATAGGCCAAGCGGTCTTGTGGGTCAAAGCAATCTAGCACCCCTGAGACTCTGCCCTTGGATCTACCTGCCAAGCAGGTGAGTTTTAAAGCATTCTCTGTCGTACCATCGGGTGGCACCCCCAGTGTCGTTGAAAGTACCGAAAACTTTCCCCCTCCTGTATTGAAAACAACTGTTTGCACTCCTCAAAAGTGAGCGGAGACCCATCATTAAAAAGCTGTCCAAGTTCCCTCAGGCCCCCAGCGGTCCAAGCTGCGAATGTTGCTGCGTGTTTGCTTGGGGTAAACTTGTGATTGTTGACCACAGGTGATAATGGGCCTAAGCCTGTTGGAGTGTTCCATCTTTAAGGTTGCCAGATTCCAGCACCCGAGTGTGTGAAGTGTCGAGGATAGAAGTGTGGGTCTGGTCGAACTGCAACTGTTTCAGGGGGATCAGTTTTGCTGCCTGCTCAATCTGCGCCCATTGTGGAATCTCCCCCGACTGACCCCACTTGAAGATGTGCGAAAGGTGTGAGGCAAGGTAATATCGATAGATGTCAGGGATTCCTGGACTCCTAGCCCCCCCAGGTGCCCCTTATGCATCAAGTCTCTTTTAGCTACCCTCCGCCAAATGTAAGCTAGGATTTTCCCCTGTAGCCCGTGTATTTTTGGAAGTGGAACAGCAGTAGGGAGGGCCCCAAATAAATGGTAGAGAAGCGTAGGAACAATTGTCATTTTAACAGCCGTGACGCGCCCATGCCACCGGTTCAAGTCTGATTCCACCCCCGTGAATAAAGAAGGTAAGTTGGCAACATATAATGATTTCATGAAGCTGGGGATATTCAATGTGGTTCCGCTTCCATTTAATCGGGCAGGGGTCAGCCAGTGTATCAATGTCCTTGGGTGCTAATGAAATCGCCAGAGGCCCGGCCGAAGCACGCTAGTTCGACCAGCAGGGCCGGGATAGAGAGCTGCACTGCCGTTAATGAGCAATAGGTCATCCACGTATAAGGATATTTTATGCACACGGCCCTGGTAAGGGATACCCTGAATATCCGGGTGATTACGCACACAAGCCACTAGGGGTTCCATCGAGAGGGCGAACCGAAGTTGGGATAAGGGCCATCCTAGTCTCATACCTCTGCAGATTTATTAGGGGGATGGCCCTGCCGTTAACTAGTATCCGGGTCATCAGGGGCGAATATATAGCCAGGACCGACTGTTGAAATCTTCTGACCCAGGCCCGACCCCTGGAGGACAGCCTCTAGGTAGAACAAGTAAAGCCAATCAAAAGCCTTGTGGGCATCAAGAGCTAAGAGGTCAGACTTCATTTTCACCCTGACTGCTATCTCAACCAAGTTGAGGGCCTTTCCGATATTATCTTGGGTGGATCAGCGGGTAATAAAGCCAGTCTGGTCCGAATGGATCAGAGTGGGCAAAGCCATCATCAACCTCATAGCAAGGATTCTGGAGTACAATTTGACGTCTAAATTAATGAGGGAGATATGAATCGAGCAGGTGGGTGTTTTACTGTGGTTTCAGGAGCAGGATGGTGGAGGTTTCAAGCATTGTGGGCGCAAGCATACTGGCTTCAGGAAATGAATTGAAGAGTTGGGTCGATTGAGGAGAAAGAATCTCCCAGTAGGCCTTATAGAAATCGGTGGTTAAGCCGTCCGGCTCAGGGGCCGAATTTTTCAAGGATTTGATGGGTGCTGTGACTTCCAGGACTGATATTGGGTCTTCCAGTTGGTGACCAGAGCGGGAGCCAGGGTGGGGAAGGTGACGGGCCCCTGGATAGTTCTGCAGGATGTCTGTGCTTGGTTGGTAAATGTGTACCCAGTTTAGTTTATCCTCCCTGTGAGGAGGAGCCCCCTTCGTCATCTAATAAGACTTGGACATTGTTGCGGGCCCTATGTTTAGCCAGTTTACGGAACCGTATCTTGTTGGCTTTATTCCCCATTGTGTAATAATATTGTTTGTACCTAACATTAGCCTCATAGAAGTAACATTCTAATCGCAAATGGCAAGCAATACAAAAAAAATTGCAAAAAAACTAGTGAACTGTGGAAAAGTACTCTCTGATTTCGTGTGATAATCCATAAAGAATTCGCCATGGTAGCAAAAACGCTAGGATACTTCACACAATCCCTGTTTTAACCCACATTAAGAAGTCCCAGTGGGTAACCGGTCTTATTATTCCGATATACTTCCCATGAATAGGGAAAACATAAGGGAAATATCCCAGTGACGGGGAGAGAGAAATTCGAGGAATAAAAGAAATAGTTCGTAGTCTACCAACTGCGGCAACAATTAAACGGCGCAGTAATCCACTGCAGGAGGACAAGAGAGCCCGGGAATGGGAAGAATCGACAATAAGAGTCATAAATGAAGACAATCAACAAACAGTTATGACCACTATGGCTGTGAACACATAGTATGCCCCTCCAGCGAGGCAAAACATTCAAGCGCAAGTTAATGCAGAAGCAGCTCAATCAGTCTTGGAGAGGAGGGGAGAATCAGAGCCAGAACCAAATCCCGTTTTGCATAAATGGAAAATGGAATTGGAATTCACTGTGATAACCAACAAAATTCAAAGAAGAATCGAAGACCATTTTGGTAAAAAAAGAAGCAAAAGTGTGAATGATGAGGATGTGGTCCTAAACAACTATGATGAATCACAGTTAAAAAGAAAGAAAGAAGGGAAAGTATTGAATCCCAAACATCGTCTCAACTGAATGAAATGTCAGTAGAGATTGGGAAATTGAACATCTCAATCACAGATGTGGGAGATGCCATCAGCTCATTGGCAAAAGGAGGTACTAAAGGAAAAAGTGGAGAGATGGAAACAGAAGGTTGTAGTGTACATCTAAACTGCGTAGAAGAAGGCGGAAATCAAGCAAATGGAAATACATTGTCTGCACTTAATTATGTGCTTAATTCCCTAGTCTCAGTTTTCGAACTTCTGTGGGGAGAAGCACAATCCCAAGCTGGTACACTCATGGAGTTAACAAAAGATATGGCTACTTTGGACAGTTCAGTAGTGGGATGTAGCAATGCAATAAATTCAATTATATCCCCTGGTCTGAAGAACCCAAGGATGGAGACAACCAAACAAGGTTTAGATCTAATCATCAATTCAACAGGCCTTGGCTACCAAAAGGGTATCCCTACATATTATCCCCACCAAAAATATCGCTGTACATATGGTCGTTTGTCTCGCCATATGCAATATTTTTGGGGAGGATAATTTGTGGGAGCAGGCGTTGCGGGGGCGTCCCCTGCACATTTAAAATAATGCGAGGGTGTCCCCCGCAGGGTCCATGGCTCAATATCACCACAAAAATATGGCGATATTTTTGTATCGTGATATTTTTGCAGGGATATTAACACATGGAACCACCAAAAGGAGTGAAGATGAATCTTGCCTCATTTTAATGCAGAATATTTTGACCCATTTAAATAGTATGAATGAAAAATCGAGTGAGAATGATGCAGGAATGAGAGTAGTGGATTCTAACTGACAGTTGGATGATACACCACTATCTGAATCAGTACTGGAAGAGTTCAGGAGATTGGCAAATGTCGGAGAGGAAGAACAGGAGGAAGTGCCAATGCAGCCAACCTCAGTGGTCAGCTCCCCCAAACAGGTAAAAGAATGCTTCATCATTGAGGTGGAAGAATCCTCTCTCGTCAATCTCTAGGTCGAATATGGGAGAGGAAGAGAAAAGCACGGCAGAAGCAGAGACTTAAAGAAGTCTCTTTATCTAAGACAAATCAGAAAAAAACAAAACCAAAAAACACTGAAAAAAAAAATAATCAGACAAATGCTTTTCTGAAAACGCTCTCCAAGGCATCATTAGTGACGACGAAAGAAGAAGTGCAAAACCCAGCTGGAAACCAACTCAAAGACTCCAGAGACAATCAATCAGTGTAAGAAATCAAAAAGAGGAGGGTTATAAAATAATCCAACAATCAAGAGAGCCGGGAACACCATCTGTGCCGGCTAGAAGAACTAAAACCACAACTGTAAGTGTGGGCCTCTGAACAGAGGAGCGAGGTCTAAGTGCCCCGAATCTTGTTGGGAAAACTACTGTTGTTAGGTAAACTAAAGAAATACAACAGGGGCTAGAAATAAGAAGCCAAGCAACTCTTAGTAAAAACCAACAAAGTTCCAGGGGAGCGATCCCTATTGCCACAATATTTCAGATGAAACAGAAGTTGGTGGTCAGAGAACAGGTCCATATTCAAGAGGCGATGAGAGCAGTGAATCAAAATCGGAAAATTGCTCCGATATTTCTGAAATCCGTGCAGAGGATGCCAGAAATACCAACTATATTGAATGAAACCATTACCTTACCCTTGCAGAGGGGGCCCCCTGAGAAACATCATACATTGGAAGAAGTGCAAGTGGATGGGAACGAAGAGAGAAAATTAGCATATGCTATGCTAACAGTTTGGCTTACTATGACCTCAAATAAAAACAAGATAAAGTTGTTGTGTATGGGAGCGATTTTATCACTGTTGAAGAAACTGCCTAGCCTCTATCTCTTCAACACACATGACATTGACTGTGTTCGATTTCCTGATCATGACTACCATTTTATAGCAGAAGTAGGACTGGCCTCAAGGTAAGGGTATGAGGCGATACTGGGCGCTACAAATGAACTACAAAAACAACAGCTACTAGTCACCACTTTGCAACCAGAGGGTCTTAAAAAGCCTGTTGTAGGGGTTCCAAAATGGCCTTCTAAAGTGGGTTTTGAGGTGGATTCAAGCTCGAATCCCAAGATTCAGACAAAAGGGTCAGAAACATCAGGGAAACAAATACATGATAACTCCTTATCCATGCTTCCAGAAATATTGGCAAAGGCTTTTCAAAGATTGAGGGTAGGCCAGAAATCTCTTTAATCCATCAGCCGGAGTAAGGAACAAGTTATTTACCTGTAACTGTTGTTCGCCAGCATGGGTCTGGCATGGATTCACATGCTCATGAATATTCCCCGTTGTCAGTCCGGGAATCCTCAGTATAGAAAAAAAATCAGTATCAGTTTCGTTTCTGATCTGTCTTTCTTAGTAGTAACCAATCACTGGTCTCTGGGTCATACTGCCCCCAGCCAATGACTGCCCTCTCCCTAAGCCCCGCCTCTGGCAACCATCCTCAGATTTGGTAGCACATAAAGTGGCATTATGACCAAGTGAAGAGCCGCAGAGGGGTAGGCGGGAGGGTTCGCATGTGAATCCATGCCAGACCCATGCTGGAGAACAACAGTTACAGGTAAGTAACTTGTTCCTTCTCCAGCATGGGGTCTGGCATGGATTCACATGCTCATGAATAAGAGAATACATAGCAGTACACACATGCACAACCACGGGAGGTGGCAACAGGCTCAATATTAAGCTATACAACAACTCAACATTAAGCATCTCATAACACTGGGCTTCTACTTGGATTCCAACTTCTCCTTTAATAGACAAGTGAACTCACTAGCCTCCTCCACCGCTTACACGTGGAAATTGATCTGCACAGCCAAACCCTTTCTATCCGTCACCAGCTGCCTAACCTTGGCCAGAGCCCTCATACTATCCCGCTTAGACTACTGTAACACGCTTTATCTTGGATCCTCCAAAGCCATTACTAGCAAGCTTCAAACCCTCCAGAATAATGCACTTAGAGCGGCTTTGGGCATCTCCAGAAGAGACCACATAACAGTATACAGCCAGCAGAACAATTGGACCCCCATTAAAGACAAAATCTCCCTTACAACTGCCTCACTCACCCACAAGTCCCTTAATAACGCGGCCCCATCTACTTGACAGACAGATTTCACAGACTGACATCCTCGAGACCGACAAGGTTAGCATATAGAGACTGCCTCTCCGTCCCTAACTACAAACGCTCTACCATAGGAGGCAACAGCTTTCCAGTGAAAGCGGCGAAACTGTGGAACTCCCTACCACCCACTCTTAGAATAGACTTACCCTACCAAAACTTCTGCTCCAAGTTGATGTCTTGGCTGAAGACAGTCGCCATCTAAACATACTGAACCAGGACGCCTCTCCCTCCTTTCATCCAATTATGCAATTGTTAACTGTATATATGTATATACTGTGTGCTCTCCTACATTATTACTGCGTATATGCCATGTATATATTTTATTGTCTGTAACTAAGCTTTGCAAATTCTTGTATCTGCTGCGCCCTGTTACCCTCGGGTATTCCGGCGCATTACAAATAATAAACCAAACCAAACCACCTCACCAGGCTCACCTTAAGCAAACAGGTTGCGCAGCACTGCTTGGCTGACCCTGGACTCCTCCCTGGAGTCCCGATCGATGCAGTAGAATCTTGTGAAGGTGTGCGTCGACCTCCACGTCGCAGCCCTGCAGATGTCCAGCAGGGGCACACCAGACAGGAACGCCGTGGTAGCAGCGATCGCTCTGGTCGAATGGGCTCTCGGATGGCCGGGCAGCGGTCGGTTTGCCAACCGGTGACAGTGCATGATGCAGCCGGAGAGCCATCTGGAAATGGAAGTCTTCGAGAGAGCCTTCCCTTGATTCACAGTCCCAAAGTTCACAAACAGCTGTGATGTCTTCCGAAAACTCTTTGTGCGGTCCACGTAGAACTTCAGCACTCTAGCTACGTCCAGCGAGTGTAGAGTCCTTTCAGCCGGCGACGAAGGAGACGGGAAGAAAACTGGCAACACCAAGGGTACGTTGAGGTGGAAGTCCGATGGCACCTTGGGCATGAAGGAGGGGTGCGTCCTCAGCACCACCCTCGTGTCGTGAAACATCAAGTATGGCGGCTTGCAAGATGGGGCCTGGATCGCTCCCACTCTTCGTGCGGAGGTGATGGCCATGAGAAACGCTGTCTTCCACGACAGAAACTTCAATGGTGCCGAATGCATAGGCTCAAATGGGGGCCCCATGAGCCTGGTCAGCACCACGTTGAGCTCCCACGCCGGGACAGGGGCCTTCACCGGCGGGAATGATCGGAACAATCCTTTCATAAATTCCTTAACCAGTCGATGAGACCACAAGGACGCCCGTCCCGTAGTTCTGGTGTATCGTGAGATGGCGGCCAGATGTATCTTGATGGAAGCGTGAGCTAGTCCAGCCTTGGCCAATGACAGTAGGTACGGCAATACTTGGGGGGGCCGTAATCCGCAGAGGGTTAATCTTCTGTGCACGGCACCAGACAGAGAACCTCTTCCATTTATTTCCGTAGCACTTGAGAGTTGAGGACGCCCTGGCCTTTGCAAGAACCTCTCTGCAGTCGGCCGGGATGTCGTACCCTCCAAACTCTAGTGCTGCAGGAGCCAGGCCTGCAAGTTCAGCGACTCGGGTTGTGGTGAAAAATGGCGCCTCCTTCTCTGGAGAGAAGGTCTGCATCCGTCGGCAGCTTGACTGGTGTGGATGTTGACAAGTCCAGAAGGTCCGGGAACCAGATCTGTCTCGGCCACGCCGGTGCGACGAGGATCATCCTGCACCCAGACCTCTTGAGCTGGTTGATGAGCCGGAGCAGCAACAGCAGCGGAGGGAACGCATAAAGAAATAGGCCGTCCCAGGGGAACGAGAAAGCATCGCCCATGCTCCTCGGCTGGGGGAACCTGCTGGTGAACCTCCGGCACTTGGAATTCGTCGGTGTCGCGAAGAGATCGATTTGGGGTTCGCCCCATCCTCGGAAGAGTCGATCCACTTGATCCTGGCGTAGTTCCCACTCATGGCACGAGCGCAGCTCTCTGCTGAGTGAGTCGGTGATCGTGTTTTTTATTCCTGCCAGATAAAGAGGCACCAGAAACATCCCTTGGGCGACGGCCCAATGCCACAGATCCTGGGCTTCCTTGGATAGGGCCAGGGATCTTGTTCCGCCCTGCTTCCGGATGTAGAACATCGTGGTGGCATTGTCGGTGAAGATCCTTACCACCTTGCCCTTGAGGGACGGAGGAAAGGACCAGAAGGCCCAGAACACTGCGCAGAGCTCCGAGATGTTGATGTGGAGTGACTTCTCCTCCGGGAGCCAAAGGCCTCTCGCGTGAAGATCTCCGGAGTGCGCTCCCCAACCTTCCAGGGAGGCGTCCGTCGTCACCGTCACCTGGTGAGCTGGGGTCTGAAAGTCCGTGCCCGCCGACAGATGACAGAGGGTACCCCACCACCGGATCGCCTGACGGAACGTCTCGTTGAGAGGGATCCTGTCCTCGAAGCTGCCCGTCGACTGAAACCAGCAGGCGTCGAGGAACTCTTGTAAGGGGCGCATCCGAAGCCTGCAAAGGCGCACCAGATAAATGCAGGAGGACATCCTCCCGAGGAGGGACTTGATAGATCTTACCCTGGCCATGTCCGTGGACAGCAGACGCTGCACCTTGCCCAGAATGGTCCTGGTCCTTTCCTCCGACGGCGAGGCCAGCCGCGCCAATGTGTCGAGCTTGGCTCCCAGAAACAGGGCGACTTGCGATGGAACCAGGTGGGATTTTGGAAGGTTGATGGAGAATCCCAGGTCCGTGAGCAGCTGGACGGTCTTCGTAGTGTGCTCCACGGTGAGCTCCCTTGTCCTTGCCCGGATGAGCCAGTCGTCCAGGTAGGGGTAGACGTGGATTCCCCGTAGGCGCAGCCGCCACCGGTGCGAGGCACTTGGTGAACACCCTGGGTGCCGACTTCAATCCGAACGGGAGGGCCTTGAACTGGTAGTGCCGCCCTTGGACCACGAACCTGAGGAACATTCGGTGTCTTTTTAGAATGGGGATGTGGAAGTACACATCCTCCAAGTCCAACGACGACAGGAAATCGCCTTCCTCCAGCTGTCCCAGCACGTGCTGGAGGGTGACCATCAGGAACTTCTGTGCCTTGCTGTACTTGTTCAGTCGTCGCAGGTCCAGGATGGTGGGCCACCCTCCTGTCTTTTTAACGAGGAAGTACCTTGAGTAAACTCTGGAGCCCCGAAGCCTCTCTGGGACGAGCTCGATGGCACCCTTCTTGAGCATCGCCCTTACTTCCAACAGTAGTTGAGGGACGTGATTTTCCTTCCTGGCCATGGGTGGAACGCGAGGGCACTTCTTCTGAAACTCGAGGGCGTGCCCTTGGGCCAGGGCGTCCAGCACCCAACGGTCGGTGGAGATGGATTCCCACACGCTGACGAACCTCGCCAGCCGGCCTCCCACCGGGGTGCTTCGGCGGGTCCCGACCCCACGGTCGGTTCAATCTTGTTTGGAGGCCGCCTTGCCTCCTTGACCTCCCTGTCGACGACGACGGGCACCACCTGACTTGCCGCGTCCCCTGTAGGCTTCCCGAGATGAAGATCTTGCAGCTTGGCGGTACGTGGAGGAGCCACTGCCGGATCCCTTGGAGGCACCTTGTCTGCCTCCGGAGCTCCGAAAGGACGGCCGTCGTCGTTGGAGCACTCCCAGTGCGCGGGCAGTCTCCGTGTCTGTCTTGATGGCCTGAAGGGACTCATCAACCGCCTTCCCAAACAGGTTGTTCCCATCGAAGGCCATGTCCAAAACCTTGGCTTGTACGTCCTGACGGAAATCTGTCGCCTTGGGCCATCCTCGTCGTCTCAGGCAAACGCCGTTGCCCAACTGACGGAAACCAGTGTCGGCGATGTCCGTTGCCACCGTGATGGCGTGGTCCGAAGCAATCTCACCTTCCTGTAAGATTTCAAGGGCCTCAGCCCTTTTGGCGTCCGGAAGGAAGTCCAACAGAGGGGCGATTTTGAACCACAACTCCCTGTCGTAGCGGGGTACGATAGCCAGGGCGTTGACCGCCTTGATAGTCGTCGCTGCGGATGAGATGACACGTCGTCCCATCGTGTCCAGCTTCCTGCCCTCGCCGTCCGGCGGGGAAGTTGATGTCGAGGCCGATGCCCCCCCAGCTTTCTTCTTTGCCGCCGCAGAGACGACCGAATCCGGGGTAGGTTGCGCCCGAAGGCACAAGGGGGCAGCCTCGGGGACCCGGTACTTCTCGTACTGGTCCCTCTTTGCCGGCGCCGTGGCAGGGTTCTTGAGGAGGGCGAGCCCCTCATCCCAGATGTCATCAAGAAGAGGTACGGCGAGGACCGTCTTCCTTTTAGCCTCGCGCCATTGGTAAAGGAACCATTCCTTCTTCTCTTCTGGGCAGAGCTGGAAGCGCTCGGATGCCCTGGAAATCATGGCATGAAAGGATCCAATCTCGTCGGGCAGGGACGCCCGAGCAGGGGGCGACGGGGGACACGTCCCGTTGTCGCCTCCGTCGTCATCTGTACCGGTCGTAGCCGTGTCCGTGCCTGCATCATCCCTGTGGGTAGTAGACCGGGGGGAAGGCATAGCAGTCCGCAGAGGTGGGAGAGGTGGCGTAGGATGCGTCGTCCTCCTCTTACGCGGTGGACTTTCCGAAGGTCTTGACACCAGTTCCCCCGTCGGGTCTGGCTCAGGTACCTCCGTCGGGGGGAGGGGCAACCTTGTCCTTATCTCTGAGCATAAGGACTGAATCGCTGACAAAATGGCTGGCGCAGTGTCCTGCGCCGCCGGAAACGACAGGCGCGAGGGCTCTTGAGGAACCTCGTCGGCGACACAGTCGCTCTCGCCGTCGCCCTCGTCGGGATCCCTCCCGATGGGCTGGGCCTCTTCCACGACTTCGATGAACTCTTCTTCAGAGGTCGTGTCCGTATCCACGATGGCCACCTGCCCCTCCCCCACCTTTTCCAACGAGGAATTCATGGGGGTCTTCTCAATGGGCCTGAAAGACGACTCCCTCCGCGGTGGCAGGGAGACTCTGGGTCCTGAGGTCGCCTCCACTGGCGTAGCCTCCACAGGCTGAGCCAGGGCCGCTGCAACATCCTCAATCGAGGTCTTAGCAGGGTGAATTAAGGCCATCGTCACCTTCTGTACGCCTGGGGCCTTCACCTTGGGGGGGAGGGTCCGAGCCTCGCTCCCCCTCTGCTGGAATCTTCAAGATCGACCGTGGCCTCGCCAGAAGCATCGCCGGGTTCTCGGACTTCCTCTTACCCGAGCCAGAGCGTTGGCTCGTGGTTGATGGCGCCGGGGAGGATGCGCCCTGCCTGGCAGCCAAGGAGCCCGACCGTTCGGCGCTCCCAGTGCCCGCGGACACGCGGTGCTTGGCCTTTTGTTGGGCCCCCGTCGCCGGGGCGCCCTCACAGGACTTAGAAGACCGCTCTGACTTCTTTTTCTTCTTCTCGCCTGACGGGCTCTTCCCTTCCAGCCAGTTGGCGAGACGGAGGTGGCGATCCTTCATGGTCCGCTCCGACATGTTCCCACAAAAGGCACAGTCCTTCTCCGTGTGCGTCTTGTCCTCATGGAGACAGTAGAGGCATAACGAATGCTTGTCCGCCATGAAAACATTCTGAAGCTGGCATCCAGGGCAGGTCCTGAACAGCTTCCAGGGCGTCGAGCTTCCTTTCTCCTGGGCCATGTCCGGGGTAGGCCTCAGAACTTCTGGAATCCTCCAAAAGCGTAACTCGACGAAATCTTCACCCTTGAGGGGCGTAGAAAACTCTGAAACGGATCCCTGTTGATCGGATGTAGAAACGGTGGAGCTTGAGGCTCTAATTAACCGAAAAATTAGAAAAATCTCCTGAAAAAGCGCAAGAACGCATCAAAAGCTCGAGCGCTACAGCACGAGGACCCCCGACACTTGAATGTGCGGTAAAAATCTGAGGATGGCTGCCAGAGGCAGGGCTTAGGGAGAGGGCAGTTATTGGCTGGGGGCAGTATGACCCAGAGACCAGTGATTGGTTACTACTAAGAAAGACAGATCAGAAACGAAACTGATACTGATTTTTTTTCTATACCGAGGATTCCCGGCCTGACGACGGGCAATATTCATGAGCATGTGAATCCATGCCAGACCCCATACTGGAGAAACTACCTACCTATGATGTCGATCTAAAAAGTGGGTAAAGTGGGTCGGACTTCATAAAAAAAAAAACAAATACAAGATTAGATCATTCCCTCCGAAAATAGGCAAATGTGCTATCTCTCGCATTCTATACGCGAACGACTTGAAATTGCTGGACCAAACTCAGATCGGTCTCCAGCGCCAGTTGAGTAACTGTCATGATGCCTACCCCCGGGCATCAGGACCAAGGCCCTCAGCTCCGGGAGCAGGCA
The DNA here is from genome assembly GCF_040938575.1 of Ambystoma mexicanum. Lineage (NCBI taxonomy): Eukaryota > Metazoa > Chordata > Amphibia > Caudata > Ambystomatidae > Ambystoma > Ambystoma mexicanum. Next base: position 747,938,640 of record NC_090937.1, read on the forward strand.
TCCAGACATTTGTTTAAACCTCAGCAGCCCCGGCTAGGGGCTGTCTGGGTTCCGTCCTGGCGCCTTAGGCGCCAGGCTCATCATAGAAATCAGTCCTCATAATCAGTCCAGGCTCATAGACTATACTTACCTGATGCAGACCATGCTCAAAAGAGTCCAAGCCTACATGAGGCCTGGATGGGACTATTTTGTTACAGGGACTATTTTCTACTCGGGCGTGGCTCTAGGGAACTTCTTACCTGGAACTACTTTGGAGGCTATTTAAACCACACCCGAACAGCAGCACATGCTTCGCGTTATTCTGCATCCAGCAGCGTGACGCTCACCGTGCCTGCAGCCAGCACCCAGTCTTCTGTCACGCCCGCGTGCCTGCAGCCAGCATCCAGTCTTCTGCCACGCCCGCCTCGAATCCGGAGCTCCTAGAATAAAGAAGAAGAAAAGGACAAGGTTAGAAAACGAACTTATTTCAAATTCCTCACCCAATTCCGGAACCATTTCATCTCCGGTCCTGGAAAGTACATCAGTCCTGCACGCGTCGCTTTGCCAGCTCAAGCACGGCGCATACTCACCAGTTCTCACAGCATCTTTCGATCCGGCACTGTCTCCATCATTTCTTCGCCGTAATCCAGCACCTAGGGGACACAAGAAAAAACAAGATGAGCCAAGGGAATCAACAAATACAACCTCTTACCACCATAGACTTACCCGATTTACCACTGGTGGTATTATTCCATAACTCTCCACATTTTCATATGCCGCATATGTAAAGAGGGAGAAAAACAACACGTTAACGCATGCAATAGTTATCGGACAGTGTTGGTTAACACAGACTCTTACCTGAACGCCAGCAGCAGCTATGAGACCTTCTTCTCACGAACTCAGTTGCAACTTAAGGAAGGCAGGGGACAAGAGTGAACATCGGGCACATTGAACTCTTTGAACTTGATACTTACCAATCCCGCCAGGGACTTCAGAGTCCATATTACCGGAACTCTCCCAACGCCTTCAAACCAGTGAAGTAACTGGTATCTACGCGCCCCTGCAAGACACGCAGGATGGAGAGCTCATCTTTTACGAACATAAGGTGAGGTTACTAAGGGGATATCGGAGGTGATTAGTGGGGGAGAGCGAGAACAGTTGGGAGGCCATCACTAAAACCCACAGGTGGTTAATCCCTGTCTCCACTGCAGGACAATACTTCTTCGGGTCCAGCAGACAAGACTAGGCGGGCCAGTCCAGACAGTCATCTCTGCACTACGCATCACTTTGAAGGAGACCGCAGCTGTCCGGGTCCAATCGACACCCCTGTGGGGTCCAGGTGAGCGTAACAATAACCTTGCACAATACATAGAAGAAAATAATCTGGAAATGAACAAGTCGAAGACCAAAATCCTGATTTTGGAAAAACATCCCAACAAAAATAGAAAAAGAGGCTGTACTGGGCCTTAGGTAACACAAAAATAGAAATAGGCGCACATTTCAAATACCTGGGAGTTACCATTGACAGCTCCAAAATCGAAGCAAAAATGCAGCAGGCTCTTTGGGACAAAACAGAATCTTACAACCCAAACCAAAGCTGTAGACAAAAAATATGAAATATTTTCGATGCTCCCAGCAATTCAATTCTACAAATCTAAAGTGGTCCCATTTTTGGCCTACGTGATGGACGCGAATCCGAGCATACCAGTCTCACTATGGCCAAAACTGGAAGGCTACCTGTGGAAAACAGTTCTTGGTATACCCAAATCGACCTTGATCGCAGTAATCTGACGTGAACTAGGCTTACTCTCTCTGGCAGCCACAGTTCAGCACAGAAGCATGCAACACTTCAGAAAAATACTGCTCACCGACAGCCCACCAATATACCAGCTGATCGCAGACGAAACCAAAAGTGGTCGGTGCAAATTACTAAATTCGGGGGTTGCAGCCCAAAAAAGTAAACTGAGCGATAAAGCCTGTAGCGAGGAAGAATTGATCTCTAACCCCCAAAAAGTAAAGGCAAAAATGGAAAATCTGGATTGCATTAAAACGAACGAATTAGCAGTAGCCAACAAATTGCTAAACCATCTCCCGACGACTTCATATAAATTGAAAGTACCACAGGCGTATTGCGTAAAGGTCTCAGACAAATCGCTGAGAAAGACTTATGAGAGCAAGATTTAATCTTCTACCAACACATGAAATAGCGGCTATTAGATCAGTGTCTAGTTCCAACAAATGTAGACTATGTCAGAATCAAAACAAACTGGAAAGTTTATGACACCTATTGATGTCTTGTCCGGGGACAAGCAAGGAGCGATCAGCGTACCGGACACTGCTGTTCGCCGATTTTACATTTTTTGAAGAGGAGATATGGTGGGAGAAAAGACAAGATGGACGATCGCCATGGCAAAGATTTTGAAACTCGCTCTGGAAAAGACAAAAGTCAGCCCAAATTTGGTGGAAGACTCTCCTCTTTAAAATTTGTTTTGTGACTCTGTGAATCCATGCAAATGTAGAAAGTTCTTCTTCATCCTCTTTGACCCTTTTCGGATCTTGTAAAAAAAAAAAAAAAAAAGACATATATATATGTACATCTATCTATATATATATATATGATACAATACTCACCGTAATCGTATTTTGGATGCTTGTATCTGCTTAGATTCACATGCTGTGCATAGGCCGACATCTAGTGGTGCTGCGGAGTATTACAGTTTGTTTTTCGAAACTCGAAAATGGCCGTCGACACAGGGCGTGCCAGTAATACTATCCCTAGTGTGACGTCCACTGTACCCATGATCCCTCACGCGTCTAGGACCCTCAGATTGTATTTTTTCCTGACATGAGGTAGCATGAGGAGTAGCGCGAGTACAGATTATCCAAGCAGATAGATAGAAAGATAAGACTACAAGCATCCATGCGCCTTCTCTCAGAGGGGAGGAAGGGTGGGTCGCATGTAAATCTAAGCAGATACAAGCATCAGAAATACGAACACGGCGAGTAATGTATCCCTTCTGAGGCCTGTGGAATCTGCTTAGATCACATGCTGTGCATAGATTAGCGAGCAGTGTTAGAAGAAGAAGGTGGGATGTGAGAAGGGTCATGAGCAAATAAATGTCTTAGAACTGCTTGTCCCACTTGAATATCTGTCTTGGAATGGGTGTCAATGCAGTAGTGCCGAGTAAAAGTGTGAATAGAGCTCCAGGTAGCTGCTTTGCAAATGGTGTCAAGGGGTATATTTGCAATAAAAGCCAGAGTGGCCCTAATGCCTCTTGTAGAGTGGGCTCTTGGCGTGAAAGGCAGAGTTTTTTCAGAAAGGGAGCAACACAGCTGGATACAGTTTATAATCCACTTAGAGATGGCACCTTTAGAGACGCAATCTCCCTCTTTTCCTTAGCTACGGAGACAAACAGTTGGTCTGTTTTCCTCAGCGGTCTGGTTTTGTTTACATAGTATAGCACCGCCCTACGCACATCTAGGGTGTGTAGTTTCACCTCAGCCGAGCTTGGTGGGTCTTGGAAGAAAGCCGGAAGCTCGATGGACTGGTTCACGTGGAATTTGGAAATAAACTTAGGTGAGAACCTAGGGTCTGTTCGTAAAACCAGTTTATCTTTATGGACAGTAAAGAAAGGGTCCTGCACTGACAGAGCCTGAATTTCACTGACCCTTCTTATAGACCTAATGGCTACCAAGAAGGTAGTTTTATATGTCAGGTGTTTGAGACTGCTCTTATGCATGGGCTCGAAGGGAGGCCCCATGAGTTTAGCAAGCACCACATTAAGGTCCCACCCTGGTGGGGGGTTAGAAATTGGAGGGTGAAGTCTCTTTACTCCTTCCATGGAGGCTTTAACCACTGGTACTTTCCACCACGTTACCTTGTTATGCAAGGTGGTATATGCTGACAGAGCTGCCAGGTGTACCCTCAGTGAATTAAAGACCAACCCTGCGTCCAGCAGGTGGAGCATGTAGGTGACTATAGTGAAAGGAGTGCAATCAACTGGGTTGATTTGCTTATTCTGGCACCAGATAACAAATCTCTTCCATTTGTCAAAGTAGCAATACCTCGTGTTTGGCTTCCTAGATTCTTTTAGGATGTCCATACATCTGAGGTAAATTGAGATGTCCAAACTCTATGACCTCAGGAGTCATGCTGCCAGGTTCATTGAGTTGGGTTGAGGATGTACTGTCTGACCTTGTTGCTGGGACAGTAGGTTGTACCAGCACGGGAGCTTGATGGGTTCGCACACCGCTAGTCTGCGTAAGTGTGGGAACCACGGTTGCCTCGCCCACATGGGAGCAACTAGGACAAGCGTCATCAATTCCCTTTTCATCTTGTTGACCACCTTCCTGATGAGGGGGGTTGGTGGAAAAGCGTACGCAAACATCCCTGACCAGTTCATCCACAGGGCGTTCCCCTGGGAGTCTGGTTGGGGGAACCTGGATGCCAATCCTGGGCACGGTCTGTTTTCGCTTGTGGCAAATAGGTCTATAGTGGGGAAACCCCACTGAGAGAAGAGATCTTCTACGATTTCTCTGTGTAGACACCATTCGTTTCCTTGTGGGAGGGGATCCCTGCTCAAAGCCTCCGCCAGAGAATTGAGATCCCCTGGAACACGTTGAGATGACAGGTAGATGTTCCGTCTGAGTGCCCATATCCAAATTTTCTGGGCAAGCATGGACAGATTTGGCGAACAAGTCCCTCCTTGCTTGTTCAGGTAAAACATTGCTGTTGTGCTGTCTGTCAGGATCTGCACTGACAGGTTTAACAGGTAGGGCTCTAACGCTTGAAGAGCTCTGAATACTGCCAAAAGTTCTAGCAGATTGATAGGATTCTTGACCACTGAGTGAGAACAGAGACTCTGAGCTGTGTGGTGGAGAAGGTGTGCTCCCCACCCTGACAGGGATGCGTCTGTTGTGACTACAGCCTGTATCTCGGGATCGTAAAAGGGTTTCCCCTTTGACAGGTTTTCTCTTGTCCACCAGTGAAGACAGTGTTGGAGAAACGACCACTAGATCATCACACGGACCACTTGCCCGAGACCACTGTTTCGCCAACCATTTTTGCATGGGACGCTTGCGCAGGCACGCGTGGGGGACCAGGTAAATACATGACGCCATCATGCCCAGCAAATGCATCGCTTTGCGCACCGTTATCTAGTGACTTGCCTGATATAGCGGAATTTGCAGCATTAGATTCCGAATTCTTTCCTCTGATGGAAAGGCCAACCCTTCTTGTGTGCTTAGGACAGCTCCTAGGAACTGTTTGGAGGTGCTTGGCACCAGACTTGACTTTTTCTCGTTTATGGAGAAACCCAATTCGAAGAGGAGGTTGATAGTTCTTTGAATATTTGATCTGCAAATTACTGGGGTCTCCCCCGTGATGAGCCAGTCGTCCAGGTAAGGGTACACTGGGATTGCCTCCCTGCGTAGGTGTGCCGCCGCCACCGCCAGTACCTTGGTGAATACCCTTGGAGCCGAGGCTATACCGAAGGGCAGTACCTTGAACTGGTAGTGCTGACTGTCCACCTTGAAGCGCAAGAATCTTCTGTGCGCTGGAAACATGGAAAATATGAAAATAGGCATCTTTCATGTCCCTTTTTTAGGAGGGGGATTACCTCTTGGAGAGTAGTCATGCAAAACTTTTGGGGCTTGACATACTTGTTTGCAGGCCGTAAGTCCAATACTGAGCGCATTGTCAAATCTTTTTTTGGCACAAGGAAGTAAGTTGAATAAATACCCTCGTTTACCTGGTGTCCCGGGACAAGTTCTATCACGTCCTTTGCTAGAAGATTGGCGATCTCTTCGAGGAGGATCTTCTGGTGGTCTAATGAATGTACTTTTTGATGTGGAGGGTGGTTTCGGGGACGCTCTAACAGTTCTATGCAGTATCCTGCGGACACTGTGGACAGCACCCATCTGTCTGATGTGATCCTTCCCAAGCTTGGGTGAAGTTGGTAATGCGTCTGTCACGCTCACCTGAATCCCAGGGAGGCGCAGGTCTGGCTTCGAGTGCTGATGCTTCTTCAATGGTGAAGCGCAGGACTCTGATGATGTACAGGAAGGGCCCCTCTACTCTGGCTTTTCTGGCTCGCAGGAATATTCCCCTGTGCGTGAAAAGGGAATATTACCTACTGACGGAATAATGCTCAAGCCTCCCACTCCCTTCCAACCCTCCTCGATACCCTTCCACGATTCTCCGTGAAGTCTCACCTTAGGGTCTGGAAGGATGAGTTCTCCATCCTGCTTCTGCTGCAGGGGCGCGTTGAAACCCAGTTACTTCACTGGATTGAGGTTTGATGGGAGTTCAAAATAAGCTTGACTATTCAGGTGAGGCGCTGTAAGAGTTCTGTTGCAAGTTCAAAAGTTCAAGCTTAATAATAATGTTCATTGTCTTATTGCAGCAAGCGCTAATGCTTATGTCTTTTTCCCCTTAGGGGCCGGGGTTCGGAATGCCGGAGATATGGCGCCGACCCGAAGTGTAAGTTCTGGATGAGCGTTCAGGTAATGTCTTTGCATTCGCTCATTCAATGTCTTTGTCTTTTTTCCCCATTGGGGCCGGGGTCCGGAATGCCAGGAAGCGGCAGGACCCGAAATGAAATGGGAATGACCCAACAGGTAAGTCTTAGAAGGAAACTGAGCTTTTCCTATTTCCCTTCCTTCTCTCACCTTGTTTTCTTGTCTTTTCTCTCTAGGCTCTGGGAAGTGGGTGCGGATCCGGATGATCGCTGCTGAAGATGGAGGCGCCCAGGAAAGGTGAGTGAAATGCAGCGCTGCAGCGATCGAAGCGAAATGCTTTTAAAATGATGTCTTCCCTTTCAGGATCGTCGGTGTGATGTTCCCGTGATGCAGCTTTAGCAGGTAAGGTCTTCTTTCTCTCCCAATTCTCTCTTATCTCCCTTTGCAGGCGACCCAGGATGCTGACAGGCGTGGCTGAAGTCCAGATGCAGGAGCTGACACGGTGAGCGTCCAGCTGCGAGGAGCAGAACAACGCGAAGCGTGAGTTGCTGATCGGGCATGGTTTAAATAGCTTTGGAAGAAGTTCCAGGCATGTATCCTTCCACCGATCAGGTATGTATTCTTCCCCGACCACACCCAGGTGGAAAGTAGTCCCACAGGTAAAGTAGTTCCATTCAGGCCTCAAGAGGGCCTGGATGTAGCAGCATGGTCTGCATCAGGTAAGTGCACATTAAAACACTTTAACACATGTCTAGCTTTATGAGCCTGGCGCCTAGGGCGCCAGGACAGGGGTCCAACATGAGCCTGGCGCCTAAGGCGCCAGGACTGTGTCCAAAGGGCCCCAGCTTGGGCCCGCTGGCACTTCCCTGGGGGGAATGATGCCTGCCTCTGGGGTTGCTGGGTCGGACCTGGCTCCTTGGAGGTAGGCATCATGACAGCGTCCCCCTACTGGGGATGCGTGAGAAGGGATCCTGAACAGAACGTCACTGTTTTGCGGGAGGCGTGCTGACGCCTCTATTGGGGCTGCCTCTACCCTTACCACGTCCCCTCTTGTTACCCCTGCCATAACCTTGGGTAGACTGCTGGTTGTTGTTATTCCATGGTGTACCCTGCCCCTGGGAATAGGTGGAGCCTCATTGTGAGTTTGGGCCGCGTGGGCGACGAAACTTGCCATTCCCTCTTTGATTGGGGGGTTTGTTAGTTAACTGGCCCAGGGATTTGAGAGTCTCGTATTCATCTTTTGCATTTTTTAAGGCGTCCTCTACTGCTTCACCAAACAGTAGATCGTGCTCCACCGGTTTGTCTATTAAAGATGCTTGTGTCTCGGGTTTAAACCCATATTGTCTTAACCAAGCATGTCTTTTGATAACAGTGCTCTCTGCTATCAGTCTGCCGGCGTTATCCGCGGCATCAAGGGTTGCCTTAAGGATGCAACCGGACACGGCTCTTCCCTCCGACGCAACCTGCACCAACTGGATTTTTAAAGGTTCCGGGGCGGAGTCAATGAGCGACGCAACTTCTTCCCATTGATGGCAGTTGTAACTCGCCAGTAGGGTGGTGGCGTTGGGAATCCTTGCCTGGTAGGCGTAAGTGGAGGCTACCTTCCTTCCCAAACCATGGATCTTGCTCTCCTTGTCGGGGGGAGCTTCAGACAATAAGTGTGTTCCCACCCTCTTTCGGGTACTAGTCACTACCAGGGAGTCCACCTTCAGTTGCCCCATTATGTAGAGTGGGTCTGATTGGGCTGCCCTGAACAGTTTTTCAATCCTGGGGTTTACTGCCCTGGTGAGATTGGGATTGAGAAGGGAAGGGTCTATTCTCTTTTGTATTGACTTGAGAATAGGGATGGCCTGGGCAACAGGTCTCTTCTCTCCCACTAGTTCCTCGGCAAAGTCCCTCTCCTCCTGTGCTCCCTGCGTATCTATGCGGAGGTGTTCAGCCGCTCTAGATAAAACCTCATTTAAGAGAGGTTGTTTGTCAACAGGAGAGTTGGTAACCGGAGGTTCCTCGTCTACTGGGGAGTCTACGCTGTAGACTTCTGTGTCATCTACGTCCTCATCTTGGCCCTGGTCATCCCCATAGTAATCCATTCCAGTATGGACGTCCAACATGGCCAATTCTGGATCCTCGTTAAATGATGGATCCTCATCATATTGAGAGTATGGCTGAACGTGGTACAGGTCAGAAGACCTACTTTGCGTTGGCGCCTCAACTCGAGGTTTTTTGCCAGGGGGTTGCGGGTCCTTAGACCCTGAGGGGGTTGCCCCGTCAGGGGGATAGGTGAGGAAGTGTTGTGGATTTTTGGCATAGAAGTCTGCTAGGGATGACATTCTAGACATAACTGTCTATATACTCACTTGACCATTCTTTAGAGCTGGGGATTACCCTCTCCTGGGAGTGTTTCCCTGCTATATCCTGACTGGACCTATGGCCTTGTGCAGGGGTCGTGGATATTTTTCAGAAGATTGTGACTTGTCCTTATGTGTCTGTGGTGCAGATGAAGGCTGAGAATGCTTTTTCTGCTGTTTTCCCCCCTCCCCGTGACTGGAAGAGTGCTTCCCCGGTGTTTTCACCTTTTCGGAGCTCTTCGACGTCTGGGTTCGAGATTCAGAGGTAGTGTCCCTTTCCTTAGTGAGTGGAGGTCGTGGCACGGGAGCAGCCGTTACGCGGTCTGTTGACGACAACTCCTGAAGTGCGGCCTGGGGATGGTGGTCGTCTTCGTCTCCCGACGATCGAACCTCCATTACTTTAGGGAGCGAGGCACTCTTGGCAACAGTGGATGGTTGCCTGGTGTCATGCGGCGATCTTGATCGAGAACGCCCAGAGGACACCGATTCGGTGGACCGTTCTCTGCGTGCCTCTCTTCGAGAATTCGACGCACGCGCCGAGTCTCGGTTGAACTTCGAGTGCTTAGTGGATGTGTTGTGGGTAGCGCTTGTGTCGCCGTTGGTGTTCCCCATAGCTGCCCTTCCGGACAACTTTCCGAGGTCGGGGACTTGCGCTTGGCTGTCTCTCGATGCCACATTGCCCTCGCCGTCCGATAGGATGGCGTTGCTGCCATCACTGAAGACGCCCTCCGCTTCCATGGCCTCTCGTTACCTGGCATGGTGGGCTCAACGTTTGATGGAACAGTCCTTTAGAGTCTTCGGTTTAAACCGACTACACGCTCTGCAATTCGCCTCGGGGTGGTCCCTTGGCAAGCAGAGGTTACAGGTAGCGTGTCTGTCAACCCAAGGGTACTTGCGGTTGCACTTAGGGCAAAATAGTAAAGGGGTACCCTCCATAGGCACCCTGTGGCAGCTGGCTAGTGTGTATAGTAATATATAAGAAAATGTATCTATATATAGTGTTGAGTATGTACCACCCCCCACTCTCCCTACTTGTAGGGGCCGAGGCCAGAGGCCTTCCAAGGCCCGGGCCGAGGCCAGAGGCCTTCCTAGGCCCAAGTTCGTCATGCAGCTCTCGACGGTTGTTTTCTTCTCCGGGCCGGCATCGAGTGTCGAACTTCGGTGACTCGACGTTGGGATGTAGAAAACGGGGAAATATGATTTTTTGCAAAATTATGGCTAAGGCCAGGGAACTCTGCGGGATGTTTCCAACCAGTATGGCGGAAAAAACAATCTGAGGGTCCTAGACGCGTGAGGGATCATGGGTACAGTGGACGTCACACTAGGGATAGTATTACTGGCACGTCCTGTGTCGACACCCACTTTCGAGTTTCGAAAAACAAACTAATACTCCGCATCTTCCAAGCTTCCACTAGTTGTCGGCCTATGCACAGCATGTGATCTAAGCAGATTCCACAAGATATGTATATATATTATAGGGTCCAAATACTTTTACCTCCAAGAATATGAAGGAAATGAAGGAACACCTTTTTAGAAAAGGGGAGGTTTTGTTATTACAAGAAACCTGGCAAGTCAATGCAATCGCTCTAGAAGGGTATACAATTGTTTGCCAGCCAGCCCAGCAAATGCCAAAGGCAGACCTAGTGGAGCCCTGCTAATGGCATTTAAAAACTTTATGTTTAAAGATTTCACTCTGATTGCAAATAATAACATGGGTATCCAAGTTTGTAAAACCCAGTTAAGACAACAAGGGGGCTTCTTGGAGGTAATATTTATTAACATATATTGGAACCCTGCATGTTCAACTCCAAGAAGCCTTGTTAAAATCCTCTTTGGGGTGCTTTAATGATCTTGGGTGGAGATCTAAACTCTCAATGTATCCAATTCCCAAAAGAAACAAAAAAAAAAGTATGCGCAGAGTATCAGGGAAAGGCAAAATGTGGGTGGAGTTTCTCAGAGATTGGGGGATGGAAATAGCAAATGGTAAACTACCGGGGGATATCCCGGCTAATCCAACTAGAAGTCAGGGATCGGCCATCTCAACATTGTATCCCGGCTAATCCAACTAGAAGTCAGGGATCGGCCATCTCAACATTGGATTATATATTTCATGTCAACAAATCTCTTTGAGCAAAAGGTTACCTTAAATATAATGAAAGGAGGGGGAAGTGACCATTCTCTGCTAGAGCTTGCATTTCCAGAATTTTCACTGAATCCCCAGGAGAGATATATGCAGCTGATTGAAAATAGGAAAGGTAGACTGCGTCTCGAAAAATATAAATGGGAGGGAAGAAAAACTAAATGACCGCCTTATGGGGATATCAGAAATTATTCAATTCGAGAACTACCAGCCAGGTAACTTTATCAGATATGTATGGTCTATCTGCCCACTGACGTTAAGTGGAGGAGGGAAAAAACAGATAAACCGCCACTCATTCGATGAGGAAACTATGCTGCGAAAGAAAAATCTAAACAAAATGCTAAGGGGGATAAAAAAGAAAAATGGGCATGAGTGATGAGTTTAAAAAAAAGAAGGTATATCTCTTTTGCAGAGTCGAGAAAGATATGGAGACTCCAACAGGATGGTGAACACATGCCAAGGCTTCTCTGGAAAAGAGACTCGAGGGATTTCTGGTCTGTGTTACACCAACTAGAGGGAAAATCCCAAACTAGGCAGTGTAATCTGGTCTCTGAAAAAGACTGGATCAGGCACTTAACGGAGGTATTTGGTAAGCCACAGAAAGTAACCATGCAAAGTAAAAAAGGAAGTGGCTTGGGGCCTTACTTTTGATGAACAATATATCTGATTAGAAACAGTTCGACTTCAAAAGTGTCAGGTCCCAATGGCCTGATGTATCAAGCGCTGAAAAACAACCCTCCCTTATGGGTGAAACTGCTGCACTGTCTATTCAAGGAGATCCTGGTAAAACAGGAGTTTTCTGTGCCGTGGAAATCTGCAATTGTAATACCGTTGTTCAAGGGGGGCAACCGGTCGGTGGCGGCGAACCACCGACCGGTCGCCCTCTTGGACATGGAAAGTAAGCTCTTTATGAGGATTTTGTTGGGAGAGTTGGAAGGTTGGGAAAGGGAAGAGTGGATGTTATCAAAACGTCAAACGGGTTTTAGGAGAGGTCTTCCTACAGCTCCAAATGGGGTAGTAATAAACCTCATGAGCTAAAACACAGGGAACAAAGGGGGAACAACAGTTATTTCGGGCGTGGGTTGACTTCTCCAAAGCCTTTGACAAGGTGGATAGAAGCAGGCTCTGGTTAAAGCTCAGAGCAAGGGGGATTCCAGAAGGAATCCTGGGTATGGTAATCGAACTCCATACAAACACCACAATGAGAGTCTGCCTTGACGAGGAGGGGCGCCTATCGGATCCGGTGGGGGTGGAACGGGGGGTGCGGCAGGGATGCCTGGGGGCACCCCTCCTCCTTAATCTATACCTGGACGATATGGGGGACGATCTGGCTCCATCGGCAATGGCAAGTCCAACACTGAATGGTGTTAAGATCCACTGGCTTGCATATGCCAACGATGTCTTCTTACTTGACAAGACGGCAATCAGGCTACAGCGCCTCCTGAATAAATTACATTGCTATGCTGAAGAAAACAGATTGGCTTTGAATCCTAACAAATCAAAGATAATGGTCTTCAGATACAAGAATAAAAATAGTAGTGTTCCCTCAGTGGAAGTTGGGAGGTCATCAAATCCCAAGGGTAAAAAGAACTGCTATATTTGGGGTACAAAATCTACGCATCACTGGCAGACTGTAAAGCAGAACAAGATATTGCTATGAAAATCAAACAACTTTATGCTCAGATGAAAAAAGTATCGATGAGATACGGCAGATTTTCCCTGTTACCATTCATTAAATTCTATCAGGCAAAGGTAATCCAAGTTACAACATACGGGGTAGAAGCAAAACCTTACATTTGAAATGGTACATGGCAAAAATGGGAGGGAATGCTGTGGAAAAATGTCATTGGTTTACCATGTCTGCCGATCGCAAACATTAGGTTCGAATTGGGCCTAAAGTCATTAAAGGCACAAGCAAGGTGGAAAATAATTTCCCTCTTCGAACTCATCCATATAGCCAAAGAAGATACATTATATCATGATATAAAGGCGCACCTGGAAAATAATAGATCAAAAGATGCTAGGATACCTATGCACCCAGGTAAAAGATTGGTTGGAGAAGAGTGATATAGATATGCAGACACTAATTGAGAACCCGATGAAAGCGAAAAAAGGGTGGGATGAAATGGATTGGATCAATACCATTGAGGAAGTCTGTTCTGTGGCCAATCCAAATCCAATGTTGAAAGCTGACAAGAAATTGGGGTACCTAAATAAATATATGTGGTGAAATTCCCCGACTGGAGGATCAGGAAGAAATTCCTGAGATGCGCTTGAATGTTACACATACATGGGAGGTCCTAGCAAAGAGAGGCCTTGGAAACTCAGCCATCCAATTGTGTAAGGTCTGTAAAAGTCCTGAAAATCAATCCATCAGGCATTTACTAATGGATTGTGAAGGCACATGGCGCTTGATTCTCAGGAGGTAACATAGGGTGGTTTTAAACCCAGGATTATTAATAATTTGGAAGGATGTGGTGCAATGAAGGCTTCCAAAGGTCTACTGGGGTAGAATTTGTTCTCAATGTGGGAAGTTTTAAATGTAAATGGAACAGAAATCTAAAGAATGATTCCAATTTAGATGGTTTCTTTTCTTTCCTTTTAATGTATTAATTTCTATGTGTTTTTACTCTATTTGTAAAATGTTTTTTCTTTTTAAACCAAATTCAATAAAACAAATTTAAAAAAGGTAATTTGTGGTCTCCTGTCACTGAACATCGTCCTCCAAATCTCGCTGCAAGCGGATTCTAGCCTGCGTATTAGAGGTAGTGAGGCTTACGATCTCGCTCCTAACCGTTGCCTTCATGGCATCCCATACCGTGGCTAAGGACAAGTCGCCCGTGAGGTTATGTTCGAAATAGGTGTTAATAGCTGTCCCGAACTCCCGACGGACTACCGAGTCCCTGAGAATCGGGTTATAGATATTCCAAGGTGTACAGGCTGGGGGAGGTAGGCCAGTGATCGAGAGGGAGAATGATCCCGGGCGAGTGATCTGATACGGAGACCACATTAATGATACTCTCGGGGATGAAGGGGGCCAAGGAAGCTGAGACCAGTAGCATGTCAATGCGAGAGTAACCCAGGTAAACATGCAAGTAATGTGTGTAATCTCTGGCAGTTGAGTTCCATAGCCTCCAGATGTCCACCAGCCGCAGCTCAATGACGCTCTTCAGTTCTTCTCCAATTCTCAGCTCCACTATCAACTCCCCTCCACTTATCCGTCACTCCCTCCTCTCCTCTCATTGTTGCTACCTCCTCTTTTCTTCTGCTTCATTATCGCCTCCTACTCTCCTCCGAGCGCCTTTTCTTCCTGCTTCTCTCCTCAACGCTCTGAACCACACTGTCACTCTGCTTGCCTCCAATTCCCACACTTTTCAAGCCCGTTTGCCCTCTTTTATAATCAGGTGGGTTAGCATATTGACTAGATCATTGCATTATTAACTTATGCTCTGGATTTCTCATGAGCAAACTTCCTGGTTGGTTAGCTTGTGGAGGAACTTCAAAACACCAAGCGTCATTTGCTTGAAATGCACAGGTCTGTGGCACAAAGTTTTAACCAGGGCAGCTGCCTTCTTCGATTTGTATTGTTGCATTTCTTAGTGAGGGCTGCTCTGCGCTCAAGCAGTTGGTGTGTTGCTGTTTCCATGTTCTGTCTGATATATCACAGACTAATGCACTTCATTCTTACGGACCACTTGCTCTGAGCAGGGTTCAATGGGAGATCCATCAATCAAAGTTCTCTGTGTAAATAGTTTAGACCTCTTTATCCTGGTATGTGCTGAATGCTTGTTGATGGCAGAGTGGGGGATGGGGAGGCGAGGGGAGATGTTCTGTATTTTCACTGCCAGTGCCCTGCCCCTCACCAAATTCGACAGCAGCTTCTTGTCTACGGATGTCTTAAAACAGGCTGGTAAAGAGTACTTTGGGCACTTCCCCCATTGTGGATTGGGCTGTTCCAGCCGCTATCTTTCCAAGAGACACAGTAGAATCCCTTTAACAGCTAAGTTGAGGGGGTCATGGCTTAGATAATTACTGTTCCTAGGCTTCCTTGCTGAGTGTCCCCGCTACTCAGGAACTGAAGCAACTGTCAAACAACATAGGTAACGATGACTTATGCAAACTCCCTGCATCCCCGAAACACAGAGGGAAAGTATCTAATGCTTACCTGACATATTAGGAGAAAGGAGTGACACACCCCTCACCCTGCTGCTCCCGCTGTGGCAGGAGAAAGAAGCTGCAGAACGGTGCTACAAAATTCCAAGATGGTGATGCATGCTAAGAGCACTTGAAACCTCGTAGACCCTCACTGAAAATAATCAAAACTATCAGGCAAAACAAGAGACAAGCAGATAATGTAATTAGAGCAATTGGAGGAACTAACCAACCAGATTGGAGTATTCAATCAGGAATAGGGAATAAACCATCAGTGGTAATGGTAGAAAAACTGCCCCATGCTAGACCCTATTAAACATAGCTGAAAAATGAGATCGAAGATGCCAGCCTGGAAGTGTTCTAGGTTTGCAAACCATTCAAGGAGCAAGTAGCGAGGGTGCTGGAGAAGCACATGCTCCCCCGGAGGTAACTGGGAAGCCTAATTCTGAGGCTATCCACCAGTGAGACACAGGGAGCCAAAAGGTATAACCTTACCTGTGGCAAGAGGGTATCAAAACATTTGCTACCTCAGCTACCCATCTTTATAGTTGTGAAGTCTTGACATCGGAAAAACAAGGTCCAGTGGGACCTGTTCTGAATCCTGACATTGATTCTGAGAAACACAGGTCCAGGAGGGATCTGTTGTGAATCCTGACAAAGGCAAGGTCTGTGCCCAAGACCTGTTGGGAATCCTGTGCAACCATAAATTCTGAGAAAAGTCTGAAAGCCATGAAGAGTACTTGAGATACAAGGTGGAAGCAGAAAAGCTGGATAGAGAATGACCAGACAGTAAGTGCTGCAAGAACCTCCCTAAAAGAGTACTAATGTGTTGTCGTCTTTGAATTGGGATGGTCTTTTGAAGAGTAGGTTATGACTTTTGCTCTGGCCCACACTTGGAAACACTTGAATCTTAACTTAGGATAGTGTGATGAATCTGGCACTATCGTCACTGATTCTCAGGAGGGAAACTTCCCTTTCATGGCCAGGGAAGGGCACTTTAACCCTGCGGGTGGCAATCTGTGGGAGGACTACATAAGGGAAGACAAACACCAGAGGGACAGAAGAATACTAGATCAAAGTAGTCTTGCAGTCCCAATTCCCAGTGACACACATATGCCTCTGCAACATGGAGGATAACATAAGGGCAACATGCTGGTCTTGGAAGCAAGACCACACAGAGCAACAGGAGGTTTGAATCCCAGATCCGAGCTTAGTAACCGAACTCAGGTATGGTATTAGGCGCGTTATAAAAAACCAATTAAATAAAATAAAAAATATTGTTGTATAGATAAGAAATCCCACCTTGGCAGTCAAACCCCTTATAGCCCTCTCCCCCGCGCCCCTTTTGAGTACTGAGACAAGGAAGAGGGGTGGTGTAATGAAGATGACCAGAAGCCGTAAACCAACGCTGCGTTCTAGTCTTTGGAAAGCGTTAGACCGTGCCGGGAAGTTGACACACCAGAACAAAGTGAGGCAGAGGCTGGCTTTGTTGATGACTTGTTCCGATGCCGGTCAGAACACAACCCGTCAGAAGCAGCGCTAAGGCTGACACAAAGGATGTGCATGAGAGGCAAACCGAAGGAAGCTTAACTCTTGATGGCCCAGAGCAGCAAAAGCCATGGGCAGCAGAGGAGGGCAAAGCAAAAGCTTACCGGCTCATGGGAAGCACACAGTCAGCGAACCGTAGAAGACAGACATGGGTAGTCACGAGGAACACCAAAGCCATCCGGTAAGCCCAGAGAAAGCAAACGGGTTACCAGAGCACATGCAGGCGAATGTTGTGTCGTGTTAAGTAACAACATTGAAGGAGTTTATGTGGATGCAAGCAATATTAGAAAAAGATTGGTGACTTAATGTTTCAAAACAATTGGTTTGAGTGCGAACAGTGCTGGAAAAGGGTTGAGGACCCCATATCTGAAAGAAGACGTGAAAGCAGAAACTAATTAAAACGGGTTGGCGACCCAATATTTAGAAATTATTGTTTCGTGGATGACAAAGAAAGTAGTTGGAGAATGGAAAAGCCCCAGCGGGTTAGTGAACCAGGCAAATAGGGAGTATGGGGCTCAAACCCTCAGGAGAAGTGAACTTTGTGAAATAGTGTGACATCTTGGAAGGAGAGTAAACCAGGAGCGGGAAGGTAAGTGAACCTGAAGTTGGGGAAAGCATCAAACTAATACATGAAAGGGAAGAATTATACCTCTTTTTGGAATCAGTGATAAAGGACTAAATACCCTAGCCAGAGAGTACACCAATGACATAAAAAGGAGCAATCAGTGGAGAAGGGTAG
This sequence comes from Ambystoma mexicanum, assembly GCF_040938575.1. Taxonomy (NCBI): domain Eukaryota; kingdom Metazoa; phylum Chordata; class Amphibia; order Caudata; family Ambystomatidae; genus Ambystoma; species Ambystoma mexicanum. The sequence goes on from NC_090937.1 coordinate 747,956,005, forward strand.
AGCTACACCCCCAAAGAGCAAGTGGAAGATACAAAGTGTGACAGACTGGAACAATTAAAAGGAATTGTGTATTTAAAGCGAGATGCAAGGGAAGGCCAATCCCCTTGAAATTGTAAAGAGCACCATATATGTAAAGGAAACTCAAAGATAGAGAAGCTCAAGGGAGAAGTCAATATCGTTGAACTTGTAAAGCGAAGCCTTAAAAAAGGGAAGAGAAACACAGGGAAGGATCCTCACTTTGGTTGAATAGTGAAATATCGTGGAACTTTATCCTGAGGAAGGAAGGAAGGATCACTTTTCCTTGTGGAACTTTATTTCTTACTTTTCTGCATCTTAAACTTTATTTTTTTGGAACTCTGAAAGAAGGCTATGAATGCATAGTCTATAGAGATTCCTGCGTGCACATTATATTAAGTTTAGAGTGTAAGGTTCAGATTAGGGTTTTTGGACACAGGACAGAGGACGCTTTTTTGTTTAACATCCTGATGCAGATGTTCCTTAGTTTTGTTGAGGCAGGGAAACCCCGCTTAGGGTAGGAATAGATAGGATTTCCCCCAACCCTCTTTGTTGAGAGAAATAAAAGTCTATAGAAAACCACAAGCATGCCACTGTGTCCAAGACTTACTCTTGATCCCTTATAGTAGCCTGGCAGCAAAGGATTTAAAGACTAGGTGTAGAAACGTTTTCTTGGCCATCTTTTTGAGACTTTATAGGACAGGGTGTCCAAGGACGAACCTAGGAGTTACTAGCATAGGTTAAAGATACATGACTGTCACCCTGAAGTCCCCAAGCTACCTCATTGAGATACCCGGCATCTGTGGAGGCCTACAATCCACCAGGAGTAAAGCCATGTGCAGACTTGAAGTCCACTGTTGGAGCAAGGAAAACAAACAGATGACAGGGATTTCTCTGTCTATGCCCCAACACTCTGGAACCTCCTCCCCATCAACATTTGACTCGCCCACTCGCTTCTACAGTTCAGGAAGGAGTTGAAGACCCTCCTCTTCAAGGAATGGTTCATCCCACCACCCAAGTCCATACACTGTCCACTCTCCACCTTACTGAGACTAGGTGATCGGACCCCCACTGTGTCCTATCCTGGTTACTTGTAGATCCATTGCTCATTATTGCCCTCTCCCTTGTTTCTGTGCTCCCTAACCTTATTCCTCCCCCGAAGATTGTAAAGCGTTTTGATGCTTCCCAGAGCTAGGCCAGCGCTCAATAAATTTGTATTTGTTTTATTTGTATAGCGCAGCCAGGCCCGAAGGCAACCGGGCGCATATCTTCAAGAGTAAGCTACAAGAATGACATATAATCAGACAAGTGGTTACAATCATAGCAGAATTACAGTTCGCGTTGCAAACAATGTATATACAAAGGAGCAGTGTCATACATAGGCAGTAAGAGGTCCCCACGGTCATGCTGAAAGTCAAGCTGTACCCATTAGATCATGTGTGGTGGCTAGCCAAAGCTTTGCTTTGTGTTTGAATAGGTTAAATGATGGTAGATTTCTGATGATGAGTCGCAAGGTGTTCCAGAGTTTAGCTGCCTTGGCAGGGAAGCTAATACCTCTGGCTGTTTGCAGCTTAAATCTTGGGATCGTGAGACCTTGAGTTTGGGCAGATCTAAGAGACTGCGTTGGGATGGATGTACTGGGTGAAGCGGTAAGCTAGATAGATGGGGGCCTGGTTATTTACGCATTTGTAGGTGAGGGCCAGTGCTTTCAGGGAAATTCTTTGGGAGACTGAAAGCCAGTGAAGGCTCTTCCTAGTTTCTGAGATGTGGGCTGATCTGGGAATGTTGAGGGCCGCTCTGATGGTGCTGTTTTGGGTGATCTGGAGTTTGTTGAGGTTCTGTTGATTGGTGCCTTGGTATATAGCATTGCAATAGTCCAATTTGGACATAACCAGTGTCCTGGCCAAGGTGATGCAATTTTGTGTGGTGAGGAAGGGTCGGCAGGCTGTGATCAGCTTGCAGGTGTAGGCCGAGGCGGCTACAGATTCGACATTCAATTACAGACATTTTCCACAAGAAGTTGTATAAAAGGAAATATACAAAACATTGCATGTAACATTTGGTATCGTTGTGAAGCTTATAATTTTCTCAAAAGCTGTCTACCCCCTGTCCCCACCCTCCCCCCTCCTTTCCCTCATAATACCAACAGGGGGGTTAATAGAATTCAACTTTCCACATTGGGATCATTATTAGAGCCATAACACTAAGCAGACGAACATAAAAATACTTTTTGGATTTGGTTTAGCAGATATTGTCAACTGTTTTATAGGATGTCTATGACTTTTATAATGTTTCACACACATTCTACTGAGTGATGTATTTAGCCCGAAATTCTGACCATTCATTTTCAACTGAGGTGCAGTCCCCGTGAAGGGCTGCGGTCAGGTTGTCCATTCTATAAATGTTTCGGGCGACACCTATCCATTCTGTTTTGGTAGGGAGCATAGCCCTCTCTACACCATAGTGAGACAAGCTCTTGCTGCCATCAGTAGGCCTTGTATCATTTTGGGTGCTTTAATGTTCGTCTCTTCTGTTTCGATCAGGCCAAATAGAATCAACAATGGTTGTTTCTCCCTTTCTTCATCATCTAACCCTTTGATCCAACTGAGAACTTCAGACCAGTGAGCTTGGACCGCGCCCACATCCCCACCACATATGCCAATAATCAGCTTTCCTTCCACAGCCCCTCCAGCAGTATGGGCTTACTCCCCCTAAGTGGGTCGTATTGCCATCTGTATATTAGCTTGATGGCATGTAGCTTGTATTGGCAGGATATGGATGATCTCGCTGTTCTCCTGCATATGTGTAACCATAGCTTCTGTGAGATGTGTCTACCCATATCTGCTTCACATTTGTTCTTCAGCGTGAGAGATGGTGTGATGGAAACCTCAATCAGCACCGAGTACATTGCGCTTATTAGGCCTTTAGAGCTCGTACAGGTATCAAGAATTCTTTCGAACAGGGTGAGGTCCCTTTGTAGTTGGCTCTTCCATATCGCCCTTGTCATGACCCCCTTGAGTCTCAAGTATAAGAACAACGAGAGTGGGCCTATACGGAGTGCCTCTTGTAGCTCCTGAATGGTGATGAAGGTATTATTCCTCCACAACTGCCCAGCTCTTTCTAGTCCCACCTCATACCAGTCCTAAAAGCTCCCCTGGTCCGGGATCGCGTCTCGGATTCCCGGTGCCCACAGGTGTCCCAGAGGGGAGGGCCAAGTCGTAATTCCCTCCATTTTCTTGCCAGGTGTCCACAGTGCCCATATTGTTCCAATGATGGGGTGAGTTTTTTTTTTTTTTTAACAACTTTATTTCAGTTTATAGAGCATCGTAAACATATGGATATTAACAACCAGTTATTAACAAGCGTACATTATTTTAAGCCAGCTCAATTACCACAAACCTGGGATTTCAATGCAATTTAAATACATTGCTCATATTTAAACCATATATAGTAAACAGTAACTATCCCCCTCCTCCCCCAAACATATTCCAACAAATGGGTGAAAAAGTGCTCTGCTTTTTGTTTCAAATGGCCAGCTGGAGGTAGTAGGATCGCTCTGAGGTTCAATGATCATATTGGTCAAATAATAGATTGCACAGAGTGCTCTGGGTTTGAAGTACATCTGCTCTTTGCCGTCCATAAACTCATGTAGTGGTAGCCAAGTATTTAAATATTTCGAGTATGAGCCAAGGGCTATTGCTGTCACCTTCTCCATAGCCATTACTCCCCACAGTCTCACCCACCACATGGCTACTATTGGTCCATCCTTTGTTTTCCATAATTGTGCAACCGTGATTCTGGCTGCACTCAACATATGAGTGATAAGTGTGGCCATGGGTCCAGAGTTTGAATAACAACCCTCCACCGCTTCTCCCAAGAGCACCACTAGTGGGTCGAATGGAAGTTGCGCGCCAGTTATGTCTTTAATATGACTTAAGATCTCCTTCCAATATGTTTCGGCTAGTGGGCAGGACCACATGTGAATAAAGTCCCCTGGAAGGCCACAATTTCTCCAGCAGATTGCAGGGTATTCTGGGTTGATGGAGTGTATTCGAACGGGCGTAATGTACCAACGGAGACAGTTTATATGCTGCTTCTTTAATTGAGGTGCATCTAGAACTCTTGGTGGTTCTATGCCAGACGCGGCCCCAGGTGTCCCCAGGGATTGTTCTGCCTAGATCTGTTTCCCACTTCTGCATGTAAGAGAGGTTTTCCTCTGGGTCTGTTCCTCCTATTAGGCGATGTAGTCTGGTTATTCCATTGTCTGGTAGGCCTTCTTGTATTGTTAGCTCCACCACCGTTGGATTCCTGGTTGCCCCCTCTTTCACCCGTGCATTTGAGACCCAATGCCTGAGCTGGGCATAGTGAAAACGTTCTCTTTCTGGTATGTTAAACCTGGATTTGTAATCCTCAAATGTCAGAGGTGACCCATCTATGTAAAGATCCTCCAAAACCAAACTGTTTTCTCTGCCCCCCCAAAGTTTCCAGAAGTTGGTCTGCATTCCTGGGGTGAAGTCTGGGTTACATGCAATCGGTGTGAGTGGTCCCTCCCTCACTTTGATCTTTCGGTTTCTCAGTACCTTATCCCAATACCAGAGTGTGGTTTTAGTTGATTCCAACAACTGACCACCTTGTTCCCTGTGGCGTGTGGCCAGGAAGCCCAGGTTTTTAAGGGGTATCTTGGTAGCTGCTTTTTCTAATGTGACCCACCGATTTCGATCTTCTCCAGCGGCCCATTGCAGTATTGGGGCCACCTGTGCTGCCCATAAATATCTACGGATTTCTGGGACCCCAAGTCCCCCCAAGGCTTGTGGTCTAAAAAGTATTTTTTTGGGGATCCTCAGCTCTTTCGCCGCCCCCCCCCCCCGAATATGAAATTCATTACTTCTTTCTGTAAGGATTGGATTGCTGGGACCGGGATTCTGATTGGGAGGGCACCCATTACATATAAAAATTTAGGGAGTAGAGTCATTTTAACCACCGTAATGCGTGCTAGCCAGGAGAGTTCCTGCAATTGCCATCGTTTCAGGTCCCCTATTAGTGTTTTCAGAAGGCCCGGAACGTTGGCCCCCGTATAATCTATTGTAGCTGGGGGTCAGTTGTATCCCGAGATATTTTACTGCCTTGCGTTCCCATTTCAGGGGGTATTGGTTCTCCCACTCTGGAATTCGTTCTGGGATTTCAGTAATATTAAGGGCTTTGGAGTTGGGGTAGTTAACATTAAATCCTGAGACTTTCGCAAACTCCTCCAGCAGTTGTATGGCTGCCGGTAGGGAGTGCCCGGTGCCCTTCAGGAATAGAAGAATGTCGTCCGCATAGAGGGCTATTTTTTGTGGTCCGATATTGCCCACCTCCACCCCATGGACTCCCGGATGATCGCGGGCCCTGGATGCAAGTGGCTCCATAGCCATGGCAAAGATCAGGGGCGACAAGGGGCACCCCTGTCTTGTGCCTTTCTGGATGGAGATACTCTCTGTCAGTTTCCCATTGACCATTAGTCTTGTGGATGGGTTTGTGAAATTGGCCATTACCATACGTGTGAATATTGGTCCACAACCGAATCTTTCAAGGACTAGCCGTAGAAATCCCCAGTGTAAGCTGTTGAAAGCTCTGGAAGCATCCAGAGCTGCCACTGAGAACCTTTGACCACACCTCCGTCCCCAATTAATCACGTCTATGGCCCTACGGATGTTATCGTATGTGTGCCGCCCCTTTACAAAGCCTGCTTGGTCTAGGTGAATTATCTCCGGAAGTACCGTGGCTAATCTCCGGGCTAAAATTATAGAATAAATCTTTGCGTCCCTGTTTAGTAAAGAGATCGGGCGGTAGCTTGCACAGTCCATTGGATCTCTATCTGGTTTAAGTAGTAGTATTGTAGTTGCTGGACCCATATCCCCGGATGTGCACCCTCTGTCTCTAATGAGGTTAAATAGTTGCGTCAGTGGGCCTACTAAGATGGACCTAAAAGTTTTGTAGTATGCGTTGCTTAGCCCATCTGGGCCAGGAGTCTTATGTCCTTTCAGCGCTCCTATTGCCTCCGCTACTTCCTCCTCTGTTATAGGACCCTCCAACTGTTGCCTATCCGCCTCACTGATTTGTGGCAATACAACTTGGTTTAAAAAGGTGACTTGGGCTTCTTCCTCTAAGTTTTCTTTTTTTAGATTGTTAGTATAGTATGAGAACATTACCTCTTCTATCTCTTTCTCCCCCCTCACTACATCCCCGTTCCGGTCGCGGAGTTGGGTTATCCGGTTCCGGAGTTTTTGGTGTCGCAACTTGGCAGCAAGGAATCAGTTAGCTTTACCCCCATGCATATAGTAACATTGTTTAGTTTGCACCAGAAGGCGTGCTGAATCATCTGCTAGGTGTGTCTCTAGGATTGCTCTGGCCTTCTTTAGTTCCCGCCATGCCCTCTGTGAGCCCCTTACCTTGTATTCCACCTCTGCTTTCAGTATGTTGGTTTCCATATTGCATCTCACCTTTTCCCGACTCTTAATATAGTGTGATAATTGGGCAATAAATTCCCCCCGTATTACAGCTTTGCTGGCATCCCAAATGGTCAACCAATCCATCCCCGCAGTCATGTTTTCCCGAAAGTAGTTCTGTAGGGTTTGTTCTATACTCGTTCGGACCCCCAGGTCCTTCAACAATACTTCATTTAGTCGCCAGGGCTTATGGGATTGTTGTTGCGGGTGGTCCAACTCTATTTTAAGTAGTACCGGGGCGTGATCTGATAGGCACCGCACTCCGATTTCCAATCCCGTGACCTGTGGGATCACTGTTTCGGAAACGAGTATCATATCAATTCGGGAGTGGCCTCTGTGTACTGCAGAATAATGGGTGTACGATTATCGTTTGGGTTAAAAAAACGCCAAGTCTCTAGGAGGTGTAGGTCCCTCAGAAATTTGGAAAGAGCCTGTCTGAATGTATGATCATTAGAAGTGGCTGGGAGGGTTTTGTCGAATGTTGCATCCATTACTCCATTAAAATCACCTCCAATTAGAACTTTCCCAATCCCCCATTGTGCAATTTTGGGCAACAGGTCCAGCAGAAAGTGGTCTTGTCTCGCATTGGGGGCATATATTGAGATCAAAGTAACCAATTGACCCATCAGTTTTCCCCCAAGCATCAAGTAGCGGCCTTCCGGGTCTCTTTTGATAAATCTTTTCTTGAAATTAATGCCTTTTGCCAATAGAATACCCACTCCCAGCTTTTTAGTCCCACTGGAGGCCAGGTATTGTATGGGAAAGGCTCTGCGTCTCAACCTGTGTTCATCCCCTGGTAGCAAGTGTGTTTCCTGCAGCCATACCACTGATGCGTGCATGTCTCTCAGCCTAGTTACCACAGATTTCCGCTTAATTGGGGAGTTGAGCCCTTGAACATTTAATGAGACGAAGGTCAACTCCGACATAACTGCAGATCAAGTATTGGTCCCATTCTTTGCGTTCCCACTCGCAGCTTTTTTACCTGTTATAAGTACTTTTGGAACTTTACCACCCAAGAACAAAAAAACAAAATGTTCCCCCCCTGTCCCAACTCTAAAATCAGAACTTCTCAAAAACATTTCCAACAGATTATATTCACAGTTTGTCACAGGGTTTTATACTCACCCGGGAAATTTGGGATCCGGACTCCTGTCTCCCCCCCCGGTTTTGCCCCTCCCCCCACGCCTTTGGTTTGATGTTTGCTTTGTTTGTTTCTTGTGCATCTGATACAGCTCAAAATCACATCCTAAGAGTAGGTCTCCCCTTTTTTATAATATCGGCATCCCCTTTTTTTTCAAAATCTTCCCTAACCTCTTGGCTTTTGGCGGAAGTTCAAGTGGGATTCGAAGGCTTAGGCTCCTTATTACACCCTTGCAGTCGGGGACGTCCTGGCCTCCGCTGACCTTTTTCAAGTCTTCCTACTGTCTCTTCACTCCAGGGTGGGGATCGTTCCTTGTCAGTGAGGGTACTCTCTTCCCCTTCCTGCATGAGTTCTGCCATATCTTCTTCTTTGGAGACGGAGAATGTTCGGCCCTTCCACTCAAAGCGTAGGCATGTTGGATGTCCCCAGCGATACCGCACTTCCTTAGTTCTCAGCCAGTCTGTGACCACCCTCAGTTTTTTCCTTCTGGCGAGTGTGGCTTGGGCCAAATCTTGGAATAATTGGATTGAGGTGGAGCGAAACTTAATGGGTTCCTTTTTACGGGCCGCTTGCATGATGTCCTCTTTCAGTTGGAACATATGTATCCTGGTTAGGACATCTGGAGTTAGGTTTGTACTGAGTTGGAATGCAGAATAAACTATGCGCCCGGTCCAGCACAATTTCCTTGGTCTCGTCTACGCTCAGGATGTATCGGAGCAGGTCCACGACGTATTGCTGCAGGTCAGGGTCTGGTATCGATTTCGGAACCCCGCGGATGTGAATGTTATTTTGCCTGGATCTATTTTCAGCATCCTCCTGTTTACTCTGCATCCATTCCATTTGTTGTTCCAGCTCGAGGACTATTTTCCAAGATGTCATGCTTGTGGTTTTGCTCCGTCACCACTGTTTCAACTTCGTCAATCTTTTTTTCAATTGCCACAACCCCTTTGTTGAGGTCCAAAATGGACTTAGACTATTTGCGCTTTCTTTGATGTCTTTTTTAAGTTCTTGCAGCATTTCCAGCAGGTCCGATTTCCGGATAGGTGGGTCCTCGGGTTCAACAGCACACTCCGGAGGGGGAGCATGCACCTGGGCTTGCACCTGATTGTGCTTCTGAGGGTCTGTCGTCTGCAGCATAGCTTTAATATCTCCCGAGCCTTGGTTTTTAGTTTTCGTGGTTTGTTTGGACATCTTGATCAGGTTATGATGCTCTTGTTTGTTGCTTCAGATTAGACTTGGCGTGTTAGGGTCAGAGTTGGTTGTCGCCGTTGCTCATCTGACGTGTTTCCCCCCTTTTCCACGACTTTGACGTGTCGAGTGTGGTTCCCTACTTCCCGGCTTTAGGCTGTGAGGAAGGCAGACGGTGCCGCTTTCCTTTCTTTGAGACCGCCCAAATTAGTGTTCTGTCGTGTGGCCCTTTTCCCTGCTTCCTTGTGTATTCTGCTCCTTTTTATTAATTGTATGCTGCAGTGGCGTTTGAGAAAGAGCCGCTTTGATTGCAGCCCTTCCGAATGTCAGAAGCGGTTGGAATACTCAGACCCCGCCGTTCAGATCCACCATTTCCTGCTGCCGGCACCTCGTCTCTGCAGTACCTTGCCCCCCGGGCTACCTTTATGGCCTCTCCGCTACACGGGAGTCCCCCGCTCACCTCTGCTCACCGCCGAGCTCGCTCATCGGTTTCCAGCCCACAGGTCTTTAAAGCCAGGGTCGGACACCGGCCACTTTCTTCCCTCCGGTTTCTCCGTGGATTGCGGCTCTCCGACGGCAACACACCTCAGGTTCCGGGGTGTGCCGCCTCTACCAGCAGCAGCCCATGCTTCGTGCTACGCGCCTCAGAGGGGGAGCGCCAATCTTCTTTTCCTCCGCAACTAGCCATGATGCCAGGGCCTGCAGGGGGGACCCCGGAGCAGCGGTACGTTTCCGGACATAGCCATGTCCTTTCAGGATATTGCGGCCTTCACCTTACGCGAGGAATACAGCGGTCGCCATCTTGGTGGGAGATCGCTACGCGGGATTTTCACCTATAACTTCAGTTAAAGTGCCTGGTGGTGGACGATTTCCCTCTCCATCGATGCACAAGGCAGTTAGGACTACCTGGGTAGCCTTTGCATGATTTTCAGGTCGTTTTTAGGGGGTCAGGGGTTCCGGGGATGGGTGGAATCACGGAGCTCACTGAAGAGCCATCCGCACGGGTCCTCGGCTGGCCACGCCCCGATAGGATGAGTTTTAATGCTGTTCCGTAATTGGGGCCCTGGGACCCAAAGCCATTCACTTAGAATGAATGGGCGAAGATGGTAATTGTCTAGGGCTATCCATTGCGGGTTCGACTGTTGCCTGACGTGCGGTATCAATACGCGCAATTGAGTCTCTCTGTAATACGTTTCTATGTCTGGGAGGCCTACCCCTGCATTGTCCTTTCGTAGTTGGAGCAAGGATCTGGGGACTCTGGGCTTTTGATTTTGCCATAGGAAGGGTTAGCACGGAATTCCTAGTGTCAATGAAATATTCTTTGGGCATTCTAATGGGGAGCATTTGAAACAGGTAGAGTATTTTGGGCAGTATCACCATTTTTATAGCGTTTAGGCGGCCATACCAGGAGACGGTGAGTCTGGACCAACTTTGGATATCTTTTTGGAGGGTAAGTGATAGCGGGGGGAAATTAACTTGATATCAAGAGCCTAGTTCTCGGGTAACATTAATGCCCAGATATCTGAGTGTGGAGAGGCTGACCTTCACCCCTAGCGGAGCGAAACGTTCCACTTCAGAGTCGTTGCTTTTGTCAATTGGGAGGAGGATCGATTTTCCTGTATTAATTTTGAGGCCGGCTAATTCGCCATATTCTTCAATTATACATAGTGCAGCTGGGACTGAGTTTAAGGGATCAGTTAGGTGTAGGAGAAGATCGTCAGCATAAAAGCCCAGTTTATATTCTCTTTCTCCCACTTTAATTCCCTTAACCCTGTCATCGTGTCTTTGTGCTGTCCCTCGAACCGCTGGCGCAGAAACTAACAGTATTGCGGGCAGTGGACAGCCTTGTCTCGTTCCCCTTTCCAAAGGGAACCCCCTTGAGTAGCCTCCGTTCACTGTCACAGATGTCGTGGGATATGTGTACAGTGCCTTAATGGCGCGGCAGAGTTTTGGTGCCAACCCATTCCAAACTAGTACTCTCTCCAGGAAGTCCCAGGCCACCCTGTCAAAGGCCTTTTTCGGGGTCTAAGGACAGAAGAGATGGGTCTTCTCCCATTCCTTGTGCATCATGTATCAGATGGAGTGTTTTTCTCATTGTGTCCGCTCCCTGTCTCCCGATGATGAAGCCAACTTGGTCGGAATGTATAAGTCGCGGTAAATACATTTCAAGCCGGCCTGCGATGACCCTTGCGTATATTTTAGCATCGATGTTAAGAAGAGATATGGGTCGATAGGAACTGCAGTGTTTAGGGTCGCTGCCTTCTTTTGGAATGATGGCGAGGAGGGCCTGAGCAAATACGGGGGCGCTTGGCCCATTTCAAAGATGTAATTAAACAGAGTTGCCAGGAAGGAGGCAAGGAGTGTAGAGAACGCTTTATAAAAACCAGGCGTGAAGCCATCTTCCCCCGGGGCCTTTCCTGTCTTTAAGCACTTTATAGCAGCAGTAACTTCCTCTTCTGTGACCGGAGTGTCTAGGGATTCAGCCTCCGTGTGTGTGAGTGTAGGGAGCCCTGTATCCTTAAGGTATGTGTCAATATTTCCTAATGGAGGGGGTGGGGGAAGAGGCAAATGCTTCTTGTATTCCCTCCGTAGATGTTTCTATCGTGTCTAGGAGGGTGCCATCTGTTCTCTCTATGGAATCGACACATCGTTCTGTTTTTTGCGCTCGAAGATGGGCCGCCAGGAGGGCATCTGCTTTATCGCCTTTTTCATAGTATTTCTGTTTCAAATATTGCAGGTTTTGAGCTACTTTGCCTACAATAAGTATTCTCAATTCCTCCCTAAGTTCTCTGGCTTCGGCAATATACTTGGATCTGTCATGTGGGGAAGTCTGCGCCAGTTTTTCGGCCGTACAAAGCTTTTCCCTAATTTTCTTTTCCAACAGGGCACGTTCCCTTTTTTTTCGGGCGCCTTCTCTAATGAGGATCCCCCTCCATGTAGCCTTGGCTGCCTCCCATACGGACACCTTCCGAACCTCGCCTGTGTCATTGGTGGTGAAAAATTGTTTAATCTCGTTCTCAAGGTCTTCTTGTCCGTGTCGGACCACAAAGATTTGTTGCATCTCCATTTAGTGTGCCGGGGGGCAAAGTCATTCCAGCCTATATCCACAGAGACCATGTCATGATCTGACCATGCAGTGGCGTGCATGTGTGCAGTATGGAGCACTCGTAGCAGGCCTTCAGAGAGGAAGATGTAGTCAATATGCATGAAAGTGTCATGGGGAATGGAGTGGAAAGTGAAGCCTCTATCCACTGGGTGTAGGTGGCGTCAACTATCGGTGAGGCCGTATAGGTCAAGAGTTATTTTGATTTCAGCTTGTTCTCGTGACTGTGGCGGGTTATGTGCATCCGTTTTAGTTTGCTTATCCACAGAGCTGTCCATCCACGTGTTAAAGTCTCCTCCAAGAACTGTGTGCCCCTGTGCCATAGTGAAAACGTTCTCTGTAGTTTTGTGGGGGAACCTATTTTGCCCTTGATTGGGTGTATAGAGTGTGGCGAAAGTAACAATTGTGCCACAAATGTTTCCCACAACCACCAGAGCCCTTTCTTCTGTGTCGGACCAAGACCCAAGAGTTGTCATACGAAGGCCTTTGCGAATTAGAATCCCCACTCCCGCCTTTTTTGAGATTCCAGAGCTCCAGAGGGAGAAAACTACTTCGCGGCATGGGATCGCTTTCTCCTCCCCTCTTTGATAACGTGTTTCTTGAAGAAATAGAATATCTATGTTGGATCGCCTGAATTCCCTGGCCACCATAGATCGTTTTGTGGGAGAGTTCAGGCCCTTTACATTAAGTGTGCATATGCGTAGTGTATCATTTCGGAATGTGGGTAACATCTTGAACTATGGGTGTGTGCTTAAATGTCCAGACTGTCTGCTTCAGTGCCTCTGTTTTGTTGGGCAGCCTGTGTCTGATTTGTTACCATTGAGTTGGGTCCTAGTATGCCCTAAAAGGGTCACTAATCGACCCGTCCGGTTCCTATCTTGATCCTTCATGGTCCCGTTTTGTATCCCTCTTCTTTTCAACCCTTCCCTTCTATGAACTGAGTTGTTCTCCCATCCCACCCTCCGGTCCCTCCCCACCCCCTTTTTCATTCGGCATCCGATCCGGCCAGGTTAACATCACCCAGTCGTTCTCGGACCACCAGTGGGAACCGCGAAACAAGCGGTCCTATTTTAATATAAACATATTAACAATGAGCCCCCAACATGTTGCTCATAATTCAAGAAAAAAGAAAAACACCATTTTCTAGGCTCGAGTTCCGACTCCGTTCTTAATCATCATTTTGGTGTCTGCCCTACATCAGGTCCCCATCAGCACACCCCGAAGACTTTCATCAGAACCGGCGTTTTCCATGTCCCAAACGCCTTTCCCTTCCCCTTCCAACACCCTTCATCCTTCAGAGTTGTCCAGTGTTGGACCCAGTCCCTCGCATGCGATTGCTGAGCACTGATCTCCAGTGCCCAGCTACGATCTTACTGCGATCTCATCGTCTGATGCTTGTTGTATAGACACAAAGTTACAAATGGGAGGGAAGATCAATGTTCCATGTCTTGAGTTATTCATTCTCCTAAACTTTCTGGATCCCTGGATCCTCTTTCGCCTTGACCCCTTGGTGTGCCATTCTCTGTCCTCATCTTTCTGTCCGCCCGATGATGTTCCTTCTCCCTGTGCGCCTAGTAAGTCCGATATGCAGCTGGTGATCCCTTTTTCAGAGGTGATTTTCATTGTAGATCCTTCCCACTCAAATGTGAGTGAGAAAGGATAGCCCCATCAATATCTTATACCTTTGTCCTTGAGCATTCTTGTGATCGGTAAGCACTTTCTTCTCAATGCCAGTGTGAGGGAAAATAAGTTGATAGATAGAAATGTCTGAATCTCCCAAAGCTAGCTGCGGTGTGTGTCTGGCCTTCTCCAGGATTCACGTCCTATCCGAATAATTGTGGAATCGAGCTAATACTGATCTTGGGCCACCTGGTCTGCCACCGGCTCTGTGAATGCGGTCGGTTTTGGGTTCAGCCACTGAATCATCTTTTAAGAGGAGCTTCAAAATGGTGTGTAAGCTCTGTTTAAGATCGAGCTCTGTTTCGCCTTCCTTTTCCGGAATGCCAAACACACGTATGTTGTTTTCGAGATCGTCAACCTTTGAGCGTATTTCTTCTTCTTTGTGTTCAATCTCTGCTATCCGAAGGTCCATCTGAGTCTCCAAGGTGTTCAGGGAGGTTTGGTTATATTCGATTTCTTCAAACCTGCCCTCCATTTTATCCATCCTGTGTGTGATTTTGTCCATCTTGTTTCCGATGTCGGCTCTCATGCTCCTCATTTCGGTAAGTAAGTCAGCAACGTCCGCCTTGGTCGCAGCCGCGTCAGATCCCGTTGCCGACATTTTGCTAGCGCCGGATGACTGCAGGGATTCGTGAGGTGGAGAGAATTTGTATTTTGCCAATTTATTCTTAATGTCAATGAGCAGCGTGTCCTCAGTAGTGAGATGAGCAGGTGTCTGCTGTGCACGGTAGAGCCCAATGCTACCTGAGGTAGGGGAAGTTTAGAGGATCTGAGGGGGGCCACACACTGTACCACAGGTGTCCGGCTCACAATTCCACATTGTGACGACAAGTTCTTGAGGTGCCCCCTGAACTCAGGTGCGGAGCGTTCCTAGGTACGTTGAAGTCCCTTGCCGTGGTTGTGTAGTATTCAACAGGTTGGAGAGGATTTCTGTGGCCCTTGGTGAGGGGATCGGAGGAGGCACGTGGTGCATCTGAGGAGGGCACACGCCCCAGATCGTGGGGGCCCAACCCTCAGGGACACGTGCCAATATGTTACCCCTTGTGATATCCTGGGATGTACGGCACAGTCATGGACAGAGGTTCTTATGCATTGATATATGGGGCAGAGTGCCTCTGATCTGCGACCCCTGTGGTTGGACAAGCTATTGCAGCCTGGTAGGCCCAATTGTGGGATTCTGGTGATGTCGACCTACGCGGCCGTGGAAGTCCGGTCCCCGGGGAGGGAGGGGCGGCGGGGGGGGGGGCGCGCTGAAGATTGTTGAAATAGATGTTCCGGGCCCCAAATGCCCCTTGTGGAGGCCTGTGTTTGCCCCCTCATTGACTGTAGTCTTGCCTCCCTGGTCTAACAGCCGCCTGGTGTTTTCCAGGTTTAAGTTGGTGGCAGTGTGAGGGCCCCTGCATCAATCAACCTGTGCCTACGTGAGTCTGTGAGGGGTCGGGGGCCAAGTTGAGGCGAGCCGTGCTGGTGCTCTGTCGGGCAGCGGGCCCAGTGATTGGGAGGGTTAGGGCTGCGGTTACCTGAGCTCCGCGGGGCCTTCTCCGGTGTTCCGCTCCTCCGTAGACCAGGGCGGGCAGCTCTGGCACAGGTCCGTTGAATGCAATGGAACTCTTAACAGGCAGATCGGGTGTCCATGCCACTTGCCACTTGCCTGCGGGGGTGCTCCGAGTCACCAGCTGGGGTCCATTCATGCAGGGCACGCAGGACAGTGACAGCGTCTCCTCCCCTGGCTCAGCAGTTTGTTTGCGCGCGCGCCGGGTTCCCAGGCAGCGCGGGGAGCTGCGTTTGTGGGCCTAATATGCAGCGGATCACCACAGTTCTCGGTCGAGTTTTCTCGGCGAAGATCACTCTGATTTTCATCAGGTTTTCTCCGGGGGTTGGTGCCCCTCTCCTTCAGGCATCCAATTTTAGTGGTCGATAGGCCGGGGGGGGAGGGGTGGGGAGTCTCGAGGTGGGGGCTCAGGCCACGTTAACGGACCCAGGCACGGAGCTCACATGAAGGATGTCTCCATTCATGTGCCCCCTGGTGGCCAGCCTCGAGCCCAGGGTTTTAACCTTGCTTAGGGTAGGGATGGTGCACTTATCGATATCGAAATGAGCATAACATGGTTCCAGTTTTGATCCAGCATGTTGTGGGCCAAAGAGTAGGAGCTTGGTCTTCGAGTTGTTCAAACACATCTGATGTGTCGCCATCCACTGCTTGAGCTTGTGATAGATGGTGTGAAGTTTGGTGGAATCATGGGCATAGTCACCATCCAAGGGAACTAGCAATTGAGTGTCGTCTGTGTAGTTTGAGAATTGAGCACTAGTCTCAGCCAGCAGGTCACACAATGGCTTGATATAGATATTGAAGAGTGCCCGGCGATAAGCAGGCTGCCTGGGGAACCCTGCAACGGATGGTAAACCTAGGAATAATAGCCTATTGTTTTATACTAAGCTTGAGTAAACTGGAAGTAAATTGGGTTGCTCTCTATGTAACATGATTTATCTCCCTGCTGTCTTATCCTATTTCAGGAAGCAGCATCTTTTTTTTTAAATCATATTTTATTGGCATTTTAAGTTATCACATCATGCATTATATTTCAACAATATTCACCTTGAGAACGTTACAACAATAACCCTTACCCCCACCCCTCAGCCATAGATCGAGCACTGGTGTCTAGTTTGTCCAGCGAGCTCACGGAAGACATTTCAAGGCACAGTCTATCAGTTCCTTGCACACTGGTGTCTTGGGCTCAGCTTTTTGCGGCCCCTGTGAGGTATTATTAGTGTAGAGCCTCGTGCATGTTGAATGTCATTCCTGGTGGGCATTCATGTCGGGGTTGGTCCCCGGGCATGCTATTGTCACTTCAGACCAGGCGCCCGTACTTTTGAAAAAAAGGGGAGCCAAAGTTCTTCAATATTAGATATAGATGGCCCGGACTTTAGTGACCCAGTCTTTTTCTCCTAGGATGTGTGGGCTTTTCCACTTCTGGGCCAGACAACACCTGGCCACCACCAACATGACCTGTAACATGTGGCCTTGGGTTTCCTCATGATCATCCCCCACATCGATTCCAAAGAGGAGGAACCACGGGCACAGGGAGCTCCCCACTCCGTCGACACCTTTAATCCAGGATATAACCTCTGCCCAGTATGTCTGGACCATGGGGCATTTCCACCACATGTGTATGTAGTCCCCTTTTACTTTCCGAGATTTCCAACAGTACGGGTCATATCCCGCCCTCATCCTCTGGGGGGGATAGTGCCACCTATGCAGTATCTTCAGGGCCTGGTGTCGGTATTGGAGCGAGGCCGTTGATTGGTGGTTGGCTCGGATGCACATATTGGACCATCTTTCGTCATCAATTGCTGCCCCCAGGTCCCTTTCCCATTGTGTCCGGGTTGGTGATCCCCTGGAGCAGAGATCAGGAGGAGTTTGTAAAGACGTGATATGACCCCCCCCCCCCCCCTGGAGCCTCGGGCGGAGATTAGCAATCTCTCGAAGTCTGCCAGGTCTCTCCTTGGAGTGTCCCCTCATGAAGGTTCGGTAAGGACTCCCTTTAGTTGGAGGTAACGGATCAGTGATAGTTTGCCTAACCCCAGGGCCTCCTCCAGATCTTTTAGGGGTATGAAGGATCCCTCCACCCATAGCTAGCCCGCCCTGGTAAAACCGACCTCGTACCACTGTTGGAACGCGGCCGGTTCGGCAACTTTGTCTATGAAAGGGGGGGCCCAAATGCAACTCAACGGAGAGGGCCAGGTTGTGAACCATCTGTAATAACCCCCTTCCTTCCAGACCGACCACAAGACCCCCCCCAGCACCGGGTGGTGCAGGACCCTTCTAGGGATGTGTGATCTGAGGACCCACAACCATTCATCTAGCGTGACCGGGGCAAGTTCCTTGTTGTCCATTGCCACCCACTGCTTTTCCATCCCGGGGTGAAATGATCCGTCAAAACCCTCAACTGGGCCACCTTATAGTAGGTTTCAAGATCCGGGAATCCCACACCCCCATCTTCCTTGGGCCTCGTTAGAACCTCGTAGGAAATCCTGTGCTTCTTGCCCACCCAGCGAAATCTCAAAAGGACTCGTTTTAGTTCCGTAAGGAAAGTCTTGGGTACCTGGACAGGGAGCATTTGGAACAGGAATAGGAATTTAGGGAGGACCACCATTTTAACCAGGTTGTGACGTGCCATCCAGGAGAGCCCTGAACTTGCCCATCTCTCTACATCCCTCTTGACTTCTAACCAGAGTGGGATAAAATTATTGGGGAAGAGGTCTATAGGGTCAGTTGTGACTTGAACTCCCAAATACCGGAACCCGTCTCTCTGAAGTCGGAAGGGGAGCTCTCCCACGTACTCTGCCTCTGATAGATTTCCCCCTGCGAACGCCATCGGTTTCCCCAAGTTGACCATGAATCCCGAGAGTTCTCCATAGCGCACTAGGCCCTGCAGTACTCGGGGGACCGTCTGGGATGGTTTAGTGATGTAGAGCAGCGCGTCGTCGGCAAAGAGGCTAATTTTACAATGAGAGTCTCCTATCCGTACTCTGTTGATTGCCTCATCCTTTCGGATCGAGATCGCCCGGGGCTCTATAATCAATGCGTATATTAGGGGGGATAGCGGACAACCTTGTCTCGTGCCTCTTCCAAGGGGAAATGCCACTGATTCTGTCCCATTTGCGACAACATTAGCTGCGGAACGGGAATAGAGTGCAGACATCCAGCACAACCACCTCTGTCCCATCCCCACCGCATTAAAGACCTCCCCCCCATGAATCCCCAGCTAACCCTGTCGAAGGCCTTCTCTGCGTTGAGGGCCAGCAGTAGGGCCCCCATCATCCCGGACCTTCCTTGAATTTAGCACATGGAGGGTCTTTCGCATACTGTCAGAGCCTTGTCCTTTTAGGAGGAATCCCACCTGGTCTGGGTGGACCAGGCAGGGAAGGCATCTCTCTAATCGAGTTGCTAGCGTCTAGGTTCAGAAGGGAGATAGGCCTGTATGAACCACCATCTGCCAGATCCCTGCCTGGTTTGGGTATTACAGTGATGAGGGCCTGTAGAAATGTAGGTGGGATTGAGTCTTGGTTTCTAATTCGATTGAACAATTTAGCCAGAGGCTTTGACAGAATGGTTTAGCACCGTTTATAGAAATCCGCCGTGTACCAGTCTCCTCCCCGGGGCTTTTCCCACTTTTATCCTCTTAATGGCACCTTTCACCTCCTCCTCTGATATGTCCCCCTCTAGGCCCTCCATCTCTGGCTCGGTCAGTCGAGGCAAAGGGTGTTCCGCCAAGTACGCCCGGATCTCCTCTGTCGATCCACCCCTCCCCCGCTTTGTGTAGAGTTCCCTGTAGAAGTCAGTGAAGCATTCCACTATTTGCTCCTCTTTGTTGCACTCGTTGTCCCCTCTGTCTCTAGTGGGTGCCACCCTCCTTTCCATTCTACATCCCCTAGCCCTGCATGCCAGGAGAGTCCCCACTCTATCCCCCCTTTCATAGTATCTTTGTCGCGTGTATCTCAATTTCTTGACCACTTCCCCTATGAGGACCGTATGCAGTGCCTGTCTCTTCTCTTGCATCTCCACCAGGAGGGCTTCCCTGTCTTCCCCATTGAGACCGAGCCTTGCGCGCAGGGACTTCAGCTCTTCTGAGATCTTGTTTTCAATAAGACCTCTCTCCCACTTGCGCCTGGAGCCCTCGCCCATCAGGAGCCCCCCGAAAGGTGGCTTTCGTGGCCTCCATCACCATGTTGGTTTCCCCATTGTCATTTGTTTCAAAATAGGCTACCATTTCCTTCTTTAGGAAGTCTCTGAAGACCGGGTCTCTAAGGAGTGTGTTGTTGCAGCTCCATCGAGAGGAAATCGGGGACACGGGCAGCGACCAGTTTGCCACTAATAACGCGTGGTCGGACCATGTTATTGCTTCCACCCTGGGAAGCGTGGCTACCCCTCGCCCTTCCTCTGAGGTGAAGAGCAGGTCTATTCTCGTGTAGGTGTAGTGTGGGGGGGAAGGGAGAAGGTATATCCCCCCCCCCCCGGACCTGGCCATGCCTTGCACCATACGTCTACCCAATAGTGTTCCTTTAAAAGAGTCTGTAGGGCTAGATTATCTTTGGTAGCTCCCCTTGACCCCGCACCCCTGCCGTCTACCAGTCCAGTTTGGGGTCCATTATGAGGTTGAAGTCACCACCAAGTATCATGGCCCCCTCTGCCCATTCATCACTTACCCTGATGATCTGGGTCAAAAACCGTAACTGACCTGAGTTGGGCGCATATAGGGTGGCCAGTGTGATGCATTCACCCTCGCAGGTGCCCTTAACCCCCAGGAATCGCCCCCCAAAGCCCCTCTTGGTTTCTATGCCCGTGAGGTGGAGTGTTCTGCTCAAAAGAATGCCTACCCCTTCCTTTTTTGAACTTCTATGAGAGGCCCAGAAATTGCTTCCAATTTCCTTTCCCTTGATCATTGTTTCTTTCCCCTGTTTGTAGTGGGTTTCCTGTAGGAAGAGCACAATTAACTGTTTGCGGAACACGTTGCTAGTCAATGATCTTTCGTTTTTGAGTTTAAGCCTTTGGCATTCAGTGTGCCTATCCTGCCTTCAACCATAGTCGTCCTTGGTCTCACTTTCTTTGTGCTCCTCTATTTGTTTCCGATGTAGAGCCCATTGTGAAGCAAAGAGCCCTAGCTCAATCTGGCAGACCCTCAACCCCCGCAGATGTCTCCCCTCCCCCATCCTTTTGCCTTTTCCCACCCCTCTCTGCTCCCCCCCTTCCCCCTCCCCCTCCACTGTACCCTTCCCCCTTCCCCACTTTGAGGCGTTCGTCTTCATCCCTCCACGCTCGTCGGGATTGATCAACGAACCACCAGGGGCTCTTCCCCAGCCCCGGTTGACACCGTTTATCGGGGTTCCCCAACTTCGACTTCATGTCGGAGCCACTACCCTTCTAGATTTGTCAGTGGAGCCCCCCCCTCAAGATTTCTCGATTCTCCCCCCATTCCCTCTGCCCGCATTACTGATATTTCTTAACAAGGCCGTGGGCCCATCCACACATAGGCTACTGTTAGGGATCATCAACTGGCTCCTCAAACTCGGGAGCGAACCTGGCGCCAACCTGGCGTTTGAACGTAGTGCCTAGGGGCATCGGCCCCCAGCTTCTCCAATGCCCCCGTATGGGGCCACCAAGCCAAAGGCAGTATTGCCCAAGAAATGTATCGTAACTTCAGAGTCATTTTAAGTGCCCCTTGGCGGCCGAGGAGGGGTGTCTAATTTTTGGAAACTTACGGGCCCCTTTCACCTTTGCTTTACCCCTGAAAGTGTCTGGGCCACTGGAGCCGCGAGCGGGGTGCAGCGTGTCTCCGTCACGGCCACCTGAGGAGCCGGCCCGATCGCTCAGTAAGTCTTCCGTGACCCTCTGAATGTCTTCTTTTGTATAGTATATCTATTTTGTCTTCTTCAGATACAAGGTGATGCTTCTCCCCCTTCCATTCGAATGCTAGGTAGAAGGGGTGTCCCCAGCGGTACCTGATCCCCCCCCCTTTCTTGGAGCCATTTGGTGAGGTTGCCACATTTTTTCCTCATCGGCAAGGTGAGGGCCGAGAGGTCCTGAAAGACGGCCACCTTTTAGTCTCCATATTTCATGTTCCCAAGGGTCCTGACCTTTTCTAGGATCTTAGCCTTGTCTCTGTAGTAGTGTAATCGTGCCAGCACCGAGCGAGGGCCCTTGCCTCCACCTCCAGCGCAGTGAACTGTGTCCATTTTAATTTCCTCACCAGCTTCTGTGCCCAGAATAATCCGTATGATGTCGTGCACCTTGCCCTCGAGGCTGAGCAGGCTTTCACCCTCCGATTCCGCCAGGCCAAAGAAGCGTAGTTTGTTTCTCCTTTCCCTATTTTCCATGTCGTCAACCTTGAATCTTAGTTCCTCTTCGCGACATTGGACCTCTCGTAGCCGAGGCTTCTGCACCCCTCGCGGATCATGAAGCACGCGTCCGCGGGGTGGGGGAGGGCCGCTCGGCAAAGTGTAGTGAGCCCGTCGGGGCTCCAGCAGTTCGCTTCCTGTTGCTCACACCGTGGTGCGGCTGACGCGGCCCAGGATTGTTCCCTTGCCTCGGTCTGCTGTGTCTCCCTCTGCGGCATGGGCTGCGGTCCTGGGGTGAGGGGCACCCAGGCTCCCAGCCGTGTTACTGGCGATTGGGGGCACCTCCAAACTTCGGAATTGGATTGTTCGGTAGGCGTTGGTTCCGACGGCCTTATCTCGCCGCCATTAACGAGTTGGGGCCCTTTTTATCTCGTATCTCGTTTCTCCGCAGGTTTCCCAGGGCTGGGTTTAGAGCTCTCGGCTCAGGCGGCCATCTTGCCTGTGCCCCCTGGTGGCCTCAGCAGCATCTTTTTGAAGTACAAATTTGGTTGGAATCCTGGTGAAGGTTGCTTTCATAACATAGGCCCCCCCACCTTCGTGATCTTGAAATTAACACCCGAGTGGAACGATGGACATTTTCAAAACGTTGCAAGATCAGTCAGCTAACGCTTCTCTTGAAGAAACCACCACAAGATGCCTGTGGTCACACCAACTACATCCACATTTCAGTCCCCTCTTTTTTGAGCAGCAAATTCATAGAAAGCATCCTAACGGAACAAGTATCACTCTGAAAACAAATTATATGGGTAACATTAATCAAGCTTAAGGGCAGAATGCTTAAATAATGCCATTATTTTACACATAGTAAATTATTCTTTACACAGGTGCCCACCCACTCATCCTCGACCTCTCAGTAGCATTTGACATGGTGGTCGATTCAACATTACTCATTATTATGAATGTACACCACCAGCATATTTTGAAGAGCCCTTAAGCAGTTCTCTTTTCTGTAGGAGAACGCCCAACTGGCGAAAAAGACCAACCCTTGACCAATCTTTAACCCATATGAGTTCTCCAAAAGCCTCCATCCTATCCCCCATACTGTTCATTTATATCCAGTCACAGAGCCATTTGTGGAGTTGATCAGCAACATGAACCAAACCATGCACAGTGTACCATAAGGTACAAACAGATGGAATAAGACATAGCGCATCTGGCTGACTGCTTGGCTCATATAGGCAGTTGGATGTCACTGCACCACCTGATGTCACTCTCAACAAAAACATGTTCTAACTCTTGGGGCTCATTCCCCACCCAGCCCTACATACAGCACTTTACTCTACTCTGGTAGTACTAACATCTGTAGTGTGAGATCGCCAGTGTTCATCTTGGTGAACACATTTCAGCTTGATCAACATGTTAAGACATCTTGATAGGAGCTCAATTCCAATTGCAACTGCTGCATAAGTTTGTGTCCCATAATGTATTGATTGTTAACATCTACTGGCATGAGACGGTACGAGAGCTCTACATTTTCCTATACAAATATGGTGAGTTGCATTAGTGATTGGTGTTATGCGAATGATGGCAGGAAAGTTTTGCTTGCTGGAGATCTCAACTCGGAATGTGTGATCCAAGCTGCACAAGGGGGCCTTTATGGGTCTGACAAACTTGGAAGGCCAAAAATCTAGGGGCTCCCAATCGTTGTATAGTTTGGGTGGACTGGGTCTACAACCTCTCAATGGAGGGTTCCGGGGGATATCCCTCAAAATCATACTTGGACCAACGGGTCCAACTATTTAACCATAGACTATATCTTTGCCACTGACTGGCTCTTCGAGAGTTCTAACTCTTTGCCCATTAAGCCAAACTCGTTCAGTGATCATGCCAGGCTCTCTGCTCTATTCACCATGGACAGACTGGAAACACAAGTAGGCCTTGAGGAGCTGGCCATTCTGGGTATTAATCCTTCAGGCACCCGTGTTGTTTGGAGCCAGCGTTTGGCTGATCGAGTGAACACATTGGATGAGGTTCTTGAACAAGTAACAGCAAATTGGAAACTGAGTACTTTATAGGAGCTCTAATTCGAGGACAACAAAGTCAAAGAGGCAGAGGCCAGCCTCTACGATCGAAGCAATATCTGCATGTCTACAACAAATAAGTAACCTACATGAAAAGATCACTAAAACGAGAGCTCAGAATATTGAGGCAAAGACGTGACTTATCGCCAAACTCGTTGTATAGCTTATCAGCGTTATCGAAGCTTCAAAAAAATAATCGCAGTAAGAGAAGCCAAGTGGATGCCGAGTCCATGCTATTCTCCCTAAGCATCAAGAAATCCACGACTTTCTGGTGAATGCTGAACTCTATCGATCTTTCTGGCTCTATTAATCAGGTGAATGCCATCTCAAAGAATGACTGGTATGCACATTTTCTAGCACTTTATGCGCAACCCAAGCAGTCTGTCATATTTTCCCTTCCGGAAACAACTGACAGAATGAATTTAGCCGCATTCCATTCGGAAAAGATTTGAGGTCCTTAAGAGGATCGGTCCCTCGTGTGCTCCTGGCCCTAATGGACTTTGAAACTTTATTTAAGGCCAATACTTTTAACTGGGCCGCTGTATTGAGCGTCCTATTTAAAGACGTGGTAACTCATGATCGTTTCCCTGCATCTTGGTCCAAGGCCTATATAGACCCTATCTTTAACCAAGGCTTAACAACAAATCTGCTTAACTATCAACCAATTGCCCTCCTTGATGTGAACAGCAAGGTGCTCTCTGCCATACTGCTGTCGCACCTGGAGGATTGGGCCGCGGCAGCTGGAAGGCCAACTAAATGGCAAACGTGCTTTCGGCGGAATCTTGGTACTAGCCTCAATGGGCCTATCGTAAAGCTAGTCCAGCACCTGGCGTGGGATGATCAACATAAAGCAGTAAATATAGCTTTGATAGAGCTAAGTGCTGCTTTTGACGCAGTAGATCGCCAACTCCTGTGGACTAAATGGCATCAGTGGGGAGTGCCTGCTGGTCTTTTAAGAGTCTTGATTGGCATGCACGCCCAGTCAGAAATCCAAGTGCGAGTGGGCTCCGTCTCGTCCTATTCCGACGATTCGGGGGGTCAGAGAGGGGTGGGTGTTTGCTCCCTGTCTGTTCAACCTATATTTGTCGGAGAACGGCGAACATCTGAAATCTGCTGTCCTTGCTTCGCCTGCAGTGGATCAGTGTAGACCTTTCTGGCTATCATACACTGATGACATTCTCATGTTCGATCTTACACCAGTGGGCCTCCAAAGGCTCTTGAATGCCTTCACAGTCTACACTCAAGCCCACTCCCCATCTATTAATCCTGCAAATCCAAGATCTTACAATGCTCCAAAGTTATCACAAGAGCAAGGTTTAAGTGGTACATGGGCACAGAACAATAATGAAAGTCAAGTCACTGGTATACCTCGGGTTCTTAATCCAGGCCACCACAGGCTGGATTAAACTGAAAGCCTAGGTGAGAGACCGGACCACTCAATTAGTAAATCAATTGGTACGAATAGATAGTCGTTAGGGAAGCTATACATTGCTACCGGCCTTAAAATATTACGAGGGCAAAGTGGTTCCTAAAATAACATACCGGATGGAAATATACTCACTATCTCTAATGGATAGCCTGCCCTGCCTTAAAGCTTTGGCTTGGCGCAGGGTGTTGGGTTTGCCCAGCGCAGTTCCATTCGAAGATATTCGATATGAACTGGGGATAATCTCTGTCTGCCCATGTAGAATGGAAGCGCCTGTAATTAGTGAGGAAAATATTGACGCCTATAGGGGTCTCTCTTTTTGCCGATCTAAAAAAAAGTCTGGTAAGCAGGAAAAGCTCCTGGCTTAATGAGAGCTTTGATCATTGCACTTCGGTTCTTATTAAAATTCAGAGCTCATCAGAGGAACTGTTATAATCCAGAGCGGGTGAAGAAAAATGTATTTGAGATTGAGTGGATCATTACGACAGAAAAGGTACATAGCTACTCCTCTCTCCCACATTTAAAATACGATCATAAGAAATTGGGAGTCTTAGCACCATTCCGGTCAGTATATCCGGCTAGATGGGCTCCCTGTGCATTTCTGGATTTTTTGGTTGGAATCTCTTTTTAACCAAAGAAATCATGTGCAGAAGAGGTTTGATTGTCGGGACTGGGTTGGGTGTAGGTACCTTAGGAACGTGGAAGCCCAGGAAACTCCGAAACACTTATTCATGGCATGCCCTGCACTGACTGTTTTGAGATCAAAGCTCCTACGAATGTTTGCGCAATTCGCAACCGTTGGTGACCCTGAAATTATATGGGAATCGTGCTTGTCTGGTCATTTGACATCTACTGTAATTGTCGTTGTGACTTTTCTAAGAGCGTTGGGGTTGGAGGCGGGGCTGGTATAGGGGGAAAAAAAATTACCCTCTTATATCCATACTTGTCGATCATTTATATCTGCAGTAAAGGTGGCTAAGATGCATGCATTAACTTATATGCTGGAGGGTTATGGATCTAGCACTGCTTGATGTGTTAACTATCTTCTTTTCTCTCTTTTGGTTTCTGGCTTTTTGCTTCTTACTTTGATGCTACTGTTTTAATTATTTTAGTAGTGTTTAAATTGTTGTGATAGATTGTCTGCTCATTTTTAACTCTTGTCAAGATGTTAAAGGTTTAACCATGAAACAATAAAAGAACAAAAGAAACATAACTTTGCATAGAGTTAACAGATTCAAACAACTGACTGGGCTTGTTAAGCGGGGTAGCGCATGCAGCAGCACATTTCATCTCTTTCACAAACCACTGATCATATGACAACCCTCCATCCTGATCAGTATGAATTGGCTCTCTAACACACCACTTTGCATGATGGCCTGTGCAAGCTACAACGCTTGCATCGCCACAAGCCTGAGTACATTCTAGACAACCCGTCATCTCTGGAGGACCATGTGACCCACGATCTTAGAGCTTACACAGCAAGGAGCAGGTATTTATTTTTATTTATTGTATTCATTTATTGGGCATTTGTAAAGTGCTTATACATCAAGTAAATTGTGCTACAAAGCGCCCACAGGGTAACAGGGAGGGAACATGGGAATGAAATGCAAATATAACAATGACAGAGGCGGTCCTACTAGGCCTTGTGAGCATTCAGAACGTGCAAGTGCAGAGAGAGGGGGGATAAGTGCTAGACATGCCACAGAGGAAGTGCTAGGGAGTAGGCAGCTGTTAAGTGACTTTGTGAGAGTGGTAAACTACCAACAAATAATTAAGTGCAGGCCTGTGATAGCAAGGCCAGTGGGTGCCAAGGCAAGTGCTGGGAGCTGGCAGAGGCTGAAGTTGATTGGGTGTGGAAGACCAGGACCTAGGCGGACCCTTAAGGGCTTTAATCACCAATCTCAACAGCTGTGGGATTTAGCAGAGGAAGGAGGGAGGTAAGGAGGAGGTGGAAAGGAAGGTCTTCAGGAGCTTCTGGAATTTTAGGAGATCAGGCTCAAGACGAAGAGCAAGGGGGAGGCTGTTCCATAGGAAGGAGCCAGCCAACAGAGGAAAGATCGGCCACCAGCTCACTGTTTAGCAAAGCGCTTGACACACAGAGTATGCCTAGATGCAGCTTTCTTCACGATACACCAATACAATCCTTCTCGGGTTGTACCCAGAGAATTTTCAAACTCCTGTCCCTACATTGGCACCCCATCGCTCATCTGCTTCGGGAAGGACCTAAAAACTATTTTGTAAGAAATATCTGATGAATGGATCCGCTCAACTGTCTCACACACACCTATTTCTATCTGGTCTAGTGGGCATGGTCTGAATACATGGTTGTGCACAACCCACTGGAGCTTGTTAAGTTTTACACTTATGACCCTATTTCTCTATGACACAAAATACACCATCACTAGCCTCCCAATCCTACAACCTTAGTATCCTCGCCTAAGATGGATCTTCCAGGATATACCACATTAACGTGAACCTTTCTCATTACCCTAACACCATCCCTAGTGTGTTTTGCCCATACCTTTATTGAGATGCAAGTCTTATGCAATACAATGCATAGCAGTGTGCTTTCCTAGTCACATCCTGTGCCCCTAGGTAACTTTGCTGCTGACATGAATGAAACCTCATGATAGATCACAATGGACTAGTTCTTACTCTTTCCCTATATGACTTATGCACAATAATACTGATATGCAAGGTGTAGCCATATGGTTCTCTACACTCACACAAATGAAACTTAGATGACCCTCCCCCCAGCAAACGGTCTAGCCATGCAGGTCCTCCAAATTCACACACTAAGATTAAGTTTTCACTGAAGGTCACTTATCTTATGAAGGATTTAAACTTGCTCATCATGTGTTGGGGGACAGGTTTGCTGTATAGCTCCCAACCTCACATTGCCTTCGCATCTGACACTAATCCCTCCCGCCTTTGCAGGCATAGACTAGAACTGATGTATGGACTATATGGTTCCAGCGGGTGGGAACACTACTTTTGTTTGACCCTCTGTCCTTACTGGTCCTCATTGTAACCATAGGTTTACTAACATGAGTTATCTGGACATTCTTAGGACCCTCTTATCTCGTCTTTTTGTGACTACTTCTAGTTTTCACAGGTCCCACCCACCCCTGACTTCAATATGATGATTTTGGGACATGTCTGCACTTGACATAACCTTATAAATAAATACCCTCCTATTATGTTTTCCACAAGTCACTGCCATGAATAGTACATAGTTTAAACATCCAGAGCACACAAGCAAAAAACGCAAGGAACATTATGGCGTTTTCTCACTTCTGAAACGGAGTAAGCTACTTGACTCTTGCTGAATTCCATATATTGTGCTTCCTTCTTTGCCCTGCTGACTTAGTTGAAGCTCCTGCGTGAACTGCCATGACTGCCCTCCAGCATGATATTTTTGTTCTTTGCATACTGCTACGCAAGGCACTGCTCCTTTATCAGCAAGTGCCCACAGACTTTGCCTTTAATTGCAACTGAGTAAAGTGATTTTCCCGTCAATCAATTACTCTATGCACTCTTCTGCCTCAATCTCCCCTCTATGGTGGGAGGGCGATGTCCATCTGTCTCTGAGGTTCTTTTTGCCGTCCTGTCTCAGATTTCCCCACCATACTCATTGGTGCAAGCTGCCTGTTGTCCCAACAGCTTTGTTCAATTTTCAAAAATACTTTAAATAAGGACTTTTCTTAATTGAATTGTTTTCAAAGCTTCATTGATTGTTGGGTTTCCAATGTTTAATTGCCGCTTCCTTGTTTGTCTACGTGCAAGAAACCAGTCAGCTGTGTGGCAGTGGATCACCATAAATGAGACACAGGAAACGGATGGACAGCCAATGACCCACATTGTTCTGGTACTAGCCTGTATTTTACTGCTCTGGCAGTGTTTCCAAGTGTCATGAATGTATCATAGTTGAATTTCTTTTATAATGAGTGTTGCTCGTAATGTCCTGAAAATCAGGAGTCTCAGGAATTTGGAATTGTTACGTGTCATCATTATTGTATGAGCTGTAGGATGATGTGTGCAGAATAAAATTAGGGTTGCCCTAAAAGCAAATCGGTTTGTGTGCACCTCTCATTTCGAGCATTGGTTAGAAAGTACATTGTGTTATGCTCTTCCTCCTGACATGTCTGTTGGGCAGCCTACTGCTCAGTTATTGTTCCTATAAACCGCTACTGAAATGATGTTTCAGCTTTGCAATTTGAAGTGGGCGGCTTGCACTTGGGGCAAGTGATGAGAGGTGGAGTACATCTTACATGTGAGCGGATCCATCAACTTACACCTTCCTATTCTTTTCCCACCCTATGATTCAGAACGGTTGTTACGTTTTACCTTCCAAAAGTTTAAAGCAATTTTTCCTAGTAGCCTTGTTCGAACGTTAAGTTTTCCTTTTCTCCCTCCTAGCACTTTGCTTTAAAAAAATGTTTTAGCTTAGCTCAAATGACATACCCACTTTGCCATCAGCTTTGCACGCACCACTTACGACCAGATTTAACTTTGCATCAAATGTCAAAGACTGTTCTAGGCAGCTGATCCACATAGAACCTGCATCTCTTGTCAATTGAATTTCTACGGAGTTGCTTTTTGACAATTCTGCAGTGGAATTGCACAAAGGTCTCTCAGAAAACACCCAGGTATTACGCAGGGGAAAGGAAGAGGCCTCCAACTTAAGCTACGTTTAGTGGATTACATTGCAGAATGTTGGCAAGAACATATTTGTAAAGAGATCTAACGTATGTGAAGGTTGGTATTGGTAGCATCCTGTTAACACTAGAATAGGGCTAGAATAAGCTTTCAATGGCCAGTTCAGGAATCCCAACGCAAATATTTTGGTCTAGTGGAATGCCAATAGCGGTATCATCTTGCATTTACAGGTGCAGTGCACCATGCATCTCCAGGTTCAAAGCTTGCAGAACTCCTCTTCGCAACAGACAATGTTAGCATAGTGCAACAGAGGATGATACCCAACTGTACTGCATGGCCCCGACAACATTAAACGTCCTAGAAATTGTCTTGCTGCCATTGAAATATGGATGACAAGCACATAACTAAAGCTCAACCCAATCAAAACAGAATGTGCTCTACTCGGTCATCCATCCAAACAGGAAATTATCCAAGGATGGTTGAATGACAAGCAATTGGATGGGATCACTCCTCAAAAAACGGCCCCTTCCTCAAATGTCTCTGCTTCATCATAGACCGTAACGTGTCCTTTTCAAGCAGCATATTAACAAAAGGGCACAGATGCTTTTTATCAGCTCACACTGCTCCACAAGATTAAGCCCTTCCAGGCCGTGGTACAGGCCCTTGAGATTGCATACATTGATGGGTTTAGCACCCTTCATGCTGCACTTGTGAAAAAAGATCTGGCCCTTTGAGAAGTCTGACCTCTCAAGGTGGCTTCATCACGCTGCGGCACGCCACATAAAAGGTTCCAAGAAATTTGACCACATCACCCCCTTTTGTAATTTTGCATGTCCTACACTGGCTAGCTATCCCCCACAGGATTCTTATAAAACCGGCCTGTATCACATAAAAGGTAAGCACTGCCCGAACACCTGCCTTCCTTGCTGCCAAACCTAGAACCGTTGGCAGCTCATGTGCCTTCAGGAGCCGGACCATCGCAAGGCTTGAAATAAAACTAGCACACAGGAAGCGGACCAGGAAGCAGTTCCTCTCCTGTTATTTGTCCCACCCTACAAAAATACCACCCCGCCTGCAATCAGGACAGTGCCATGGCTCCTGCAGCTTATAAGAACTTTAGACCCTGTTTTTCAGAGAATTCCTTGGTGTGACTTAGGATCCATCACCTCTACAAGATTGTCATGTACATTTACCCATGTTTCCTCAAACAAGTGTGCACCAATCCAGAGCTGGATTCACGCTATATGAAAACAAATACAGAGGCAATCTACTACCTCTGTAATAATCTGAACAAGTCAATGATGACAAAAAGTCCAGCAGACATAGGTCTCGACTATCAACTAATGTACCGGTATACAAAAGCAGTTCTTGGTTTGTAATAAAGAATGAGCCACATAGCCAAAATTATCAAAAAGCGAGCCATGGGAAAACAATATTATGCAATACAACGTGGATACAATCTTGCATAAACATGCATTTAGCTTTAACCATACAATAAGAGCCATCAACCTGGTTTTAATAAATTCGAGGCATGCACATTGCATTGTATGGCCACATATCCAAAAATAAAACAAACGTTATTAAGAACAATTGGTTAAAATAACAAATGTGGACTCTATATAGTCCCTTCCTTGAGTAAGCTCTACTTAACTAGATTTACTGACAACCTATTCATGAATCTAAAAGCTTAAGGCAGTGCACTATCCTTCCCAAGGAAAAGTCTTCGCTCCAAAGCTTCAATTTTGTGAATCAGAAGCCCGCCATGTGGTCAGCCTCTGACGTGAGCACCTCAGTACCACCATTCGGCGATTTGAAACAGTTATTGAACTACGTTGGAAGGTTTTCACTTCTGCTTTTGTGTTCTCCACCTTTAAGTACGCGTGTCAGTGGAGGATGTGCCTGTAGCTCTCTGGCACTGCGCGTTTCCTCCCGACCTGCATCTATAACAAGGACCCGTCTTCTACACTAATATGGTCGCCGGAGCATCCCCCCACCGTTGCCTGGCCTCCTGTGCCTGCCCGAAGCACCTGGCTGCTTACAGCAACCTGATTAGTCCGGCACTGCTGCAAATGGAAAGCTGGCTTCAAGCCGGGAGGCAAAGCCGGTCCCCATTACAAGGCCTGCATTCTAAGGCCCAACTCCTGTCTTTCGCGGGATGCTGGAGACTACAGCGACAGAGGTAAGAGCGAGTGAGTCGGAGTAATGCCTTATCTAGTCTTAAATACTTCTTCCTAACTCTGGACCACGATCGCTTTGTCACGCGATCTACTGATCGAATCACTACTACGATCTACATCCCAACCGATCTGCACGTTTTGTATACGTTCCATCCCTCTGGTTCCACATGATCACTCTTTCAAGTTTAATTCTGTTGCATTACGTCATCCGTAACAATACTTTGTCACTTCTTGTTATTTTCTGCTGCCCACCAGTGCGCAACCATATATCCCAACTTCTCCCATTCAACACGAAGTCAAGCTAATTTCTTTGCGCATATCCGTTCTCCTAAACAATACCTTCTTCGATCTTGTATAGCTTCACACCGGGATATGCACGCCGCTCATCTCCTGTGCGTGCATTACCACACTGGTACTGATTGTTATTGTACTAAACCCTCAATAAGGTCAGGCTTCGTTTACAAGACTCTATAAACTCTGCTGCCAGACTCTGCACCTACCCGGGATTAACCTCCCTTTGAGTCGTATATAGGCACATTGGCTGTTACTGTTTTGTTACCCGTGGGAAGGACTTCCATCGTGTCCATTGCCCTTGTCTGCACTTACTACTCGTCCTATGGTAACCTTCCCAAAATCAGATTAGTTTTCCAACCTGCATGAGGACTGTAACCTCAGTTTTCGTGCATGTACTGATGTTGCCTCCCCATAAAGGGGTTAGGCTTTCCACTTCGTGCTATGTCTGCAACCATTTACTATCTCAAGATCAATGGCGCCTGCCCATAAAGGGGTTAGGTTTTCCAATTCGTGCTATGTTTGCAACCATCTACTATTGCATGTATTGATGTCGCCTGCCTACAAAGGGGTCAGGCTTTCCAATCTATGCTATGACTGTAAGCACCTATTACTGCATATATTGATGCTGCCTTCCCACTAAGGGGCAAGGCTTTCCAATTTGTGTGATGTCTGTAACTACTCACTACTGCATGCATTGTTGTTTGCCTTCCATCAAAGCGCATTAGGCATTCCAAGCTGTGCTATGATTTACTATCCACGACCAATTGCCTGGAACACTGCACTTTTAAGTTATTGTAACCTCCTTCTTAAGTTAAAGCACCTAGATACCTCTGGGTTATGTGCGCTATATTAATACCAAAATAAAAATAATGTAAAAGAAAAAATAGAGTAGATTCTACAACATTCGTCCATCTGCCCACCAGTGAGTCCTTGTGCCATAGATTCACCCCGCTACAAATACTAGGATATTATGGCGTATGCTTTTATTACACTGGGAGGTGGGTCCTGTGACTGTCCACAATATCGAAGTTAAACCCAACATCATAACACTGACTACATCAATGATCAATTCCACTCCAACTTCAGTGATTGGTAATTTTCAATACCCATTTGCTCCCTTTATTACCAAGATTAATAACTCATCCTTGCTTGAGGGAATCTTCCTGAACGTTTTATGAACACGCCTTGGTATGTACCCTGGTTAACAAAACAAAAATGAAAAGAAACTCTGGTCCTGCTGCATGCTGCCAACTACTGCCTCTATGCAGTGTTATTACTCGTAGCAAAGCACTTGCAATCAACTGCCACTCCACAGCTCAGAACCTCATCCTATGCAATATCATGTTGGATGTTTTTCAATCAGCATTCTGCACTTGGCATGGTACATTGTCTCATTTACTCTCCGTATGAGACTCCACCTTCGAGGTAGCCAGTTTAGGTCACTGAATTTCTATGCAGCCTTTGATTCAGTGAACCAAGGGGCTCTGATGACTTTCCACATACCTTTTTCCCCCCTTCAGGCTTTAACAAATATTCTCATTCATTGGTGGTTTGATCCGATAATTTAAGTCTAGGCTCCTTCCACTCTTCCTCTGCTGGCACTTCTGGTGGGGTCCCTAAGGAATCTGATTCCCTCATCTCCACTCTATTTCCTAATCTTTGAATTAGGCCACTTTTAAATTGAATCCAGCAATTGAATATTTTTTACAAGTGACACGCTGATGACACAAAGTGTCAGGCTTAGGGATCCTTCGGATCAGTTGACCCAGCTAGGACTGTGGTTGGAGGCCATTCAAACGGCAACTGGATTCAACCGAATGACGGTAACACTGACATTGCTCTACTCACTAGTACTCATATCTCGACTGCCCCTTATGATGGACTTGGTGGTGTCCCCAATTCCCTAGTTTAATCATGTCAAAAAGCACTGTTACTATTAAATACAACTTTTCAAGCACATTCCCTCTTACCTAAAGGTTAAGGATAGGATTATGAATCAAGGTATAATATAATTACATTATTATCATATTTATAAGGTTTAGTTGAGCAATAAACACATTCAGACACATTATCAAGAGTTGGTGGGAGTGGCCTTTTCTCTATGTGAGCTCTAAACTCCCTGGAGTTGGGCTATCTGAGCATGTGTTAGACTTGGCCATTTTAGAACAGGGAGAGACTAGATATTCTGAAGCTTAAAAGTCAATAACACTTGCCAGAGCAAAGAGAAGAGTGACCAGTCATTGAAGGACACTTGTCGAACCAAAAGAACAAGTTACTTTCTTACCTGGTAACGTTCTTTCGATGGGATGGTCCGACGACGTATTCCATATCTATGACATGTAATCACCACAGCTGTGCTGCTTCGGAAACTTTTTTCGGCGTCTGCGTCGATGACGTTGATGCGCCGTCGTCGAGGACCTCCTCCGACGTCCAACATCATCCAATGTGATAAGTAGGACGCACGACGCCCGTAGCCTCAGTTCTAGTTTTTTCCCCCAGAACGTGTGACATTAGTCAACTGCCAGTCAGACACAAAGCCTTGCGGAACGTAAGCTGCAATCGCAAAAGAAATTCTGCAGCGGGGAAGGCAGGGCGGGAGCGATATGGAATACGTCGTCGGACCATCCCATCGAAAGAACGTTACCAGGTAAGAAAGTAACTTGTTCTTCGAGGGGATTGGGTCCTCCGACGTATTCCATATCTATGACAGACTCCCAAAGCAGTACCAGAGCAAGGAGGAGGGAAAGAATTTAGAATCAAAATTTAGAATAGCCAATCAAATAGTAGAGCAAAGGACCGCCTTGCCAAAGGCCAGATCCTGTCCTCGGATAGAATCGAGGGAATAGTGACGTACAAAAGTATGTACTGAAGCCTAGGTGGCTGCATCACAGATGTTGCGAATAGGAACACCCCTCTGCAGGGCAGTAGATGCAGCCATACCCCTGGTAGAATGGGCCCGCAAGCCAGCCGGTGGGTCCTTATCCGCCAAGCGGTAACACTCCGAGATGGCTAAAACAATCCAGCGAGACAAAGTCTGTTTCGTCACAGCTTGCCCCAAACGCTTTCCAGCGTAACCAATAAAGAGTTGATCGTCCACTCTGACCCGGGACATGCGTGAAACATAAAAGCTTAAAGCTCTCCTAGGATCAAGCCTATGGAGCCTCTCCTCTTCCTTACCAGGATGCGGAGGAGGATAGAATGCCGGAAGAACAACCTTCTGGGCCAAATGAAATTCTGTCACTACCTTCGGAAGAAAAGAAGGACGAACTCTAAGGACAACCCTGTCCTTGTGAAATACAGTGAAGGGTGGCTTAACTGAAAGTGCCTGTAACTCACTCACTCTGCGAGCGGAAGTAACCGCAACTAAAAACACAGTTTTCAGAGTTAACAGCCTCAAAGGGCAAGAATGTAAAGGCTCAAACGGAGCACCCATAAGAAACTTAAGAACAAGGTTTAAATCCCAACCGGGCACCAGGAAAGGTGACGGAGGGAACACATTAGTGAGCCCTTTCAGAAACTGTGAAATTAAAGGGATTTTAAAGTAAGAACACTCTTCAGACGAGCGCTTAAAGATGGACAGCGCCGCCAGGTAACCTTTAATGGTACCCACTTGCAAGCCCCTGTGGGCCAAAGAAAGTAAAAAGGACAGAACCATGGGGATGTCACATGCAAAAGGATCCACATTCCGAACTCTG
Source organism: Ambystoma mexicanum (assembly GCF_040938575.1). Taxonomy (NCBI): domain Eukaryota; kingdom Metazoa; phylum Chordata; class Amphibia; order Caudata; family Ambystomatidae; genus Ambystoma; species Ambystoma mexicanum. The sequence goes on from NC_090937.1 coordinate 747,991,785, forward strand.
CACCAGTCGCAGAACTTACGCCAACGGCAACGGTACAGAGACTTTGTTGCTGGCCTTCGGGCCGAAAGCAACACCTCCATCACGTCTTCAGGGAGGTCCCAATCCTTATACCTCAACCTTTCAGGAGCCAAGCGTGAAGGTTGAGGGATCTGACCTCTGGATGGAGAACCTGACCCCCCTCCCGTGAGAGCAGATCGTCTCGGTAGGGAAGACGACGTGGAGGGCAGATGGACAAGTCGAGAAGGTCCGGGTACCACGTCCTCCGAGCCCACGCCGGAGCAATGAGGATCATCCGGGAACCGAACTTCCGTAACCTCCGCAGCACTTGCGGGATGACGGGGACTGGAGGAAACGCATACAGCAGCTGGCATGACCACTCCACCACAAACGCGTCTCCTAAGGCTCCTTTTGGAGGAAATTCCCGCGAGCAAAACCTTTCGCACTTCCGGTTGACACTGGAGGCGAAGAGATCCACTTGAGGGGTCCCCCAAAGGGCAAAGATCTCCAGGAGAATCTCCTGAGCCAACTCCCACTCGTGAGAGATCGCGCTCTGCCTGCTCAGAGCATCCGCCGTCACGTTTTCGTCTCCGGCCAGATGAACTGCCGAGATCGAAACTTCCTGCTGGATGGCCCAGAACTCGAGCTGCATCGCCTCCCTGCACAGAGGAAGTGACCCTGCCCCCCTTTTTTATTGAGGTAGTGCATGGCCACTGTGTTGTCCGTCAGGATCAGGACACTCTTTCCTCGCACAGTCGGCAGAAAAGCCTTCAGGGCTAGCCTGACAGCCCTCAGCTCCAACAGATTGATATGGAGTCTGGACTCCGACGGAGACCAACGACCGCTGACTGTCAGCCCGTTGGCATGAGCTCCCCATCCCGTGAGGGATGCATCCGTCACGATCGTCACCTCTGGCCAGGGAAGCCAAAATGGAGCCCCCTTCATCAAGTTGCCTTCGACGGCCCACCACAGAAGGTCCCGGGCGACCGAGGGCGGCACCTGAACCGGGTCCGACATCCTGCCGGAGGACTGCGACCATTGCGTCTTGAGTGCCCACTGCAAAGATCTCATCCGCAGGCGAGCCTCTGGCACCAGAAGAATGCAGGATGCCATGAGGCCGAGCAACCTCAAGAACTCGAACGCTGGGAGCGTCTGGGCATGCTGAAACTTGTGCACCATCTGCTGAATGTGAAGAGCCCTCAACTGGGGAGGAAAACACTGCCCCAGGGAAGTGTCGAGCACTGCTCCGATGTACTGGAGCCGCTGTGTTGGCGTCAAATGGGACTTCTTTAAATTGAGGGAGAAGCCCAGCCTGTGAAGGGAGTGGCAGGTGACGGACAGATGATCCAGGACTTGCTCGGGAGAGCTCCCCCTGATCAACCAATCGTCCAGGTAGGGGTAGACGTGAATCCCCCCCTTGCCTGAGATGCGCTGCCACCACCACCATGAGCTTGGTGAAAACCCTCGGGGCGAAGGTCAATCCGAACGGCAGGACCCGAAACTGAAAGTGCAACTCGCCAACCGCGAACCTCAGGTACTTCTTGTGCTTGGGATGGATCGGCACATGGAAGTAAGTATCCTTGAGGTCGAGTGACACCAACCAGTCCTGAAGCTGAAGGGCCTGAAGGACTTGAGAGAGAGTAACCATCTTGAACTTGTCCTTCCTGAGGAGTTTGTTCAACCCCGCGCAAGTCCATGATGGGTCTCAATCCCCCGTCTTTCTTCGAAATCAAAAAATAAGGGGAATACCATCCCTTGTTCCTCTCCGCTACAGGCACCAGTTCTATGGCGCCTTTCACCAGCAGGGCTTGAATTTCCTGCGCAAGGAGTGGATCCGGACTCTGCAAAGAGGTTCCCCGGTGGATTGTTGCGAGGCCTGTGCCGAAAGGGAAGACAGTAGCCGTGGGTTATGATCTCCAGAACCCACACATCTGAAGTAATGGCTTGCCACTCTACAAGATGCTGCGCCAGCCTTCCCCCAACCGGCGAACCATGGGACATGGCCTCATGACTGAGTGGGAGCGGCTGCAGCGTTACCTGAGGCAACTGCCCGAGCGGCCTTGGCACCACGGGTTCCCTGTCGTCCAACTCTGGTACCCCTGCGTTGGCCTCTTTGACTGCCAGCTCCCCTCGCTTTACTGAAGGACGAGTAATAGCGAAAGGAACCACCCCTCCACTGCTGTCCCCTAGGACGAAAAGGCGGAGGTTGGCGAACTGCAGCGCCCAACGACTTCGCTGCAGCTTTTGAGGTCTGCAACCTCTCAAGGCTCTCGTCAGCCTTGCTGCCAAAAAGGTGTTCACCGTCAGAGGGCATGTTGAGGAGCCGGGACTGCACATCAGGAGCAAACCCAGACTTCCGCAACCACGCAAACCTGCGTATCACGGTGCTCACCGCCATGGACCTACTGACGCATTCAGCTAAGTCCAAACCCGACTGAACCGACTCACACATGGCATCCTTACCATCCTGGACCATAGCAAGGAAACCATCCCGTTCGTCCCCTTCGGGAATATGTTCAGCCGCTAACGCAACACAGTTCCACAGAGTGTGTGTGAAACGAGACAAGGCACAAATGGAGTTGGCCGCCTGAAGCGCCATACCACCAGAAGAAAACACTTTCTTCGCCCAGCCATCAAAACGTTTGTCGTCCCTATCAGGAGTGGGGTGCCTGGTCAAGTAGCACCGGTCGCTACTGGCTGGACGGTATTTTCGCGACAAGGATCTGCCCACCGCCGGGAGACTCTCTGGAGCAGTCCAAGCAGCCGCCACCCTTCTCTGTAAAGCCATATGGAACGGCAGTACCGGGTCAGTTGGGGGACCAACATCAAGGATGTCCGTTAGATCATCCTGCACAAACTCCCCTGGGGGAGCAGACCATCCCAAGTACTCAGAAACCCTAGCCATAAGGCGCCAGTATGAGGAATCGGCATGAGAGCCGGGCTCAGGCCTACAAAACTCCACCTCCGGAGAGGTGTCCAGTCCACTGGCATCATGCAGTGACTGCCTCAAATCGTCAAACTGACTATGGCCCGAGACAATTTCATCTGGAACCTGACTAGGAACCAGGCCATCAGAATCCTCATCCGCCTCTGAAATGTATTCCAGGTGGCGAAAAGAAGGCACCCGAGAGTGCTTGCTCTTAACCAGAGCCTTCCTAGGGGGTTCCCCCGTGCCACGGGGTACCTCCGACACGAAATGCGTCGAGCGAATCGGCGCCGGCGTCGAGAGAACAGGCATCGGCGCCGAGAGGATCGGCGTCGAGGAAATCGGCGTCGACGTCAGATGCAGCGCCGCCAGCATCAGCGGCGTCGACACAGCCCTCGAAGCCGGAGCCCCGAGCGTGTCCTTCGACGACCTGAGCGTCGACGGCTTTGACGACTTCCTCGGAGCCTCGAGAAAGCCTGTCGACGCCTCAGACGTCGATGTCTTCCTCGAAGACCTCACAGGAGCACACGGTCTCGAACGCGTCGAGGACCGGGACCTGGAACGGGTACGTCGAGAACGAGTCTCCTTGTCCGAACGGTGTCTCTCGACCTCTCACGACCGACCCTACTCGGGGGCGCGGACGGCTTAGTACCCTGCGACTCAAGAATCGCCAGCATTTTCTTCCTGAAGGAAGCCCATTCCTCCGGCGTCGCACGGCTGGTGGGGTAAGCGACGTGCCGGGCAGAGTCCTCCGAAGAGGACCTGGAATACGACCGGTGTCGGCGGTTCCGAGAATGCCTCGAAGAGGCTGAGGAATGGCGAGACCGACTCCTAGAAGGAGACCCACGAGACTTCCGACGATGACGCGGAGAGTCACCCCTCGAATCATCTGTCGAAAGCACCACAGACTTCGACTTCCGGGGCTTGGACACCCGACCTACCGACAACTTCTTCTTACGTTCGCGTAAGGCTTTGGACGTGAGCGACTGGCAGTCGATACAGTCATCCGTGTCGTGGGCCTCCCCGAGGCACCAGAGGCAGGCGTCGTGCGAGTCCGTCGTGGACCCACACTCCCCCCACTTCTTGAAACCCGGACGCAGGGGTCGAAGACGAAGTAGAAGACATCTTCACACGAAGGATTTTCACAAAAACGAACAGGTTCGAAGAACCGAGAAGAACAGAACTCCAAAGAGTCGAGGCGTTAACCGAGATTCACGAAGCAACACGTTCGCGGAAAAAACGGAACTGAGGCTACGGGCGTCGTGCGTCCTACTTATCACATCGGATGACGTCGGTGGAGGTCCTCGACGACGGCGCATCGACGTCATCGACGCAGGACGCAGAAAAGTTTCCGAAGCAGTACAGCTGTGGTGATTACATGTCATAGATATGGAATACGTCGGAGGACCCAATCCCCTCGAAAAAGAGATTTCACTAAGCCTGCCTACTTTTGAGGGGGCTCTTCTGTTGATTGTACAGCCCAGCACATGCTCCCTTTTTTGAAGTCGGCCTTTAGCCCAGTCTGAGGGAAGTGAAACATCATCCCAATGGCGTTTCGCCTAAACAATGCATTAACATAACACTGGCAAGGATACTTCAGCGCGTTAATGTTTGTAAAAATTGGCTCTCTAAGTACCAATCAGTTTGAATGACAGCACACACCTCTCCTGCGGTTCACAACAAAGTAGGGATGATAAAAGCTATGTTTATTGCCTACAGGGTCTAACGGGACACTGATTTATTTAAATTCACTTTGTGCTGACTTGATCCATACAGGAACTTGTTAAGAATTGCTTATCCTTAACAGAGCACATGCAGGAAAAGTAAAAGCCGACATTGCTGAGCAGATATTATTACAATAAGATTGACGACAATACAAATCCTATAGTTTCTCAGTGAGACAGTGTACTTTACATCATAAAGGATCAGAAATCTTATGATTATTTTAATGGTGTTAGGTCTGCAGTGAATTTGCAGTCTTTCATCAATTTTGCCAAACTGGCAAATGCTAAATAATTTAATTTGAAGTAGTAGTACTTTGAAGAATGTATGCGGGGGGAATTTATCTCTGCATCGCTCATTCATAACTTTCAGTTCTCATATATGTTCAACAGATGTTTACTGATGGAAATTAGTGCTACTAGCAGTTTACAAATAGGCTTGGTAATGCACTACATTGGTTCCTTTTAAGAATGAGTGCACTAATTCTTATAGAAAGTATCCTATGTACCCCATTCGACCCTAGAATAATTTATGACAGGTTCTCCATTATTTTTTATTTTGTATTGGGAATACTGATTCTTCCATTATCACATTTTAATCTGGCTCAAATGTTTTGCAGTATTCATTTAAACTGCATTGCTCATTGTTGTAGTCGCTAAATTAAATGAAACCTCACAAACTGTTTTGGCTCAACCCTGCTTCAGGAGCTCAATTTCACAATACTCAATTTTCAGGTAATCTAGAAAAACACTTTAAAGGAACTGTTTAAGCAGGAAGCATGTCTTCATGCTGCAGTCAATTATTTTTTTATTTACACCCTCCAAAACCCCACATATGAGTTACTCCAAGTCCAGCTTGAGAAATCTGCCCCATATATATTCAACTCTCTCAATATTGGAGAGGGAATACATCTCCTGAAGCCATATGGATTTGGTGGGGGAAGTGGTGGATTTCCAGTTCCGCAAAATAATTCTCTTGGTCACTGTAGAAGCCATCATAGAGGCTATAAGGAGCCAGGTCGTCTGCGAGTAGGACAGGTCCTCCAGATTGCTACTTTCATTTTGGGAGATGATACCAAAGTCATATTCTATATCCACCCCAAGAATCAAGTTCAGAATGCTAGAGATCTCAATACAGAAGGTGTTCACCCTATAACCGTCCCCATTTTTTACATTTTATTATACATTAATCTCAGTACTCACTGGGCCAATACATGTACTCGTGACGGAGTAAGATAATGTATTAAGCGTGCACTACAAACTAAATCATGTACTTGTGAATGAGTAAGATAATGTATTAAGCATGCACTACAAACTAAATCGCCTCTTGGCACTGGTCATCCCTACAGCAGAGAACACAGAACTGAAAAGAGCCATGATTTCATCAAAGATCGAAACAAAGATAGTTAGCTTGCAGTCTCTCAGATGTGTGAAGCAAGATCTAATGTAGGGCTGGGCGATTTAGTGATATATTTTCAAACTCGATATAGGATGAGACAATATCGAGATATATACATGACATGATCAATTTCTTATAAAGGTGTTTGTGACATATCACATGTAGTTGGCGGCTTACAACTGAGCATTTAACCCACATAATGAGATATAGATCACAATTCAACCCAGAAATATCAAGCTATTACATTTGGTCAATATTGCCCAGTCCTACTCTGATGCATGGGACCCCTCCCACCGCGCCTACAGCAGGCACCTGTAAGAACAACTAACAATGCACATGCCCAGTCCCCCATTGCAGGGAGATTCCTTCTCTGCACCCACCTCTAGGCCCCTTCTACAAACCCAACTTCAGACATTCTTTGCTGTCCCTGGGTTGCATTTTTCTCCGGTCCTCTGTGTCAGATGGTAATATTCTCATGCATTTCTCTGCACTTTGTAATGCGATTTCAAGTTGGTTGTGGAGGAATGAATGGACTCTGGCAATAGGCATACCTTTACGTCTTGCCACAGAGATCAACACTTATATGCAACATCTATATTGTGTACCAAGTTGCCTAATTTGTTTGAATAAACAAGTTTGGTTTTGCACATACCGAAGGGCCCCTTTGCAAACCTCTCCGACTCCTGGTGTATCGCCACCATGACCCCATTCCTGAGCCCACCTTCTCACTTAATTTAAGGTCACCCCTCTCCTCAATGGTACTCACTCGTCCCCCCCTTTCTACCCCTTTTATTCTGCTCCGCTTCTTTCCTTAATATCTACTACCATCTCCTTGTTTCTCTTTCTTATGCCTTGGCTTCTCCATTTCACTTCCTTCTACTGCCCCCTCTTCAATGTGCTGCCAAGTTTCTCCTTCACTTCTCTCCATCACCTCCTTCTTCCCCTTTCTGGATGCGTATCCACTCCTCTGTCTCTCTCAATAATTCTTCTGCCAACTTGCTTTCCCTTTCGTCCAACTCCCTCTAATTCTTACTCCATCTCTACTGATCTTTGCCAGTTACTACTACTACTACTACTCCTCCTCCCTCTTCCCTCCTCCCTCTGCCCTCTGCCCTCCTCCCTCCGGGTTCTTCTCTTCCCAACTTTCTGAATCGTTCAGCTCCAATCAGTGGGGATTTGCCTGAACTCCTCATTCTGTCATGTGAGGGAAGTGAGACACCAGGAGCTGGGCTGGTCCGATCGCTACCCGAGAGGACCTCAATTTCCAGAAAGCATTGCCAGTGTTTCCAATAGTCTGCAGATGGGAGTGTCAAACATGTATTAGCCAACTGAGTGCTATGTACTAATCTCACTAAGTGGACCAGGTGAAGAGCCAATCGCAGATCTTGCGCTCAAGCATTATCACAGGTGAGAACGTGGAGCACTGATGAGCAGCTTTGAAGCCCTTTATTAGCCAAAACAGAAATCAAATAATGACCCAATGGCAGTCCTTGACAATAACACCTTCATGAGAGAAGAGGGGGAATGGCCAATCCCTGACAATAATATGAAACAGAACAGGGATGAACCTTTCAGAGAACCTTTGAAAACCTCTCCCCTAAAGACCTACCCATCCTACGGTGTATAAAGAGGTTTGGAAAGCCCAGTTAGAGGAAAGCTCCTTGAGGAAGCAGACATACCTGTTCTTGTTCCCTTGATACGGGGGAGCACTGCAGGGAAAAATCATAAAGAAGACTGCTGCCTAGAGTAAAGCAGGACCGCTGAGAGGAGCGCTGAAAAGAAAATTGCCTGGAAGAAGGTCGTAAAGGCCTGGAGGCTTTCGAAGGATAGCTTAGGATCTGCTGAAACCATGAAGCCCTGGGGAGAGAGGCAGACTAGCGAAGTCCAGAAGTACCTCTCAAGGCCTTGGGGGAACTGGAGAGCCAGGGCCTGAGGCTTTCTCCATCAGTTTATTCCCCCCCCACACCCCAGTAAGTAGGAGAGAAACCAGAATATAGTCTGCCTGGAAAGGACCCTAAACGAGGAGGGGGAAATACAAATTATTCCTGAAGTGAATATTGAGAAACTCAAGGTCTAGGATAGACCTCACGAGAATGCCAAGAAACCCAAGGAGTGGGAAAGACCGGAGCTCAATCCCAAGAAATCCAAGGTCTGTGGGAGACAACAAGTGAATGCAGAAAAACTAAAAGGTCTGGGGAAGACGAGACCAGAATACTTAAATATGCCTGTTCAGTGATAGGAGGTCCATGAGAGACCTGACAAGTAAAGATATCAAAGGGTTGGGGAGACAAAAACTTGTACGAATATGTTAAGAAGTTAACTTTGTATTAACCCATCATTAGCACTGTTTACTTTAGGCCCCTCATCGTTTCTAGTAGATTCCACCTGTAGGAGTTGGGTACAAACCTTTCCCTAATGAAACCAACAATAAACTCCATCCTTTTTAATCTCAATTATTTGTGTTGGTTTTGTCATTGCTCAACCTTACCACACATCCCTGTGGATCGCTCTCTTCCCAATCTTCTAAGATGTTCTCTCAAAGCCGTCTGGATCTCGCTCTTCTCAATTTTCAGAGCCCTTCTCTTCCCAGCCTGCTCAGTGCTTTTTCTCCCAGCTGTATGGGTCTCGTACTTACCCTCCTTCAGGGTCTCTCGCTTCTGAGGCTCTTGGGTCTTTCCTTTCACAACCGCGTGGTACAACTGCCCCTAGTCCCCTGTCACTTTCCTCCAGCCTCCCATCTCCTGCATAGCCAGCATCCTTTTGGAAGTGCTTGGCTATACCTTCTATCCTCTCCTGGTGTAAGGGAACTGAGGTGTGTCTCCTTAGGCAGCTGGTACAGTGATTGGCCCCACTCCTGAGCATGGGTTACAGTTCTGGTGTTGGACTTGGGGTTTGCTAGTCCCTCCAATGGGCAATTCTCTCTCTGGTTGCCACACCATAGCCATGCCTTCTGGGCAGTCTCCATTTGCTAATCTGGTCTTAACTGTGTAAGGGTGGAGGAGGGGCGTGGCCAAGCAGCCATGGAGTAGGCTGCGATTCCTTGGAGCTCCGTGATCCGACTCATTGATTCGAAGCAAAACGCATGTGTTGACGGCTGATTCCAGCGGAAAAAAGATACTGTATCTGGGTGAATACTTCAGGCAGCAGATGAGCGTATCGACGAGAGAAAGTGGACACAGCAGATTGAATTAGGCCACTTTGTGTCCTGATCCGGGAGCAACGCAATTGATACTAAGATGGCAGCTTGCCAACACAAAGGGACCCCCCGGCGGCACTTGAAATCGGATACCAGGCAGGCAGTGAATGGACTGTAGGCGTGCAGCGCGGATGGAACAGTGAGTGGCCGACTACGGAGAGAAGCCCATGAATAGCTCGAGAGGATGTACACAGCGGTGGGCCACTGGGCCATGAGATAGGCGGCACGTCTTTGGTGCTCCCACTAGACCAGGACGATGTATACACGAAACGGACAAGAAGAATGACAGCGTTCCCACAATAAGTTGGAAGCGTCGAGCACGCAGGGATTACATCCCGAAGCCGCACCGAGGAGTGGATGAGCAAATACGGACACAATAAATGGCGCTGAGACCTTTACGCCCGAAACAAAATGGCGACCGATCCTGAACAAAGGATTACACTGGTGGACCGTGAAGCGGCCTCGTAAGGGTTGGGACGCAGCAAATGAGTAAATGCATCTTGTATGTACCATCGGCCTTTGATAGGTGCAAAGACCATCAAGAAGCACCGGAGATGCTGAAGATAGCACCCTGCTGATAACGGGCACGGACACTGAGAGGCAATTGCGACACGGAAAGTTACAATCCACCTGAATAACAACTCCATGTGTAACAATTGGTGTAGGTTGATATACAGAGACTCCAACGACTCAAACAACAACTAAGCGGCACCGGGCCAGAGCCAGACACGTGGGCAAGGTTGCATCATGTCGGTGAAAAGTCTGAGAACCAAGACCAAACAACCCACAATGGAGGTCTTTGCAAAAGCGCAGAGGACCCCCACAACATCGGAGCGGAGCACGTCCATGACTACTGCTGAAGAAGCCCCAGAAGGAGATAAGCACCAAATCCTGGAGGCCATATCGGAGCTAAGCACCAAGTGGGGCGCGGCAATGGCGGACTTGCGGACAGCCCTGGAGGGCAAAATCGATGCGGTCGGGACTGAACTTACCCCGTTACGGCAAGATGTTAGAGGACTGGCGGAGAGAACAAGTGGGCTGGAGAGTGCCGTAAAGACCAATACTGATGTCAGCACAACTAATGCAAAGGAAGTTCATGTGCTCAAACAGCAGGTTGGTAACCTTGAAAATCGGGTGGAAGAAGCGGAGGGAAGAGTGCAGAGGAAGAACATACGGGTGGTCGGCCTGCCGGAGGGGGAGGAGGGTCAAAACCCTACAAACTACATGGAAAAACATGATCCTACAAGAAATAGGAGCAGATAAGCTTTCGCAGGGATTCACGGTGGAGCGGGCGCGCCGAGCCTTCATGAGGTAACCGCGACCTGGGGCTCCGCCGTGACCTATCATCGCGAGGATCTTGAACTATAGAGATAGGGAGAAGATCGTGGAATATTTTCGTAAAGGTGGGACAATACAGAGAGCATCCGCCAACATTACAGCATACCTGGATTATACGATGCTGGTGCAGAGACAGATACAGCTACGTGGCCATCAAGAGGAGGCTGCGAGAAGCAGGCATCAAGTACATGCTCCTGTACCCGGCAAAGCTGAGGGTGCTACATAAGAGCAGAACGCTCTTTCTTGACACTCCCGAGGAGGTGGTAACGTGGCTAGATCTGCAAGGCTGCCCGGAACCAGAAGTGGACCGTGATCGGCAGGAACAGGACGGCTGAAAAACTGGTGCCACAGACATTGGGGGTACCGGATTATACCGGGAAACGAGACTGGTTGAACACTGGATAGCATTCGGGCCTTGTGCCCGTCATGGACTGGAATATAGTAGGTAAATTGTGATTGGAAGCTGCATAGGGTTAACACAATGCATAATACATTTGGTAATAGGAGCAATAGGATGGAGGCAACCCCACCCCCGAAATACTAATAGTTAAGTGGCCATTAGGGCGACTTTACCCTACTGGGCCCTGAGCATAAATTTGTGCTGGATGTGGGGGTGCCTGAGATCCAGGGATGGAGCTAGGCAACAGTTGGAGGGGGCGTTGTTGGGGAAGGGATGGGTGGGGGGAGGGAAGGGAGGTGGGAAGTTTGGGGTGTACATAGTTTTGGGGAGTTTAAGTTTAAACATGAGCCTACATGGAAGAGTTGAAGGGTTGTATCTGCATAGCATGACCGGGAGGATTCGGTTGGAACTAAGGGAGGAAGATATCAGAGCGCTATGGGAGATCTCAGCATAGTGATGTGGAATGTCAGGGGGCTTAACAGTTATATGAAGAGGAATAAGGTCATGCTGTATTTGAAAAGGCAAAAGATAGATGTTGCATTGTTACAGGAGACGCATTTGACACAGGAGAAGCTGGAGCTAGTTGGGAAAAAATGGAAAGGGATTGTGGTGGGTTCATCGTACTCTGCTTACGCTAGGGCAGTGCTCGTCTGGGTGGCACCTCATGTCCCGTTTCAGCTACTGCAGGAAATGGCAGCAACTGACGGTAGGATGGTTATATTGAGAGGGCTGTTGGAGAATAAAGAGGTATGCATCGTGAATACGTATGCTCCTAATCATAACACGGCGGCATACTTCAGGACTCTGTGCACCAAGCTTAGTATGTGTGTGGGAAGCGTGGTTATTTGGGGCGGGGATTTCAATTGTGTAATGAACCCCAAGGTAGATAGATCTGACAGCAGGATTGATATGCCCACCCCAGCGGCCAAAGCATTGCAGGTGTTACTAGAGGATTTAGGCTTGGTAGATGTATGGAGAACAAAACATACCAATGATAGGCAATATTCGCATTATTCTGCCCCTCAGCAGCTACACACGAGATTGGACTATGTCTTTGCCACGCCGGATGTGGTGGCAGAGAGCACTCAAATAGAATACAAGGCGAGGGTCCTCTCGGATCACTCGCCCCCGATTCTTGGGTGACAATACTGCCCCCCGAGGGCGCGGATTCCGACGTGGCGCCTCCGAGCGGAGGCACTCAAAGATCCGGTCTTTTGTGAGGACATAAGAGGTGAGATCATTAACTATTTTGAAACAAATACTGGTAGTGTTGACTCGGCGGGTACACAATGGGAAGCTTTTAAGGTGGTGATGCGGGGGGCAGCCATAGCCAAGTCAAAGGGCCTGCAAGGTGGGGTTCTGGCTGTCCTACAAAGAGTTGAAGATGAACTAGAAAGAACATTAGAAAGTGACAGTGTGGACACTGAGCTAGTACTTAAACTACAACAGCAATGTGCGGAACACTTGGAAAGGCTCTGTAACCTCAATTATAAAAAGTATGTAGAAAGACAGCACGCGGGAGGAGACAAAACGGGCAGGCTTTTAGCGTGGCTGTACAAGAGTGAGACCCCTAGACAACCGATTAGGACAATAACTAGAGAAGATGGCGATGTAGTGGACACTCAAGAAGGAGTTAACAAGGAATTTGCGGATTATTATAGGGTGCTATACGAGGACAAGGAGGGGAGTAGTCAAGAGGAGATAACCGAAACACTAGAAGATATAGGATTACCTAAGATAAGTGATGAGGAGAGAGAAGAGCTTGATGCACCAATTACCCTGGAGGAGTTGAAGGAGGTTGTGAAGCAGTTGCCCACCAGTAAGACCCCAGGAGCAGACGGGTTCCCTAGCGAATTTTACAAAGTATATAGAGAAGAAGTGCTACCCCCAATGCTAGACATGCTTAACGAAGCGTTTGAGATGGGAAGGTTGCCGGAGTCACTCAGAGAAGCGATCATAATACCGCTTCCTAAAACCCAACAAACCGTGGTATAGCTGTAGCTCCTATAGGCCTTTGTCGATGCTGAACCAGGACAGCAAGATACTGACGGCTGTCCTTGCAAACAGATTGCGGAGAGTAATTAGTAAATTAATCCACCCGGATCAAACGGGCTATGTCCCGAACAGGAATATAACCCATAATCATAGGAGACTCCACCGTGTGATCCAATGGGCAGATAGAAATGAAGGTGAAATGGCGATTGTATCCCTAGAAGCAGTTACAGCTTTTGACTCCGTTAAGTGGCCATGGCTGCTGGCAGCCCTGGGAGGTTACGGAGTAGGGCCGGGTTATATCAGGTGGGCGAAAATGCTATACAGTGAGCCGTTAGCCAGAGTTCGAAAGGGATCAGTGATATCCGAGAGATGGTAGCTTAGTAGAGGTACCAGGCAGGGGTGCCCCTGGTTCCCGATGCTTTACATCCTAGCCCTGGAGCCCCTAGCGATATACCTCAGGCAACAATATGATATGATAGGCATTGAGGTTGGGGAGGAGCGGCATCTAATATCCTTATATGCGGATGATTTATTACTATACTTGAAGTACCCGGAAGAAAATCTTCAATATATCCTTGAAGTGATGTAGAAATACGCGGGGTTGTGTGGGATAGCGGTAAATCCTCAAAAATCCAGTATATTCCCCATAGGTAGCTATAAGGGACCCCGGAGAAAAGGTTGCCGGTGTTACAGATACCAATAGAGTAGCGCTATGGAAGTTGCAGAACATCTACGAAAAGGGAGGTATCAGGCTGCCCAATTTTGAGGTCTACTATATAGCAATTCAATTACAATATGTGGCCAATTGGCTCTCCGACGAAGTGACCCTGAACATAGGTTGTTTGGGCGGGTTTGTACCCCATTTTACTTAAGGGATATGATCTGGTTGCCTGAGACAGATATGAAGGAGAGCCCTAAGATGATGATGATGATGATGATGATGATGTTGGGATGGAAAATGTGGCGTCGAGCGTGTCGGATGATGGAGGACCCATTCCCGTGCTCCCCGCAAGTACCGCTGGTCGCATTAGCAGGAGGGGACAAGCAACTGAGGGGGATTATCAGAACCTACTGGGAATCGGTGGGGCTGGTAACGTTAGGGGACATCTGGCAAAAGGGGACCATTAGAGATTTCGAAGAACTTGCGGAGGAGGTGGGATTACACACTGGCCAATGTGTTTCATACCATAGGATGGTTCAGAAAATTCAGAAAACGTGGCCTGAAACAGTGTTGGCAGAGGAACCAGATGCTACTGTGGGGGTAATATATGACATATCGGAAGGGGGGCATGAGATTTCTAGATTGTATGAGATGGTGATGACCAAGGTGGGTTAGGAATTGACACATTTGAGACTTGATTGGGAGGAGGAGGTGGGGGCCCCAATGGGAGATGGGATGTGGAAACGCGCCCTGGGATACAAAAAAGTGTCAAGAAATGCCAGACTTAAACAAATACAGCTGTACATAACGCATAGAGCATACATGACCCCTCTGAGGATATCCAAGTTCCGGAACGCTGGGCGACAGGCGTGCCCTAAGTGCGACATGGAAAACGGTGACATGACACACATGTTTTGGTCATGCCCGGTAATGGAAGGTTTCTAGGGTGAAGTGGCACAAAAATTAGCGACAAAAGGGGTCACGCTTGTCATAGATACGGCCTGGGCCTGCTTGCTGGGAGGGTTCCCCAGACCATGGAAACTTAAACATGTTGATAAACTGAGAAACTTGGCATATGTGTTAGCAAAACGGAGGATCGCCATGGGATGGAAGAAGTGCCACAAGCCACGGGTGGAGGTATGGGGGAAGGAGTTACAGAAATGGCCGGAGGCTGAAACGGTAGTATGGCAGGAGGCGAGCAGCATGAGTGGGGAGGAAGAAGTGGGTACCTTGATGGCATGGAAATTATTAATAGCGGAACTGTTCGGATCTATATCGGACCCGACAGAATCCGAAGATAGTGAGACCCGGCCACATGTAGCAGATGCTGAACGCGAAGTACAAATAGGCTCATAATGGAGGGTGGGAATTGGGGAGCAGTGGCAAAATGGAAATACAAATGGTGTTTAATGGAACTGTTGTAAATTACACTGCGTGTTGGGTTTGTTTGTATTGTTGTTTGGTTTGAATAAAATTAATAAAATATATATTTTTTTAAAACTGTGTAAGGGTGGAGGCCTTGTGGGGCGGACTAGTTGGCTGCCTCTCGACTTTCCTGCCCTAATTTCAGGTACCGCTCTTTCTCTATAGACTTTTATGGGAATTCTGCACCTGTGCAGTGGGAGTAGAGTGTACACGTGCTGCAGTCTCTGGTGGGCTTAAACCTCTATATTCCCTTAAATGACCAGAAGTGTCTAAGCTGGCAGTGTGACAAGCCCATACATTCCTCCTAGTACATGGTGGGAGGGACCAGAGGAGGCTCCCCATGCTGCCTCTGGGCCCAGCATCACGTCTTTTGCCTGCACTCAGCCCCCTTAGTAACTTCATCAACCACCATCAAGGTCAGGCAGGGGACTTCGTCACAGAAGATACAAAGGCCCCCTTTGCTACATGGAAGTTTAAATATGTTCTTGTCTGCAGGGCGTTATGTAGTCCACACAACATGTTTTCACATTATCATCTTATACGAACATTGAATCTTTGAGGAAGAATAAAACGTTGATTTGGACCATGAAAAGAATGACACTTTAACAAATCCCATGTTTGTCCATTTAGTGTACACTATAAAGAAAATGTGATGCTTTTGCTTAGTAAGTGAATAGTTAGATTTCCCTACATGATAACACACTATACATACATTGTGCATACTGCAAATACGCACACTGAAGAGTACTATTCCCCTGTTCTATCAACAATCACATCAACATTCAGTCATCTCAGATTTCTTTTATCAAATTAAAAAGCTTCTTTTTTCAGATATTTGCAAGGGATGCCAAAAGATCAAAAGAGCTAGCAGTTTAAATTAGAACACAACATTGCCATCTGGAAAAATCACAGGAAGTTCCTCCAGTTCAAAGGTACTACACTACCAATAAACGCGTCTCCATTTGGTGTGCATTCTGCTGGGGAAATGCTCACCAGCGCCGAGTGGCTGCGGTCTACCTGTATTTTAAGAGAATTCATTTCTATACACATCTGGATGACTGACTCAGACCTTATCAAGCCTCCAGCTGTGATCGTCTACTAACCAAAATTCATTAGCATTTATTTCTTTACCTATCCATGAAACAACCAAGAGACGTGTTACAGTACGTCTCTGTACCAGTGCTCGAGGGTTAGCAGTTCGGTCCAGCAAGGCACCAATTACGTAATCCTTATTTAAAGCACCACAGAAAGCAGGTATTTGAATGAACATCTGATTTTAAATTCAAGCACTGCAAAATCAAATATAATTTCATAATTCATATGCTGGAAAGGATTTCAAATTGCACAGCCACACACATCTAACAAATGATGTCTCCTGCCTAGGCCCCCAAATCAACTGTAAACTTCAGATAATAATGCAAAGCAAAACTTCAATGGATTTAATGGGATTAACTTACCTTCTTTCTCTCTGTTGTTCGCTCTGTGTCGTAGTACGGGAAGCTAAATTGGAAGAAAAAAAAAACGTTTTAATTGGAGTTGGAAATTAATTTCAGTAGAACAGGCTAAAATGCTTTTAAACTGGAGGATAAGATCTTAGTGGACTGCAAGGCACCTACTTTTAATCATTACAAATTGTGTTCTTTTATAATAAGCTTAGAGAATCATGTTAATTGTTACAAACACAATCTGTCGCAGAAATATATATGCGCTTCAAGCATCACCAATATAGACCTTTATGGAATAAAAAGCCAAAAAGGTATAACTAAAAGGCAAAATAATTAGAGAACCATGGGGTACAAAAGCATAGGACAGGAACTGCCTAAGTGAGGATCAATCATTTACCATTAACATAGCTCAATAATGTGAATTGTCAGTCATCTAAAAAAGAGTACATATATAAGAGATAATGGGCCTCATTACAACCCTGGCGGTATGGTATGGACGGTGCCGGTATGGCACCGGCACTGTCCATACTGTACTGCCTTATTCTGAGCTTCCCTCGCGGGTTCCTGACAGCCCGCCAGGTCTTACCCTGGCAGGCTGTGCGACACGCGCGAGCAGAACTCGCGATTGCACCGGCACCGTTATAAGCGGTGCCGGTGCAACCATGCTCCCGACCCCCATTGTGCCCCAAGGGGCAGAATGGGGATCGGAAGCCCGGCATTACAGCCTCCCGCAAATGGGCAATTACCGGCCCCTTCATCTCGTAATGGGCCGGTTATTGCCCAATCGCGGGAGGCGGTGCCGCTTGAGAGCATGGCGGTAGCCGTGCCTGCCATACAAGCACGGATACCGCCATGCTCGCAATGAGGCCCAATGAGTGCAAATGGGCATTAGTTCAAGCCTGGCCTATCATAAAAGTCTTCCCCTGAGGAGACACGCAGGGATGAATATGATTCTTTATGTGCTGTTCGGAAGGTCTATTTTTGCCTTATATATCTAGTGCTTTCATTGATGAATTCTGCAGTCTCATCTCAGAATCCCAGCCTAGAGTCCCCCCCTCCCCCATGTTGCCAGGGGAAAGCAGCTGCTACCTGATCCTAACCATTGGGGGTGATGTTAGGAGGGAGGATCACATGGGAGGAGAAAGCTATCAAGGGAGTGCAGTGACTGTCAGGGGAGACGCAGTAATCCTCCTATTTTGAGGATGGGGTTCGGGTTCCCATGGTGCCTTAATGCTTAATGGCATGTTATCATAGTCAAGCCTCAACTCCCGAACTTTCCCAAGGTATCAAGAATAAGAACTCTCTTTGTAAATATGGAACTAATGTATATGTGATACAGGGAGTCAATATTACTACTTTTAGTAGTAAGGATACTTCATGGAGTTCAGGTTACAGACCGGAGAGAAAGTCTATTGGCCTCATTACAAGTGTGGCGGTCTGGAAACAAGGGTGCCGGTAAGCTTAACAGCACCTTTGTTTCAAGGTCACCACACTACGAGTCTGCCTGTCGGGGCCGCTGCCCACAGCAGGTCTAACCCTGTGGGGCGCAGCGGCCCCAGCAGGCAGAGTTGCCATGGAAGCACTGGCACGGTCAGTCCTATGGGACAAGATCTGCCACCGACATCCACCTGCGATGGGAATGGTAATGTCCCGGTGGCACCTGAAAGCCAGGCAGCGGATCCGGAGTTATGGGGTCGGCAGCAACCCACAGGTCAAACCGCCGGGTTACTGCTGGTCGCACCGCTGGGTTACCACCGACCTCGTAATGAGGCCCTGTGTGTCATTTAAAATCTTCTCTTAAACATGTGTCTTGTAAATACCCTAAGCAATGTGGATTAAAGGAAGTTAAAACACCAAGCAACATTATGGACTTCATTTTTCCATAATGCTCCTAGTACTGACACGAGGAATAGGGATCAAGAGTTTTCAAAGTGTGAAGAGAGGAAACAGCAAGGAAAACAGCAGAGGAAACAGCAGGGGAAGCAGCAGAACAAAGCAGGGACTGAGGCCGCCGCTGTAGTGACAGCAGAACGCCTGAAGGGACCTCATTCTCAAGCAAGCCTCCGGCACCAGAAAAATGCAGGATGCCAGGAGGCCGAGCAACCTTAAGAATTCGAAAGCCGGCAGACTCTAGGCATGTTGAAATTTTGTGACCATCTGAAGAATGTGATGAGCCCTCACCTTGGGTGGCGAGCACATCCCCAAGGACATGTCCAAAACTGCTCCTATGTACTGGAGCTGTTGGGAAGTTGCCATGTGCGACTTCTTGAAGATGAAGGAGAAGCCCAGCTTGTGAAAGGAGTGGCAGGTGACGCTGAGATGATCTAAGGCTTGTTTGGGAGAATGCGCCCTGATCAGCCAATCGTCCAGGTAGGGGTAGACATTAATCCCCCTCTCCTGAGATGCGCTGCCGCCACCACCACCACCATGAGCTTGGTGAAGACCTTCGGGCAGAGGTGAGCCTGAATGGCAGGGCCCGAAACTGATAGTGGGATCCGCCAACTGCGAACCTGAGGTATCTCCTGTGCTTGAGATGGATCGGCACATGAAAATAAGCATCCTGCAGGTCCAATGACACCAACCAATCCTGATGTTGGAGGGCCTGAAGGATCTGAGAGGGAGTGACCATCTTGAACTTGTCCTTCCTCAGGGACAAGATGGGTCTCAGTCCTCCGTCCTTCTTGGGTATCAAAAAAACAAGGGGAATACCAACCCTTGTTCCACTCCGCCGCAGACACTGGTTTTATGGCACCTCTCTCCAGCAGGGCCAACATCTCCTGCACAAGGAGTGGATCTGGAACCTTCAAAGTGCGTTTCCCCGGTGGACTGTGGTGAGGCCGTTGGAGAAAAGGGAGGCAGTAACCATGGCCTATTGTATCCAGAGCCCATGCATCCAAAGTAATGGCTCGCCATTCTTTGAGATGTTGCGACAGTCTGCCCCCCACCGGAGAACAATGAGTCATGGCCTCAGAGCTGTTTAGTAGCAGCAGGGGCAGTGTCTGATGGCAAAGAGGCAACTGCCTGAGCGGCTTTGGCACCTCTACCTCATCCACCACAAGTGAACTTACGATGCCCCTTTTGACTGGCCATCTCCCTCGCTTTTCCAAACGAGGAGTAATAGCAAAAGGAACCACCCCTCCATTGCTGTCCCCTAGGCCGAAAAGGCTGAGGTTGCCGAACTGCTGCGCCCCCAATGTTTTAGCAGCTGCCTTGGAGGTCTGCAACTTCTCAAGGCTCTCGTCTTTGTTGCCGAAAAGATGCGACCCGTCAAAGGGCATGTTGAGAAGACAGGCCTGCACATCGGGTGCCAAACCAGACTTCCGCAACCACACAAATCTGTGCATCAGGGTGCTTGTAGCCATGGACCTTGCGACACTATCCGCAGTGTCCAACCCAGACTGAAGGTATTCACACATGGCATCCTTGCCATCCTGCACAATAGCTAGAAAGCCATCCCTTTCCTCCCATTCGGGAATATGCTCAGCTGCAAGCGAAATAGAATTCCACAGAGTGTGCGTAAATGTTGCCAAGGCACAGGTGGAGTTGGCCGATTTCAGCGCCATACTCCCAGCAGAAAATAGCATGATCACCAGTTTCGGGCTTACCAAACTCCATCTCATGAGAGGTGTCTAGGCCACTGGCATCATGCAAGGACTGAGGCAGAACCTCAATCCAACTTTCCTCGGAAATGAGACATTCCGGAACACCAGTCGTCCCATAAGGCAGACCAAAATGTCCAACCTCCTCATCAGATCCCTCTTCATCCTCAAATATTTTGATGAGACTGAGAGAACTCCTTCCGAGGGAGAGGAGTACACCTCTTATCAGAGACAGGCTTCACAGACTTAGCAGGAGCCTTACTTGGAGATTCAACAGCAACTGGGGCTATCGTATGCAAATTTTGCCCAGTAGGCGCCAACGGCATCGAGTTCGATAATGGCGCCGAAGTTTTCGAAGGTCTGACCAAGGGTAAGGAGCTGACAGACTCACTCGACGGACACAGCGCTGACGGCGTCGACACCTTCGACAACTTTCCAGGTTTCTACGGTTTCGTGGGAGACAAAGACTGCAACCTGGACCTGGCACGTCTCTGGTGATCCCGTGATGCCTTTTCCGAACGGGACCTCGACGGCTCCTGATGTTTATTGCGCGGACTACCCGGGCCCGAGGGCGCACAAGCATCGGTCCGAGACTGTTCCTTACCGGCTTCAACCGAAGGCGCGGACGGAACTGTGCCGTGAGATTGAAATATCTAACATTTTCTCCCGAAAAGACTGCCATTCCTCGGGGGTAGGGGATTTAGTGGGGCATGACTTTTTTTCGGGTAGTCATCTGACGAGGACAGGGAAGGCGAACTGACGCCGCTGCGCAACCGCCTCGACAAAGATGAAGAGTGGCGCAAACCACTCCGGGACTGAGATCTCCTGGACGTCATCCGACGACGAGACTCTCGACACGTCGGTCGACATACCAGTTGATTTGGATTTACGGGGCTTGGAAACACGGCCTACCTTCAATTTATTCTTATGCTCCCGCTAGGCAATTTGAGCAGTCGTCCGTGGCGTGGTCCTCGCCCAGGCACCACAAGCAGATATGGTGCGGGTCCGTGATAGACATATTGGACCTGCAGTCCTGGCATTTCTTGAAGCCAGACCGCGGGGTCGTCGGGGTGGAAGAAGAAAACAATCGCACAATGCGAAGTAGAAGACACGAGGCGCGCAGAGTTCTTGAAGCAAACCAGTTTGCAGAAAAAATTGAACTGAGGCTACGGGCGCCGTGCTTTCTACTTATAACATCTGATGACGTCACCGTCGACAGAGGCCTTCGAGGGACATCGACCCGACACCATCGACGCAAGGGTCCCCTCTGCCGAAATACATTTTGAAGCAGCACAGCTGTGAACATTACATGTCATAGATGAGGAATACATTGGAGGCCACAATCCATTCGAAGTACAACTTGCATTACCAATGGCAAACAGATCCATATGAAAATTGTCTTTTTGTGTTTCATGCTGAAAAAAGAAACTATATGCCAATTGTGTTACACTTTAACACAGAATACACGTTGTAGAAGTAGTTGTGTTGATCCTGGCAGGAGCGTAAACCAGGAGAGGGATAATTTGTGGTAGTCCTGGCAAGCGACTGGACCAGGAAGAAGATAACTTGAGGTCCAATGAATGTGGTACAAGGTTGTAACAGAGAAGAATGTTTAAGTTACTTAGCTGTAACTATTGTTCTCCAGCATGGGTATGGCGTGGTTTCAAATGCTCATGAATATTCCCTGTCGTCAGGCTGGAAATCCTCAAAACAAAAAACTGGTTTCACTTCCACTTTATAACTGTATTTCTCCTCTAAACCAATCACTGCCCTCTTGGTGATGCTCTCCCCATTCAATGACAGTCCACTTCCTAAGCTCCACCCCTGGTGGCCATCTTCAGATTTGGTAAGCACGTAAAGTGGCAGTATGAACCAAGAAGAGCCACAGAGGGGAAGGCGAGAGGGTTAGCATATAAATCCATGCAAGACCCATGCTGGAGAACAATAGTTACAGGTGAGTAACTTAAACCTTCTCCAGCATGGGGTCTGGCATGGATTTCCATGCTCATGAATAACGATTACACAGCAGTACATATGCACAACAACAGGAAGTGGCAAGGCTCAACAGAAGCAATAAACGCTCACCGAACAGACTCACCTTACACAAATAGGTTGCGTATCACTGCTTGGCCCGACCCAGGACGCCTCCTTGGAATCCCTGTCGCTGCAGTAGAAACTCGTAAAGGTGTGCGTGGACTTCCACATACCAGCCCAGCAGATGTCGAGCAGAGGCACACCAGAGAAACGCTGTTGTTGCTACAATGGCTCTGGTGGAGTGGGCTCTCGGCCGGCCTGGCAGCTGCCTGCTACCCAGTCGATGACAGTGCATGATGCAGCTGGAGAGCTACCTGGAGATGCAAGCCTTCAACAAGGCCTTCCCTTGATATACAGGTCCAAAGTTAACAACTGAGAAGTCTTCTGAAAATTCTTCATTCGTGCCACATAGAACTTCAAGGCACGAGCAACGTCCAGCGAATGCAAGGCCCTTTCCGCTGGGGACAACTGATTCAAAAAGAAGACACCAAAGGTTCATTGAGGTGGAATTCCGACGGTACCTTTTGCATAAAGGTGGGGTGTGTATGCAGTACCACCCTTGAAGCGTGGAAAGACAATTAAGGCTGCTTGCAAGCCAGGGCATGAATCTCCCGACCTGCCTGGCCAAGGTGATGGCTGAAAGTCAAACATTTAGTTTTACTGAGGAACAGATCTCAGAGATAATCAGTGGTCCATCCATCTTTGACCCGGCAGGAACGAATCCTAATTTAGCTCATTCTGCTGACAGTGATGAACTACTTAAACTGAAAAAGAAAAACTTCAGGACAGAATTACATGGCCATTTCCTGCGCGAATATTTAAAATCTAATACTATCCCTTCAGGCTTAATTGTAAGAAACGAATCCTGTCTCTTTTTGTCGGACAAACAATATACGACTACTTTTAGTCAAATTGCCATTAAATGTAGCCGCGACTTTATGGTCTTAACAATTACCACAGCACAACGTATTGGTTTGGCAACTCAAAAAATCTTAGAACAAGAAGAAGTAAAATTTTTGTCAAGCACAGTTATTCCTGATGCGAAAGACCAATTAGACGCGGTCAACAAACTATTTTCGGAATTTAGAGCCACTACGATTGGCAAAAAAACTAAGAAACTTGCAAAGGATATCCGCGAGTTCAAAATTGAAAAGGTTTTTCCCTACACTACAGAAGCCTACGCTGAAGCAGCCAGTAAACAATCTACATCGAAAAGAGGACCAGGCAACAAAAATAGAGGTGTCTCTTTTTCTAGCTCTAGCAGCAGAGGGTCTGATAACCAGTCATCAAACAATCCACAACAACCCTTTGGCAACTTTCAACCAAATACCCCTTTTTTAGGCAGAGGAGGATTTGGCATACCCCAATGGGGCCCCCCATGGTTTCAACCATACATACCAATGCAGAGATCCTGGGGCAGGCGCCGACGCGCCCGTTGAATCAGGCAGAACCTCAAATTCCCATTTTTAATTTAGCCAACTTGAGCCTCACTTCACCACAAATTTCTGTTCTATCTAGAGGACTGTCTTTTGTCCCAACGAGAGGAATTGATTGGTTTTCTACTGAGATGCAAGTTCGTAGATTTTTGCGAACTATAAGACTGAAATCTTTTTTTCAGAATGTTCAAGAGAAAATACAGGAACAAGACTCCGGACTCCGTTGTCCATCGACATTTACTCCTCAAGACAATCAAATGTCTAAGGAAATTTTAACCTTTGAGAAGAGTGTTCTTAAAGATTTACATAATTTACAGAATAGAAATACTAAACTACATTTAAAACACAATCTGAATGTAGAAGAAAGTAAAGCTCTCGCACAACTGGCATCGAACGAGACGATTGAGATCAAACCTGCAGACAAGGCAGGGGGAATAGTCGTGATGACCAATACCCAATATTTAGAGATGGTCAATAACTTATTGACTGATTCCGCAAGTTATCAAAAACTTAAAAAGGACCCAACAAAAGATATCAAAACAGAGATTGATCAAGTAGTGAAATATGCATACGATCGGAATTGGGTCACGGAGAATGAATATGAATTCTTAACAACTAGTCAAGGGCGTATTCCGACCCTTTACGCGTTACCCAAAGTACATAAAGACTCATTGAACCCACCCGGACGGCCAATAGTCTCCGGCTGTGGTACTATACTTGAACCGCTCTGTAAATTTATTGATACATTTCTTAAACCCCTGAGTACAAACACAAGAACCTACCTACGAGATACTATGAATACCATCCAGATCTTTGAACATTTGACATTTGATCCTAGCAAACACATTCTTGTAACAATGGACATAACGTCGCTATAAACTAGCATCCCTCAACCACAAGCTCTCGAATGCATGCTGGATCTATTGACAAAGTCCAATACACAACAAAGGGTGCCAATCAACTTCATTATGGAGTTAATGGAATTGGCATTATGTAAAAATTACTTCGAGTTCAATGGCAACTTTTACCTACAAATAAAAGGCACAGCAATGGGTGCTGCTTTTGCACCAAGTCTGGCAATTCTTTTCATGTCTAACTTTGAAAATCAACACATTCTTTGTGAATCTAACCCTTTTCAAAAATCAATTTCCAATTGGAAGCGATACATAGATGACATCATTTTCATCTGGGAAGGACTTGAAAATGAACTCCTCGAGTTCTTTTCGTGGCTGAACCAGATTGACACTAATATTCAATTTACACTTGAATATTCTAAGAATCAAGTTATTTTTCTTGACCTCATCATCAAACATCAAGACGGTGAGCTTAAATGTTGCTTACATAGGAAACCTAGTGCAAGGAACACTCTGCTACACTACACGAGCGACCACCCTCGGCATCTCAAGGACAATCTCCCGTATGGGCAGTATCTACGAATTAGAAGAAACTGCACTGACCTTTACGACTTTAACCAACAAGCAGATGAGTTAGACATCAGATTTCGGGACAGAGGCTATCCCAGATCTCTCATTAAAAGATCTCGGAAACGCGCACTTTTTACAGATCGTGCCCTTCTACTTACCAATAAAACTCCACAATCAGAGGCTGAAAACATGACTTGTGTTCTAACACATGGAATCAAAGCCTTTGAAGTCAAGAAAATTATCCTAAAACATTGGGATATTGTGAGACTGGACCTTCCCGAGGAGCCCCCGCCGCGTTTTGCATTCAAAAGGGCTCCAAATATTCGTGATAAACTGATCCATTCTCGTTTTCGTAACACTACTCCCAGAACTGGCCTTTGGGATTTACGTTCAGTCAAGGGTCATTACCCATGTGGCTCCTGTAGTGTTTGCAGTTTCACTAAAAAAATGAGAGATTTCAGAATAAATGAACGAATTTGGACTTTACCTAATCTCACCAATTGCAAAACTAAGAACGTTGTATACTGCATTGAATGTCCTTGCGGACTAAGATACGTTGGACAAACCAGCAGAGCGGTACATGTCAGAATTGCTGAACATCGATCACGCATAAGATGCAAAATTGTCACGGCGCCCTTAGTTAACCATTACCTTACTTTGAAACACTCACCAAACAATATAGTATGGTGGGTCTTGGAAGCAGTTCAAAACTCTACCAACATACAGAAATGTTTGTTAGACAGAGAGGCCCGGTGGATCTTCCGATTGGGTACACATATTAGGGGATTAAATGAGGAATTTATTCCACCATTCTAATATCTACCATAATGCCACAGTATAATTCCTCTCACAGAGTCACATGTTAGTGACGAAACGCGGCTCCGCTTATATACGGCTTTGTATGGCAAGTTCAACGGCCCTCATACACCTCCCTCTTGGGGTGTGTGCTAAGGGGCCGCGCTGTGATTGGATATGTCTTATGCTCCAATCACGGGGAAGGTGTGTCAGTTCACCTCCCGCTCGTTCCTCTCTAGATCATAGAGAAAAAGGATACGTCACACGCATCCACCCACAAGTCGGAGGATGCAGTGCGTAGACGTAACAGCCGACCGAGGTTTTCTATTCGGCAGCCGGAACGCGCGTCATCACGCTGCCGGCTATTTACTCAGTCCCTATTCTATCTCTTTCACTGTCGTCAGATCCTCACTGACACTGTGAGCTACGTTTGATTCATTCTCAAACTATTGGTAAGTATATTTCTGCTTCACTTCCTACTCCGCTAAGAAGCCTTATTCACTGTTTTATATGTTTTATATCTTGCATAACACTCTGGTTTTGATATTTGTGCAATCTTGTGACCTTTAGGCACCTCTTTTCTTTTCTTCCCCCCGGTAGGTATTCGTTACCGCAACATCCATTTTGATACCAACGTTGCTTTATCACAGGGTATCATTTCCTCCACTCTGAAGAATGTTCATGATCATCGGGTTCTATTAATTTAAGATCCGTACGCGATAATTGCAGAAGAGCACATAACATCTTTTAGAGACTCAGGTAATTTCTCTTTCTGTGCTCTCTCTCTTTTTTCACTCTTTATCTCGTTATGACTACATTTCATAGATTCTGTATTTTCCAGATTCACTGAAAGATATACTTCTCCCCTGTTTTTATAATTTCTTTAATGTTATCTTTACTTCAGTGTCTTGCTTCAGTCACTCCTGCTCATGCTCTGCACCAGGGTCTTGTTTGACGTCTTGACCTCCTGCCTTTGAAGTTTTCCCCCTCATTCATTTAGGGTAAGGTTCCCCTTCTAGGCAGTTTAAATTAGTAGTCTTAACTTAAATCACTGATCAGCCTTAAAGAAATTATGGTTTTTTTAATTTAAACTTGTCAACCCAGGATTTCCGTTTGAGAAGCATACAGCATGTGATATTATGTTTTTGTTGTAATACAATTGATTTTCTTTTTTGTACAAACTATACATTTCTTTATGTGATGGAGTATTTTGTCTGCTTCCCCGTAGGGAATTTCACTACTTACTTTGCCCCGAGGAAGGCGGTTTTCCAACACCAGTGGCCTCACAGGTGGCCCGCCGAAACGTCCTAACGGTCTCAATGTCGAATGGAACTTAAATTCTGTTCCCAATTGCTTATTGATTTATTCTCTTTGAGACCTTTTTCTTTCTTTTCTCTTCATATACCAAGTGAAAAGTGGACGTTGGCAGACCTGTATATTGCTTACAAGTGCATTTATATTTTGCCTAGACCAATTGGCGGACTTTCATAAAATGCACTTAAATTTTGCTTAAACCGTAATTGCACTTAGATTTTGCTCAAATTATAACTGTATGTCTTTGTTGAAAGTAATGAATTTTATGTATTTGTTAAACACACTCTCTCTTTTTTGTGAAATAAATAAGTCAGAAAGAAAATACGTTTTTCTTTGTGTAAAATGATGTTGCTCTATGCTTCTTATGGTGACCTTGGGTTGTTCTAAGTTGGAATAAGTAGGATATCCTGCTGGATACCATTTAAAATCATTTCATAAATTTTCAAATTTAGTCTTTACGGCTTTTGAAACCCTTGTTATGTGAATATTGGTGACCCCATCATTAGCTGTACCACGTCTGGGTCAGTCCCCATTTTGTGTACAAGGTGATGGCCACGAGGAAAGCAGTCTTCCACAAGAGAAACTTTAGCAGAGCCTGACGCATATGCTCGAAGGGCGCTCCCATGAGCTTAGTACAACATTGAGCTCCCAAGTTGGGGCACGAGCCTTTACCGGCGGGAATGTCCTGAAGAGCCCCTAAAGGAACTCCTTGATGTGCCTGTGAGACCACAGTGAAGGTCTGCCCGGAGACCTGGATATGGCGGCGTAATGCACTTTGATAGTGGCGTGAGCCAGTCCCGCTTTGGCCAAGGAAAGCAAGTATGGAGGAAGTTGCGAAGCCGTGACATGCAGAGGGGTAATCTTCCAAGTCCAGCACCACACAGAGAAGCATTTCCGTTTGTGCCCGTAGCACTTCAACGTTGACGAGGCCTTGGCCAGGATGTCGTTACATTCTGTGGGTATCGCATAACCTCCAAACTCTAGGGCTGCAGGAGCCATGCCTTCAGGTTCAGAGACTGTTGGTTGTGATGCAAAATTACCCCCCCCCTCTTCTCTGGCGAGAAAGAAGGTCCGGGTATGATGCAAAATTACCCCCCCCCCCCTCTTCTCTGGCGAGAAAGAAGGTCCGGGTACAGCGGGAGCTTGATGTACAAGGCCACTGACAGGCATAGTAAGTCCAGATACCAGATCTGCCTCGGCCATGCTGGGGCGACAAGTATCCTCATGCAGTGGCACTTTCTGGGTGTGTTGATCACATGTAAGAGGAGTGGAAACAGGGGGAAAGCATATAGGAACTGTCCCTCCCACAGGAACAAGAATGCGTCCCCCAAGCTCCTCAGTTGAGGGAACCTGCTGGTGAACCTTTGGCATTTGGTGTTCGCTGCTGCTGCCACGCATAGATTGATCTGGGGTCCTCTCCATTTGTCGAAAAGCTGACCCACCTGGTCCTGGGGAAGCTCCCACTCGTGGCAAGAACGTAGTTCCCTGCTGAGTGAGTTTGCCATGGTGTTCTTGACTCCCACCAGGTGAAATGGAACAAGTAACATGCCTTGACGAATGGCCACCTGCCACAGGTCCTGGGCCTCTTTGGAGAGTGGCAGAGACCGGTTCCCCCCCATTTCCGGATGTAGAACATGGTCGTGGTGTTGTCTGTGTAGATCCTCACCACCTTGTCCTCCAATGATGGCAGAAAAGACATGAGGGCCGAGAATATGGCCTGAAGTTCCAGGACGTTGATGTGTAGGTCCTTTTCCCTCCGGTTGCCAGAGGCCTCTGGCATGCAACTACCGGTGTGGGCTCCCCATCCCTCTAGAGAGGCGCCCGTGGTGACCGTCTACTGGTAAGGAATAACCTAAAACGTAGCTCCCTGAACGAGATGCTGCCGAGCACCGCACCACCGTATCGCCCAACAGAACTCTTTGTTGAGAGATTTGTCTGTAAAGTTCGGATACTTGCAATCCAACTCGCATCCAGGAACTCCTGTAGAAGTGTCATGCGCAGTCTGCAGAGGCGAACGAGGTTGATGCAGGAGGAAAACATGCCCAAAAGCGACTTGATTGATTGCACCATCGCTGCCTTGGCCAATGACAAATGCTGTACCTTGCCTTGTATGGTTTTCACCCTCTCCTCCGAGGGAGACACCAAGCACGTCACTGTGTCAAGTCGGGTGCCTAAGAACAGAGCCTCCTGAGATGGCTTCAAGCAAGACTTTGGTAGTTTATGGAGAACCCCAGCTCCATCGGCAGACGTACTTTTTTTTGCTGTGTGCTCGCTCGCTATGGACTGCGAGCGCGCACCAGTCATCCAGGTAGGGGTATACATGGATGTCTTGCAGACAAAGTTGTGCATACACCAGGGCCAGGTACTTCTCAAACACCCTTGGGGCTGATTTCAGGCCCAAAGGCAGAGGTGCTGACCCTGAACTACGAATCGCAGGAACTTGCAGTGCTTTATGTGAATGGTAATGTGTAAGTAGATGTCCTCCAGTTCCAATGACGTCAGAAAATCTCCCTTGCTGTCAGAGCACATGCTGCAATGTGACCATCCAGAACGTTTGGGACTTTAAGCACTTGTTGAGACGACGTAGATCCAGAATCAACCTCCAACCCCCTATCTTCTTTCGAACTAGAAAGTATCTGGAATAAACTGCAGAGCCCCAGAGTCGCTGGGCGGGCGGGCTCAATTGCTCCTTTCCATAACATGGACCAAATCGCCTGCAGAAGCTGCAGGCCTTGTAGTCCTTGCCGCTGAATCTGAGGGATACTTTGACACCTGCGTTGGAACTCCAAGGTGTGCCGCCCAGCACCCATCTGTCTGTGGTGATCTTTTCCCACGCGCTGATGAACTTTTCCCATGCCAGCCGGCCTCCCACTGGGGTGCGTAAGTTGGGGGCCCAGAGCAAAGGCCGGTTAAGGCCTGCTTTGGGGGAGGTATTCTGCCTTGCGGACAGAGTCGCTGCTGACCTGCGCTGCCTTGAGAGCGCTCCTTGTAGGCTTCTTGATGGAAGAGCGTGAGGGCTGCCTGTAAGGGGTACTATAACCCTTTGAAGATCTTCCTGGCTTTCCTCTGGAAGACGGAAGGGACAAGGATCGTCGCTGCTGCAAAGCTCCTTGGGAACGTGCCGTCTCGGTGTCTGTCTTTATCGCCTGCAAAGACTCGTCGACTGCCTTTCCGAAGAGGTTTTCCCCGTCAAACAGCATATCCAGCACATTTGTCTGAACGTCCTGGAGGAATTTTGTAGCCTTCAGCCAACCATGACGGCGAAGACACCCCCGGTCCCATCTGGCGAAAACCTGTTTCTGCGATGTCTACCGCCACTGTGATGGCGTGATCCAAGGCCACTTCACCTTCTTGAAAGAGTGCCAGACCCTCGACCTTCTTGTCTTTGGGCAGGAAGTCCAGATTAAGGCCCAGCTTGTACCAGAGTTCCCGGTAAAAACGCGACAAAATGGATACGACGTTTGCTGCCTTGATGGTAGAGGCTGCCATGTAAATGATCCTCTTGCCCATTGCACCCAGCCTCTTCCCCTTCTGGTCCGTAGGTACTATGGCTGCCGATGACCTTTTCGCCGAGCGTTTCCTAGCTGCAGCTTAGACAACCAAATCCGGCGAGGTCTGAGACCTTAGGCACCTGGGAGCCAAATCGCTTGGCCAAGGCCGTACTTCAATTTTATTAGGGCTAGGCCCTCTTCCAAGATGTCGTCCAGGAAGGGAATGGACATGAAAGTCTTTCTCCTCGACTCATGTTGCTAGTACAGGAAACCCTCCTTCGTCTCCTCTGGGACTAACTGAAACACTTCCGAGGCCCTCGAGATGAACGAATGAAAAGATCCAACTTCATCCAGAGGGGAGGCCCTATTGGGCTCGTCCGCATGCTGAGTGTCCACGTCACCCGTGATGAAATAGTCGTCCCCATCGGTACCAGTAGCCATGGTAGCTGTGTCCATGTCCGTATCCGGATCTCCGGTAGGAGTCTTGTCGTCACTAGTTAGTGGTGGCGGAAGGGTTGGATGTTTCCGAGGATCCACGCCCCCCTTGGACTTTCTCTTCCACAGGGGAGAGTTTACCCTCAGAGGTTCTAGAGATGTCTCTATGGTGGCATCCTTTGCTGGATTTTGGTGACCAATGTGTGCAGGGTGGATAGAATGTCCAGAGACACGTCCCTAGGTCTAGAGGTATTTAAATGGAGGCAACTGAGAAGGATCAGGGCTAATGCGTCTCCTCTTCCGGACCAGGGACCGAGGTCCTCCCCCGCCTCCACGGTGTGAGCAGCATCCATCATGAGGATCATTGGCCTCGTCGGTACTAGAGTAGATCTGCTCCGGTCTATCCTCAGTAGCCTGCCAGTCCGCATACTTGGGAGGCTCCACAGGTGGGACTGTTTCCCTCTCCCTCTCATGAGGCTTTATGGCCAGACAGCCGCCTGGTCTCTCCTTGGCGCGGGTTCCTTGGCCGCTGCTTCTGCAGCCATATCTCGCCTTGGGGTGGCCACCACTTCTTTCCTGGACCCGCTCTCTTTCATTGCCATGGTGGACGTTGTTGACTTAGATGACAAATTGCTTGTGGCTACCTTCATCGACGGTTCCGTCGTTGACTCCATTGACTTGGCCTTGGTTGAAGAGCCTTAGCCGGCTTCGACGAGTCCTCCCAGAACTTTTCCCTCATCCGACTATCCGCAGACAGAGTTTGGACAGTGTTAGCGACTTTTTCTTCAAAGACACTCCTTTCGTTGGCAGGCTCACCGTGGAGGATGATGGTGATGGCGAACGCTTTTTGTCCAACTCGGGACCCGATCAGTGGCGAACCCAGCGGAGTTAGCGTCTCAGAGCTTGACCTTCTCTTGGGACACCTGCACGTGGGGCGTCCTCAAAGGATCTCGACCTCCTCCTGGAGGGAGAACGCTCCTCAGACCGGCCGGTCCTGGATGAGTCTTGGCCATGCCCCAAGGCTGCATCAGAGACCTTGCTCGACTTGAGCCACGCAGACAGTCTGCTGCATAGTCTTTCATGGTTTTCTTCGAGAATCCACGGCACACCTCGCATCCCCTCCTCATTGTGGTCCGGATGCAGGAAATAAAAGCATTTATTGTGTCGTCGTTCTACGAAGACGTTTTTTAAACCACACTCCGCACAGAGTTTGAAGAGGCTGCAGCCTTCCTACTCAGCCATGTTGAAAGGGTGCAAAGTAGGCACCCACAGCCAGGCCTTCTCGAAACTTCGATGATCCGACGGTGGATGAAGATCTTCGCCGGTAGCGTAGTTCCGCTGCCGGTCTCTATCCTTCGTCGAAGACTATGAAACAAAAAAAAAAATCAAAGTCGAACTATTTTGCAAAAGTTTTATGAAAAAATACGAAATTATTTCCGAGAGCAACTTGAGGACTCCCAACACTGAAGCGTGCAGTAAAAATGTGAAGTTGGCCACCACGGGTGCAGCCCAGGGAGAGGACTGTCATTGGATGGGGGCAGTATGACCCAGAATACAGAGATTGGTTTAGAGGAGAAATACAGGTTTAAAGTGAAAGTTAAACCGTTTTTTCTTTTACCAAGGATTCCCAACCTGACGACAGGGAATATTCATGTGAATCCATGCCAGACCCCATGCTGGAGAAGTGGAAATTCCATTATTGTGTTTGATGAACTGTGACATAACCATCCTAAAATGTTGTTTTTAAGGAGGAAATATTGTTTGAGCTTTAGATAACAATTGTTTTTGATTTTCAACTGGAAAAGTGAAGAGAAAGTAAAGTTGCTTTGCCAAGTACAGAATAGAATGGAAAGGAACTTTTTACTTGGAGTGAAACTTGGCTTATGAAAGGAACTTCACTGAAAATAAATTTTAATTAGACTTACCCCATATTATTCCAGGGGAACGCGATCTAACCCTGGTCACAACGATTCTTGGTTATAACCTTTTGTGTTTTGAATTTCAATGTTATTTTTTGTGAAGTTAAATCACCAAATAATTCCTGTATGATTTGCTGTGTGCATCAGTGTAGGGACAGATATTTTGGACATTAAGTAAATTTCCTTTAGCTTTAGTTTGTTAGGTAGGGAAACCTCTGTTATTCTTATTTAAAGAGGCATTTGTCTCACCCCTTTTATTTAATAAAATGGCAACGTTTGACAAACTTATACCCAAGTGTCAGTCTCACATGTCTGACTCCTCACATCGCTCATCAACAGTTGTACATCAACTATCCAAAATTGGCATTTCGACAAAAAACAATGGTGTAAACAACATTTTTGGGAAAAAGTCAAGACAGGTATTGAAACATTGCAATGTACATCTAGTAATGCCCTTGACTTTTTGTTTATGGAAAGTTCATTTGCAAGGAGTGCCTGGAGAGTGCCGTTTGGGCTGAGAACTCTACTGCTATCGCAGCTTTGGATTCCTGTTTACATGCAGCGTCATAGAAACAAACGATATAGGTTGTAGGTCGGCTGGAAGGCGGGGTCAAGCTTTAAACATAGAGGAAGTCCAAAAGAAATCGGCACACAACTAGAAAGAAAGTTAAATAAACACATGTAAATACGTGTCCAAAGATGCACTGATAGAAGACTGGTTTGTCGAGTCTGTGATATCAAGCATACCACAGACTCGACAAACCAGTCTTCTATCAGTGCATCTTTGGACATGTATTTACATGTGTTTATTTAACTTTCTTTCTAGTTGTGTGCCGATTTCTTTTGGACTTCCTCTATGTTTAAAGCTAAACCCCGCCTTCCAGCCCACCTACAACCTATATAGTTGACGTGTGTGCGCACCAGCGCACACCGAGGAGTGCCAGGAGAGTGCCGTCTGGCAGCTTGGGGTGAGGGGGCAAGTGGGAGTACAATATTTTCTCTCCTATGCCTTTATACATCTAACAATGAGGAAAAAGGTCAAGGCGCTGCCTAACATTCTTACTGCTCCCCTTGTCTTTTCCTCCAGACGTAACGGCATGGCCCTTGCAGTAGCCTTGCCGTTACCTCCTTCCCCCATCAGACTCATGCCACAAAGGAACGACATATGTACAACTGAGGTTGAAAACATACCGGCAGGGCTCTAGGATGTAGGCTCACTTCTGGCCATTAAGGGGGACCTGGAAGTGAATTCTTAAGTTTTTTTAATAGATGCCCTGTCACCAAAACTTACATCTGTGTCTGGTGATTGTATTCCAACTCAAGTAGATCATCTAAATGGCTTGTATTTGAATACTCCTCCAATATTTAGTACTGGTGAAGTCTCATTATTAGCAATGCATATGACAAGAGTGATGGCAATTCTAATAACCCGACTGCCTCAGCATTTCAACAATTTGTGAGCTCTTCTGCTCTAATTAATGATTGTAATCCAGTGGTGGTAGCTATTACGAACCTACAAGCTATAATGTGTATGGAATTTACCACTCAAACAAAGCACGTTTGCCATCAGTAATAATGTGTCCTCGATATTAGATCTTTTGAAGACTAATATTACCCCAACATGTAATGGAACAGACTAGGCAGGATGCACTTGGGCCCTCTCGAGAAGATAAAGGCCCAGCTACTGCCATGGATCCAGAAATAACTGGGAAGGGGGTGATGGGAGTCCCTGTTATAGACAATCATTCCATTGGCGATGATATGGGAAAAAATAAAAAAGCACAACAAAAACAACCAAAAATAAAGAGTGCGCTAAATAAATGATCTATGAACCTGGGATGGCCAGTCTGTTGAGACTATGTGGAGCCTCATGATTCCGCTTTAGAGAAGGTGGATTTGGTATGTATGGGGGTTGATAACCTTGATTTGCGTAGGGAACCGGCTTGTTCAAAGGACACTTTAAAGGATGTCCCCTTGATGTCCCATTAGAGAATAGAAAGGATGGAACCTATGTTACGGCCAATGATAGGCTTGCAGAGACCCTGAAAAACAAGAATAAACATCTACCCACAAATATGCGATCCTCCGAAATGGCGAAAGAGAATTTTTAAATGTTCCATCAGAAAGCGCCCATAACTTTGGGGGTTCCCTTCAATTGAGGGAACTGTCGAGGGAGAAAGATCCAATCTGCCTACGAGCCATCTTGGTTCTCCACTTAGTTCCAACATTGGGGTAACCATTGGTAAAAATGTGATTGAGATTTTTGGCTCCATTACCTAGGAAACCACTCTAACAGAACTTTCCATTAGAAATATGATAAAGCAGATAATTTTGGAGGGTAAAGATAACAAATTAGCTTTAACTCCTCTAACAAATTCCATCTTACACCTGCTACAGAGGATTTTTCTTCACAGGCGATTGATCTTGGCACCAACCATATGTTAGGTGACTCTACATTAGGCCTGGCAGGCCTAGTACGATCCTCCTTAAACGACAGGCCAGCTCATGTTAAAGCATGTTACAGGCTGAAGGGTCAATTGGTTGCTCCCTCACAGAAGGAGGTTGATCATTCCGATTGGAGTAGGATACCCCCAAAGGTATATTTAAACAACCCCCCGGAATAAAATTTGAGAGATCCGTTATTTAAAGATCCTACTTTCCATGACTACCCAAGCGTAACGCTGAATTATATGTTCGATGGTGCAGGTCCAAGCTACTTAAACAGAAATACCATATTACCTCCATTCCAACACCCCTTGCGTCCTCATCCTACTTGATCTCTCTTCTGCCTTTGACACGGTCAACCATGCCATCGTGCTCAACTGTCTCTGTGATAACCTGGGTATGAAAGGTCAGGCCCTGGCGCGGCTGACTTCTTTCCTCTCTTATCGACCCTCCCAGTTTTAACTTGGGTCCTTCCTCTCCTCCATCTCCATCTCCATCTCTACCTGTGGTGTTCCCCAGGGGTCTAACCTCTCTCCCTGGCTGTTCAACCTTTACCTGGCACTTCTTGCCCACCGCATTGCTGCGCTCTGCCCCAACTTCCAGTGCTATGCGGACAACACCCAGCTCATCTTCAGGCTACCCTCAGCCACCTCTTCTCCCTCTCTCATCTCGGACTGCCTGTCCGCCATCCAGAAGTGGTGTGCCACCAATGATCTCTGCCTTAATGCCAGTAAGACCGAGATTCTTCTCATCGGAACACCTGCTTCCTCCTTTCCTGTCACTCTCTGGCCAGCCTCCCTTGGCCCTCTTCCTGCTCCCACCTGTGAGGATAAAAACCTTGGGGTCATCTTCGACTCAACACTCTCCTTCTCTCCTCACATCTCCAACATCTCTAAGTCGTCACACTACCAGCTGCATCTCCTCAGAGGTATTCTTCCTTTCCTCTCCTTCCCCCAGAAGCTCACTGTCTCCAGAGCTCTGGTTCTCTCCAGGCTAGACTACTGCAACAGCCTCTTTATAAAGTCTGCCTGCTTCTACTCTCCGCCCCCTGCAACTCATCCAGAACAGGACTGCGAGACTTGTCCTTGGTCTCTGCACTGGCTCCCAGTGGCTGCGAGGATTAAGTTCAAAACCCTCTGCATTGTCCACAAGGCCTTCTGGGGCCTGGTGCCTAAATACCTTCAGCTCTCTCTCTCCCCAAATATCTTCCTTCTCAAGCTTTTTGCTCTTCCGCCTCCAACTTCCTCAGAGTCAGTCGCTTCTCCAAGCAACGAGTTGGTGGTAGATCTCTTGCCTAAGCTGGGGCCTCCCTCTGGAACAGCTTCCCTGCCTCCCTGAAACTTGAGGAGAACCATCTCTGGTTCCAGAAAGCACCTCAAAACCTTTCTCTTTACTTCTGCTTTTTCTCCTCCTCTCCCCTGCTGACTTCCTGGCTGAAACTGCACCGATTACCCGGCCACCCTCTGATCTCGGGCCCAGGTCCCCTCCCCTACCAGTTGCACACCTGTACTGCCTTCCTGGCAACCCCCACACTCAGGGACTGTTTACTGTATCCCTACAGTTCCACTACCAGCACTTGACACCTGATGTCTGCACTCACCCTTGCACTTGCCACCAGCTGGCCGTACCTCACTTATTGTTTTATCCTTATCCAATGTACTGCACTTTTCCCCCCTCCCCCTTCCCGTGCACTTGAGCGATCTGATTGACACCTGGCCTAGTAGGATCGTCGTTTGTCTTCCCTCTGTTCCCCCTTCCTTGCCGCGTCGCGCCTTGAAACACTTGTGTATAGGCCCGTTATAAATGCCATATCATATCATATTAGCACTCATTAATGAAATTCCTTCTTTTAGACTATTGACCTCTAAATATATTATGCTTGTGGATTTCATTCATCTGAAGCGATAGGACTATGTTCGACTGGTAATACCCTCCAAAATGGTCTACGAAATACTACTAAATGAATCAGAAAATCATCTAAAAATGGTTATGATCTAAGGCCATTCTTGACCAAAGTTATATCCATTGGTATAAATGATGGAATGAGAGGGCTTGCTTCTTCTAATATAGCAGCTCCAATCGATAGGTCGGGAACAGCGAATGATTAACTCGTAATCGGGAACAAGGATAG
This sequence comes from Ambystoma mexicanum, assembly GCF_040938575.1. Classification (NCBI taxonomy): domain Eukaryota; kingdom Metazoa; phylum Chordata; class Amphibia; order Caudata; family Ambystomatidae; genus Ambystoma; species Ambystoma mexicanum. The sequence continues at coordinate 748,029,311 of NC_090937.1, forward strand.
TTGGAGGTGGCTTGCTATGTCTCAGAGATTCTATAGCGCAGTTGAAGGAATTGAATGTGAAGCTTTAGCGAAAGGCAGTATTTGACCCTACTTTCATGGAATGTACATGGTTTTTCTTCATTATATACCAACAATACTTTGGGTAAACACCTACGTACGCATTCTGTCTTTTGTCTACAGGAAACATGGATGACGGGCCTCCCTATATTTGATGGTTATGAAATTGTAGTGGAACCAGTGCTACAGGGTCCAAGGGGTCGCCCTTCTGGGGGGTCTTTTCAGCAAAGTTCAACGGGTGTGTCCATTTTGATTATGTGATCCTATGTAAAGGTGTTTTGTCAGCTTCAATCAAAATTGAAGGTCTTCCCAACGTTAAAAATACCCTTCTCCTCAACATTTACTGGGGTCCCGAGTGGAAGTTATCTTGTACCCTTTGAAGTTTGAGGAATGGCTTTTGATCCATTTAGGAGGTCGGGTGATAGTCACAGGGGACTTTAATGCAGACAGTTCCTGTTCGCTATCCCTCAATGAAGAAACCCTGTGGCAAGATACCCCTCTTCAACTATATTTGTGGGGGGATGAAGCCTGTGAGCTACAGATTAACGGGTCAAACCATAAATTAATTCAAGGCCTTATGTGGCGTACTAACTTGGAGGGATGGGGCCTCACTCCACTAATATTGAATGAAAGGAGCGACAGACATATGCAGGATACATGTTTTGGTGCAACATCCTTGTCCTGTATTGATTTTATCAATGTGACAAACTTTATTCAAAATGTTGAGTTCTTTTAAAAGGTGACACACTGATCTTAGTGACCATGCAATGCTAACCTCAGATTTTCTCTGCGATAGTTGTCATAATTCCATATACCATACTTCACCAATTGGGATAAACTAACATGGCAATCGCCTAAGGTGGAATGACAAAAAGTTTACTTCCTTTAATGTGATGATTTAGAATGATTTCGACAACTCTTCACTAGAGATGAAGAACTTAACATCTGCTTTGGCCTTTAAATCAATATATCAGTGGGATGTTGCCTAAAGAAGGTAAAAAATGGCGACAGGACAGACCGCCAAAGTACAACTTCACAGATTTGACCCGATCGTACAACAGAAGAAAAGACAAGCGAGGAAAGAAATTAGGTTAGTGAAAACTCTGGGGTGGATTGATCGGTCATTCATGCAGAGTAAGATCAGGGGCATTAGGCAGTGACTGAGGAACTGGATAAAGAGCCTGAGGTCCAAATTGTTATAAGCCGACAGTGAGACCATACTTTCTGCTTTAAACAAAAATAATGTGCGTTCCTTTTGGGCCTTGATTAACAACATAGCCAGAACGCAAACCTCAATGTTAGCCAATCCTGTTAGGAAGGAGTTATGGGTTGGTCACTTTAGTGAACTATATAAAGCAGGATTCCTTTCGACCCCTGTGGCATACGAAGGGAATGATAAATCTTGGGCACTACAGTTCACCTTGGGGGGATCTTGCGAATATTATTTCTAGTATCAGAAGATTAAGAGCGGGGGGGGTCCTAATTCCCTCACGTATACGATTTTTAAGGAAAACATTGATCTCTGGACTAGAATTCTATTCATATTGATTACAGACATCACACAGACCCAGATAATTCCAACCTCCTGGAAAATGTAATACGTTTGCTCAATATTCAAGAGGGGGGGGATAGGTTATCCCAGAGAACTACAGACCAATATCCATAATGGATGCAGACTCAAAAGTATTTGCCTCAGTTATCTTGAAACCTATAGAAAATTGGTGTAGGGATAAGAATATTTTGGACATATTCGAGTTGGGTTTTCGGAAAGATATGGGTACCGACTGTGGTGGACTATTACTGACCAGTCTCCAACAAAATATGGTCAACAAGAAAGTGCCCACTGCTGTCTACATTGCATCAATGGATCTGTCAAAGGCATTTGATCTAGTGGACCGTAGGAAGTTATGGCAGAAATTATTCACGCTGGGCCTGCCCAACAGTCTTTTGAACATTCTGATTAGCCTCCACAATGAATCCTCTGAGAGGGTGAGAATGAACCAGGAAGGTTTTATGACTCAAGCTATCCCCACCTATAATGGACTAAGACAAGGGTGTTTGTTTGCCCTGACACGCTTCAACTTGTATGTATCCCATGTCAGATGACATCTAAATAAATCCGGGGGTTTAAAGGTAATAATAATAGGGCGGTCCCTCTTTTTTGATGGGGGCTTTGACGATGCCAGACAATGTTAAATGTATTGCCACTCTTAACAATACATAGGAAAAATAATGTTAAACCATGTTAATGTATTGTAACTTCAAACAATACAAAAAAACTTACACTGTTAATCACTATGCTTAGTAATCGACAATACTTGTGGATTAGTATGTGTCTAGTAATGCTATTTTTTTGTTTCCCAGCGCCGTGGCGCAGTGTGTTAAACTGTTTTTGTTCTTTGTTAATGTAAAATAAACAAAACCCCCTTTTTTGTTACTCTCCACATTCTTGGGTTTTTGTTCTTTGTCCTCTGAGTTAGTATTTACCTAGCTCCACTCCAAAATATGGTGACCCCATGTCACTCCTTTGGTCAGGGTAGCTTTTGACTCTCCCCCCCCTTTCTATCTAAATAAATCCTCAATGGTCCCTCCTAAAATTGGCAATATACCGATCTCATGGGCTACATATGCTGATGACTTTATTTCAATGGATATAACTCCTATCGGTCTTCAGAGACTAATAAATAGTTTTATGGAATATATGGATATAAATAACTTGATTATCAAACCTACAAAAACCATTATATTAAAGCTGGGTGCTTCTTTACATAGTCCATAAATAAGACGAAGATTAAAGCCATGAGTCATGTGGTCTTTTTGGGTTATCCCATTCTGGCACATACCAGCAGAGGATTTTATAGGAATTCTCAAAAACAAAGCCCTGCTATTGGCTACACAGATGGGTAAGGTGGACAATAAACATGGCCAATTTTCACTAGTACCTGTGGTAAGGTTTTATGTTGCCTAAGTTATTCCCAGACTAATTTATGGTCTGGAACATTTTCCTTATTGGATTTTGGATGAACTTAAACGTCATGAGGCCTTAATATGGAAGAAGGTTCTATTCCATCTGCCCTGCTGCATGACTTTTTCGGCTATAAGATATGCCCTGGGTATTCAGTCATTAGCTAGCTTGGTTGAGTGGAAGAGGTTCGTGTTTATGAATAAACTATGGTCCGAAACCGACATCCAACTTGTATGGCTTTTTGGGCAGCAACGGTAGGGAGGGAAGAGGTAATAATGGCATCATCCAATAGCTATGTACGAAACGTCTATCCATTTTGGAAAATATTGGAAGCTCAAAGACAGCCTTACTAAACAACCCAAACTTTGTTAAAAAGAAAAAAAATCGGTTAAATGATAGGTCTAAAACGATAGATGTAACCACGAGTTCAAAACCTTACTGCCATATACTCTACTATAAAAAGGAAATTAGTATTCTAGAATCATATTGGATACAATTCCCAGGAAAACGGGTCATAAATGTCTTTATGCGATTTCATTTTAATGTTTTGTTAGTTAATGAAATATTAACATCTGCTAATAATATGTGCAATTTTGGCTGTTGTAGGTATTGTCATAATAATCATTCTCTTTGAACCCCAAGACATATTTTGATCTATTGCCCTGCATTAAAGGCAGCAGAGATTGATGTTCTTTGGGAAATATGTAATTGACCTCTGTTTTGTGCCACTGGATTGCTTTTGGTTAAATATGCTCCATTGGGAAAAAACATTTCTTTGAAAATAAGTGTTGTAAGATGTTAAAATGAGGTGCGCAAATTGTTCAACTAATAATGAACATCCAGATATATTTTTGTTCCAGTTTTAGTATTTAGCTTTTATTACTTTTCCTGTTTTACTCAGATTGTAAGTGGATTTATCCACTTACAATCTATTTTTTCTTCTTTCTTTTTTTTCCGTTTTGGTCTCTTTTTTATCCTTTCTTTCTCTTAGATTGGTTTTAATGTTTTCACTTCTATGTTGTTGGATACTATGATTGTGTATGGTTTAATTTTGGTTTGTTAGTTATGATAAGAATGAACTCTTGTATTTGTAAATGTCATTGATTACTAAGATTATGTATTGAAGGAATAATTGTTTAAAAACCATAAACAGGGGGGCGTGGCCAGCGCGCAAGCGATGCGGACGTGAGCTGCCTGAGCTCCTCCAAGCGCCGAAAGTATCCTGTTAAAATATCCTGATCCCGTGGGTTTAACAACCCCAAAATACAACGACTGAGCCCAGGGGGTGCCGAGCGGCGGCCGACCAAATTTGAAGCAGACTCCTGGTCGGGGTGCAGAGAAATCCGACGAGACGCAGAGGACCGTGGCCTCGTAGGCGCGAGTCCAAAATGGCAGATGCAGACTGAAATCAACTCGACACCGGAGGGGCTGAGCCGACCCGGGACTGTGGGCGGCCTCCAACGAACTCCTGTGGGGCCATTTAGAGAATCCGGAGACCGGTACACACCAACCTCCGCGGAACCCGCCACGGAGGTGACACCACATGATACGCGCCCTGCCTGGCGGCGCGCAGTGCAAGGCGGCTAGAGCCTCGGGGGCACCTCGAGCCCACCAGCGCGACACCCGGAGAGACACAGCGCACACCAGCTCGTCGCTGGTCGAGCGAGTGGCGGACTAATTGCCTGGTCGCCTGGTGCAGCGGCCCGATGCAGTGAAATAACCCGAGTGGAGGCGGAAGGCTACCTGAGGCAGAGTCTAACCCGCCGTACCCGGGTGGTGAAGGAGAGCGGGGCTGCATCCACGGCTCGGGGCACAAACAAGTAAGTCCCCCCCCACATCCGCCTCGGCAGCCTACCTTATAAACACTGGATGGGTGAGGACCTATATACCTAGACGGACCTGTCTCAAAGAAGGGGCGGAAATGGACCAAAACCCCTGGCAGCCTTGATTTGCCACTACCCTGGGCCACAGATTCCACCAAATACTTGCCCCTGCCAAGGACGACCCCTCACCCGCAGCAACTGTACCCAGACAGGCCTGTGTGCGAGACCAGCTCTCAAATCATCGTCTTCCAGAAATCAGAACTGCGGCACAGGCACGTTACCAAACAACAACCAAATCTCATCCACAATAGTGCTCCGCAGGGCCCCAACACAAAGCAACACGAAAGACAGCAAGGCCTGCGCCTCCATGAGGCACCCAACGAACTACGCTGGTGGAGGGAGAGGAAACCCTGCGCACACTGGCGCTGCGCACATGGGCAAGAGCCGAACCTAGAGACCCGCCGTTGCTACGGGTGGTGTAGCACAGCCACGCAGACTGGTGTGATCCTAACCCGGCCCGTTAGACAACAATCGGTAAGAATCCAGGCGCCCAAGTCAACAACACGATAGGCAAGGACAAGCAACAACGGAAGACAGCTACACAGAGGAGCATGGACCAATTCACGGTCGCCAACACCTCGGCATCGGCAAGTCACATGCCGCACTCAAACCCTCCAGGGGACGAAGGAAACCTGACACTGTGAGATTAAGCCGCGATAGCCAGCTCACGCTCCTGCATGGAGATCAAGATGGACAGCATTGCTGCAGACGTTTCCTTCCTACATCATGATCTCCAGAAGCTCACCGCCCGTACAGGGGAGGCGGAACAGCGCATCTCTGGAACAGAGGACAACATCAGAGGCATCAACCAGCAACTATCGCAGGCTCTAAATCGCCTCAAAACAATAGAAAACCGGGTGGATGAAGGTGAGGGCAGATCACGCCGCAACAATGTACGCATTCTCGGACTGCCGGATGGAGAGGAAGGGCAAAGTATGGAATTGTTTCTGGAACAGTAGCTAGTGGACATGTTTGCGCCCCACTCCTTCTCAAACATTTTTTCAGTGGAAAGCGCACACAGAATGCCATTCGGCAAACCACCCCCGGGCACACCTCCCCAAACGGTGATTGCTAAATTGCTTAATTATCGGGACAGAGATGCACTCCTCCAAATGTCCCGCACAAAAGGAACGATCACCCATAATGGATCCCGGATTGCATTCTATCCCAACTACACCAGGGAGGTACAGCGAGCAAGGCAGTCATTTGAGCCACTCAAGAGACAACTGGCCCTCATGAAAGTGAAATATGGGCTACTGTTTCCAGCCCAACTCAAAATTTATTACAAAGGCTCTACGATCCTCTTCATGGATCCACAAGAAGCGTGGAGGTGGGCGAGACCACAAAGATGCGAAAGGAGGCCCCCCCCTGGGAGAAACCCAAATGCCCCTGGCGTGGACACCATGGACCTGGTGGCTGATCAGATGGAACACAGACAGCCACAGACGGCCGCAGACAGCTGCCCACGGCCCCCCCCCTGTGAATAAAAATAGAACCATCCGGGTGATGACGTGGAATGTAAACGGGCTCGGCAACAGTATCAAAAGGCGACTGGTAATGCAATCATTGAACCGGCACTCCCCAGACGTGGCATTCCTTATGGAGACATCTGGCTGGTACAAATTGTACACTATTCAGACGCACTAACTACAAGCTAGCATTGCATGCCGGTTTCACCATGGGATCACGTGGGGTACTAATCCTGGTACACAAAAGACTCCCCTTTGCGCCTGTGTCCATTACACTAGACACAAGAGGGAGATTTGTACACACGACAGTGACCCTCGGTAAAACGCACTGTAACCATGATAGCTGTATATGCACCACCTAACTTATTAACCCCCCTGACCAATGACATCACACCTCTAATCGCGGACAACCCTGCAGACCTCACACTAATTGGAGGAGACTTCAACGAAGTAATGAATGTAGACCTTAATAGAACACATGTAAGATCCAGGAACCCGGATGTACGCACCAAACTCGCTACATTCACTAATGCACTGGGGCTACAAGATGTGTGGAGGACGTTACACCCCGACACAAGGGACTACTCATACCACTCCGGAGTACACGCCTCACTATCTAGGCTAGACTATTTTTTCCTACCACTAAATAACATGCATGAAGCATGCGAGGCACAACTACTCCCCAGAGGTATATCAGATCATTCCCCACTCACAATAACGATTAAAACCGACAGGCGACTGAACGGATACTACCTAGATTTCTCAAAACTAGTAGAACACATCCAAAAGACTACTGAAGCATACTTTGAGATAAATACTGACTCTGTAGATAGCCCAGTGACGCTATGGGAAGCGTTCAAGACAGTGCTCAGAGGCGAAATCATAGCCTGGACCACAGCCCACAAAAAACAACACCTTAAAGCAATATGTGAAGCTGAAGCAAAAGTACAAAAAGCAGAGGCTGATCACCTAACCCGGGACCAACCGGAAACACACCGCGCACTACAATTAGCACAGACACAACTGCAACACATAGCTTTAGACAATGTGAAACAGGCACATACAGCGATGAGGGCAAAGATATATGAAACATGGGACAAAGCCGGGAAAACACTGGCATAGCTAGAACGTAGAGATCTGGGCCTCACTCAAATTAGGAAATTGACATCAGAAGAACCAGAACCACTAATAACAGACCTAGATATAGCGGAAGGCTTCGCAAAATACTATGCTGAGCTATACAAAGCACCATCCTCACCAACCGCGACAGACATCCTGGAGGAAATTACCCTCCCCACCCTAAACGTACAACAGTCTAACTTATTAGAACAAGAAATCACTGAGGAAGAGCTAACCCAAGCCATGTCGGAACTCCAATCGGGCAAGACCCCAGGCCCGAACGGCTTCCCCATCGAAATATGGAAGAAAATAGGCGCAAATGTAATCTCCCCACACCTGCTATGCCTATTACAATACTCACACTCACAGGGCTGTCTCCCCCCAGACTTAAGGAAAGCCACGATAATAGTTCTGCCCAAGGCAGATAAACCACCCAATAAGTGCAGTTCCTATAGACCTAGCTCTCTGATAAACTGCAAGGCGAAAATGCTGGCGAAGGTATTAGCCAACCGGCTGCAACAAGTCATACACACACCGGTACATCCGGACCAATGTGGATTCATGCCACAGAGGTCCACTAGGCAGAACATATACAGACTGTATACAGCGTTAGAAAAACTACCCGAGATACAGGATCCCCTGGCCCAACTCGCCAAAGATTCCGAAAAAGCCTTCGACTGTCTACTGGGAAGCAATCTGGGTAATTATGCAGCGCATGGGCATAGGACCGTACTTTATGAGCTGGGTCAAACTGCTATATAACCTCCCAGAAGCAGTAACAAAGGTGAATGGACATGTTTCAAATCCTTTTCAATAAGGCAAAGGCAAGAGACAAGGCTGCCCCCTATCAGCCTTGATCTTTGCTATAGCAATTGGACCCTTAGCAATTCTATTAAGATCCACACAATCATGGAGTGGCTTCAGGTGGTCGAACGACTGGGAGGACAAGGTATCCTTATACGCGGATGACCTGCTAATATACCTAAAGGACCCACATGAATCCTACCCCACAGTGACGCGATTACTAATTAGATACGGCACGTTTAGCGGTCTCCATGTCAATTGGACTAAGTCCATACTATTCCCATTGAAGCAAACGGATAACGCAGTGCCAGACGAGTGCCCCTACCGTGTGGAGAAGGAACAATTCAAATATCTAGGCATACAGATTACGAATAACCTAACGGACTATGTGCCCAAGAACCTACACCCAATAACGGTGAGATTCAAGGAAGACGTCCGTCACTGGATGTCCTTGCCACTAACTGTAGGTAGAGCTGCACTTTTTAAGATGCTGGCGCTCCCCCACTTTCTCTACATATTACAAAACGCACCACTACCTATAGCGCCCAGTGAATTCCACAAAATAGACAAGACACTAAGGAAATTGCTATGGAATGGGGGTCATCCTCGTTTGGCACTCACCACACTACAAAGATCCATATGGGAACGCGGAATTGGACTCCCCCGCCTGCAAACCTACTACTGGGCCAGCCAGATGGCAATAGTGAACGATAGACTCCATGGGGACACCACACTACCGCATGAGAGAACGCAAGTCCCCAACCAACAAGAACGACCCATTATGAAACACCTCTACTGCAAAAAAGTCTGGTCTGCTACCCCGTCCATGATGACACACAACTCGCATATGGACAGATACACACAAATGCTTAGGCTGGGACAAAAAGTTAACTCCAGTACAACCACTGTGGAACAATAAACACCTCCCGGAAGTGAATAAACTACCGAAATGGCACTCTTGGGCCCAATTAGGCATTACCAAAATTGGGGACGTAGTGAAAGAAAACAAAATAATATCATTCACAGACTTAGCCACTGCCTTCACACTCCCACCAAATGAGCAGTATCACTACACCCAACATGCGCTACAGGCCCATCTCCCCGAAATGGTTGACATGCCTGACTATACCCCGCTAGAACGCAACCTATTCCCGGAAATGATTAAGCACAAAGTTACATCCACCATGTACAATGCCATAACCTCCTTTGCTACTAGGAAAGGGACGTGGGTGCCATACACCCAGAGGAATGGGTAACTGCTTTGATGTTCCCCAGAGAATCAGCTATCTCTTCTATGCTCAGACTAATCCAACTGAAGATATTGCACAGAATGTATTACCCAAGGGTAGCATTATTTAACTGGGGCAAAACCACTGACTCATCCTGTCTGAGATGCAAAAGGGAAGAGGGCTCTTATTATCACATACTATGGGAATGTACCGTAATTCAACAATACTGGCAGCAGTGCTGCAATGAACTCTCAAGGGTCATGGGCAATATGATTCACAGAGGCGCGAAACATCTACTGTTGGGGATAGAAGAGGAAGTCGAGCTATCACGTTACGAAAAACTATTTTTATCTACCACTACTGCACTAATCAAAAGAAACATAGCACAACTCTGGGGTTCTGAGACAACACTGAGCTATGCGCAATGGACCACGGACGTGGACATTTGCATTGCAATGGAAAAAAAGTCTACACAGCTAGGGGGTGTCCTGAGAAAGCCCAGAAAATATGGCAAAAGTGGGAAGACGCACACTGAGAGGTAATCAACATCAGTAGCCCGAGCCAGCATCCAAGGACATGCACAGGAAACTAGAATTACGAGATACTAGCGCAACAAACACAAGATGTGTTTAGATACTCCATCGTATTGGACCCATGGTGTGAAGTTGTTGGGCGGGAAAGGGAAATAAGCGTTACCTCGCTGCGCGAGGCTGTATGTTTTTATGTTTCCAAAAAACAATAAAATGTTTGATTAAAAAAACCATAAACAAATAAATAGTAAATGCAATAGTGTAATTGTAGTGGTACATTCAGGTTCGTTTTCCTTAAAAAGAGAGCTGCACCTTCCATCATTTCCCCGGGACCCCCTTTTTTCTGCGTCATTAAGTAGACACATGAAGACTCCAGAAGAGGTTTCATGAAAGCTTGATTTCCAGCTTCCTGTTTCATGAGGTGGGATTTCCGGGTATATAGTAAGGTGACAATCTGGGCACAAGTCAAGAGTACACACAGTGTATGGAGCAACCAGGCTATTTTTAGAGAGGGCCCGCAGACAGAAGGAGGATGTGTGTCTTAATCTTTAAAGCAGTACAACAGTTCACAGAGATTAAGTTTTGAGGGCCACAGAGAAGTTGAGGGCGAGGGTAAAGTAGAAAAAGAGGAGCAAACACAATAATCATGCACACTCATGTTGCTCATCGGACTGCCCAGGAGTATTTGAGTCAGTTAATATAGTGATTTGGTACACAAGGCTGCAGATTGGATTGTTATGCACGTAGCAAAAGTAAAATCGCTCCTATTTTAACAAGATGCCAAATAACTACTCTAATTCATTTTCTATCATAACCAGATGTGCTATCTTACTGAATATATTTTGAGAACACATATTAGAAATTCCGAGACATCAAGGCTTGGATCGCTCTCACCTAGTCGGATATCCCAATGTTTTCTGGACAGGGCACTAGATGATCTGGTGTCGTTTCTTATATGCCATGTTGCTTAACTGTCGATAGATGCACAGGTGGCATTGTGCAGTCCGTGATGTCCACTTCTCCCTTCCCAGAGACCACTGTGCGTTTGTTCATTCATCTCTGCCACTTTCCGGCTCCACACAAACAGATGTCGATTGGTCTTCTGTGTTGCATTCTATTGCTGTTGACTGTCTCTTAAAAGCACTGCGGGTTCTCGTCAGCATTGTTGTTCCTTTTTGAAGTGTCACCATCAATCCTTTTGATTTTTATTTTACTTTACAAGTAGTGGATTTGTAGGATAGGATCAAATTATGCATAGGATGTCTATTTTGTACTAAAACCTCATCTCCTATGTGCAGTGGTGTTGGCCCTGTTAAGCACCTTCGATTTTCTTTTGCATGTGTAAAAGCCATTGAATAGCCATTGTGGAATAACATTTTTGGCACCTGTGGTATGAATCCTGGAGCAGCAGCGCGATTGTTTCAGGCTTTAGGTACAATTGTCTGTAGATCTGGATACAGCAGCTACCCAGCGTGACACTTTTAAAATGATGGATGTCTGACACATGTAACCCCTCCCCCCACCCCTAAAGGTGTTTCAGTATTGAAAAGCATAGACTTCACACAAACAATTTCCCTCCATTTTTTATGTCATCAGGTCTTTAGAAAGGAGAGCTAATGATTTTACTTGCCAAATCGCAGGCGGCAGATCAGTCAGTTGTGACTTGTGATCCACAGGCCCACTTACTGCGTGGACAACTTCAATTGCGAGAAAAGCTATTTACATTTGTCTAACTGACCATGGTCTCAGAACTAGAATCACAACATAGCCATAGAGGATCCAAAGAACTTTCTGCCAATTAAAAGCAGCCAGGGAAGAGTTAAAGACATTAGAAGACACTGCAGTAGTGTTCTCGTTGTTAAAAAAACAAACAAATGTAATATTCATGCTCACAGGTCAATGGCAGTTTAGCATATATATTTTGAACCCTCCACTCTCGTAATTTCATTTCGGTACAGCCCTTTTTGGCGCTGTAATTTCAGCGCAGGCTCTTTGGCTGGTAGCAGGAATTATTATTTTTACATAGTGCCATAGAGGCCGGTATTTTAATTACTCCATTCATGATCCATACTTTTCCCCCAATTTTTTGTAGCTTAATACAGCAAGTCCGTCATGTCGTGCCAAAACACAGCAGCGCCAAGACTTCCCCATGCCGTAAGGGCTGCGGCAAACAAGGCTTACCCAAACGGGACCTGCTGCCAAACAGCCATGCCATAACAGAGTGCGCCGAACTTTTTTAGCTGCAGAAAATGAAAAATTAACAGACGGGGCAAAGGCTGAAGCGATAATTCTGGTAATAGATATTGTTATTTACAGTACAGGGCCTTGATCCGAGAAAACCAAAGATCTGGTTTACATAATGTCGGTTTCAGAACTGCCTGTAGAGAGATACGGGGTACCCTGAAGGCAGATACGTGTCAAGAGGTAGCCAGCACAATACAATCCGATGGTCCACAAGGCTCCAGGCCCATAGTCTTGCGAATCGTCAATCTTCAATCATTTTCAGACAGTTCCTTCAATTACACCTCTTCAATGGGCCACTCTTCACTCTCCCTAATTTTTAAACTTAAGAAGGCACATTCCTGCTCCTCCTACCGCCCCACTGCAATCCTCAATTAGGATGCCAGGATATACTCCAAGGTGCTGCCAATCCCTTGGACCACGCTCCTGCCGAAATTAGTAGGCAAAGGCCTAATGGATTTGTGATTGGTCGTCATGTCCAACATAATATCAGAAAAAATTATCATTGCAACGGATCTAGACGGGCGTAAACAGGGTGCCTTTGCACTCCTCTCAGTGGATGCCGGGAAGGCATTGGACAGAGTAGATTGCAGTTATTTGAATAAGGTTTTACTTATGTTCGTTTTTGGACCCAGATGTATTCAGTTTATCATAGCTAATTAGGTTTGGCCCCACTTCCACATTAAGTTAAATGCACATTTGAGCCTACACACATCCAAACACACGAAGGGCAAGCCTACGTGCTCTTAGACTACTGCTATGGTGATTTGGCACACTTTAAATAAATGTGCAACATAGAGGGCTAAAACAAAAATGGTAATTTTGCTAATTTTCCATGGAGTTGCATATGTGGCCAATTTGCACTTCTGGCATACAACCCCATCGCAAATGCTCCTTTTTAAAAATGTTTCCAGCTGTACACATTGCACAGATCACTTTCTTTTGTCCGAGTCTGCTGTGGCGCAAACTCACTTTATTTCACACCTATTCTCTCTATGTGGGCTAGAGAGCTGGCTGAGGGGACCCTCAGTGCTGATCCTTGGGTGCACTGGTGTTCAACATAATTGGCTTGCATCCAGAAAGATGCCTCTCAGGCCTCTGTGGTGGACTTATTGTGGCATAAAGCACTGTACAAACAGAAAAAGTGTGTCATAGCCTTATCAATTACTGATTGATCAAAAGTAATTATCCAAAAATTACTGTCAACACACAGCTTAACAGAAAGGATATCAGACCGTCATTGCATACGGAAAGACAAATGTCTGGCCCTTAACTCCCTTTCTATCTTGTTTGCCACACATTCACCTCCGCCTCCTCAGTTTACTAAACTCAGCCTGCAAAGGTAGCTCAGGTTATGCCTTCTCACTATAGATGGGTATGTATTACTACCTACTCCCAAGGCACCACCCGGTCTCACCATGCACTAAAGGTCTAGCGTGAAATGCCACGGAACAGATTCTTAATCACCATTTTATCATCAAGGTGCCAGCCTTTAACAATTTTACTCTATTAGTTTGACCACTCCACTCCTTAGCAACAGCATTCACCTTTATACACAGTCTCTGTGTGGCTATGTTACGCTTGGCTCAGGCTTGAAAGACCTGCAATTAACATTCTGGAATTTGAACTCGGCTGACTCTCACAAAACATTGCTCCACCCCTGCCTCCTCCCATGTGTTTGAGGCATGTTTTTTCCTTTTTCCCCATTCTTTGATCATCCCCTTGGTCATTTTCTTTCCTCCATCAGACTATGGTCTGGTACGGGCACCAGAAGCAACTCTGCTGACAAGACTATGCGCTCTAATACTACTACGAATGTGATTTGGCACAGTATAAAAGCTGATTAACATAACTTCCTGACCCACTAGAGATGTGCAGGGAGACAAGACAGGATGTGCAATCAGGAAAACAAAAGATACAAATGAATAGGTCCAAGGATGCTAGGCTCAGAACAACACCTCCACATGCATTATCAAACTCTGCATTGCTAAGGAAGGAATCACTCTTCAATAGTATGTTGTAGAGATAAATCTCATTTTTTTATATTAAAGTTGTGTGCAAAAAGACATAAATCCAACATTTAGAGAAATTAAGACATCAAAATGGTTTGCTAAAACAGAACAATCAGACAAAAAAACAAAGATATTTACAACACACAGTGCCAAAAAAACATTTTTTGGGACAATCTCCAAATTGTGTGTGTGTAACAAACCTGACTCCTATTAGGATTTGCCAAGAAATTCACATATTGCAGTGTACATATTCAAGTCAACATTTGTGGAAAACACATAGAACAATGGTGGGTACACAAAATTATTTTTCTTGCGTAAACAGCATTAATGTGCTGTAGTTTTGGGGGGAGTAGTGCGTCTACACCAGGTGTTTCAGCCGTTTCTAGGTGGGCTAGGTGTGCCTCATCTTTAACACGGCCTTCATCAGGACGGAGTTCTGTGTAGATTGACGTCTGTGCTGCAGGGGAAGGAGACTACAGTCAGGGGGAGGTCTGAGCCAAAATTATTTAGTTTGAGTGAATCACGTGAGGTTGATGTAAAATCAAAAAGCACATAGCTTACCTATGGGTTAATAGATTTCACAGGTGCTAAATTTGAGATCTGCTAGCCGCATGGGCTGGTCTCTGCATGGTCCTGTTGCAAATAACAGAGAACGAGAGAAGCAAAGGGAGGTTGAAGCTAAACCTGTCCCCGTTTAAAAAGGCATGAAAAAACGTTTTTTATTATATGCAGGGAAAAAAAGTCTTACCTCTCGCTGGAGGTCGAAAAATGCTGATCCAGGGTGGTATCAGTGGGAAACAGACACGGCTTGCACAGCTAAAAAATATATATGGCTCAAGGTGAGTGTGGCTACCTAGTAACAACTGTCTCATATATATATAGCAGTAAGTGCAGGGTTTATTTTAAAGTACCTGTGAGGGTTGCAGCATGGGCAGCCTGTCTGCCAAAAAAGTACGAGCTGGAGCTCCTCAGGCTGCTGTGTCACAGTTGAGACTGCAGGGGCCTGACTGCAAAGCGTTGGTAACGCTGTTGCTAGGTCCCTGTAGGTATTTATATGTCAGCCATCTTGGAATGGCCCTAGGATCGAGTGAGAAACAAAATGATGGATTCTGCTCCATCCGGGGGGCACAAAAAAAGCTCAATCAATTATGGGTGTGATTAGTGTCAACGCGTGTCTAAAAAGTTAATTTAGACAATATTGTTGACAAACGGTTGTCATGGCAACCGTAAGCATTGCGGGGTGGCATTAGTTTTTTATACTCTGAGACAACATAGCTAATGGCCCCATGAGGTTGTGATTACCGAAAATACTTCATTTCAATATGTTGTGGCATGGATCACAAAATGTTTATGTGTCTCAAGAATCTCAGCAGAGAAAAACCATAATTAAGTAGGTGGACAGTTTGTATTGTATTACTAACAGCCCGAGAGGGTGAGAATTAGGGCGTGTTGCCTGGAAACTTAATACATAGTTTCATAATGACAGAAAACATTTGGAATTAACAAAGAAAGTATAGTTTTTCATGTAGGTGATTTCATACATTGACCAAAAAAAAAAAAACACACATTGTCATAATGTCTACTGACTTCTGCATTTCATGAAATGAAAAATGATCATAGTTTTAAGAAGTTCATAGCTCATATTCAATCATTGGGCATATATCACCTTGAGCCAAATATATTTTTTAGCTGTGCAAGCCGTGTCCGTTTCCCACTGATACCACCCTGGAACAGCATTTTTCGACCTCCAGCGAGAGGTAAGACTTTTTTCCCTGCATATATAAAAAACTTTTTTTCATGCCTTTTTAAACAGGGACATGTTTAGCTTCAACCTCCCTTTGCTTCTCTCGTTCTCTGTTATTTGCAACAGGACCATACAGAGAACAGCCCATGCGGCTAGCAGATCTCAAATTTAGCGCCTGTGAAATCTATTAACCCATAGGTAAGCTATGTGCTTTTTGATTTTACATCAACCACACGTGATTCACTCAAACTAAATAATTTTGGCTCAGACCCCCCCCTGACTGTAGTCTCCTTCCCCTGCAGCACAGACGTCAATCTACACAGAACTCCGTCCTGATGAAGGCTGTGTTAAAGATGAGGCACACCTAGCCCACCTAGAAACGGCTGAAACACCTGGTGTAGACGCACTACTCCCCCCAAAACTACAGCACATTAATGCTGTTTACGCAAGAAAAATAATTTTGTGTACCCACCATTGTTCTATGTGTTTTCCACAAATGTTGACTTGAATATGTACACTGCAATATGTGAATTTCTTGGCAAATCCTAATAGGAGTCGGGTTTGTTACACACACACAATTTGGAGATTGTCCCAAAAAATGTTTTTTTGGCACTGTGTGTTGTAAATATCTTTCTGTTTTTTTGTCTGATTGTTCTGTTTTAGCAAACCATTTTGATGTCTTAATTTCTCTAAATGTTGGATTTATGTCTTTTTGCATACAACTTTAATATAAAAAAAATGAGATTTATCTCTACAACATACTATTGAAGAGTGATTCCTTCCTTAGCAATGCAGAGTTTGATAATACATGTGGAGGTGTTGTTCTGAGCCTAGCATCCTTGGACCTATTCATTTGTATCTTTTGTTTTCCTAGTTAACCCTCCTGGGTAGAATAGGTTCCACACCAGGAGCCCTATTTTTTGATTCTAGGATGTGCAATCAGCCTTGCGATTCACTTCATCATTGGAACCCCTAGCTCAAAGAATTAGAAATAATAGAGCAGTACAGGTATTTTGGGGAACATCACAAACAAGCATTCTATGTCGAGACAGGAGGCGAGCATTATGTTTTATCTTCGTTATTACTGCTCCCAAAGCATTTCAAATTCAACATTTTTAAAACTTTATTAAAACTTTTTTTTGTTTCTTTCCGAGCCCTTCTGAGGGCCAAAAACAAAAAAGGTGTATAGTTTTAATGGTAAAGTAAAAATGTCTCTATGAAACTACAAGTCCCCATAATCCTCTGGTTTCTTGTGGTTCTGGCCTGTCTCCTCTTTCCAATCAGGCTTCGGCTTTGCCTAGAAGTACGTTTGTTTTTTTTTTTTATTTATAATATGCACCGGACCCGAGGGCATCAGGGCGCAGGAGAATAAGGATACGTTCAGCTTAGTTACATGGGTACATGGAATGCATAGGCAACAGTAGGTACATGAGATACATAGGGATAAACACAATATAAATTACATGAATAGTTGGATTCAAAAGTGACCACAGTAAAACAGACAGGGTGTCCAGAAGGGACTAACATAGTGGACAAATCGATGAGCAAAAGGATGTACGGTGATGGAGAGTATACATGGTCGAAGGAGTGTTTATCCGGATGGTTATGTATCATTTTCTTTTAGCCAGTTAGTTAAGTTCTGTCAGAATTTGGAAAGGGATTGGTGTTCTCTGATACCGGGAGTAGGGAGTTCCACAATTGCGCAGCTTTAACTGGGAAGCGGTGTCCCCCAATAGTGGAGAGTTGAAGCGTGGTATCTGGAGGCAATTAGAGTTGGCTGTTCTAGTCGGTCTGAGAGAGGTTTTTCTGCAGATTCTATCAGTAAGGTATGGCAGTGATCGATTATTGAGGCACTTGTATGTGAGGGTGGCGATTTTAAGTTGGATTTTTTCAGAGGTAGATAGCCATTTGTGTTTTCTTGTAGTAGAGGAGATAAGAATGGTCATTTCTATTAATCTTGAGTGCTGCTCTCAAGGCATTATTCTGGAGAACCTGTATTTTGTGGATGATCTGTTTGTTCACACCTATGTAGAGTGCGTTACAGTAATCCATTTTGGAAAGTATGAGGGCTCTAGCGAGAATAAGGCAGCTGTCAGTAGAGAGGAATTGTTTACTACCCCCGATTAATTTGTATGTGTATGCGGTAGCAGAGGCTACAGAATTGACTTGTTTGGTGAAGTTCAAGGTAGCGTCTAAATAGAAGCCTAGAGTCTTCACTTCCTTTGCTACTTTTATGTTGTTGCCATCAATAGTGAAGTTGGTGTACTCTGGGCTGAGTTTAGATAAGTGGGAGGGGGTGCCTAGGATAAAGAGCTCAGGTTTGTCGACGTTAAGGCATAGTCCATGGGTGGTCATCCATGCTTGAACGATGCCATAAATTCTATTCACCAAAGCCAGATTGACGACATAATCTCCGGTAAGAGGTAGGAGAATTTGAGTATCGTCTGCATAGTTTGTGTAGGCGATACCCAAATGGTCAATTTCGTCGAAGAGGGGTTTGGGGACTACATTGTAAAGTGTTGGTGACACACAGGAACCTTGAGGTACCCAACAGGTTATGGGAATGGGGTCTGCTGAGGCCGATGGTGAAAAGACTCATGGTCCCGTTACTCAAGAATGACTCGATCCAGGTTATAGCCTCCTTAGAGAAACGGGCTGCGGAATCTAGGTGGCTGCATGGGACTTTGTGGTAGACAAAGTCAAATGCAGCCGAGAGGTCTAGGAGGAGGAGTAGGGCTGATTGGCCCTTGGCTCTAAGCTCATCTATTTGATGAGGGCTCTAGCGAGAATATGAGGTTAGTTTCCAGGAAGTTCTGTATTTGGATGTAGGCCACTTTATCTAGAATCTTTAAAAGAAATGGCACAGTCGTGATGGGTCTGAAATTTGTGGGTATGGCAGGGTCAAGAGTTTGCTTTTTGAGTAGTGGTAATATTCAGGATTCTTTCAAATTGTTCGGGACAGTACCAGTTGTGAATGAAGAGTTGATAAGTTTGGTTATAAAGGGTGCGAGTTCTCTCGCAGCGTCCTTAATAAGTTGTGCCAGGCATTGGTCACCCTTACAATTAGACGGTTTAAGTCCCAGTATGACCACCTCCACCTCAATGACAGAGACTTTAGAGAAGCTGAAACAGGTTTCTTGTTTGTGATGCAGTGATGGTGCTATATTTTGAGTAACTTGAGGTGCTAGAAAAGCTTTCTTAAGGGCAATTTTGGTTTGTAAATTGGAGACTTTGTTGGTTAAAGCATGCTGGATGCTAGCACACCAGCTTTTATCTTTAGTGCAGTTCTCTTGTGGTACGATGGGCGTTTCCAATTCTTTTAGAATACTGAACAGTTCTTCGATACTAGATTTTGATTGTGATATTCTATTATCATACGTCTCCTGTTTAGCTAAGAGGATGTCCTCCTTATATTGGGTTGAGATATTGGTGAGATTTAGTTTGTTTTCTGCAGACGGCGAGTCTCCAAGCAGTTTCAAACTTCCTTTTGAGTAGTCTAAGTTTTTTTTAAATGAGGGGTGAACCAAGTGTTCAGGTGTTTTAACGGTTTGCTCTTCCTTAGTTTAAGAGGTGCAATATTGTCAAGGGCTGAGTTCATGATTTCGTTATACTGTTCAACCAGGGAGTTGGGGTCCACGTCGTCTGGTATGGAATTGAGCTTGGGAAGTATGAGGGGCAGCAGTTTGTCAGCAGTCATACGTTTTTTATTCCTTGTGAGGGTAGGTCATGTAAGCGGGGCGGCCTGGGCTATGGCTGGGTTAGTTGGCAATGTAAATGCTAATAGATAATGGTCTGTCCAGATCTGGGGGACAATGGATATGATGTTGACATTACAGTTGTATTCTGCTATCCAGTCAAGAGTACGACCTTTGACATGCGTGGGTAATTTTACTTTCGTAGTGGAGCCGAGTTCTTTCAAGGTCGTGGCAATTGCAGTGGAGTGGGTATCAATGTCGTTGTAACCTAGGTTGAAATCACCTAACACTAAGGTTTGTGAGGTGTTTTTTAAGTTGTTAGACAATGCTGTGGATATGTCTTCCGAGAAGGTTCCAATACGACCTGGCGGTCGATAAATAAGACAGATATTCAGCGTTTGGGAGTTGGTGGTGGGTACTTTGACCATGAGGCATTCACAGGTAGTGGGTGTTGTAACAATTCTCATGGCTAGGTTGGTTTTGGCTATAATTGCTATTCCTCCACATCGTGAGATCTGTCTGTCTGCTCGCAGGATAGCACAACTCTCACTGAAAGCACAACTCCTCTTTCTTTGTTGCTGCTTTCACAGATAAGTGAATCTTTTGGGCATTTACTAAGTAGGAGTAGACAGAGCATATTGGTGATATTATTATCACGTTTGTAAGAGTCATAACGCGCATGCGTTAGGAAAGAACTCCAATGGTCAGTGACAGAGTTACCTTTATTGTTCAAAAGCTTTGCGCTCGCATCAGCATAACCAGCTCGCATACACGAAGCCTGGGTGTTACGCGATAACGTTCCTTTCATTCCGTTTTGTTATCCTCATTTAGGAAGTCAGGCCGGAGCCGCGGGCCATCACGCTTGCGCTAGGCAGCTGGCCCCGACTTTCCCCTACTATTTAGCGAGATAAGACCCACCAGAAGTAGGTTTACATGCGTCACGGCTCGCGAGCACCCGACGGGCCTTAGGACCCCGCAGACATCTTCTCGCTCAACATCCCAGCAAGCACCGCGCCTTCATCAAACGGAGCACCTCAGAAAGGGCTCATTATTCGAGTGGCGCAGTGCGAATGCTAATACGATCAATGAGATTAGGTTTATTAAAACAAAAAGTTAATGCCCTCAGCACACTAAGCTGACACTCCGTGGGCCTTGCTAACAGCCGAGTTCCCTCCAGAAGCACATGGGATCCCAAACCAGAAAATGGCACATTATCATCAGGAGCCCAAAGTGTCCCAAAGCATCTCCCCTGAATGGAGCGCAGGAGTGGGGAGAAGAGCCTGCAGGAGAGGAAGCAGGCCACTTCCTCGGCTTCAAAAGGGTTTTAGGTGACTCATTGTCACAAGCAGTCTCAGAAGGAGTGCTGCCCCTAACTCAAAGACTGGACCAGCTGGGGGGCTATGCTTAATAAGCAAAAAGCAGAGCAGGAGAAGTCCAGAAAAAGAAGGGCACTTAGCCCAGGTTAGGGAACATCGGCACCACACCCCAAGTCAGGGGTTGATCAAGAGGGCTGTAAGAAGGCTCGGAAGAGGACCTCCTCTTTGACACCCCAAGCACAAAAGAAGGGGTAGACCGAGGACCCCAAGAGCCAGTCGACCCGGTGAGGAGGCCGAAGAAAGCCTTTCTGATGGGGGAGACCGTGCGGGGCTCTCGACCCCCTGCCCCAGGGGTGAATAATGAGGGGGAGGAAGAGGATGCTGATTACTCGCCGTACGATGAAGGCGGGGAGGAAGAGGAGATTCTGCAGGAACTCAAAGTCCCCGAACAGCCTCAAGAAGAAGAAGAGCGTCTCTTAGACATGTTTGACCCAGGAGGCAATAAGGCATCCTAGGTCCTCAGAATGGGTGCCATTGCCCTGAGTGGCAAAGTATATGGCACACCACATAAGAAGACCATTGGACATGGAAGTCTGATCAAAGATGAGGGCAGAGTGCCCTAGGACGCAGTTGCCCAGTAAAGTAACACAGAATCCAGAACTATATCCAGAAAATTGTGACCTTTGTCACGAAAGCATCAAAAGACATCAGGAAAGGAGTGGACAGAGCGTGTCGAAGATGTCAGGATAAACTCCTAGACTTGGCAGGCTCGCTCGCAAAAATCATGGATCTGGCCGAAAAGGCCACGAATACAGGCGCACCAGTAGATGCCCTAGCTCTGGGTAGCTGGGCCAAGAGGGCAGTCTCTCTATTGGGCAACACAAACTCTGCTCTTTCAGCAGAGAGAAGAGGGGTGTTGTTAAAGATAGACAACAAGCTTAGTGACCTAGCCTCTTACGAGGCGGCTGAGGGCCCAAAGGGCCTATTATTCAGGGATGCTTTTGCCAAGGAAATGGCGCAGCTTGTCGGGACATATTCCGCTCTAGAAAAAGTGCAGAGTTCCATCAGAAGAATATTCCCTGGATGGGTTTTCGCAGGGACCAGGCGGCAAAGGGGTCGGGCGTCCGGTCGTTTCGGACAACACAGAAGACCCCCCGGGACACAGAGCACAGTACTGGGAGAGCCGTCAACAAGATAGCTTCTTCCCGGCCTGAGGAGCCCGTTTCCCTAGGAATTGTAGAGGGAGAAGAGCCTACAGACAACAAGGCACACCTGGCGGTGGGTACCATACGATCTGCTACCCCAAAAGTGGGGGGCAGGACACGCATGTTTTCACATATGTTGCACGAGTTATCCAAAGAAGCATGGGTATTACAAGCAATTTCAGGCATGCGACTAGAGTTTGTGGGCGACCCCTCGCAAGTGCGAGAACCAACATCGATATTCATGCCCCAGGCGGAGCAAGACCTGCTCTTCAGCGAACTACGCAGTCTAGCAGACAAGGGAGCAATAGCGAGAGAGGGGGACAGGAGGACCAGAGTTTCCTCAAACATATTCCTAGTGCACAGGGGACAGAAAGTAAGACCAGTGATAAATCTGAAGCGTCTGAATGAATGGGTGGTGTATCGTCACTTCAAGATGTAAGGGATACACCTCCTGCGAGACCTGCTCAGGACAGGAGACTGGCTCGCCCGGCTAGACCTCAAGGACACATACCTCACTATCGCAATAGCGATAGAACACCGAAAATACCTTTGTTTCCGATGGGGTTCGGAGATCTGGAGCTTCACGTGCCTCCCCTTTGCTCTAGCGTCCGCTCCATGGGCCTTCACTAAGATTATGCGACCAGTGGCAGCAGCCATTCGAGAGAGAGGGATCAGAATCGTTCTCTACCTGGACGATATCCTCATCCTGGGGCAGAGCGCCGCCAACCTTCAAGAACATGCCACATTGGTATGCAACCTAGTATCCTCTCTCGGTTTCGCCGTGAACACAGAAAAGTCCGACCTTCGCCTCGCGCAAAGCACAGAATTCCTAGGGTTCGTTATAGATACCAGAAAGGCCTCACTCGAGTTGCTAACACCTTTGTGAGGATAAAGACTTTGCTGTTTGAGAGCTGTTTTTCCTTTTATCTATCTCCTCATCTGTGGTGGAGTTAAATAGGTCACCACCCCCAAAAGGCAGGTTCAATATGTGTTCCTGGACATCCGGGTTAAATTTAGCAGCCTGGAGCCAGGCTGTCCTTCTCATGTCCATGGCTATGTAAATGGCCCGGCCAGAGGTGTCAATGTGGGCCACGGTGGACTCCATGATGTCTTGTGCCACCATTTTAGCCTCTGCCAGTCCCGCCTTGAAACGTGACTGGCTCTGCACCAGAGGTTCTAGAAGGAAGTCCGCTATTTCCTGCCAAAGACTCTGGTTAACGGCTGCCAACATGGTGTCTGCGTTGGCTTGACGAAGATATGATATGATATGGCATTTATAACGCGCCTATACACAAGTGTTTCAAGGCACGATGAGGCAAGGGAGGGGGAACAGAGGGAAGACAGACAGCGATCCTACTAGGCCAGGTGTCATTCAGATCGCGCAAGTGCATGGGAAGGGGAAAAGGGGAAGTGCAGGCGAGAAGGGGAGGGGATAGTGCAGTACATGGGATAATAGAATAAATAACAGCAAGTAAAAGTACGGCCAACTGGTGGCAAGTGCAGACATCCGGTGTCAAGTGCCGGTAGTGGGACTGTAGGGATACAGAAACAATCCCCAAGTGTGGGGGTTGCCAGGAAGGCAGTGCAGGTGTGCGACTGGCGGGGGAAGTGGACCTGGGCCCGAGATCAGAAGGTGGCCAGGTAACCAGTGCAGTTTCAGCCAGGAATTCAGCAGGGGAGAGGGGGAGAAAAAGCAGAAGCAAAGAGAAAGGTTTGAGGTGCTTCCGGAACCAAAGATGATTCTCCTCAAGTTTCAGTGAGGCAGGGAGGCTGTTCCAGGGGGAGGCCCCAGCCGAAGAAAGATCTACCACCAATTTGTTGCTTGGCGAAGCGACTAACCCTGAGGGAGTTGGAGGTGAATGAGCGAAGAGCTTGAGAAGGAAGATATTTAGGAAGAGAGAGTTGAAGGTATTGAGGCCCCAGGCCACGGAAGGCCTTGTGGATAAAGGGTTTTGAACTTAATCCTTGCATCCACTGGGAGCTAGTGCAGAGATTTCAGTCCTGGAGAGATACGAGCCCTGGGCTTGAGGCCAAGGACAAGTCTCGGAGTCCTGTTCTGGATGAGTTGCAGAGGGCGGAGAGTAGAAGCAGACAGATTTAGAAAGAGGCTGTTGCAGTAGTCCAGCCTAGAGGGGGAAGGAGAGGAAAGGAAGAATACCTCTGAGGAGGTGCAGCTGGTAGTGTGACTTCTTAGATACGTCAGAGATGTGGGGAGAGAAGGAGAGTGTGGAATCGAAGATGACCAAGGTTTTTAGTCTCAGAGGTGGGAGGAGGAAGAGAGCCAAGAGAAGCCGGCCAGAGAGTGACAGGAAAGGACAGAGTGGGTGTGCAGATGAGGAGAATCACAGTGTTACTGGCATTAAGGCAGAATCATTGGTGGCACACCACTCCTGGATGGCGGACAGACAGAGATGAGAGAGGGAGAAGAGGTGGCTGAGGGTAGCCTGAAAATGAGCCGAGAGTCATGCGTATAGCACTGGAATTGGGGCAGAGCGCGGCAATGCAGTGGGCAAGAAGTGCTAGGTATTTGTTGAACAGCCAGTGAGAGAGGCTAGACCCCTGGGGAACACCACAGGTAGAGATAGGACCCAAGTTGAACCTGGGAGGGTCGATCAGAGAGGAAAGAAGTCAGCCATGCCAGGATAACATGGTTGTCAGTGTCAAAGGCAGAAGAGAGATCAAGTAAGATGAGGACAAAGGGGGTGTTGGAATCAAGGTTGGAGAACAGGTCTTCACAGATGTTCAGGAGAGCAGTTTCCATGCTTCTGGCAGCTCTGAAGCCAGGCTGATGATCATGCAGACAACCAACAGTTTCAGTGTGAAGATTGAGCTGGGAGATGGCCAGCTTTTCTAGGAGTTTGCCCAGATAGGAGTGATGGAGATAAGGTGATTGTTAGCCAGGCAAGACGGGTCTGCAGAGGGTTTCTTAAGAAGAGGGTGCACACGGGAGTGCTTCAGGGGGGGGAAGGGAAGACTCCAGTGGTGAAGAAGTGGTTGCAGAAATCATTCAGAGCAGGAGCCAGGGAATCAATGTAGTCCTTGACTGTTTGAGGAGCAGGGATGAACCTGTTTTGACAAGACTTTCATAGATCGGACTTGTCTAGAAACCTCATCTGGGGAGAACAGGGGAAAGGCAGAGAAGGAGGGAGGAGAGGTGGCCGAAGAAGGGCCAGAGGAAGAACAGGGAGGAAGGGGAGAGGAGGAGAGGACAGGATGATCTGAGTTTTAGAGACGAAATGAGAAGCCAGAGCCGCGCAGAGGGCCTGGGATGGGACAGCAGAGGTAGAGAGTGTGGCCAGTTCCTTGCAGATTTTAAAGAGTTCAGCCGAGTTGTTAGATGCCGCAGAGATGCGGGCTTGGATGTGGGCTCTCTTCTTGGTGAGGGACAGAGAGCCGGTATTGCCTTTAGAGCATGCGGCATGCCAGTTTGTCAGAGGATGTACCAGAAGCACGCCACTTCTTCTCAGCCAACCTGCACTTGCATTTGAGGGTGACAAGGTTTGAGTCGTACCAAGAGTTGCACTTGGCTTTGGGCTTCAAGCGGATCCTCTTGACAGGGGCAAGAACATTGAGAGTGAGAGGGCGCTAGAGGGCCAACCAAGATGGCCGCCTTGGTGTAGGCTCCCGATCAGCCCTGCATCAATCCTGCATAATCCTTGCTGTTTTCGGTGTTTCCACGTATTCCTTCCACGTCCCCGGTAAAACGACGATCCACAGCTGCCTGCACGCGAAATTTGGAAGAAAATCGGCCGCTCCAAGACATTACACGGCCGGCAGGGTCTGGAGGCCAAGCTGCGTCCTGCAGGCCTACCGGGCGCGGGCTAGAGTGCGGCCGCTGACGCCCCCCTAGAGAAGCCCGGAGACTTCCTGCACGGAGACCTGGCGTGCTCAACAAGTGAGGCGTAACAGAGACGCCCCCCCGACAGAGCTGCGAAGGATCCGGTGTTCCCGCCAGGTACCGGTCGCCGTGAGGACACTGTCGCCGGAGCCCGGGAGGCTGGGCGCGAGGCTACCGGCCACCGTCACCCCATCCACACCCCCCCCCCATCCGAAGATCAGACAATACGCACCAGAATCCAGCGATTCGTCGCAAACGGTGATGATCAGGGTGGTCCGGTGAAACCCGGGAGGGCCGAAGCGCAGACACGATCCGGACAGCCCCGAGTACGAGCGGACGGCCACGTGTGGAGGTAAGGAGCGGGAGGGAGGTCGTAGCCATCCCTGTTCCGTGTAGACACGGACTCGGGCCTCCCTCCCCCCCCTGCGCCTGTGCGCCTCGGAGGGCAGGCCCGCCTGACTGCCGCGGGGGACCGCATTTCGCCAGCCCATAGGCGGCCCACCTTCTCCTGGCCCCAACAACAGCAGCATGGTGAGTTGAACACCAAATCGGAACAGAGTCCCGGAGCGACTCCCCGGCGATATCGGGGGTCCCCCATCCTCTTCCAAGTAAATAAACCTTAATAAATATTTCAAAATACCCGCTGATACAAGCACGGACCCCCCCGGGACAGCACGCTGCATCACCTCTGACACGGGGGTCCCGTTCCAGGAGACCCTCCCCCACCTTTCTTCCCCATCAGGAGGGAACAGAACTTGGCAAGAGCAAGAGCTTTGCTTTTTGAGGTGACTCTTCGCCCCATCTGGTTCTCGGGACCAGTACTCTCAGGACACTACGAGAAATCCTATTCAGTGAAGAGCCCCCGGAGCACCCTGGGCAGGGCGGACCGCGCCCCACCAGCCCCCTCCAAACCCTCAGTCAAGATGGGAAAATACAATAAATCCCAGAGGAAACTAAACTTTGACGGCAGCTCAACCCCAAAAGCACTCCTCATTCAGGAAGACCAGGCGCCCTCTTCAGCATGTCCGATCCAAGAAGAGGAATCAGTTAATCCGTCTGAAATCAAAGAAATCCTTCTGGACTTGAAGAGCGGCATCGGTAGCCTGAATAGCAAAATGGATGGTCTAGCTTCCAAAGTAGACTTGATGCAACATCGTATGGACTCACACACTGAACGCATGAATGAAATGGCACAAAAGGTGTCTAATCTCGATGATAACTCCTCAACCCTCACAAGCAAAGTCTTGCAACTTGAAAGGCAAATTAAATCTATTATTGATA
Organism: Ambystoma mexicanum; assembly: GCF_040938575.1. Classification (NCBI taxonomy): domain Eukaryota; kingdom Metazoa; phylum Chordata; class Amphibia; order Caudata; family Ambystomatidae; genus Ambystoma; species Ambystoma mexicanum. Next base: position 748,056,699 of record NC_090937.1, read on the forward strand.
AATGCGAGGATTTGGAGGGCCGATCGAGAAGGAACAACCTATGGATAGTGGGAGTGAGAGAACACCAAGTGCAAGGGAAAATGGAGGACTTTGTGGAGTCCCTTTGCATATCCCTATTTGGTCGCGACGCTCTATCCCAAACCTTCATAATTGAGAGAGCACACAGGGTACCCTCGTCCAGACCGGCCCCAGGCTTGCCACCCAGGCCAATCGTAGCGAGACTTCTTAACTACAGGGATCGCGATTCCATCCTTCGGCTGGCCAGAGAAAAAGGCAAACTACTGCATGAGGGGGACACAATCCACTTTTATCCTGACTTCTCCCCGGCGGTCCAGGCTAAGCGGAAAACATTCGCCAATGTTAAACAGAGACTTAGAAGCAGTCAAGTAACTTATTCAATGCTATTCCCCGCAAGGCTTAGAATACTTCACGAGGGGAAAGTTCACTTCTTTCATTCCCCCGAAGAAGCCAATACTTTTTTGGATCAACTGGGTTGTCCAGTACAGAACCAGGCTCGGCCAAGACCTCAAAGAGACAGAAACCTCAGGAATCCTCCATAAAACAGTGGAACCACATGGTTCATGGCAGGCATAGTCACGTTGCAGAATACACCGGATCACATACACTATACGTAAGTCGGGGCTGAATCACCAGGGAAGCCCCTGGTGCCCCTAGCACCTCGAACGTTGGGGTCACTTGGGAAGCCCCGAGCGCCCCTAGCACAGCCACTGTTAAGTTGTTTCGTTCCAAGTGGAGCTTGCTCCGCCGAGGTGAAGTTTCACCCCCCGACATGGTGGCTCCAGGGGTTATTTTGGTTATCTGTTGGTTCATGAGGGACCTCTCGGTGGGCCAGTTGAGGGTTGCCCACCCTTCAGAGAGTAACGTCTCGGGCCTGTTGGGGTTAGCCCGCGGTTCGAGCCCTCAGTTCATTGGGAAAGTTCAGCGCCTCCAGATCCCGACCATCCTGCTTCTCACCCGCTCTTAGCCCATCATCTGCACCGTCGCCTCAGCCGGGCTCCCCACCCTTGAGCATTGACCCTGGCACCAGTCCGAGCATAACTAGTCCTTCGCAGTCCACTGAAATGGCAAAACTAAATCACCCCATTCAATGTCTTAACGTGGATATAAGAGGCGGCAATATCCCCGCTAAATCCAGAAGAATTCTGCATTACCTCAGACGCCACGAAGTGGACGTGGCTTTGATCCAAGAGACTCATCTCACCCCAGGGAAGGATCATCAGTGGGCCAAGAGCTGGGGTTGTCGCAGATACATCTCATCCTTCTCCACATACTCGAGAGGAGTCGCGATTCTCATACACAGGAGGCTCAGTTTCAGGCTACTTCATACGTCAAAAGACAACGAAGGAAGAGCGATTCTAGTGTGTGGCATCATCGCAGGTCAGAAAATGACTTTAATTCATACGCGCCGAATATGGACGGCCCCGACAATTTCAGTTGGGTGCTAACTCAGCTCTCCACTCACGACCCTGCAACAATTATCTGGGGTGGGGACATGAACACTGCTTTGGACCCTACAAGAGATGGATCAAAGGCCTCACAACAACCGCCCTCCAAGGCCTGTCTCCAAATAAAGGAAATATGCAAAGCATTTGATCTCCAAGACATATGAAGAGTCTCTAATGGGGAGCTGCGAGATTTCACCTTCCATTCTGCAGTCCACAACTCAAGCTCCCGGATCGACTATTTCTTCACCTCCAAAAATGGCCCCCTGACATGTGGCCGGTGTTGTATCCACCCGAGAACGCTCTCAGACCACTCACCACTTTTCCTTAAATTTATGCCATCCAACCCCAAACCGCCATTACAACGCTGGCGCTTTAAAGGGGGCTCGCTACGTGATGAAGTCTTTGCCTCTGAATTGAAGGAAGAGATGGACGCATTTCTCGAGGCCAACCTGGGCTCGGTCCCCTCTGCAGGCACCATCTGGGAGTCTTTAAAATGTTTCATTAGAGGAGTATGCCACGCCAAAGAAAATGGTATCCTCAAACTCATAAAGAGCAAGCTCAAAACCAGCGAAGACAAATTAAAGCATCTTGAAACCCAGAACACGAACATGGCCAACCCGGAGTCCGCTGCAGCCCTGAAAATAGAACTGCAAAAATTCAATGCCGCAGCAGATCGAGAGGTCCAATTTTTAAGCCGCCCCAACCAAGTCCGCCAATACGGCGAGGGCCAAAAACCAGGTGCCCTTCTGGCGAATCTAATCAGAGCCGACAAAAAACAGTCCCAAATCGAAAGGATCCGAACCAAGCAAGCCGAGGTGCTCCACACTGACGAAAAGATTGCAGAGGAATTCAGTCGATTCTACCAGGATCTCTACAGTGCTAAACTTCCAAAAGACTCAAATGCCCCACTGGAATATCTAGAAGACACAGAGCTCTACTGGATCGAACAACATCTACGCGAACCACTGAATGAGCTGATCTCACAAGACGAGATTAGAGCAGCCATAAAGACCCTACCCTCTTCTAAGTGGCCGGACCCCGACGGCCTAACGGGAGAATTCTATAAAGCCTTTGCAGATACCCTGGTTCCTCTCCTGGCGGCTGTGTACGAAGAAGCGCTGGAAGTGGGGACTCTCCCTCACTCCTCTTGTGAAGCAATACGACCTTCGGCATCCGGAGAATGTCCGGAATCATCGAGGCACTAGACCCCACAGATCAGGCAGTTGCGGTCCTACTAGACGCCGAAAAAGCGTTCGATTCAGTGGAGTGGCCGTTTATGTTCTTGGTTCTCACCAGGATGGGACTGGGTGCCCGTTTCATCAAACTCGTCTCGCTCCTGTACACCAAGCCACAAGCTAATATCATTGTAGGCACCGCAAAAACAGCTTCAATAGACCTGCAGCGGGGAACAAGACAAGGCTGCCCGCTTTCAGCTTTAATATTCGCCCTGGTAATGGAACCACTAGCCTCCAACCTTCGTGAGCTCCGACAACAGAGGGGTCTCATCATCGGCCCACACAGGCTCAGTTTCCCTATACGCCGACGACGTGGCGCTTTTCATACGAGACCCCGAAGTTAACCTGAACCCAGTCATGAGGGAAGTCATCAAGTTTGGGGCGGCCTCTGGCTTAAAAATCAATCATGCTAAATCAATCAGTCGTCTTTCCACTGACTCGTGCCACAAAGCAGTTTGCAGCGAATTCAATGTCACATGGAAGTCCGCCAGGGTTCGGTACGAGGTGTTTCGTGATAATTACGAGGAAGCGGTCAAGTCCCTTCAAGACAAGGTCTCACGCTGGAAGTCACTTCCACTAACACTCTGGGGGAGGGCCTCCCTGGTTAAGATGGTGGTCCTGCCTAAACTTCTGTATCTTTTCAACAACATTCCTCTGTTACTACCGCAGACCTTCCTGAAAAGACTGAAAAGCTTGGTCCTCGAGTTGCTCTGGGCGGGCAAACCAGCCAGGGTGGCACACTCAATATTGACCCTTCCCGTGTCCAACGGGGGGCTAGCCCTTCCGGACTTGGAGAAATACTTCTGGGCAGCTCAGGCACAATACCTCAGCCGCTGGTATGCGACGCAAGCAGTCCGCCCTCATGTACAAGTGGAACGCGCCCTGGCGACTCCCAACTTCCTGACTGCAATGGTCTTTGGCCGGATTCCCGTGCCTTCCCCCACGATGAATGTGGTACTCGTGACGTACAAGGCCTGGAAGACCCTAGCCCATAAACTAGGGGTGCAAAAAAGGTACTCTCCACTCTTACCAGCCAAGTTCATTCCTGGAATCCCCCTAACTTCAGAAACGGTCTTTCACCAGTGGGCCGACAAGCTGCACATACAATCCCTAGGGGACCTTTTTACTGAGGAGGGCTTCCTAACCCCAGACCAAGCGAAAATGAAAGGGGGCAACACTGCACTGGACGTATTCCTCTATTTTCGGACTCTATACACTCTGCAGACCTTTCTACCGGACCTCCCGTGTCAACCGCCAACCTGGCAATTGCTGCATGACGTTATTCAGGCACGAGGTGAAGGCAGACTGGTGTCGCAAATTTACAAAGCACTATTCCCGAGTGCGACCCCCGCCAATACAGGGGCAAAAACCAAATGGGAAAAGGCACTAAACACAGTCATTTCAGAGGAGGATTGGGGCTACATCCTGAATCAGACTCAGAAGATCGCACTCAATTCACGTCTCAAACGCATCCACTTTAATTTCCTCCACCAAACCTATTACACACCTGAAAAAATCAACAAACATCACCCTGACACGCAAGCGGAGTGCAAGAGGTGCGTATTATTATCCGCAAACTTTGTCCATCTGTCCTGGGAGTGCCCTGAAGTGGCTCCCTTTTGGAACCGGGTGTTGGACACGACAACGGCGATTGTAGGAGAAGCAATACATCAGAGACAAACAGCAGGGTTGCTAGATATGACGAGGCTGCCGTCCGCCCAATCAAAGAAGTTGACTGGTATTCTGCTGACACTTGCCCGTAGGAGAGTCGCTATGGCATGGGGCCGGGGTCCCCCTCCATCCTACGCAGCCTGGCGTAAGGACTTACTCTACTACCAAGATGTAGAATCAGACTTTATAAAGCTCCTTCCACAACACGCACGCCCACCCGACATATGGGGCCCACTGACAATATTCTTGATGAACGAAGCAGAGGCCCTTTCAGTTGGTACATCGGAGACCGGCGACACACCTTTGAGGCAATCTCAGCCCTGACCAAATTTTCCTCTAGTCATGGATCAGGAGTGAGAGGAAGATTCCCCTCGATGACATTGTTTTGGTGTAACGGGTGAGGGAGGCGGGTGAGGGAGGCGGGTGGGGGGGGGGTGGGAGTTTGGTTGGGAGGGCTCAAAGCGGCGGCGCAAAGTTAAAGTCCACCCTAATGTGGGTGTGTTTTTGTATGGTGTGTTAAATACCAAAAATAAAGTTTAAAAAAAAAGAACATCGAGAGTATCAGATATAGCAGAGTGGAGCATGGAAAGGGCTGTGTCAGGGTGTGAGTCAGCCAAAGAGAGAAAGGGGGGTGAGAAAGTGGCAGCGAAAGCCTCAACTGACACACGCTTCATGGGTCGGATGACCGAGATGGTGGGTGGCGGTTCTGGATTTGTCTTGGCCTGGCGGGTAGAGAGGGTGAGCTGGGAGGAGAGGAGAAAGTGATCACTCCAGGAGAGAGGAGTGGTGAGAGGGATAGAAAGGGGAAGGTCTGGAGATCAGAACATCAGGGTGTGCCCTGCAGAGTGGGGCCAGAGGGGAGGAGGGAGAGAAAGAGAAAGAGAGAGAAAGAGAGAGAAAGAGAGAGAAAGAGAGAGAAAGAGAGAGAAAGAGAGAGAAAGAGAGAGAAAGAGAGAGAAAGAGAGAGAAAGACACACACACACGCAGGGCTTGCGAAAGAGTCCAGAGGAAGGACAGGAAGCATTCAGGTGGATGTTGAAGTCTCCAAAAAGGAGGAGTTGAGTGGTTGAGACCAGGAGGGAAGAGGAGATGTCCGCCCACTCGGAGAGGAAGAAAAAGATCTGACCAGGTGGTCGTTAGATAGTAGCCACAGTAAGGGAATGGCTGGGAGAGAGATAGAGAGAGCCTGCAGACTAGGCATTCGAAAGAGGAGTAGACCTGCGTAGGAATGACAGAAGGCAGGAATCCACTCGGGCAAGATCAGGGCTACAACCCCTCCGGAACAGTTGGACCTGGGCGCGGAGAGGATCTTGTAGGCGTCGGGGAGGAAAATGTAAAAGCTTGTGACAGAGCTGGCCGTGAACCATGTCTCGAGGTCAAGTTCCTCCAGAAGGCAGCAGATGTCGGAGGAGTGTTTGACAGCTGAGCAAAAGAGTGGCAATATGGTTGCCGTCCTTGAAAGCCTTCCGGGGAGGGGTACAAATCAGAGGAACGCCCTGAGGAGGTATAGAAGACGCACGGGGGGGGGGGGCAAAAAAGGAAGGAGGAGAGGGCAAGGTAGCCAAGGAGGAGGCAGCAGGGGGAGGCAAGGAAGCCGTGGAGGGGGAAAGGGGGAGGGAACGGCAGGAGACAAAAGGAAATTGATGAGATGCGGGAAGCTTCTATCGAAGAGGAGAAGATTGGCCTGAGGGCCTTGGACCAGGACAGTACTAAGATGCAGCGAAGCGTTGGAATAAAGCTTTTTCCTGTACGCCTCCAAGATCTTCTCCTCCTTTCCTAGCAGTGCCGCTGACAAGGAAGCGGAGGACGACTGAGGCTTGGAGTGGAGTGATGCCACAGAAATCACCTAAGAGTGTGGCTGAGGATGGGCCGACAGCAAGAGTGTATCCCCCTCAATTTGCCTGTACTTGGCGTCCAGGTCTCAATTGAGCGGCTGGACCAAGTGGGGCTTGAGCCACCCCTTTTTGACCAAGGCGACAACGTCCTTCTGCATCGGGATCCCTGTTCTAGCCGCGTGGCGTAGCGTGAGGACCTCAGCGAGCACCCCTTCCGCTGGTTGCTCGACCTTGGGTTGAGGGAGGCCCAAGTACTCTGCCAGCCGTGCAAGACGTTTGTGGAAGGCCTTGGCTGATGGTGTGTCGGGGTCCTCTTCCTTGTCCGTGTCCGCCGGGGTGTCCGGTTGGTCCGGCACCGGTGGAAGGGCGCTGGAAGCCAAAGGCTTAGGTGTGGGGACCAGAGCCAGAGGCTGCAGCGGAGGCTGGTACGGAACCGCCTGCGCGATCGGCTGGGGGGCCGGAGCGGGCAGCGGGAGCTGCACTGGGGCATGTGGCGCTGGAGCCATGGGAGGAATGACTATGAGTGCGGGCAGAGGGACCGGAGAGAGCAAGTCCCTGATGGCATCCCTGAGGATATCCCCCATCCGATGAAATCTCATGAGCCTGAAGAACCTTTCAAAGAACCTGTCCTTGCAGGCCGGAGGAGTGGTAGGTGCTATTGACAGGGTAGCGGGCGGCTGCTGGGGCCGTTGCATGACCCGACTATATGGCCGCAGCGGGAACCTGCCCAGTGCAAATGATGGATAGGCTGTAGGCCACGTACCTGGTTGACACCAGTTCCACAATGACACTCGCTCCTCCACCTGCTCCCTTCCTTGGTGCAGTATCTGATGGGTGCCCATACTGTCTGGTGCAGCGGCCATCTTAACGAGCTGCCTTCCAAATGCCAACGTCATGTTGCTTGCCTCACTGGGCCCAGCCTCGTCCAGGACTCTTGAGTGTGTATCATGAGGCCTACCCTGCACCTCAGGTCGAGACCTGGTAGGCGTTTAGCCTTCGGCGGAGTTGCCGGCAGTGTATAGGCGCCCCCCTCTGACCTGTTGCCGGTACAAGGGCGTAGCCCCTCGGGTGAACACCTGGTAAAAGAACCTTCCGGTCCCACAGCACTCACCGGGAGGGTCTGCTGACCCCTTGGCCTGTCGGCCGGTAGCTGGATTAGCCTCGGTACTCGTGCAGGTATGAGAACCTGAGAGGTTCCTCCCGTTCGGGCGAGTCCTTGGGAAGGCGTCTCCCTTGCGGGGTATGCTGGAAAAGAGCAGCCTCAACCTTGGGCGTTGATCGATGTTTGACAAAATCCTTCAGATCCTCTGGAGGCGACCTCTGGAAGAGCTGTCCTCCACCTAGCCAGTCTGTTCTTCGAAGAAAGCGCGCTGCACGCGGTATAACCATGCTAGTTGTGGTCGGGGCCAAGGCAGCAGAGGCAAAGGGCATGGGGGTCTGGCGTAGGAAAGGGGCCCTTCGCAGGCTGGACACCTGCTGAACCCTGTTGAAGTTGACATGCGCCGGGGAGGAGCGTGGCACCTGAGGACCAAGTACCTGAATGAAAAAGGACAAAAAGACAGAAGAAGAATCCACGCATGGAATTACATGGCCGAAGCCAGACCCAGGAGCGCTGGTGAATTCGACCCGTTCCCGGCGATGCGAAAAAGGGGACTGAGGTGTGGCGCGGGGGGGGGGCGGAGTCAGGGCAGCGCATGCTCCCAGGGCCATACCCCTGCGCGTCTCTGAATTTAAAGGGGAAGACGGTTTTTTCAGTGATAAAGGTTCCGTCTCCTGTCCCCAGGAAGGGACGCCCATGCAGTATGAAGGAAAAGGGACAGGACGTAAGAGTAAGTCTGAAACTTTTAGAGGTCATGTTCCATGGGAAGCAGGTTGGATCACCTCACATCCAGAACTGAGCAAAAGATCAGTGCTACTATCTTATTTCCAAGTAATGGAATAATATATTTGCATCTAACCAATATAATGAAGGATACAAACTTAAGAAAAACTAGAGATGAAGATATGGGCATTGGACACAATTGCACGTTCTGGTAAAACACCCGTTAGTTCTAGGCCAGAGAGGTTGATATTTTCAAGTTGGGTTTGTGGCCAAAGGATTGGCAGACTTTTGTGGAGGAAATTATTTCAGAAGTAATGATTCAATTAAGTGACTGCCATTGCAGGGTCTTTGAAAGAAATGTTGTACCCTTCGGAACAAGCCAAGATTTAGCAGGGTACATCATTGCCTAGTCCACCCTCAGGTTGCAAGCAATTTCTTAGAAGCCTCAAACTTTTCTGCACCTTCTGGACCCAGCATGAAATAATCAATTTCTAGTCACTTATCACATCTGATCTCAAAACTGCTTTATTTAAAGTGACCCAGTTCCGCAGGTTAGGCAATCCAGCATGTACAAACCAAGATACCACCAGAACTGGTTCAGGGAACCAGCAAGTTGTGTGCATGCTCCACCAGGAAGTGTAGTGATAAGATTGGCTTGTGGGAGAATTTTAGGCAGTGGAGCTTCCAGAAATTCCTTCAATGTCTCAAGCCTGATCAGTGAGGGGTTTTAACTTCTTGTTCCAGCCATTTTGAGGTTTCAGTCCCTTTAGTCAGATCATCTTCGCTGGGCTATGATGTTTTTCAACTTTCTAAGTACGGTCAGTCAGTTAAATAAGGCAAGGCTGGATGTTGTCCACCCTGGAGGCAATGCCTTCTACTGGAGTGATAGTTTGGAGAGACTCGATTCCAGTTCCTTCATGATTTCCTTTAATTAGCATCCATTACCACCACAGGGGAGGCTGCACTCTATTCCATGACTGCAAGGTTATTTTTGTTAGGCTTAAAAGTTTATTGATGCAGATTGGTTATCTCTCACTGCAGTATTTTCTATGTCCTGGTCATTGCAGTACTAAGGGAGCTTGAGCTGCTGAGGGTTTAACTTAAATATGCTGCACAGTCGGCTATAAGAAATCTAGCACCATTTGTGCACAGTATCTCAGTGTTCAAGGACCAAAAGAAGAGTATGAAATGCAGAGTAATATCTCTTCTCACAGTATAACCCCCATGGAAGCATTCCTTAGTGTTAACACCTATTCATAATCAAGTCTACATCAGAAGGTAGGGAAATCTCAAGTCCGTCTCCATGTTTTCCCCAGCGATTTATGCAGACAAGAGTTTGCTGTCGGGCCAAAATGATCGCCTTTGAAATGCACCATAAGATCCATGTATTTCACAGTTATGGAGATTGCAGAGGTAAGGAAGTGAAACACATACTGATTACTGGCCACAATTCATATGCCTAAGGAGAGCGGTGAGTAGAGCAACAGACAGTATAGTGGGCGAACTGGTGTGGTTATCCCTGCTACAATTACACTTCTAGGCCACTCACCATAACACTAACACTGTCAGATTGGTGTCAGCACTGGTAGCTGTGATGAATCTAGAAACGTCATCATTGCCTCCCCCAGGCAAACTTACTCCCAAAATGACCAGGGAAAGGCAGCCACTAACTCACCCTGACCCTGGGGGTGGCTGTCTGAGGGAAGACCATATGGTGGGGTTAGGGGAAGACAACCCTCATGGGAGGAAGGTAGGAAGGTGGACTAGCTAGTTGGAACATGGTGTCCCCTTTCCACCCAGGGTATGACACCAACCGTAATATAAAACCAGTGCATTCAGTCCAGACTGACAACAAGGCTCTTTCATATCTTTGTAGTAGAAAGACAGAGACAAAGAAGAGCACTAGAGAAATGCAGGGCACTGAAACTGGGAGCCAGAGACGTGCTCTAGTTGGTGGAAGGATCCGGTAGGTGCCGGGACATTTAAAAACATCAAGCTTCAAGAAACAGAGAACCACTACTCACGACACGGGGCGGGAAAACGCAAAGCAGCAAGTTGCACCGAGGAGCAAGGAAGCTCCTGGAGGCGCAGTCACGAGAGGCTCGGGAGCCGGAGGTTCGCTGCATAGAGACGGTGAGCAGAGGAAGCTGAGGAACGAAGGCAGAGGCATCTTGGGTACTAGAGACCCAACGAGACGCCAGCAAGAGGAGGAAGCTAGCCACTGTGAGATTTGCAGACCACAGAAAATGCTGAATCTGCCAGGAGAGACGATTGACCCCAGAGAAGGGAATTGGGGTGCCAGGGCGTACACTGCACAATTGCATGAACTGGTTGAACCGGGGCAGGGGAGCTGGGACACCAAGTCAATTGTTCAATGAAGCAAGTGAAAGCAGGTCGAGGACCCAATGTTTGAGTGAAGAAAATATAAAAGCATGGCACTGTTACACATTAAGAAAGTCCTGGCAAGAGTACACCAGGCAAACTTATTGTGAGCCTGGGACCTGCACCCAATTGTGTTAAGACAAGTGTTTGGAAATGAAGGAGGAGAGCGTACCACACTGACAGAGGAGGGTCTGGGACTCACTCTCAAGCCTGCCAAGAATCTACATATAAACTGAGCAAATCAAGAGGAGGGAGTCATCCTCTTGCATGTGTGAAATCCAGGGGAAGGGAGTCATTCCCCCTGGAGTTGGAACTTGAACATTGTGACTAGGGCAAGGGAGGCATTCCCCTGGTGATTGAAAATTGTGTACTGTGAACATTGCAACCAGGGGAAATGTGCCAAACCAAAGGGTGTCTAGTCCTCAGGGACTTTTCATGCACGAGGCCAGGAAATTGCCATTGCTTTTGGATCCAGTTCCTGGGGGTGGACCAGTGCGGGAGGATCACCTGGGTAAGGGGTATTCGGGGAGTGGTAGTTAGGCAGCCGGTGGCAAGATGCAGTATTCCTCCCTCTCCCGTACCCATGATCCCTCCTATTTCATACGATACTCTGGTGTCCCAGCCCCCCCCTTTCCACGCAAACACTGGGCCGAGGAAGAGGGCGACAGTGATCATGCCAACTCTTACACATTGCATTGGACATGTCCCGCTAATTGGGTCAGGCACTTGACTCCAAGTGCATTCATATGATAATAATTAGCTCTCCTCACACGAATAAAAAGCGGAACGTAGACACACTCTGAGCAAGGTGGAACATGAGTAAGAGCAGAACTTACGAGGTGAAGACAAACCTACTGGAGCAGAGCAACAGAACGAGGGACGAGAATCACGGGTGAAGAACCCCAGGAGTTCCCTGCAGGAGGTTGTTGCGTCCAAAAGGCAGCGAAAGACATGTGGAGAAGACCAAATCCCAAACTAGCTGCATTGTGTTTCAAGGACGCCAGCAAAACCTCCCAGGTGAACGGCAGAGTTGAGGAGGTGTGGCCAAGCCTGTGGTACTAACCTTGACTCGTAAACTGGAAGACAGTAAACACAAGAAAGAAACGCACACAGCCGGTGAGTTGGCAAGCGACTTGAGAGACCTGTGTGTGCTAAAGAAAGATCGAAGTGGCAACATAATATCGCACAATGGAAGGCTGCATGTGTGTGGATGAGACGCGACAAAAGGCAGACCTGCAAATGAACCTTGAAGTAATGATGGCTGTAATTTCAGCAATACTGAGTAATGGAGTGGTCCGGCGAAAGGAAGTAGCCCACTCAAATGTTTCTGTAAAAACTGAAAGGTTTGTAGTGATAAAGTGTATGAACTGTAAAAGCGAGGTGATTGAAAATGACCCAGAGAAAAGGGGAGTGATAAAAGATGAACGTTGAATTTTGGTGCATAATACAGTGAACTGCCCAGACCAGGAAGCACTGGGACAAATAGTTTGAGTTCTAAGCTGGAATGTCGAAGTGGTCCTGCAGAGGTCTGTAGAAAAAAAGCCATGCACATTCAAAAGTCTTCGACATCAGGAAATGGTCCAAGCCCCACTGAGGGAGACCGAAGGTGTAATAAGTTTGGGGAAGGAAACCCCTAAAGGAGGTGAATTAAGCTTGGGGAATGCAACCCCTGCAAGTGTTTTGTTTTGCTTTGAGAGGTCTGAGCCCGACTGAGGGAGACCAATGAGAACGTTTGCTGTGAAAGGTCTGAGGGCAAGTGAGGGAGACCAATGTGAACTTTTGCTTTAAGATGTCTGTGCCCAACAGAAGCGTGCTGAGGTGAACTTTTTGGTGAAATTGGAAAGTAAGACTTTAATGTGGAAGGCCTGGTGGGCCTCGTTCAAGTCTTGAACTGCCTTTGTTTTGAGAGCCTGAGCCAGAGTGGGTCATCTGGCCTACAGGGCCCGCCTTACTCCGTATTGTCCAACGTGGAGAGAGCTGACTCACAAGTTCTTTATACTTGAACACTGACTTTCCTTTGCATACATCTTTTCCTTTTCACACTTTTTGTACAAGATAAAGGGCAGGCATTAGGTTTTTGTTGGACTCAACTAGGAACGTTAATATTTTATTGTCGAGACTACTCCCATCTTAGCTATAGGGCAAAGTAGGAGTTTCTCCAACCCCATCGAAACTTTAAAGGTTTCACAAATTGTACCTTTTGTGTCAGTGTCATACTTGTGATATCATGCCTCCCTTACAGAAAGAAAGGAGTTGTTCCCTCTGATATTGTTAAGTAACTTCTTGGCATTGTGAAAGTGAGAAAGATCATGGACAGAAGCACAACCTTTGAAACTGTGAACTGTAAAGAGCCTGAGAAACTCAGGGGAAGGGAATCGCCTCGAGAGATGTGGAACTTCGACTATGTATTTCTTTTTGCACCTTTTGGAACTTTATGTTGGAACTTTGGAAAAGAGTTGCAGACGACCAGTTGAAATAAGATTGCTGTTTTCACATAATCTTGAGTTTAGCGTTTAAGGGTCAAGTGCAGGATTTGGACACAGGACGGAGAACTTTACTTTGGACATTCTGACACAAACATCCTTTAGTTTCGTTGAGGCAGGGAAACCACTTAGAGTTGGGCCTTTCTCCGACCCTCTCTTTACTTTAATAAAAGTCTTTGCCAACCACCACAATGTCCTTGTGTCCAAGTCATACTCCTGGTTCCTTACATAGCCCAAGCTAAAGTTCAGTTGCAGCACAACCTGGTGCAGGCCGCTCTGTCTCTATCTTCCAAGATCACATTGTACATTGGAATGGATCTGTGGTCTCACATTTCCCCAATAGGTTATGAGTCTGTGAGCATTTAGAAAGCGGAGTAGTCTGTGCATTTAGGATAGAATTTATTACATTTTCAGCAGGGCCAGAAGGAAGGTAAAACCCAAGCTTCCAGTTCAATCCCTACCTATCACATGACCTCTTACAATGGTTAAAGCCTCATACTGCGATCAGTCAACATATCTAAGGTGCAGCCACACATTTCGAAATGCTGCCATAATATGTCAAGTGCCCAGATGATTGTTGTAAAGGGTTTCTTGCCTGCCCTGCACAGCTCTTCCCTTTAAGGGGCTTTCTTACCCGATATCTCGGGAGCTGAGAAACAGGCTGACAGAGTAATTTTCCATGATGCCCTTCAGCTGGAGCGAGACAGCTTAAGCATCGTTCCATGTCACCTTTACCCATTTCGATGAGGAGGACTTTGTTGGTTTGCATGGGCCCTGCGATGGTGTAGGTGGAGCTCTAAAATGTGTTGAGCACAACACCGGTTCCACTAAACATAGTTATTGCTACACTGTTCTCTTCTCTTCGTGTCTGCTGGAACAAATCGTGGGAGGGTGTCCCTTCTTCCCAAGGGGTAGCCACCCTCTTTGGTACAATGAAGGTGACCCAGCTATCAACACCCTGCCTAGGGGACAGGACAAGCAAGATCCCACTTGGGGTGATCACGCATTGGGGACAGGGAATGCCTTAATGACAGCAAAATCCTCTTTCCTTGCATTCCAACATGTTTGCAGGATGTATGGTGACTAAGCAGGGCCATTATGTACAGGCTCCCTTTAAGGTGTGAGGCTGGTTTTGTGGCCTGGATATGGTGCTGACTTTCACCAAACACCCTTACCAAACAGGTTGTTTCTCCCAATGCATGGAGGAACTTAAGATCAACCACAGAGTCAAAGAGGACAATAAGATCCGCTGGGCAGGACGGATCTGCGCAAGCGAAGAGTCCCACGCAAGACATATGCCAACTTGTGACAAGGACGTCGGAACTCTGATGAAGAGCGAGTCCCCAAGCACCATGGAGCCGCTGAGGCCAGGAGCACAGTTCTCGCCGCCAGTGAAGGCAAGCAGCGTCTGGATACTCCAAGACCACCAATTCCCACACAGGGAAGCTAACCTAGGCCGAAGCCCAGGACGGGCGAACCGAAGAACTACAGGGGCAAGAGGATCCCATTGCCCGAGAAGGGCCAACTGAGGAGCAGCAGGGGCGAGACACGCCAATAGCCAAAGTGGAACTAGCGTGAGTGCGGCTGTCGAAGCCCACTTGATACCCGAGGCCACAGACCCAGAACGACCAGGAAACCCCAGATCAGCATTCTTGGAAGTTGCTTTTCCAGGATCTAAAGGACAAACTCCAATATCTCCAGAGACCGGATAAACAAAGGCACTTATTTGATTTGTGACACGTTTATTTGAAAAGACACTTTCCTTTGAACTCTAAAGAGTATATAAGTTTGTCAAGAAGAGCTCCTACTTAAGAGTCTTGATTAACTTCATGCACCAGTGGGGTAGGGGGCGTTAAGAAACCACTCTGATAAACACCTTTTTTATTGTTTTGTAGCTAGGAATTTCATCCTCATGATGGGGATTTGAGAAGGTTATTCTTTGCGTTTTCTAATAAAGGTCTGTTTGAGTCATGTCTTCATGCCCGTCTCCTAGATCTGGTTTACCACATTGCACTGTGCTGCAAACCTACTAGGGATGCCCCAAATCACATGCCCTTAAATGGGTTATTCACTAGCTTTTGTCGTTCAGTTTCAGAACTGTTGCAATTATATACATTTCTCCGAGCTAGAATACAAGACCTAAATTAATAGATTAATTGCGTACCTTTCAAACACCAACATGTGCGTGGCATACTTTCTACTTTTCAAAACATTAGCCACAGAATTCCACATAGCAAGTTACTGAAATGGCTGCAAGATCTCAAACGGGAACCTTCCCCCAACAGAAGGCTACGCAGAGAGAGCTTGTAGAATAAAGCTTGCATCATTCGAGATGGCTCCGCATACACAATAGTCAATGAAGGGGCCAGAGGCAAAGTCAATTGAAGGTTTAAAAGACACATACATTAACAATTAATTGTAAAGTAATCTTCATATGACTATGCAGCTGTGCAAATTAAGGATCAATTCTTGTTTTCCACTATAGTACACAATTAATTGCGCCGAGTTAAACGAACAGTTGCAGTCAGTGCATATGTAACAAGCTGTACAATTGACAAAGTAGCCATGCCACCCACGAAGCAGCTTCATAACTTCTATTCATTTACTATATTCTAAATTAGTGATTTAACTACAACTCGCAGGACTAGGGTTGGTTTCATGATACGACACTTAAGCGTGTCTGGCAAATTGCTAGAATCAAATTGTTACCGTTCCAACTATCAGTATGCAGATTGCCCCGTTATGATGCTCCATTGCTGCCTAATAGCAATACTATTGATATCTCAAACAGAATGCTTCTTGTTGCTCGGATATGCTTCCCCGGCATGCAATGCTTTTAGAGGCATGACTGAGCCTTGGAAAAAATAGGCAATGCATAAGGAAAACGGAAGAGAAGACGGCTAAGGGCTAGACTATAAAGGCGTTTGATGCTCAGAATGAAGCCACACCAGCTGACCTTTCCAATAGGGCCTTATAAAAGAGGTGGGTTCTGCTGAGCAGGCTCCTGCTAGGCTGGTATGGCCACTTTCCAAATACTCCTGCCCACAATTGCAAAGCAGCGTGCCTTGCCAGGATAAACGTGGCAGGGAGTAGCTACATGACTTGCATTTTTTTTTTATTTTTTTTTTTTAATGGTAAGAACCTCTTTCCTGCGGAAAAAATGAAAGCAAGCTCACCAAGAGTTTAGATGAGAGAGCAACACTGATTTGCTGCGTTGATTTAGGTTTCTGAAATGGAAAATATTGTTGCAAAAAAAGACGAGAGGCAACAGCAGTACTAAAAATTTGTTTTCATTGTATATTAGTTTTGATTTAAACCTTCCACAATTGCAAATCTTTTAAAAAATTGATACATGTCACATTTCAATAATAGATACAGTACTACAATAGTTAACAGAATAAGAAAAATGCAAGTCTATATAGTATGTCGTCATCTTAAATTCATATGCAACTTTTAATGTCAGGAAAATATTTCATGCTGGAGATCTCGAAGTGAGGTAGCACAGACGAAGTGAGTGCTGCACGGCATCATTCAGATTGGTGCAGTGGAACCCCATGCACCCCAACGCACACACAGTGGTAGGACCACAGTTCATTCAGTAAGGGTGGACGAGAATCATTTGTCCATTGAGAACTATTTTAAGTTTTTGGCATAAGGAAAGCATAGATGTGTTGGGCTGTTCAAGAAATGAAGACAGTTCTACTTTACCCATAAGCAGGATTCTCATTGTGACCGGGGAACTCAGGGACCCAAAATATAAGCTGCAGCACTGGCAGAGAAGGCCACAGTTCTGGGCCATTTTATGTGCACAATCACAGGTCTACTGACTGAAGGCCATCGGTGCATTTTTGCTCACATAGCACGCATCATTGCAGAAACTCAAATTGTTGAGTGCAGCCACAAAAGGCGTGTGCAGAGGTTGAAATCGCTGTACTTATGCCTCCATGACACTCAAGCTAAGCTAGTCAAACACGGAAGGGAGCCGAGAGCTCTATACATTTAACACTGGTTCAGCTGTAGGTAGCAGGATGAACTCAAAGCTTAACGCTGCCAAAAGTGTTGGGGGCGACGAAGAGAACGGGCCGAATGTGAACAATCAAGCTAATCAACACAAAGGTCCTGACAATAGCAGACATAACCAAAAAAGGGTTCAATGCTTTGGTCTAAAAAATTATTGAAGGAGGCCATTGAAGCCTATTGCTTTGGCTGGGGCAAAGAATAAATGTCACTACAACAGCTTAGCAGGTCTATGCTACGGGGTGAACTGGGGCTCGGGGGAGGGAGGTTGGGGGGGTCCCAGGGGTTGGGACTTAGCGGGTATGGGCAGTGTGGCATACAATATTCCCCATTCCACTTGGCAGGTGGTTTGAATGTTTTTTGTGTTTTCCATTATTAATCAAGGACTACAAGTCTCAAAATAAAGACCAAAAAAAAAACAGATTGGGCAAATATCTGCCAAAAGGAATGGGTCATGATGAAATGTATCATGTTGGTTGTTGCTGGACCTATCTTCGCACCGAACATTTCCTAACATAGAAAGTTTTATCAAGCTATTCTCATTCTGCTACTGAAGGACTTCTAAGCAGTCACGGATGATGGGTTAGAGACTGGAACGCAAACAGGAGGGCTCCACAAGGCCATCTCGCCACTCATGTGTGTTTAGATGATTTCAAACGTAGCATATTTGAATAGAAAAAGTGTGATTACTTTGCCTGGCAAGCCTATAACAAATCATGTGCCTGCTTAAACCTGACCATGCTTTTGCCAAAGGGAGAGCCGGCTAAGCTGCTTTTCATGATTAAAGTGTTGCTTGCTGTACCGGGATGCCCCATCCTTTGGTCTTGATGGAAGGCAATGCATCCTGGGAATTGTAGCATTAGCCACCCTACCCCACGAGACAAAGGGCTTTCCCTTCCTCTTGCCTATGATAAACAGCCTTGGGCCCAGCCTTCCGGGGCTCAGGCTCCACAGATTTAGTAATTTGTTGTGAGCAGCTGCTCCCGCCATTGGGTACATTATTACATTTGTATCTCTTACTTTACCTAGAAGCAGGGTGCACAACGTTCACTCGCCACTAGCCAATGGCTAGTGAGAAATGGTGTGTTTTGTGTATGTATAGAATTGAGGTGGAGAGCGACTATTATGGCTGGCTAGTAACTTGCAATTTGAATATTTGCCCCCTGCCTAAAAGGGTCTTCAAGTACTTGGCAGAGCTGTGAAATCACAACGGCCTTGAGCTCCTTTCTGAATAACCTGGGGTGGGTGCGGGTCTAATACCAACATGAATGAGGTTCCACAGCCTGGAGACATAGATGGAGAATAGCGGTTTCCTGTTATTTTTTTGCTGCATTTTTATAGCTCTAACCTCACCAGATCCTGGCTTCTTGAGGAGCATTGGCCTCCAGAGATGGGCACTTTATCAACGGTTAGCTACTGGGTGTGGATGGGAAGGGCAGAGTATAATTCGGACCTTCTTAATGTGAACAATTATTTGATTAGGTTTAATATAAAATAAAAAACTGACAGGCTGCTTCAAAGCACTGAGAGGATCTAGGATTCAGGATAAAGACTGGAGAGACAATAGATCATCAAAGTCAGTAGACTGAGTGAACCAGGGTGTTTACTGCTCGTTCCAGGCAAAGGTGGAATGGCAGGGAGTTGTAAAGTGGATCCTTGAGAACAAAGGGATCTATACCCAAAATGGCTGTATCTGGCAAGGGAAGGGCAAGGTGGTTTGGGGGAAGCTGTCCTTAGGCATCTGGACAGCAGGCAGCGAGTTAATACTCTGGTAAGATATCCAAGGGTGATGCCTTGCAAGTCTTTACGTACTAGGCAAACATCACTAAGTTATGCACTTTGGCATTCTGAGTCAGAGGAGAGACCACATTGAAGGATGAAGGAGTGGGTGGGTATTAGAACATTTCAGGCCAAAACGAAGGCAGGAAAATAAGTTCTTTACCTTTACAGCTTGAACATTGTTTTGGGGGGGCAGGAGGGGGCTGAAGATACCAATGCAATAATAAAGTCATGACATTACATCTGCTCCAATCAGTGTAATCTGATGATGGAGAAGAAAATGCCCCTCATGAGATTTAAGCATAGGAATCCAGACATGTTCTAATTTTTATTTAAGAACAGGGTGTCATTTCAAACAAAAATAACTTGCCAAGTAGGCAATTACAGATCAGAGGATGTCCTAGTATAAGTCCAAATAGCAGTGGTGAAGAGGTAAAGGCAGGAACTTGCATCAGGGACAAGGACTGTGGACAACCCAATATTTTTAGCACTGAAAGACTTGGGCAGGTATTTACATATTTACAAATTAGAACGAGAAGCCCGAGGGAAGAAGGCAGAAGAGATAGGTTGGGAAGTTCATTTGAATAAGTGGGTGAGGGATTTGAGCCTTGTTTTCAGCATTTTCCCTGAAGAGATAGCGTGGATGGCCTGGGGAAGAGCACTCCAGTGGAGTGGCCAAGTAGGGGAAATGGAGTTAAGGAGATAGGAGGCACGGGGTAAGGGTATCTGAGAACGCATAGGTTGTGAAGTGACACACAGCAGATGGCTTGAGAGGGCACAGTGAGATGCAGTCAGTAAGGTAGTTGGGGGAGGGGCAGAGGGGGCAAGACCATGGGTGTATTTCTAGACAAGTAGCAGAGAATGATTTTGCACAGCTTGTCATCCAGCGTGGGGATGGTAGGTGGAGGTGGGGAGAGGATTTGGGTAGGTTAAAATGTATGTGGGCCACAAAGTTGAGGACTTTGAGGGAAGCAAAAGTGTAGAGGAGTAGATCAAGAATATGGCTCACACAGTAATCCAGTTTGCTGAGCACTAGAGTAGAGATAAGGGTTTTAGTTTAGTGGCTAAATGGTGTGTGAGGTGAGGGCAGATTTTTCTAATATTTCGGAGGTGGAGTCTGGCTGTGGGGACTATGATGAAGAAGCAGCATTTCAGGTGGCAATCAAAAAGACCCACAAGATTGAAAGCCATGGTTGGGGGGGTGGGGGGCAGATGGGAGTGGATTGACATTGAAGGCAGGCAGAGAGACAACTGCAGTCTTTGAAGGCCTCAGCAAGAGGCAGTGTCGAGCCATTTAGTAGCAGATAGCAGTTAGGCAGTTGGTTTTGTGTCCAGAGATTGCAGGGTTGAAGGAATGCATGTACACAAATATCTCAATATTGTCAGTGAAGCAAAAGGAGAAAATTAGTTTGCAGAGGCATCAGATATGTAGGGCAAAGGTGGAAGGGGCTAGGACTGATTTTGAGGAACACCCATAGGAAGGAGGTGCTGGAGTCCAATGAGATGATGGAGCAGTTAGAGTGATACGAGACAATCAATTGAGTACCAAGGAATTAACTTTGGCCAGGAAGGCCATAACCATATACAAAGCGACCTCAAAATGTAAGGTGGTATGAGGAATAGGTGAGTGCCCTATAGAGGGGGGCCATGCAAAGGGAACAAGTAATGCACTAGACCATGAGGAGAGCTTGTACATCTGATGCACTGTGAAAGAGGTAGTTTCATACATTCATGACATCTTTGCATTGCTACCCAGTGCTTATTGAATACTGAGGTGTAACTGCACGCCATCAGCGTACATGTCATAACCCATTTCATATTTGAGGATTATGGGAGCCAGTGGTGTCAAAGATCCTGAATACCAATAGCGCGCAACAGGAGAAACGTGAAGATCTTGAGATGTAGGAAGTTACTTTCACCCGATGAGATCAGCCAGGTGGGAAGGATGCAAACCATGTAAGGGTAAAACCATCATTTCACATTTTCTGAAGTAGGAGCTCCGACAGGGAGAAGTGGTCCATAATAGTAAAGATGGCAAAGACATGCAGAAGCACCAGGAGACAAGACTTGGCCAAATCTCTAGCCAGCAGAAGCTCCACCCAGATTTCCATTGTCTTCGGTGCCAAAGCAAGGCTGAAAACAAGATGATTGGTAGTTACCAAGCAGGTTATTTGACGCTATTTAAGAAAAGAGTTGAGGTAAATGCATTTAGAAGAAATTTGGGAGAACAATGCAGCTAATATTTTATTTTAGCTACTATGTTAGCTATTATTTCAGAAGCATCATTTGGCTTCATCAAGATGAGAGTGATGATTGCATGTTTGAGGTCTGCATTAAACCAATGGTTAGTTACCCCCTTCATAGCTTTAGGCGTGTGAGGTTTGAGGGGGCAAACTCGATCTAGTGCTGCATACAAATGCTTCATTCTCATCTAGCCAGGATACTGTAATTAAGCCACCTGGAGTGAGGTTGTTGAGGTCTCTAAAACAGGAGAAGCCAAATGGGAATGTATAGAGCTTGGTTTGAGGAGTTAATTTAATTCTCCAGTCATCAGTCAAGAAAAGGACTAGACAACATAGGGAGTGGGAAGTTGTTCATAAAGATTCTGGTGCTGAAAGACTTTTCTAGATCCAAATGAGGTCTGGTATTGTGTGTAGGAATTTGGACCAAGTTTTTAATAGAAAGGTTATACAACTCAGAATTATTTCCATGTGCCCATGGGTTCCACAGTATAACCAAATAACTGGAAGCGCTCTGGGTAACCACTGTGTTTTAGCCAGTCTGCGCCATTGCAGATGGGAACCAGCCATCTGCAAATCAATCTGGTACCGCCACCAATGGGAGCTGTCCAGCCCGAGCTGCTAGGACACATCCCATGGGCAAGAAAGCACAAGCAACCCCAGACCAGTTATGTTGATGTTGGGCCTCATCAGTGAGGTGCAGCTTGTTTTCTTATGGCTTAGCGAGCAACGGACCTAAGTCTGGGCATACCCTCACATAAGTAGACAACAATAACCAAAAAAGTGATGGGTGGAAGGTTATGAATTAATCTTGCTCTGGGCAAAGTTCCATACCATCGTTTTGTAGCGATTCAGTGCCATTGCCCAGAGCATTGGCAGTGCTTAGGATTAATTCCAAACCTTCCATCCATCATATTTTTGGTAACTGGCACAATATGTCACATATTCAAGTCACCAACCAGGAATATTGGCTGGAATGAGTATATATGATATGATACAGCATTTATAACGCGTCTATACACAAGTGTTTCAAGGCGCGATGAGGCAAGGGAGGGGGAAGACAGACACCAATCCTACTAGGCCAGGTGTCATTCAGATGGCGCAAGTGCATGGGAAGGGGGAAGAGGGAAAGTGCGGGGGCGATGGGGGCGGGGACAGTGCAGTACATGGGATAACAGAATAAATAAACAATAAGTAAAAGTACGGCCAGCAGGGGGCAAGTGCAAGGGTAAGTGCAGACATCAGGTGTGAAGTGCTGGCAGTGGGACATAGGGATACAGAAACAGTCCCAGGTGCTGGGGTTGCCAGGAAGGCAGTGCAGGTGTGCGACTGGCAGGGGAGGGGACCTGGGCCCGAGATCAGAGGGTGGCCAGGTAACTAGTGCAGTTTCAGCCAAGAAGTCGGCAGGGGAGAGGAGGAGAAAAAGCTGAAGCAAAGAGTTTTGAGGTGCTTCTGGAACCAGAGATAATACTCCTCAAGTTTCAGGGAGGCAGGGAGACCCCAACCAAAGAAAGATCTACCACCAACCGTTGCTTGGAGAAGCGACTGACCCTGAGGGAGTTG
The DNA here is from genome assembly GCF_040938575.1 of Ambystoma mexicanum. Classification (NCBI taxonomy): domain Eukaryota; kingdom Metazoa; phylum Chordata; class Amphibia; order Caudata; family Ambystomatidae; genus Ambystoma; species Ambystoma mexicanum. The sequence continues at coordinate 748,079,192 of NC_090937.1, forward strand.
GAGGCGGATGAGCGAAGAGCTCGAGAAGGAAGATATTTAGGAAGAGAGAGTTGAAGGTGTTGAGGCCCCAAAAGGCCTTGTGGACAATGCAGAGGGTTTTGAACTTAATCCTGGCAGCCACTGGGAGTCAGTGCAGAGATTTCAGTCCTGGAGAGATACGGTCCCTGGGCTTGAGGCCAAGGACACGTCTCGCAGTCCTGTTCTGGATGAGTTGCAGAGGGCGGAGAGTAGAAGCAGGCAGATTTAGAAAGAGGCTGTTGCAGTAGTCCAGCCTAGAGAGAACCAGAGCTCTGGAGACAGTGAGCTTCTGGGGGAAGGAGAGGAAGGGAAGAATACCTCTGAGGAGGTGAAGCTGGTAGTGTGACTTCTTAGAGACTTCAGATGTGAGTAGAGAAGGGGAGTGTAGAGTCGAAGATGACCATGAGGTTTTTAGCTTCACAGATGGGAGCAGGAAGAGGGCCAAGAGAGGCCGGCCAGAGAGTGACAGCAAAGGAGGGTGCAGGTGTGCCAATGAGGAGAATCTCGGTGTTACTGGCATTAAGGCAGAGATCACTGGCGGCACACCACTCCTGGATGGCAGACAGTCAGAGATAAGAGGGAGAAGAGGTGGCTGAGGTTATCCTGAAAATGAGCAAAGTGTCATCTGCATAGCACTGGAAGTTGGGGCAGAGCGCAGCAATGCGGTTGGCAAGAAGTGCCAGGTATTGGTTGAACAGCCAGAGAGAGAGGTTAGACCCCTGGGGAACACCACATGTAGAGATAGAGAGGAGGAAGGATTCAAGTTGAACCTGAGAGGGTCGAACAGAGAGGAAAGAATTGTTTTTTTCTTTCTCTCTCCTTTTTTTTTGTTGAAGGGGTGACATGGGAGCCTACCAGCCCAGCAACCTTTCTTCATATTTTTCCGATCCCTGGGTTACGAGGAAAGAGTTCCAGGTTGAATGAGGATCCCACATTTGCAATTTCACCTGCACTGGTAAGGCTCCTGTTGAGTGGATCTATATTTGAGGCCATTAGTGCTATTCCCCGCTGTGCAGGTGAAGTTACAGCATTCATGTAGCCCACGTAAAAATGCACAGAGGGCTTAAACGGAAAGTCCTTCAGGGAGCATGCTAGTTTTAGGGCATGAGCGACCACAAAGGTGACAACTGAAGATAAGGATAGGGGTACACCTGAAGATTTCATTTTTCCAGACTGGTAGCTACTGAGGAGTGACAGAAACTAACGTACTATAATGTGCAAATTATCCGTTCCATATGTTCTATGCAAATGTGCGCCTTCACCTGCCACTGTTTAACACTACAGGGTTCTACCTCGATATATGTACACAGACCCGTTCAAATGTAGGAATCGTATAATGAGACCCAACATGTCTTGAAAGCAAGAACTATTTCATTAGGGGATTGGGTCATGAAATCATTAATTAGCACACCAACTATGTACACATGGATCCACAAACTGGGTCTTCATATTGGCCCCAAACCTCATTGCCTGGGAGTAATACTTTTGGAGCAAATGATTGGTGGTTGAAACCCTCTCCCACCCCCCTAGGCAGGCAGCATATGTGGGTTCCTTAACTGGATAATCACAGAAACTGTGGAACTTTACAATGTGACTTTAATACAGAGGGTCCTTTCTGAAATGACCACCACCTATCAAAATGAAGCAAAGCCAGGGTTCTTTTTTCCTTCTTTGCATTCCTTTACCTCAAAACCATTTCATATATCTTGAATACAATCCCAGCAAAGAACTAGAGTAAAAACACAACCATACAAAGGTATTTAGTTTTCTCAAACCCAAAGTGGGAATACAGCTTGGAAACATCTTAAAGCTCTCCACCACCTCACAGGGGCACCTTCTAAGTACACCATAACCTGGATCCCTCTTCACCACTTCTACCAGATATTTCCTCTCAGATCCGTAAAACCTCAACTTCTTAAGATCTTCTCACTGATTTAATCACTAATTAGTGTGGCGAAAAGGAATGAAGAAACTGACCAAGTGGTGCCTTAATGGTTGCTATACACTATAATTAAATGATAAACCAAATCAGTCTATCCCTAACTCTAAACGGGATTTCCCTACCCAAATTAAAGAAACTTGGGTGCTCGTCAGGAAGTCTGTGTGAGTCAAAACAAAAAAGGTACCGTCCCGGTCACAAAGGCTCCTCCTCTATCCCTGTCACTTCAACAAAGCACCATAAAGTCCAGGTACTATTCATAACACAGGAGAATGACTCCCTTATCCTGGATGCAAAGCGACCCAACGCCTCTCAGGTTCTTCTAAGCAAAGGTTTCAGAACAGTTCCGGGTTCTCCGTAACTCAACAGAAAATAAACAGTGTGAGGGTCAGAAATGTGAGGCAGACTACTTTTTAGATTATTTTTCAACAAATGGCATTTTATTCAATAACACGTTTCAATAAACGACTTATCCTTACCCAGACAAGGATTTCCCTGCCTAAAATAAACCAAATAAATCACAAACAAAGGTTATCTGTTCATCACACTTATACATAGAATACACAACAAAATATATGGCAATTCATAATTATGTTGATTGTAATTGTATTGTAACCAGTCTCCTCTTATAACCCAAGTAAATTCCCCTTCCCCAGGTTTTTAAGTGGAATTCAGTTTCAATATTAAACAAAAAGAAGCAAGGAAATCCTGCTTTGTAACAAAGTTCCAACACAGCTGTTTGCAACTTGTCAACAAAAAGTACCAATACGCCAATGTTCAATACAGAAAAGATTCTTCTTATTCCTTGAACCTATATTCTCAGTTCCTCAATAGGTCTTTTTAAGGTCAGTTGTGCTTTTTTTTCCTTAAAGGCACATAGAATGCTCAAAATCACTGGAAACCAAGTTCGTGCACCGTAGCTGCAGCTCCTCTCTCCTTCTCACACTGCTGCAGACTGGACTCTGCGCACGGACTCCGCCAGTTTTGCCTGCCTGGGAAAGAGACAAAGGACCTTCCTGGGCTGAAAGGATATGCAGATTAAAGTGTCAACAGTGCTCTCTGCCAGAAGGAAGAAGGCGGGGATTGCTTTTGAGCTACAAGAAACCTTTGGAGGCGGAGAGAGACAGTTGTGTTGATTCACAAATGGACAAAAATCAGATTGCTAATAAGACTGATAATTTATTGTGGACAATTGTTAAAAATATAGAAACCCCGGACTGCTGAATCTAAATTTTGGGGGCACATTTTAAGAGGTGCCAGAACTCTGTGCTATGTTCTGGGACATAACTGTAGAAATTGTGGTTTTATAGCAAATGCATTGATGTCAGAAATATAAAACTTCACACACTTCTGCCCCTATGCGATGCGCACATGTATACCAAGTTTGGACAAAATAGATATTGCATCCCGGACAAAAAGTGTGAAAATCTGTCGAATCCAGACCCAAGATCCTAGAGAGACGGGGCTTGGATGAATACTTGCTCCACAAAATAGGTGACCTAGATATGCTATTGCTATCAAGTTTGTAAAATTGTAAATATGTATTGTATGAAAAGTAGATTTCATGTGCAAAAACAAAGGGGAGGTTTTTCCTGCCTCATAAACCACATCATTACGATGACACTCTGTTTTCTTCTCCAATCAAGGGAGAGCAAAGACCCTAGCCAATCGAATACCTAGGGGGTGCACCGGGATAATTCAGCATACCCACCCCTTTTAGTAAATACATAAATAGAGACAGCTGAGGGCTCATAGAAACTCACACACATTCACCCACCAACCGATTGCTGGCGGAGCACTTTGCAAGAGAAATCCATACCCCAGACTCCAGAAACTTTGAAAGCAGAAAGGCCCATTTCCAAAGCTGAACCATCCTCAGCTTGGCCTTTAAAAATCCAGAAACCACATTTGACCCCAGACCTCTAAGGGGAACCAAAGAACAGCCTGGCTGTGCTGTAGCTGCTTTCCTGCTAAGAATTATTGCCAGAATCCAAAGATCCAACCCAGTAGAGCCGTGCTGTGAACCAGAACCAGAGCAGAGCAGATCCGGTCCAGTCCCACCGCGCAGTGTCCAGAGCGCCTTGCTGATTACAGACCAGAGCGCCTTGCGGTCCAGTCCGGTGTGCCCCGCAGAATTCCTGTCCAGAAATCTTTCACCTGAATCCCTGACGGTTTTGTTCAAAACCAATGTAGTGAGTATCCTTAGCATAGGACTGTCACTAGAATTTACTGTCCATAGTCATCCCTATCCAAACCCATCCCATATTATATCCAGAACTGTATTGTTAGAAATCCTTTTTGTCTTGCCTGAACTCTCCGTCCCATCCCTATTATCTTCTGTACTAGTAGTGTTAAAATCATCTTTGCGCTGATCTATTATCTGAAGAAAGGCGAGCGTCTCGGCAGGCTAAACCATCCAGAGATATCCTGGACTGGTGGCTGTGCTGTCATGTAGTTTGCATCTTCATAGTCTACCCCTAGCATAAAGAAACCTTGTTTGTAATTTTAAAAGTGCATTCTTGTTTTACATTTGCCTCTTTCATAAAAAAATACAACCTCCACAAAAACCTCCATAACCTCTTCACCGTTTATGCTAGAAACGCAAAGTATCTGCTTGAAGCTAACATCCTAGGCTTTCCAATGAACCCAAACCTCAACTCCTTATAGTTATTCCGCAATCACGCTTACCGTGCGTGTAAATGTTTGCCGCAAATGTTTCATTTGGCTCAAATCTATAATGTGTGAAATAGCTTTTCATTGCACCCGACCTCAAAATTAAGTTTTCAACTTGCTTATTAATCTTAAATCATTCCTAGTGTTTGTCTGATACCATACAAAGTAGCTCCCATGAGAATTTGAACAATTTCAGTGAATTAAATCCATTTTCAGTGTTTTACCCATTCATTCAAAGCCCACAGTAAAACCATTTTTGACAAGTTTGCAATCATTCCCGTTTCTCTCTCTGTGTTGCTGGGGGAAATTAGGATTGATATATCGTATTGATTTCTGCATTCCTGAAACCTGTTTTCTCTCCTTATATTTCTTCACATTGCATTTTGGGGGGATTGAAGAGTGTACAGGGGGAAGAGTAATCACATTGCCATTTGAATGAATTCTTGAAGGCTTATTTCTTTGCTGCATTATTTTTTACCATCATTGCTCCTTGTGATGAAAGAGATTGTTAGTGTGACATCACCTCATTGGTGATCATTGTATACTCATTAAAATAGTGAGATATACATCTTGTGCAAATCATAAATACATATTTTAACTTTGCAAACCAGCCTGATTCCTGGTTCAGTGTGACCGGGGTGATGGGGGGGGGATGGTTAGTGAATCAAAGAGAGGGGCGTGATATAAGTGGTACATCGTTCAGAAATAAAAGAACTTATAGACATAAATAAATGATTAAGGGTTTCAGCTGTGCAGCACACGCTGGGCATTGACTTAGGTGAAGTGCCGGGTTGAAATCACTTACAAATTTCACTCATACGCAAGTGATATCTTTTACGCGAGTGAGTCTTTCTCGCTACTGTTGCCTGCCTTCAGCTCGCAAACGAGGATAGAGCACTCCGGATCACTGACCGGCTTTAATCTCTGCCTTTGATTCCTTCACGTTCCGCAGGACTTGAATGGTTCTGGCTCTTCACGAACAGGCAAACCTGAATGAGTTTGCCCTGGTTCACACCACTTTCAAATGGAGCATCTTTCTTGCTCCGAAAACCTACTGGTGCACGCCAGCCACCATCAACGGTCTCGAGGCTCACAGGTGCACGCGAGCCACCCGAAATAGCCTCCTGCACACTGCCTGCTGTGCAGCCTCTGCAGATTGGTTCAGAGAGGGGAAAAGCATTTCTTGTTCACGCTTCCCACTGCGCAACTACTGCACCTCAGAATTGTGGGGAAAAGCACCCTCCCAGGATCAGCAGCCCTTCAGCTGGAATCTGCCCTGAAGTGGGCCCAGCGCCCTCTCTTTACACCAACGTATGCCAGGACTGCTAACTGAAATGACGTACCTGCTTCTGCCACAAACTTCTCCTGATGCTGCCTTCTCCTTCCCATGACCTGCACCCGAGGGGACCTTGTAAGCCTCTCTGCCTCCTCAGGTGTGGGTCATTTGCCTTAACAAGCTGGTCACTCCTGCAACCTGGCTCTTGAGCCCTCTTCTTTGTCCCAGTACTTGTTTAAGGATATTAAATGGCCTTTATCCACATAAAGATGTTCAATTGGTAGAACAGGCACATCATAGCTACAACAAGCCATCAAACACTGAAGTGTTCTTTCCATTTTGGGACAAATACTGCGTCTCATCCCACACAATTTCCTCACCACCGCAAGCCTTTCTTCCTCCCTCCCAGTTGATCATCTCGTAGAACACCACCCTCCAAGTTCAGGATCCACAAGCATCTGCCTTTCCCTGGCCACCTGGGCAGAGACTTTAGGCAGGGTTTTAGCGAGGGACTTCATTCTCTTAGCTAGTTCCCCGATGTCTTACACAGTTCTTAATATGGGTTGTTGCTCCCTTATGGAGGTTCTCAGTCTCTCAATTTTGCAAAATTCTCAGTCCGCCCCACTGGGACAATGAAGCTGTTCCCACTCCAGTGGAACTAGACTGGGAACTGTGTCACAAATTGGTTTATGGTTTTCTCTGTTTCTTTATAGTTTACAGTCTCAAAGGTGTGATGAAACAGATGGTATAATCACTCCTTTCACGGCTGTGACCTCCACCCATGTGGCTTGGGGACGGCAGCTGCTACCTGACCCTGGGGGGGGGGGGCGGCTAAATTAGGGAGCATCACATGGGGGGAGACGACCTTCAGGAGGAGGTGATGGTCTCAGCAGGTGAGACATGGTATCCCCTTTTCCCTTGCAGGATGAACCTCCCATTTGCAATGCTCTAATGGCCTATTGTAACTCCTCTCCTGCTCCCTCGATGGAGAGTAGTGAATCCCAATCTATAGACCCGCCTTGTAAACTTGCTAAAATCATCTGTCATACCAATCCTCCATCACAGTCTTCCCATCAAAACCCATTATGGACATTCATCCAACATGTTCATGAACATTGCTAGAAAGGGACTACTGTTCACATAACCTCCTTAACACTGCAACGAAAAGGAGTGGAGTACGACTGGAGCCGCAGGAAGCGCGGAAAGTGAACAGACTTGAGGAAGAAAGCACCTGAAGATTGTTACTAGCGGGCTGCGAGAGGATTAAAGAACACCACGAAGAGTCCGTGAATCGGCACTAGGACAATGATAACACTGGTTCGTATTGGGGACCATGCCAAATTAAAATAATTAAACCTAACAGAATTACGAGACAGAGAGCTGTTTACCAAACCCGAGAAAGAGAGAAAGTACATCTTCTAAAGAAAGAAGACTTTGTAGTTTCCAAGTATGTGCCATATATGCATATAACAAACGCTAACAGAGCAACATACAACAAAAAGGTATTAGCTAATGAGGCTAATGTGATGAACTACCAAGAGTGGAAGTCTGAGCAAAGGCACACAGGTGGAAGCCCTGGCAAGAGGGTATACCAGGCAAATAAATGAGTGTTTCCAAGAAGGTTTGGCAGGAGACTACACCAGGCCGGTACAAGTGCACAGGGAAAGTCCTGGTAACGAAATATACCAGGCAAGGACAAATAAAGAAGCATACAAATAACCAGAAAGGCAGTACTAGTCCAAAGGACTAAAGGAGCAAAACCCTGGCAGGAGAGTAAGCTAGGTATCCTGACATAACAAAGAACAAACAACGCTGTAATTAATTTTGGTGTCAAACAAGAGGAAAACCAAGAACTTATTTATAAGAAAACATGAAGAAGAATCCAGGGGAAAGGAAACATCCTGTGGAGCAAGGAATTATATAATTGAGAGACTTTGTTGGAGTTACCCATTTGAACACTGAAGACCAAAGACATCCTTTTCACCTTAGAGTTCATTTCTTTAGAATGTGAGGATCAGAATAGTATTTTGGACAAAGGGCGGTTTTGTTTTTGACATTCTGACACAGACAGATCCTTAGTTTTGATTTAAGGTAGGGAATCCACTCTAGTGCAGGGACAGTGAGGCATTTTTCCAACCCCTTTTAATTTATCAATAAAAGTCTTTTGCCAAAACCACTTGTGTCCGAGTTTCATTCCTGACTCCTTACAACAGGGTTTTCTATTTTCCTCACTTTTTAAGCGCGAACAAAATTACAAAGTTAACCGTTTTTTTCTCAGCTTGAGGAAGGCAAGGTTGAGCCAATCAACAATATGTAACAGACTGATGACAGAAGATGATTGGAGTTTAGCTCAAAGAACCAGCCCTGGATGATTCTGAGGTGTGCCCAACAGGACCTCTCTGTCTCTATGAACAATTGCCCTCCTGAGAACTCTGCTCCTGCCAATGATGCTACCCAAGACCCCTTGGCAGGTTTTATTTTTTTTGGATTATACTCGAGAAGGTAACCCCTTTAATGTGTTTCAAGGGGTGTCTGGTTTCCAGGCCCATGCTGGCAGACTTTAGTCACAACTGCCAAGGTCAGGGTTCGCTTTTTACTGTGCTTAATCTTTTTGCGTGTTCAGCTAACAATTTTCTATACCCTCCTGCTATTACTAATGTCCTCTGATGCTCTCTTAGATTTTCCATGGCCCTCTCCCGGACTTTAATAATTCCTGTCACCTGGAACTTGTTGTCGGGAGTCTTCACTGATTCGGTTCGATTCATTTCCAAAAACACCTCTGGGGAGCTTCTAAGAACAAAGCTGAGAGTCCACAAAGTGAAATCACTCCCACCTGGCATAGCACACAAGCACCTATCTGGGGCTTGAAAATTACATAAATAGGCAAAGGCAAATGCATGTCACTTTCCATACAGCCCTCTGACTTCATCAAATGAGCCATAATGCACTGTAGGCACTTGAACACCAATGAGAACGTCCACCACTGAACTGGAGATCCAATGGTCCTAAGGGAACACCTCTCCCTAAATACTACAAACACTTTAGCTCTGTCATCTATCAGTCCATGGGAGATGGTCAGACCCATCGGCTATCCTAACCCAAAGCTAACCAGGGGCTACCCTCAGGCAACTCCTTAAACATTCCACCTCCTAAAGGGCCCTTTTGGAATTCAAGGAGCCATACAAGTTCATAATCAGAAATATCTGCCTTTCTATGTTGGGGCTGGCGAGAGACAATGCTGTTCAGTTCACATATTCAAGAAGAAGGAGCCCAAGGTCAAACGAAATGGAAAATGCCTAGTGATGGAAAATGCCAAGTAGGACACCTTAGGACTGGAGTACACCATTTCCTTCAGTCTTTCCCTCACCTCTCTCCCAGAACAACAACCATTGCAGTCCAACTTAACATGCTCTTGCCATTTGCTCCCAAACCCAGCTCTACAGATGAGGGCTGTATGAGCCACTTTTAGTCCCTAAAAATAGGCAAATACTCCCTAGTAGGAGAACTAGAGTGTAAAAATACTCCCAACAAAAAATAGGAAACCGACACAAAGGTGCTTGTCCCACTGCTTTCACCCACAAAGCTCCCTGGATATGTTTGAACCCGTAGTAACATTCTGAAACAGCAAGAACCTATTAGTATTCAAGAGGTAGAAATGTATCTTTTAAGAAGCATGAATAAGTAAGTGCAAAAAATATTTATTGCAAAAACATTTACGTTTAACAGCTAAAATATTTTTACTCACTGTTAAAATACTCCTATTTGGAAAGCGACTTACTTTTTTACACCCCAAAAATTATTTTACTCCCAAGTTTAAAAATAGGGAGTACATTACTCCCACTTCAAAATCATATCTGGAACACTGCCAACACCTATCTATTCCAAAACTCTCCTAGGTTTTATAATGTCAGTAACCAGCACATAACAGAAAAGCATGGTTCACTACAGACAACACAGCTAGCGAATGAAACCCACCACAGGGAGTGAGGTCACTGGTAATACAAAAAGAAATAAAAAGACCAAGCCTATATATGTCCATGATGGGAAGAGGTGGTCAAAGAGCTATGAATAGAAACAAGGCTGTCAGAGGTCCTAAATCAAATGGTGCTAATAAAGAGCCTAGGTGGGAGACGATAAGGAGGGGGAGGAGGATGGAAAACCGCTGCCCGGTCCAAAAAATTGAAGAACTGAGCCCAAAGGTTTGCCTAGAAAGGATTAAGAGGGACTCGAAGATGTTCCTGTTGAATAGGGGAAATGTTGTGCGATTGGTTAATACCATAGCGCCGAATTTCAAATTTGTGACAGAAGATATTAAGATTGTGGAATTTATTGAAGAAAAAAAGACAGATTGGATCATATTGCGTCTCTCCTCTACCGGTAAAAAAGATGCCTTGCTAGCACTCAGATAAATTCCTACCCCTCCGCTTTGATCTAACTGACTTTCATGCTCAATTGAAAATGAACTGGAAATTGGCTACCTCTACAAGGGCCCCTGATTTGGGAAACCTAGTTCGGGGGGGGGAGGAGAAGAGGAATGAAAGTGGCAACGAAAGATTCAATAGGCAATTCAAAGAGGTGGTCTCGGTGGCCCACAAGAAAGATCTACATTCTCTGAAATTTACAGTAGCGAACCATGGAAAGTCGAGGGCTTTAACGGCATCCACGGCTACCGTTCCAGCTTGGTCATGGCTAGCAGGTGCATTGAGCTGTCCTGGAAGTCGCTAGACTGTCAAAAAAAATAAGTCGATCCTATTGAGGATCGGCTGTTGGAGACTAGAGGGTTCCGAAGCCTGTTTGGGGGTGGATTGCGGGCTTTGGCGGATTTGGACATCCTCATGTTCCAAGAGACCTGGTTAAGGGAGCCTCTGCAGTGTGATGGTTATGTGGTGTCACTAAACCCGGCTCCAAAAGGGTTGCTTGGCTGCCCAAATATCTGGATTATTGACCATGTTAAGGAACGACTTGGGTTGGTCGATTACGGCAACTAAATGCCCGAATCCCTATGTCCAAGCTAGTTACTTAAAAAATGATTTGGATGGTGTGGACGGGTCCTGGCTCTTGATTAACGTGTATTGGCGAGTCAATGTGGGGAAGGAATTCGACTTTACTAAGGCTGTAACTAACTTGATTGATGAGGCTGTCTGAGAAGGGGATGGTGTGAAGATAGTGCTGTGTGGAGATCTTATTATTAAATTGTTGAATAAGACTGGGAATTTGTGTGATAAGAAGGAATGGAATGAAAGGGAGAAGAATTGGATGAGGAGTATGAAGCTAAGAGAAATGCACTTGGTAAATGGCAAACGGAGGGAGACATTCCCGGTCATCCCACATGGAGGAATGGATCGTTGACATCTTGTCTTGATTAATGCTTCATTTCCAACAATCTTAAGGAGAGCATAGAGACCTTTGTGGCGATTCCCCCAAGCCATCAGTGACCACGATTTACTGACCATAAGTTTTGGGGGTAGATGGGGCAAAAATCGGAAGGATGTAATGAAAGAGGTTGAATTAAGGAGTTGTGGGACTCGCCTTAGATTGAATGAGTGTGAGGTCAGGAGGATTGACAGTGAGTACAATAGACAACTGTTGATGGACCCTCGGAACATCGATTATAGGGAGCTCCTTAAAGATTTTTCTAAACCAGGAGTGCGGAAAGGGGATCTGCCGTGGTCAAAAAAGCATGTCTATGATGATGACTTAGTTAAAAAGAGAAAAGACATGCGTAGAGCTCTGAAACAAATAGGGTGTAACTCTAGCTTGGACGAGAAAGAAAGGGCAAGGAAAGGGCGTCAGACATATATATATGTCCATGATGCCTCCTCAAGACAAGGATAAATAACACAAAAATGCCACCCCAGTGCCAATTTCAATCCCTTGTTGATTTTCTCTGAGCAAAATAGACAGCCGTTTAACCTTTAAGAGAACCCTTGGCATGGGTAATTGAAATGAGGATCATTAAGTAGTGAAACTTAAACGTTTTACAAATGTCCGTCCCCTTTAAATATGCCTTTCTGTCTCCACCAATCTTCATCCCAACCCTTCAAACCCTTGCAGTCAAACGAGGAAGCTCTGTGTCTTGAAAGTAGTATGATGGTGATTTACTACTGGTATTTCCCTTCAAGTATAATGCTCATGTCTCGAACCGCAGAAACGAGTCACACGATTGGTCACAGGTGACAGCAGAAGGCAAGATTCATAACGAACACACTTCAACATATCAGAAGACAACATTGTTGATCTATTGAGGAATCATTTTATACTTCTTTCCATTCACTGTAATTTCATATGCAATACTGTTTTAGCTGAAATTGATTCTCATAGACAAGTTGCCAATTTTCAAATACTTATCAGAAATTGGATAATGTTAATCAACGTCTTGTTTCTTTATGCAGTAGACATGTTGTACTAACTTGACTGTAGTACCCATTGACTAATGAAATCTTGATTGATTCTTCATGCAAAATTCTGATTGTCTTGAAGTTCGTGTAGCACTTTATTTTATTTTCATGGATATATTTCTAAGTTACTTCTTAACTCCTGAAATACACTGTGGTGGTATGATCTCCACTATATTTTTGGTTTGTCACTGTCTTGTAACATATATTGAATCGTCTTCACAAGATTAATAATTCATGCTTTCTAAGTCATTGATAGCATGCTGGGCAGGTTTCCAAGGTTTGCACATTATGTTCACGTAGATGAAGCATACTCGTATGCAATATTTAGTTTCCAAGCAGCTTGTCATTTGTTAGGATTCATTGCAATAAAATAACACGAGTAGGGAGTGTACACATGTTTCGTTCAGAGCTTCTTCCTGACTCACCGAATCAGATTCTTATTTTGGGTTGATTTAATTGTTTTGCTTTCCTCAATTATCTACATTTAATTAAAGGTGCTTCCATACAGTGCATACTTCTTGGTGCTTTTCAATATTACACTGTTACGTAGTACGTCTGTGCTTACTACCTGGGTTACTTGGTCAAGTACAAGCTGAACACTTATTTCGTAATGTATATCTCAGTTATGTTCATCTCAAAGCCGGTTGTCAACTTTAGCGCTTTTGTTACGGGTAGAAACGCATCCATTTTCTCACTGAGTAGATGGTTACAAAATACAATTTCTCTGGCTTACTCCATTTCTTATACTCCTCTGCTCTCACATCCAGGGTATGCTTATGAGAGAGGTTGCAGGTTTCTGAATGCTCCTTGGTCTGATCCTTTGACATATGCTAGACAATATCATCTGCAGGTCAATGACTATTGTCTATTGTTAACTATTGTATGGTGAAAAGGACAACATTGACAGCCACATCAAAATGTTCTATGCCGCTAAAAGAACAAGATGATATTCTATTAATATCTACTTTAGAATCTCTTATTAGAAATATTTCAGTTATATGTGTCAAACAGAAATATTCTACCTTGACTAATCCCAAATATGACTGGCAAGGGTTATGTTAGGGATCTGGCAATACAGAAAAAAAGGATGGCAATACCAGCTCCCTACCTATCCTTCGTTTCTGCATAGAAAAAGGACCTGTATGATGCCTGGAGAAAATATACACCATGTCCTCATTCTGGACGTAAAGACAGGCCACTTATCACACAAACTGTCTCTTCAAGAATTGCACAACTTGTTTCAAGCAGACTTGACATTCTGCGAAGAACCAGTTGTTAATATTATCATTACTACATAAAATATAGCTTTACTTGGATACTTTTTTTTTTTTAACTTTGTTTATTTTAAATTAAGGCAGAATGATAGGTACAGACATTATATGCAGTGGTTATATCGGCAAGTTGACCCCCAGTCCTTTATCCCCCCTGCATCCTCTCCCTCCACCCTCCCCCTGGTCCATCCGTCCCATAGGCTCTGTGAGCGGGCTCCTCCCTCCCGGGCAGTCCGGATTGAGCCTCAGCGACTATGTGTCTTCCTCCGGGCTCTCCTGGTTTTTTTAAGATCCAGTGGGCCCTGGTGGGTTTCTATGTCAGGGCGGGGAAGCGCTGGTCGAATTCCAGCACTGGAGCCCAGATGTTCTGGAAGCGATGTAGAGTTCCCACTTGTGCTGCCGTCACCTTCTCCGCTATCAGAATGTCCCATAGTTTGGTCCACCATTGGGCAATGTGGGGGCCTTCCGGGGTTTTCCAGGTTCGGGCCACCACCATTTTCCCTGCTAGTAGGCAGTGAGTTAGTAGTTTCGCTCTGGGTCCGGACTTGAATACTTTTTATAATCATAAGGGGCAACGTGACCCGAGCTTCCAAATTGGCTTGGATCTTATGAGATGTTTCTATGAATTGTATAAACTCAGTAGAATTTGCCTTTTTCAAGAGCAGCAATCTAAACATTATTGCAGCTGCTATTGATACCAGATATCTTCCTGATTGCAATAAAAGGCGCTTCAAAGTTAACGTTGCTCAAAACACAAATGTGTACTTAACTGGTGCCCTCAAACTCTGTGTTTCAACAGCCAAGCGGCCTCCTGCACCGGCCACACACTGGAGTCTGCATCTCCTTAAAATTACACTGTATAACATTCAAAAGATTGAACTCTTATCCCACAGAGATCTGAGTTCTGTCAACTGACCATACCAAATCTATACATGACCAGCTAAGGAGGCAGCAACTCCCTTGCCTTCCAAGCAAATGTCCGCAATCATTTCACCCCGACTTTTGTGCTAGACTCCCAATCTCAATCTGTTGACGATATACAAAAAGTGATATATATTATTGGGGGATGCAAGGAGGGTCGCATGAAGGACAGGGGACTATGGATTAGGAGTACAGCATTCACTGTGGTGGTTTAACTATTTCTTACTTTAACGTACCATTCCACTTTCCTCCCTATTTTATGCAATGGTACCAAGCATAAACCATCTGGGAGGCAAGATCCACCCTAAGCAAAAAGAATCTGTAGGACTGCCTGTCACATCTCTTTGTGCCTGGTGGCCGCTCTATCAGCGTTGGAGCTCAAGAGGGCCTTGCCAACATGACTGCTGGACTTTGGCATCATGTCACATTGTTATTTTGCATGAATGCTCATCTCATTCCTGCTTGCTGGCCCAGTCTTTGTTACCCCTTTCGATACCATTCAGCCTTACTTCATCTCAATTCAGTCCTCTCTTCATTCAGACACCCTGCCTTTCTGCTGCATGAAGGTTTCCTCTGAAGTGTGGATCCATCTTCATCCTGGTGTCCAACTATCAGAGGTTTTTTCAGCCACCGCTATTTCCTGCAGTTTTAAACAGACTCTACCCGGTCTCCACTTTGTTAGTGGTGTATTCCTTATTACTCACTTGCTATAGTGGCTACCAGGACGAACTGGCATTACATTGCAGCACCATTTCATCAGAGGAGAGAAGAGGGAAGGCATTTTGCTGAGATATTGAGACGCCAAATATACTATACTAGAGCAAGATGGATCAGTTGCAGGTATTAGTTGCTAGCAAAGGTGGGAAACTTATCGAACGTGAATGGCAGGAAAATGCCCTAGGATAGCCACTTAGTAACAGCAAAGAGCCAACTTTTGGAAAGACATGAATAGTTTGTTGTGCAGTTAAAAGGGAACGTTTGGTCCTCCAGATCTGACCTTTACCGCACATGAAGAAAAACTTGGTTGTTCCCACGGTTCTCAGTATTTGTCGACTTATGGATCAAGATTTAAACAGCTGCCAGAGGAAATTGGTTGACCGGAAGAAGCTCAACGAGGTTTAACTGATAAACTGAAGGATGAACAGCCAGGGTTCCACGACTGGCTTCTTTCAATGATCTAGTCACAATGGTGTTACAACTGGACTATAGGATTCAGGAATACAGGATGGAAGCAAAAGGGCGATCGACAGACCTCATCCATCCTGCCCGGACCATCAGGCATGGAAACTCACGTTCCTATGTCCACTGATATGCAGATAAGAGCGGCTTGTGGCACACTATTGGAAGAGGAATACAAACATTGCAGGGTCTGTGTATGTATCAAGAGAACACCTGGTGCGGGACTGTCTGCTAGGCCCCCACCTTCCCTCAGAGATCACCAAACTCATTCTCCCGTTCCTAAAAGGGCCTGAGGAGCAGGAGAGCAGCAAAGGTCCAGCTCAAACATCCCTAAACCGGACAGGTGAGAATGATGCCCGGGTTTTGGTACTGCTCGTGAAACTAACCTCCCAGTCGGAGAGAGCTGGTGTCAGCATTGGTAAACTCAGGACCAGCTGAGATATTTTTAGATTACGAGCGGGCTCAAAGACACCAGATACTAAGAATCCCTAAGGCCAGAACCATTCCCATAGGAGTAGAGGGACACCCCCTGTCGTCAGGACCCATCATCGAACAGGCAGCTCCATTCACTAGGACGGTTGGCTTGCACGAGAAGGATGGATCTTTTGATTTACTTGTCACTACCCACTTCCCTATTATTCTGGGTATTGCCTGGCTTCGGTTTCACAATCCATATGTTAATTGGGCTCCCAGCACAATGTTTTTCTGATCTAGTGCTGTAGCAAGCACTGTTGGAAGAATCAACACACTGGTAAGCCAGAATCAGACAGACAGACAAGGTGGCATGGTTTTTAGAGGTTTTATTCTCTCAGAAAACACTGAATATTTCCCTTACTCTGTGATACTAATCCTTACGCTATACAAATGTAGATCAAAAAAGGTGCTCATCATGGTGTCAAGAGGGTTAAACATAAATGAAGACCTCTGTCCAGAAATCCTATTCTAACCTACTTATTCTCCCTACCGCTCAAAAGAAAATATAAACCACCAAGACATACTTTTGGGCTTTGTTCAGGGAAAGTGGTGGCTGCTGGCTTCTGACCCCGACCCTTATGGTCTCTTTACCAAAGGACCTTGACCATGTTCACAGTGCAAAAAAAGATACAGCTCATGTAGAGCTAAAGAGCCGCCCCGGGGCTGCATCCAGGTCTCTCTGGTTCACCTTAAAACCTGTGTGCTCACAGTTCTTCTTTCATATTGCCCCTTCCCGTAATCTGGGGTTCTTTCACCCACACCAGGTTTCTCTGTCTCTTTTCCCCCACTCTGGGGATTCCTGGATCTTCCCCCATTCTGGGCTACTCTCGGTTTCTCTCCCCACTGTGGTGCTTCGCTGCTGCTTCCCCACACCGGGGCTTCATTCTCTGTCCTTGCTATCCGCTTCCCATTCTTCAGAAGCCATTGCGTACCTGTATTTGATGAGGGAGCTTCTTTGAAGGGCTACTTAGGAAAACTGTCCTGCGTTGCAGACCCAACTTCTCAACTGGACTCCGCGGCGGAGAGTGTCTTCTGGTTCCTGCATGCTCAGAGTGAAAGCTTGTGGACGGTTCCTCTTCCAGGCTATGCCTCGGCCCCTTGAGGTACTCCATTCTTGCTAAGGCTGCCACAACCTACCGCTCTGGTCACTCTTAGTGTTGACCTCAGGGTGCAGCACCACATCTTGTTTTCTGTCTCTACTCCCAATGTGTGCTGCAGCATAGTTCAACTCTGTGGTCTGCGCAGATACTCCTTCCCGATTGGTTCTTCGTCCAATGTGATTCCAGGAGGCTGGTCTTTCTGCAGTCTTCCCTTAAGAGGATGAAATTAAGTTAAGGTCAGAAACCGAGTCAGCCATTGTTAAAGGGTTTCTGTGCCCTAGGGGGTGTTAAACGTAGCATGCTCTCCCCTTGGGAAAGACGACAAACTCCTTGTATTTCATCACAACATTTTAGAGGGGTCAACATCCTTTAAGGATTGCTATATTCTTGTTATACTGCATTCCTCCTTAGTGCCTCCAAAGTATCAAGAATTCTGCAACATATTAATGGACTCAACTAAGAAGACATTACTGTCCCATAAACCAGAGGATTGCTCATAGACCTTCAACTGGGTTTTTCTGTACCATTTAACACAATGTATACCCTTTCGGAGCCTGAGAAAAGAGCCTTAAAGACCTTGTTGGAGGACAATGTACGAAATGGGCTATGTGAATGGTCAGAGTGAGAGCCAGACACAAGGTTATAAACCAAATCTATGTCAGGATAACTGAAAAGCCTTGCGTGTGTCCAAAACGTCCTATCCTAACCCTCGCACGACAAACAAAACAACGTGTAAGGAAATATCTTCAACTTGATACTGACAAAAAGTGTTCACAACTGAAGTAAGAATAGCTAAAAAGAAAACGCCAAGGTGGAAGTCCTTCGATCCAGACAGAGGAGGACCCATTACCCTGGGTTCTTAAGAAGGATGGCAATGGTCTCTTTACTAACAGTTCCTTTGTTTCTTGTCTTGATTCGCAAGGTTCCTCTTTAGGCAACAATTTCTGTAACAGTCTAACACAACGTTCTTCTTGGTTTGGAAAACACTGTCTTTCTTTAACATTTCTGGAAGCTTTGCAAATTGCCTGCTATACTCCCCTGCCAGGTCTTCACTTGTGGTTTTCACTTGCCTGGCATACTCTGCTGCCAGGACCTTTCATGCGTTTCACAGCTTCTTTGTAACATCAATATAGTATGGATTGCTCTTCTCTCGATATATAGGTTTGTGGTAAGGTTTGCTCAAGATTTGCCCCATACTTCATGCATCCATTGCTCATTGGGGAATGTACTTTGCCTTTTCTGCATTCAAACAATCTTCTTGCAGTGTTCACAATGGCATTATGTTCAAATTGGTGTTAGTACGGTCACCGGAATGCCCCGGGGTTCCCACAGGCTTCGGGCAGACTCACAGATTTCTTCCAGCGTGACTGGTCCACTTTGTGCTTCTGCAGCGGCTTTCACCCGCTTTCCACAATGGAGTGTGAAGATGTTCTTCCGGCTCCCACACGCCTGCTTCCCTTCAGGTCCCAGACTGAAGAACGTGCCTCCATGAGTCTCCACAGTACAACTGTTTCTGGCACAGTGTTTCTCCCTCCGACGCGGCAGCATTCTCTTCTCTAACACACCGGTACGTGATCTTCCCGTTTGTGAGCTTTAGGACAGGAGCCAACGTCTTCTCCTGCACTGCCTCTCTCAATAGTGTGCTGGCCAGGTTTAAATATCCCGCGCACAGGTGCATTGGAGAAACAACTAGACCGCATATTGTGTTTCAAGCTCTTGGTACCTTGTTCAAACTCCTTTAGCCACATCTCAGCATTTGGGGAATTCTGGGAGTTGAAGTCCATAACACATGGTATTTGAATAGTTCTTCTCAGTGAATTTAAATAAAGGTACTTCAGATTGAAAAGGTGATGTGTTGGAGCTTTGTGCGTTTGTGTCATAGGTGGGTGTTTGACCAGAAAAATATGAAGAGGTTTCTTTACTTCTACAAGGGGGACCAAGCAGCTGAATATATGCCATTAGGGGAAAAGGTTCTGGGTATTAGAGCGTCTTCCTCATGGCAAAGGGGTAGATACCACGTCCCGTCCAATGAAGTCATGACATCTCCCCAGTAGTTGTCTCCTCCGGTGCGATACTCCCTTAAAGCTACCCCAGGGTCAGGATCAGGTAGTGGCTTCCGTCCCCATGCCACATGGGAGGAGGTCACTTCCGGGGAATCCGTAAAGACTCCATTGGATTCATCAGAGCTGATAACGGAATCCAAATATCCTGGTGGGTCCTTTTGGTTCTTCATTCCCAAGAAAGACACTATGGGAACTACCATCCTGCCTGGACTTCTTGAGGGCTTCATAAGCTCACCTCACAGTCAATGGCAGGCCCCACATTAGCCCTGTTTTCAATACACCTACTGCATTCCAGGGAGCCGTGATCTGTACTGAGCTCGACTTAGGTCAGGCCTACCGCCTGATCAGAATTTGTGTGGGAGACAAGTGGAAAAGGACAAAACCCAATACTTATCACGTTATGCCCTTTGCTTTGGCAAACACCCCCTCAGCTATTCATGGACTATATATTTTCTGATCTACTAAAGGCACACACCTGTTGTGTATTGGGATGACATTCTGGTGTTTTCCAAGGACCCAACAAACACGGGATGTTCAGACATTTCTGGAGAGATTGCGAATGTCAGTGAAACCAGAGAAGGGTGTGTTTGATGTACCGTCGGTATTGTATTTGGGATACTGCCCATCCATGGAAGGCATTTCTATGGACTGTGGCGAATCAAAGGTATTCGTCCCTTCTCACCAAGGGGGAGCCTCCCCCTTTGAGGTTAGGGAGGTGAGCCCACCCCACAAGACCCTCCCTAGGGGTCTAGGCAAGTGGCACCCAGTGCTCCAGACAAGATTTTGAGGTGGGAGCATTTTACTCCCTATTTTTAAACTTTGAGAGTACATTTTATTTATTTATATCACACCGGTCGCCCTCAGGCATCAGGGTGTCACATAAAGACACAAAGACAACAGGTAGACTAACATGGAGACGGGACAATATATAGACTGTAGTGTAGTTCTGGAGTTATTTGAAGGAGGGTTTTCAGCTTTTTCCTGAAGCACAAAAGGTTGGTTTCTAGTCTTCGATCTACAGGCAGACTATTCCATTTGACAGCTGCGGATATGGGAAAAGCCTTGCCCATTGCGTTGGATCTTTTGTGAGCAGCTCCTGTGATTTGGCCTCTGTGTTCAGATCTTAATGAGCGGCCTGGAACATATATGGAAATGTTTGATTTGAGGTATGCTGGGACTTTCTCATAAAGGCATTTATGGATCAGCGTCATGGCCTTGAACAATACCCTGTCTTCCACTTTGAGCCAATGCAGTTCCCTTCTGTCATTACTAATGTTTTTGGTCTTGGGTTTCAACTTGATAATCCTGATGGCATTGTTTTGTATGTGTTGGAGTTTTGTGGTGCACTGTTTATTTGCACTGCGCATTAGTGAGTTTGCGTAGTCCAGCCGCGGAAGTATAATTGCTCTGGCTATTGTCGTACAGTTCTCTTCACTAATGTAGGGCTTTCTCGCTCTTAATAGTCTAAGATGATATAGGCAGTTTTTGTGTGACATGCGCGACTTGAGCATCAGACCTCAGAGGCCTCCCTGATCATACCCAGTGTCTTGACCTTTTCTACAACCTGTATTGGGAAGTCCTTGATGTGGAAAGATTTGTATTGAGGGGTTAGTTTGTCTCGCGGTTGATGGGAGCCAAAGATTAGCTCGGTTTTCTTGCTGTTAAGGCATAACCAGTTTTGACACATCCATGATTCAATGTGGTTGTATGCTGATGTAACTGAGTTGCTATCCTCTGAGTAGTTTCCACTTAGTTCCAATACTAGCTGGGTGTCAAATGCATAATTGGTGAAAAAGACCATGATGTTGTCCAGGACTTCACAGAGTAGTCTTAGGTAAAGGTTGAACAGCAGGGGCGATATGCTGGCTCTCTGTGGGACTCCGCAAAGAATGTCAATTGCGTAGGAGAATTTGTCACCCCAATAAACTTTAGATTTCCTATTGGAGAGAAATGATAGGAGCCATGCAATTGCATCCTCTGAGCAATTTGCAACTTTTTCTAGTGCAGGTTTCATAAATCCGTGATCAAGGAGGTCAAAAGCGGCACTCAGATCAAGTAGCATAAGTAGTCAAGTCTTTCCTTTGTCGACGATATTTAGCATGTGGGTCTGGAGAGCAGCACGGAAGCTGGATTGTTGATGGTGTAATATGTTGTTAGTCTCCACGTAGGCTTGTAGTTGGGAGGTGGCGATCTTGTCTAGATCTTGTCTAAATGAGATCTCAAGAGAGTAAAAATGTGTTTTCTCCTTTGCAAGAGTAAAAAGTATGCAACATCCAGCCGACGTGTACAAAGATTTAGAACTGTGTGGAAATCATTACCATGTGGCAGCTTTCTGCATTGTGACAGAAAAGCTGGTTTCTCACAATTAACAGATGAAGCACATGGTGCAGTGGTACAAAACGCACTCTCACAAATGGAACAGATGAGCATTAAGATTGAGTTTCTGTTGCCTATAAAGCAAGGTAGGTTACATCAGCAGTATAAGCTTTTTAACTCTTCGCTCACACAGAGCAGGTCAGCTTGAGTAGAAGCTGTGCAGGCTTCCCCCCACACAAACAGAAAAGGCGAATCAGGACAACCCCAATGTAAGCTTTAATCATGCAGAACAGGTGGAACTCGCTGCACGGTGTAAAGCAAGGGTAGAAGATTCCCACACAGAGAACAGATCAGGAATGTGTACCCACAGTAGAAGCTCCTCTCACAAAAACAGGTGTAACAGTAGTGCACACTCCACTCCCAATATAGAAAAGGTATACCTTGGATCTCAGTAGATCATGCTTTCCTCACATAGAACAGGTAAGTTTTGGAGCAGGTAAATTGTGGTTTACAACAGTAGACGTTCCACTTACAGAGAGAAAGAACTACATGGGATAGAGCCGTGCAAGCACCTCCACACTGAAGAGGTACATTTAGGGCCACACCACAGCAGTGCAAGCTACACTCACATAATTGGAACATCATAGGACCCAGCAGTCCAATTTCTGTCACAAAGAACATGCCCAGCATGTAGCATGTGCTTCACCGATACAGCAGTGAGAGCGCCACCCACATATAACAGGAACAGTTAATTGCCTCAGCAGTGCAAGATCCTCAACGATGTAACTAATATAACATTGATGGCGACGAGTCAAAATGCACACACCAACTCGAATCAGAAAAGCTTTTCAGTAGCATTAGGAATTCAGTAAACGAAATTTGAAGGAATTCAGCCTTGAAAAACCAAATTATTTCTATACTAATTCCCAGCCACTCTACAGCTGGTTCAATTCCTAAAACATGTTGCAGAAGGGGGTGTTAATATAATAAAGAGCGATAAGTCACAAAATACATCTTTCATTATTTCTAAGGCCAGTCCATTTGATCTCTTCTGTATATTTTTTTTAAGACACAGAAACCTAGCAAATTACACAGTAAAGCAAACAAACTGTATTGTGCGTTTTGACGTCCAATAGCATAACTGTCTTTTGAAGTTAAATTAAAGTCCCTATTTCCTGGAACTAGTACTACCTAATGGCATGCCAACGTTATGATACAACAGTGCAGACAGGTAAGGACTCAATGCTAAATTGTGTATCTAATCTCGTGGTAACATTTTGGCTGGAAAGAGTTACTGATTTGTTATTTATATAGGGCTTTTGATAAAGCGCTGTACATAGAACATATTTACATACAATTATCACCCAACCGAAACTGGTAATCATTTATCGACCTCGGAAGGATGAAAGGCTGAGTTGGCCTTGCTGGGACTCCAACCTCTAACCTGCATATGACACACAGATTGAAGAAGTGAGCGCTCAACTGACTGAGCTATCTTACTGGTTAACAGCCTACTGAGGTCTGTATACTGACCATCGACTGAGGTATTATAATTACAGTGCCTAGTGTGAGAAACCTGAAGGTATTCGCCCAGGTAGACCTCGAGAATCCCTTATTCAGGTGGCCAAGGAAAGGCTGGCACTCTCAGATCCCAACCCTGGGGGCGGTGCAGAGAAGGATCACCTCGGTAGGGGAGCCCACAGTTATGCTCGGGGGAATACCCCAGGTGAGATGCAGTATTATACCAGGGACGAAGATGAGAAAGACAAAGTCCCTGAGGCCTGTGTAGATCGTTTTACATCTACCTCCCTTCCACCCAAAGAATTTCCCTTACCTGTATCTAACAACCCCTCCACATTTGGTAAATCCCCTAGAAGCCCAAACCCTGTTATATTCAGAGACCACATCTCTCAGTTCCTGTTTCCTTCCCAAATACTCCTTGTCGTTCTTCTCCGTTTCCCTCCGATTATTTCCTGAACTCCCAGTCTACTTTGATGAAACACTACCATTCCCAAAATCCCCCCCCCCCATGTTAATTTCATGCTAATAATCCCAGTTATTCCCGTTTGTTTCACCAAACCTACAAACCTCACCCTTCTAAGTTTACCAAAACCCCTAGTATGAGAGCTATAATTACGTAAAACGCCTTTTCCCCTTCCTGTCCCGTAGGAGGTTTAGAAACTCTAAACCTCCCTCTTTCCGACACAAACATTTTCTCACACAGTGACAGAGAACAGACTAACACTGAAGTCGTTCACCTAACATGTCCCAACACAATTGACAGGCAGAGTCCAGCAATTGACAATCACACACACACCTGACATCCCTTCACCTTCCCCACAGGGATAAAAGGCGGAGCGCGACGGCACACTATGAGCAAAGCCGAACGCACAAGGAAACGGCTACACCAAACCGGCAGTTCACACGGAGGAGAAAGGCGGCGAGACCTGGAAGGACTTCGAAGGGGGAACTGCCCTTGCCCTTTTCAACTCAGACTCGCAAAGCCTCCGAAAAGGGAACTGCAAGAACGGGAAGTACAGCCGACGTGTGGAGTGACCGATGTCAACGGTGCACGGGGGCCTCCCGCATTGATAACACAGGCAGGGCGGCACGCTGGCTACCGTGGTACCCTCCTTGACTCCAGAAGCAAGTCAAGCCAGCAGATCCGACACAATTGGTGAGTCGCAGGAAGCCGATAGCATACTGAATTGTATTAAACCCAAGGTTGCAAGTGGCAAAGTTAGATGAACGCAAGAACTTAAGAACTTGTGTGTGTTTGAATTTTTAGGGAGGGCCAGCTGCACAGTGGTCAGGCACCGCAGGAGTGCTCATTCGAAGCACTCTCACTGGCCCCTTTTTTCCTTGAAACTAAGTACCAGAAGGCGCTAGGAAAGGACGGCGTGAGGTGTCAGAGTGGGCTACAAGGGTCACGTCAAAACCCCTTGTACACTCGAAAGTCACAGACCCATTACCAAGAGAAAGCAAAGGGAAGTGAATCTGCATCGTGAAAAGTAATACACCTGTGAACACTGTGAAGACAAGAGTGAACCCGGTTGAGGGTTGGCCGCAGTGAGAAGTTGCTGCATTTGAAAGGCCATAGTGAACACGACAGAGGGAGGCCCAAGTTGCAAGAAGTATCCGAGCCCGGCCAAGGGAGATCCCAGGGGCGAAGAGCAATCGCCCAAGGACCTTTGTTTGCTGTTTACAAGGAGGGGTGAAGAATAATATTCCCAGGAACAGTGTGTCAACAAGAGTGAAACCAGTTGGGGTTGTCCACAGTGTTTGTTTAAACGGACAGTAAAGCCCCTAAAGAATACGAGCGATATTTGGAAGGACTTAGTGAACCTGACAGAGGGAGGTCCATTTAGCAAAGAGGTGCCAAGCCCGGCTGAGGGATGTCCTAGGGGCAAGAGCAATCGCCCGAATGTACAAGATTATTGAAGGAACATTTTGTTTGTTTGTTTTGATACATCAGGCCTTCTAAGGCAAGAGACTTGGCCTTTAAAGGTTCTGATATTGCTGAACTGGAATTGTGAACCTCGTGCTGGAGAGGCTGTGCTCAGAAGTCCTGCATTGTCCCGTGCTAAAACGTGGGCAAGGGAGACCCATCCATACCATCCTGACTTATAATTTTGTTCTTTCTTTTCCGGTGAACATTATCCCACACTCTTTTTGTAACTTAGAGGTAAGGAATGACAATAGGTGTTTTAGTATTGACTTTTTTTTATTTGACAAGACGCCACTAGGATTTGTGAGAAAATCATGGTGGTTAAAGGTAAGACAGACAAAAGTGATCACAGTTCAAGGGTGTTTAATGAACAATGATAATGCTATACGGGTTGGAAAAACACAGTCTAAACCTAAATCTAAGATGGGACAGGCATTGACCATCAAATGAAAAGAAAGGGAGTCCTAGTGGTGTCAAGTCAAATGAAAAATGCCTATACTAAGAAAACCCATTACCAATTCATTACGCTAAAATCAAAGGGTGTTGGGTTCGGTTTTAAGAAAGAAAGAAGTGTTCTCAAATAATACATCA
Source organism: Ambystoma mexicanum (assembly GCF_040938575.1). Classification (NCBI taxonomy): domain Eukaryota; kingdom Metazoa; phylum Chordata; class Amphibia; order Caudata; family Ambystomatidae; genus Ambystoma; species Ambystoma mexicanum. The sequence continues at coordinate 748,104,859 of NC_090937.1, forward strand.
AGGTGCAGTGGCTTGGGTCTCCCTTCCCCATGTTTTTTAGCACAGGGTATAATGGGAGCTTGGAGCCCAGTACTCTCTCGGCCTTCTCCAGCACAAGACGACAGTTTCAATCGCAGTTCTCAGGGCCGTCGATGGACAAGTCTCGTTTCCTCTGAGTCTCTTGCCTTCAGGCCTGGTCCGTTTCAATAACAAAAACAAAAGTTCCTTTAACAAATGAAAGTTCACTAGGGTGTTAACAAGTCACCCTTAAGTCCCCCTCTTCTGGTCTGTTTCTTCTCAATCGTATTCTTCAGTTCAAATAGGGTGATTGCCTCTTCCGGGCTGAACCTTCTCAATTGTAGACCACAATTCGTTAGGTTTTAAACAGTTCCGAAACACACTGTTTCTTGGGACTCTAGACTCAGTCCCTCCTTGGGATTAGTTTCCCGGTTTTCCTCTTACAGCAGGATTTACTTCCCTTTCTCTCAGCCAACTCTTGGATCAAAGTTTTTCGGTTGTATGGGGCTTTTTCTCGACCCTCACGTACAACCACTTTGCTTCCTTTGGCGGCCTTCCTATGGCCTTCTGAAGTTTCTCAATATGGGGCTCGACCAGAGTCTCTTGAATCAACACCCACTCTTGAATCAACACCCATGTGGTGCTGCTTTTCCTCTGCAACTGGTCTCCCCTTCTCCCTTTTGACAGTTCATTCAAAGTTAATTACTTCTGCTTCAAAATTTCCCCCTTTACGATGCTCCCTTAACACAATCCGGCTTTTATCGGTTCCTCCTTCGACTCACCAATTGTGCTTAACCGCTGGGCTTTTGTCTTCTTTGGAGTCAAGGCTGGTAGCACGGGCGCTTCCCTCTCTCTGCCTTAACATAGGCCAGTCCTGCATACCGTTGACATCTGCAGCATGACACTGGGGCTACTGTCGGCGATCTTAAATTCTCCTCGGTGAAGGTTACGCAGGTCTAGGACGAAAAGGGCAAGGTCTCGTCTCTCCTCACCACATTCTCGCTTCCCGCCACCTTACGCCTTCTCTTGAACTGCTGCGCTGTAGCCGTCTCGATGTGCTGTCTGCTGTGTTTGCATTTCTCGTACTGTACTCTCTGGCTCCTAATTTGATCCCTGTGTGGAAGGGAAAGGGCCGTCAGGTGTGTGTGATTGGAGTCAACTGCCTGACTTTGCCTGACCCTGGTATTGGGACATGTCAGGTACACAGCTCTAGTGCGAGTCCATTGTCTGTTGCGAGTTGTGAAGGTTTCGCGGTGTCAAAAGGGGGGCAGTGGTTTGGAATGTCCTACGTGAAAGGATGGAAAGAAGGTGTAAAAGGAAGGGGGATACCGTGTCTTACCTGTCTGTGTCCACTCCCACAAGACGCCCATCCAGGTGATCCTCCTTCACTGGTCAACCCCTCAGGAGCTGGATCCATTAGCGAGGGCCGTGTCCTGGCCACCTGAATGAGAGATCCCCCTGGGGACTAGCTAGGAAGACACCTTCAAGTTTCTCACAGACTGCCTTATTGTTATTTGATGGTCATAGCTTGCTCCCATCTTAGATTTAGATTAGGCGTTTATCTCACTTATTATAAAGTTCAATAAGCACCCTTGAACTGTGATCACATGTGTCCGTCTTTACTGTTGCCACCATGAGTTTGTAACACTAGAAGTTGGACAAACCATGCATGAAGCGCTACATAAAGAAATTAAATACCTATCTGGATAATCACTGGTTTTGCCGAGTTATATTTCAATTCCAAATGTAACCGTTTCATACACTTCATGTAGAGTCAAGTTTTGGATATTTTGTTTGTAGTCTTGAAGATTTGACAGAGGCAGTGAGTAGTAACAATCACTCACCCATGAGCATTGACTCTGCGGCCACTGACCATTTATAGTAATTTACACCACTGAATGCAAGTTAAGAGTGAATGGATGTAAAACAGACTTTGCATACTCATCATTTTTACACACAGTTTTTAGAATTAGAGTGTACATTAAATTATAAGAGTAACATTTATTTTCCTCTGAAAGAGTGTAAAAGGTATGCAAAAGGCAAGCAAAACATGACAACTTGAAAAAGAATAGGAGCCATTAAAAACAAAACCGTTATTCAGCAAAGATATCTGGCTTAAAACTATTACATTTGTAGAAAACCTTCTCCTACAGAGTGTGAATGAACGCCATATAGATGTATCTTGATGATAAATTAACACAGCACAGGAATTCAATACTTTTGTACAATACTGGTTTGATTTCACTGAAAAAACAATTTGTTACAAAAGATAATTCTCATTTGTAATAATTATAATGCTAGGAAAAATAATGTGCACAATGCTTCTGTTTGCTCAATGAACAACACAGATAAGCCCACAATGTTTCAAACAGGGGCCCAAATTGGTCAAAGTAAACTACACAAGCGGGAGGAACCCCTGTACTTTTTTAAGAAGCCATATTGTCAAGTACTGTTAGAGGTCAGAATTGAGAGGCAGACACAAAGTGGGAGTGTCTTCAACATCAGACATTCTGTTTAAAGAAAAGGGTTGAATAAAGGTCTCCCTGTCCCCATCCTAAAGAGATTTTCCCTGCCTAGGAAACAAAAACTAAAGATCGGTCTGTGTCTTGTCGTCAAAAGGTATATAAAAAGCACTTGTGTACAAAACATGTCTGACCCTCACATTACAAATGAACAAATAAGAGTAATAAAAAATGTCTCTGATCTAGGTTCAGCCAAAAAGCCAAGACGTCCCCAGGATTATTACAGAAGGATGGTGAAAAGTGTCTTTTCCCAAACAATATTTCCTTAAGGAGGACAGAAGCGTCTCTTCCATACAACAATTTCTCAAGGCCTGCAAATGTATCTCTTTTACACAACTGATGTTTCAAGGATGGCACAAGTATCTCTTTTACACAATGGCTTCAACGATGACAAAAGTGTATCTTTTACACAACTGCTTCAATGATGGCAAAAGTGTCTCTTCGGGCTACTTCCCTGACAGGAAATCTTCAGTAGAGTCTTTAGATCCCCTAGTATACTATCGTGCCAGGTATGTTTTCACAATGTATTTTTCTTTCATACACTTGAAGTGGATTTTCTGGTATACTCCTCTGCAAGGAATTCCCTTCTGGGTTTTATAGACCCCTGGTGTACTCTCCTGCCAGGTATCTTTCCCCCAAAAGCTCACTGCCGGATATATCTAATTTATCAGGGCTTCTTTCAATGTTCTCCTGGTTTCTCAGTAAAGCGCAGTTGTATTCTTGGACGGCCTATATATACTTCAAGGACTTTAGATGCTGCTTCTCCATATGGGCATCTCGCAAATGAAGACTTGTTCAAGTTCTGTCTTAACTTCTTCACCCTTATTAATTTGTTTGTGGCAATGCTTGCTCCAACCTTCCCCATATGAACAGCTCATATATGGAGACTTGGGCAAACCCTGTCTTTCAACTTCCTCAACATTCATCTGCTAGTGACATTTGCTCCAGTTTTCCCCATTCTGATATCTCAGGCAAGAGGAATTGCGCAAATTCTGTCTTTCTAATTTACTTGGTCGGTATTCAAAATGTACTTTTAATTGTTCATGTGCTTGTCGGTATGCCCCAGGGTTTCCAACCATCACTGGGCCAACTCACCAGTGTCTCATTGAAATTCCGACCTGTGGCACGTTGTTGCAGCTAAGTCTTGGCGTCTCCCACTTGGCAGACCCTCTTTCAGCTCTCCCACCGGCCTCGCATTCACTCGCGGGTAAAGTTGCTGCTGTTTGGCAGGCCTCGCTGCAGCGGCCGGTTCATTTGCGGCTCTACCCAGAGTCTGCCATGCTCCTCGGGTCTCCCTCCACTCTGTTAAGAAATGCTGGCAAGCGGCAGCTTGAAAGCACCTGCCTCCATCAGCACAGTCCTTTCCCATGCATCTGCCCTCACCTGCGATCCCGCTTCGGCTGAGCTGCTTCTCTGGTCTCTGCCTCCTGATTGAAAGTGTAAGCCATCATTAAATGTCCCGCGCAGGCAATCTACATTGCAACAAGTAGTTTAGCTTAGGGTTTCTTGTAATCCATACTAGCTCCTTCCCCTTCCTCGTCTCAGTACTTGAGGCATTATGGGAGTTGGAATCCATAGGATTAATAAGACTTCTAAGGTGATTTTGTTTGGGATTTTTATTTAGTACAAAATCAGAGATAGGAGAGGTTATGTGTGTGTTATGTACATACGAGGTGTGAATTGTATTCAGCCTAGAATGTTTGTTAGGAAAGGTTTTTAAGAGTTTTGTAGCTGGGGGGGATTTGTATAGTGACAACATTTCATCAGGAATTTAGTAATTATAGGGTTTGTTTGTTTATTGATTTTGTATGGCGCGCCAAACCCAAAGGTAACAGGGCGCAACAGAGAACAAGAAAATATGAGTACTTAAAAGCCTAGTTATAGGGTAAGGCACAATATAAATATAAAACATTACATTTCGGCAAATCAGATAAGAAAATATACATATATACAGTCAGCACATTGCATGTTGGCAGGTCAGATTAAAGAATATACATACATACAGTCAGATTGAGTAGGACCTGTTGGTGTAATGGAGGTAATGTTAATCTTGGGGGTCATTAGAGCGTAGCCATGTGAGAGTATTCCGCCTAAAGCTATAGTAGGATTGGTCTGTTCTAATGTTAAGTGGGAGGGCATTCCAGTATTGGGCCGCCTTGACAGGGAAGTTGCTGCCGCCCGTTTTTTTTTTGGTCTAAATTTAGGGACCTGTAGGCAGTAGGAGTTGATGTTTCTGGTGGGGCGGATTGAAGTTTTTCGTACTATTCTAGCGGCCAGGTAAGGCGGTGGGGGGCTGCATTGTTTAGGCATTTGAAGGTGAGTGATGCCGTTTTAAGCGAAATTCTGTCACAGATTTTGAGCCATTTGTGTTCTCTTCTTTTGTTGGAGATGTGTTCCTTGGAGGGTAAGTTTAGGGCAGTTCTAAGGGCGTTGTTTTGCAATGTTTGAAGTTTGTCGGTGATGCATTTATTGGCTCCCAAATACAAGGCGTTGCAATAGGCAAGTTTGGGGAGTATTAGGGCGTTAGCGATAATGATGCAGCTGGCTTGGGTGAGGAAGGCTCTGCTTGCCCTGATTAGCATCCTCTACCGCCTACACATGTAAGCTTATGAATTCACTTGTTTCTTTAGTGTCAAGGCTGAGTCAAGGTGAAAGTCTAGGGTTTTCGCTGTTTTGGCTACTGTGATGATATTGCCATCAATATTGAATGCCAAGTAGTTGGGAGTTGAGATTTTTTTAGGTTGGCATCGGAACTGAAGAGCAGGATTTCAGTTTTATCATCATTCAGGCATAGGCCATGCGTGGCCATCCATGCCCGAGTGATAAGGTATATTTTGTTTACCAAGGCCGTATCAGAGTCGAAATTGCCCGAAACGGGTATGAGGATCTGAGTGTCATCAGCGTAGTTCGTGTATGTGACACCCAGTCTGTCCAATTTGTCGAATAGGGGCTTGGTAAAGATATTGTACAGAGTTGGAGAGACGCAGGAATCTTGGGGTACACTACATGTTATTTTAATGGGGTCTGCTGATGCAAATGTGGAGAAGACTCTGATAGTACGGTTATCCAGAAATGACTGTATCCAGGCTATGGCCTCATTTGAAAAGTGGGCAGCCGAAGCCAGGTGTTCGCACAGGACCGTGTGATCCACCAGGTCAAAGGCCTACGACCGATTAAAGAGTAGCAGCATAGCGGTGTTTCCTTTGTCATTAAGCTCGTTGATCTGTGTTTTAAGATCAATTAAGGCTGTCTCTGTACCGTGCTGCGGTCTGAATCCTGATTGGCGGACACCTAGGAGTTGGTTAGTTTCAAGATATTGCTGAATGTGTAGGTATGCTACTCTGTCTATTATCTTTAGTAGGAACTGTACCGTGGTGATAGGCCTATAGTTGATGGGAATAGCGGGGTCTAGGGTTTGCTTCTTGAGGAGAGGCAGAACCCAAGAGTCTTGGATTGCTTAGGATGGTGTTGAGGAGAAGGATGTGTTAATCAATTTGGATATGAAAGGAGCTAAATCCCTGGCAGCGTCCTTAATTAGCTGGGATGGGCAGCTATCGCCTTTACAACTGGATGGTTTCAGGGATGCAATAATCCTTTCTGTTTCTAGAATGGTGATTTTGGAAAATGTGAAGGGATCCAGGCCTGGTAGGTTAGTAGTCCTGGCATGGGTGCTGAGAGGTGACTCGTTGGTAGTAAGGGAGTCTTTTTTAAGGAGATTTTAGTTTGGAGAGTTTTGATTTTGCTTGTTAGAGCGTTTTGGACGCTGCTGCACCATTGTTTATCTTTGGCTATGTTATCGGTTGGGGGTATGGTGTTACGCTCACCTGGTATCCACAGGGATGCCACCCAGCAAGTTGGTCGATGGTGCCCTTCCCAATGATTCCCTGGTGTGGTCTCGGTGTCGATAGGATTCCACCTGGAAATGAAGACTATATTAGGACTGGGCGACCAAGGTAAGTTTTCCCCCACCTCCCTTGTGCTTCCAGCCCCTCCAGGTTCTCTTCTCACCTGGTTGTCGGAATCGGTGGGCTCTCTATCCTGCTCTCTGGGCAGGGGCACATTGTCTTTAGTGGGGACGGGCGGTCCAGCTACTTCACTGACTGCTGCCCTTGTATTGTCTTTCAGGTAGGTCTTATTGCGATCGATGGCTTCGTAATTCTTGCATGCCTTTTCTCTGTTCTAAATGTCTTTTTTATCTCCCCAGGAGCGCGGAGTGTCCGCTTGGAGAACTGGATATGCTGGTTCTCACCGCGAGATGATGGCGCGCTATAGCCCTATGATGCGGTAAGGAGGCGCTTTGCGTAGCGCAGCAATGTCTTGTCCTCACTGACCTGTGCTTTTCTCTTTTCGTAGGTTGTGGTGAGTTCCCAGCGCAGATGGAGTTCCGGAGCTATGCCGGCCAAAAAGCAACCAACCAGGTAAGTCTTTAAGCGCTTTGTGGTTGTAATGTCTCCACTACCTCCTTTAATGATGTCTTTCTCAATTTCTCAGGTCCTTCGATCCGGGCGCTGAACTCCACCCAGGAGCTGCGAGCAGGGAAGGATGATGAATGCAGGTAAGATTCTGCTGCTAACGATGTTCTTGGTTTTTCTGCAGGTCCGGAATTCACCAGGCTCGTGAGAAAGCTGGACACGGTGAGCGTCACGTTGCTAGAAGCAAAGTAACGCGAAGCATGTTGTCTTGTTCGGGTTTGGTTTAAATAGCCACTGTAAAGTAGTCCAAGTAAAGTAGTCCCTAAGCCACCACACCAAGCTATGTGGATGCCTCCATGTTGGCTGAAAGCCTAAATAAAGTAGTTCCTCAAGCAGATGTCTTTCCTTACTGATGGGCCTGGTGCCAAAGGCGCCAGGACCGGCCCCAATAGGGCCTGAGAAGTGGATGCCAGGCCTTATTAGTGATCCGAGCCCTGATTCCACTTGGCCAATGGGCTTGCCAGTGGGGATCAGGGCTGAGGGTCGTGACATATGGGGGATTCCAGCTCCCTTAGGATAGCAAATAATTCCCTAGTGTTGGAGCTGGAATTGCAGATTCTTTCATTAAAGAGATTTTTTTTTGTGAGTAGGATTTCTTTTTTGTAGTTATTAGCGAAGAGTTTAAGTATCAGTTTGTTCTCTTCAGTTGGGGTGTGGCGCCATTTAGTTTCTAGTTTCCTTTTTTTTGCATTCTTAGTTCTTTTAAGTGGGGGGTGAACCAGGCGTTTAGGTGTGCTCGTTTACTTTTTTGAAGTTTTAGAGTGTCTTCGTCATTCATGAGGGAAGGATACTGTGTCTCTTACAATGGGGTCACCACATCTCCCCAACAGCCATCTCCTCCCATGTGATCCTCCCTCATAATACCCTCCTCCCCCATGGTCAGGATCAGGTAGCCTGTCGTCTCCGGGCCACATGGGAGGAGATCTCAGACTGAGGATCTGTGGTTACTCCACAGGATTCATCACAGTACTTTTGAAAAGACAACGCACTACAGTAATAGTGAAAATGAGAATGTATTGAAAAGTATTCAAAGTCAAAACACAAGATGGCAATTCATTACAAAAAGGGAACAAACTGTTTTCAAACAGACTAATTGTTACCCATAGTCAGCTCACAATATCCAATTGTCTCAATACAAAGTGGATATTGTGGGGCGGTGGGACTATGGGTTACAATTCTTTGAATGGTTGAATACATTTTGTGTATTCTTTTTGTGATGAATTATGCCATCTTGTGTTTTGACTTTAAATACATTCTAATTTTCAATATTACTGCAGTGCTTTATGTCTTTTCAAAAGTACTTGACAAATTGGTTTCTTCAAAAATTAAAGGGGGTTCCCCCTCCTTGCCCGTTTGCTCCATGAGCACCTACACACAAAACACAGCAGAAGGTAAACCGAAAGAAACCATTCCTTATGTAACTATGCGGTTTCTTTCTGAAAGGCTTCAAAGAAAATAATGGTCTGTTTCAGAGGGTTTTCTCCATGGGCTGCTATTACATCCATGTAGATAAAAAACAAAAGAAGCCTTCTGGTTTCTGTCAAGTGAACTGACCTTTCAACTGCCCTCTGCTCTAAAATGGTGTGTATCAATACACAGGAAAATAATAAAGAGGTTGTATTGTAAAGGAACTCATGGTGACAACAGTAAAGACAGACACAAGTGATCACAGTTCAAGGGTGTTTATTAAACTGTATAATGGGCGAGATAAACGCCTAATCTAAACCTAAATCTAAGATGGGAGCAAGCTACGACCATCAAATAATAATAACACAGTGGTAGTGGTGTCTTAGTCAAATAAAAAAGCCCTATACTAAAAATCCTTTTGCCAATCCTTACCACTACGTTACAAAATAGTGTGGGATGATGTTGACAAGAAAAGAAAGTAGTGTTCTCAAAATGATAAGTCAGGATGGTACAGCTGGTGTCTCCCTTCCCCACATTTTTAACACGTGACAAGGCGGGACTCCTGAGCACAGCACACACCTGGGCTTCTCTACCAAGAGGTTTACAATTCCTTTCAATGATACCAGGACCTTGTGGAGCCAAGTTTCTTTTCGCCTTAGAAGGCCTGCTGAACCATAAACAACAAACAAAACAAAAGTTCCTTCAGTAATCTTTCACATTGGTCGATTGCTCTTCACCCCTTGGATCTCCCTCCGCCAGGCTCCGATCCTTCTTGCAACGTGGGCCTCCCTCAGTCGGGGTTCACTATGGCTTTTCACTCACAATATCTGCAGCTTGTGACATTCAAGAGTCTTAATGTCTTTTTAAACAACCATTTACTGTGGACAACCCTCAGCCGAATTCACTCTTGTCGACAATGCTCATGGGCGTATTACTGTTCACCCCAATTCGCATACAACGGGTCAGAGACTTTAGATTGTACAAGGGGCTTAACGTGACCCTTGTAGGACCACTCTGACACCTCACGTCGGTCTCTCCTAGGGCCTCCTGGTAATTGTAGTTTCAACAAAGGGGACCAGCCAGAGTCCTTCAAATGAGCGCTCATGCGGCGCCTGACCACTCTGCAGCTGGGCTTTCCCAAAAGTTCAGACACACACAAGTTCTTTGTTCATAAGTTCCTTGAGTTCATCTAATATTACTGATTGCAACTGTGAGAAACCTGAGGGTATTCTCCCAAGTATACTCCGGGAATCCCTTATTCAGGTGGCCAGAGAAGAACTGGCTGTCTCAGATCCCAACCCTAGGGGTAGATGAACGAGGGAGGATCACCTTGGTAGGCGAACCCAGGGTTATGATCAGGGGAATACCCCAGGTGATGCACGTTATTATACCGGAGGAGGACGAGGTCCCTAAAACCTTTGTAGGTTGCACTACATCGGATTCCCTTCCTCCCCTTGAATCATTATTGCCCAGATCCAACGACCCCTCCGTATATAACAAAATTCCCTAGGATTCCAAACCCAGTAACGGCCAGAAATGATCTCTCCCAGAATCCCTGTATTCAAGTGTCTTACCCGAATACTCGCAGTCATTCTTTTCCACGTCCCTCTGGTCATTATTTTCCAACCTCTCAGTTGACATTGACAAAACACTACCAATCCCATAATCCCTCCTGTTCATTTTACGTAAATAGCCCCGATTATTCCTGTTTGTTTCACAAACCCTACCGATCTCACCCTTCCGAGTCTACTAAACCCCCTGGCACGAGGGCTATAATTACTTATAACACCCTTTCCCCATCCTACCCTCTAGGATATTTGGAGACTCTACCACCCCTCTTTCCAAAATGAACACTTTCCCACATCATGAAAATCAATGGACTAACAAAGCCGTTTACTTGACATGTCCCAACCCCAGGGTCAGGCAATTGACAGCATATTGCACACCTGATGGCCCTTTTCCTTCCCCACTGGGATAAAAGGTAGAGCATGATAAAGCAAGGCAGACCGCACAACGAAAGAGCTATCCAAGACCGGCAGTTCAAGGGGAGGAGAAAGGTGGAGAGGACCGAAGGGGCAACAAGGAGAGAAGCAACCTTGCCCTTCCCAACCAAGGCCCGCAAAACCTTCATGGAAGGAATCGTAAGAACGCAAACAATAGCCAGCGTGTTTTGCAGCCGATGTCAACAGTACACGGGGCATGCCTACGCTGACAAGCAGGACAGAGGCGCCTGCTACCGTGGTACCGTCCTGGACTCGAGCTACGAGGAAAGCCCAGCGGTTCATCACATCTGGTGAATCGGAAGGAGAACCGATAATGAACCCGAACTGTGTTGAATGAAAGTCGCAAAGTGGCAAATTGAGAAAAGTTTAAAGAACCGTGAACATTGAGGGAAAACAAGCCGCAGAGAGGCACGGCACCACGTGAGTGCTCACTCGAGAGACTCTGGTTGATACCGCGTTTGTTGAAACTACCACTGGTAGAGCCACGAAGAGAAAAGTCAAAGTGGTCATACAGCGGTCCAGCAAAACCCCCTGTACATTCCAAAGTCTTTGACCTGCACATAGTTGGAAAGCTCAAGGAGATATAATCCTGCAAAGTGTGTTCAAAAGAAAGAACTATAGGATTGGTAAAGAATTGGCAAGAGTGAACCCGACAGAGGGATGCAGATGGGAAGGGGTGAAGCCTAAAGTCCCAATGAGCAGTGGGTTGACAAAAGTGAAAGCGACAGAGGGATGTCCACAGTGCACTGTTTAAAAAGACATTAAGATTTGTGGGTGCCAAGGAGTTGAGTTGACAAAAGCCGTAGTGAACCAGACGGAGGGAAGGCAAGCATTCGAGAAGGGTCTGAGCCCGGAAGAGGGGAACCCAGGGGTGAAAAGCAATCACCCCACCGACACGTAATTTACAACAGAGAAATCTTTTGAATACAAGCCAGGAAGAACTCGACGGAGGGAGGCTGATATTCGAGAGGGGTCTGAGCCATGGAGAGGGGGAGCCAGGGGTTAAGAATTATGACCTCCCTTGCCCCCAAGTACAATCAGGAAGGAACTTTTGTTTATTATTTTGAGCCCATCAGGCCCTCACAAGCAAGAAACTTAACTAGTGAAGGTCCAGATATCACTAGGAACTATTTAGCCTGGAAGGGGGGGGATCCAGGGGTGAACAGTTGTTAGCAAACAAACATGCAGAAAGGAACTTTTTGGACACATCAGGTACTCGGAGGCAAGAGACTTTTTTGTAGAAAAGAGACTTAACCACCGAAGGCCCCAATAGCTGAGAGTGCAATTGTCTCGTGCTAGGAAAGCTCAAATGTGTGCTGTGCTCCAGAATCCCACCTTGTCCCGTGCTCAAAACGTGGGGGAGAACCCGGCTACCACATCTTGACTTATTATTTGTGTACACTTCTTTCTTTCTTGTGAACATTACCACACACTCTTTTTGTATTTAGTGTAAGGATTGGCAATAGGTTTTTCTTAGTGTAGGCCCTTTTATATGACAAGACGCCACTAGGACCGCCTTATTATTTTGATGGTCGTAGATTGCTCCCATCTTCGATTTAGTTTTAGAATAGGTGTTTTTCCAACCTTCCTATACAGTTTAAAAAACACCCTTTAACTGTATTCACTTCTGTGTCTTTACTGTTGCAACCATGAGTTCCTGACACAACCTTCGGCTCAACACAGTCTCCCTTACTATCAGCTCTCTCCGACTGTTGAACTCGTTGGTGTTTGTCTCTGGAGTCAAGGACGATACCACGGTAGCAGGCATGTCTCCCCCCTCTTGGCCATCAGTCCGGGAGGGATTTGTGCACCGTTGACATCTCTTATACCTCATTCCCGGTTTTATGACTCCTTTCACGGAGGCTTCGCAGGTATGGGCTGGCAAGGGAACTTCTCTCCTTGTCATCCTTTCAGGTCCCGCTGCCCTTCTTCTCTGTTTCAACTGCCGTCCTGGAATAGTTGCTTCCTTGTGCGGTTGGCCGTGCTCGAAGTGTGCTCTATGCTCTGCCTTCTATCCCTGTGGGGAAGGGAAAGGGATGTTGGGTGTGTGTAGTTGTCAATTGCCCGACTCTTGTGATGGGACATGTCAGGTAAACAGCTGTGGTGTTAGTCTGTTGTCTTGCACGTTGTAAGAGTGTTTGTGTCAGAAAAGGGGGGGGGGGTAAGAGCTTCTAAATATCCTACGGGGTAGGATGAGGAAAAGGTGCCATAAGGAAGGGGATACTGCGTCTCACCCTTCGGTGTCCCACTTCCACTCCCCTAAGACTCCCCCCATCCAGGTGATCGTCCCCCACTGGTCCATTCCCAGGGACTGAATCCAATAGCGATGGCCGTGTCCTGGTCACCTGGATGACATATCTCCGGCGATTAACGTGTGAGACACCTTACGGTGCCTCACAATATATACAGGATTATAATGCATGAAAAGGCGTCTTACAAGGCTGGAGGCCTGGTGGGACCTCACTGGGGGAGGCTCCCCCTTAGAGTACAAGGACTCCCGGTCCTGTGAGGAACTCCCCAAGTCACACAATCTAGTAGCATACATGGGATTAATTGGTACAAAGACTACCATATTCTTGTTTGGCTGAAGGTAATGCTGGAACCTACCAGCATGAAGAAGGAAATGAGAATCTCTCTTTAAAGGAACATGCATACTTAACTGGGATGAATGGAGGAATCTGGAGAGGCAGAAAGTATCCTATGCTGGGGAAGCCCCCTGACGTGAGCATGCCTGAATGAGGTGGACCAGAGAACAGTCGCAGAGCCCAGGACTTTCGAAGAGCAGCTGAACGCCACAATTAGGTGCTGGAGGCCTAGGGTATCCGACAACAGAAGAACCGTTGTACCGCAGGAAAGCAGAGTCCTGCTGCAGGTGGTGGTGAGACCACGTCTCTACTGTGGTGAGCAGGGTGCCCAACCAAACACACAAGACCATCCGAGAAAGCACCAGAAGCATGAGCAGCTTACAAGCGGTAAAGCCCATACACGGCGTAAGGGAAGCCGAGAACGGGAAACCAATAAGCAGGAATAACGAGAGTCATTGGAAGCACAAGCAGCTTCCTAACTGCCCACCATGTACATGGTAGAAGGACAGCCGAGGACAAGGATGTAACGAAGAGTAGGAAGGAGAAACGCAGTACCGGAGAACAACACCTGAGCGAACATAAGAGCCTGTGATATTCCCCAGCCTACATAGAGGTAACAGGGAAAACGGGAGCGGCAGAAGTTCACTGGAACAACGGAAGATGAGAAACTCCTCCCAGTACTCATGAGGAGTTACTGAATGTAAATATGCCATACAAACCCATTATATCGAACAAGGGGAACGTAGGTTGCGGTGGTGTCCCCCTTGTTCTCTATAAATGGAAACAGGGGTTGCACTGGTGTACCCTGCATATGGAAATAAAGTTAAAAAAACAGAAAAAGAAAAGGGCCCTGCGGCGCCGGTAAGTGAAGGGAACCGGTGTCGCATGTAGTCAGGGAAGTCGGCGGCAACCAAAGAGGTGTGATGCCAAAAGGTAAGTAAGGGCAGGGGGTATTTCTAGTGCATGAGTTGTTTGACCGTAACTGTCCAGTTAGCTATGGTCATATAAACCGCCATCTTTTTGGTTACAGTCACATTTGAAACCCCAGACAAGCTGAGAGAGCTTGGATTAATAGATTGTCAAAGGTCTAAAAGCTCCAACCAACAAATGATGAAGTATCACAGGAAAGTTTGGTATAAATACTTTGCTAAAGAGAATATCAAATCCAAGAATTTTGTAGAGGAATTACAAGAGCTACTGCAAGGGATAACAAAAGATTATTACTGAAAATCATGCTAGATAAATAGCAACAACATTAAAGATATTGATGCAAAGAGTTTGTCAAAAAAGACTGTTAGATCAGGAGAATCAAGCCAATCTCCTGGGATTGTTTATATTACATTTTTGTTGTTGTAGGGTAAGGTTTAAACTAGATTTGGATGGAGGACTTGACTTCCCGGCAACAGACACGCGCCTTTAATTCCTTTAGATATGTAGGGAAACCCTTTAGAATAGGGAAAGACTATGATTAATAGGTTTTTGAATTTCTTCTTTTTAAAAACCTTTTATTTTCCTGTTTCACGATTAGGTTTACAATGAATTATTTTGTGAATTTGATTTAATGTGATCAGGAGCACATTCAATGTCCTAGTTTATATGGACAAGATCCAGCACATTGCACTTTATTATTATTACTTTTTCATGTACTGTTGTGTTTGAAAATGTTGATTTACATGTATGTTTGTGTTAGTTTGGATTGTGATTTTCTACTGTATAAAAATTAGATTACATCATGTAATTGATTGTTTGTGGTATTTTGGCAACCTTTGCACAATTTTGTGTTTGATGATTATTATTAGCATACGTGATATTGGTTGTAAATGGGGCCCACCTAACTTGGGTTATGTAGATAAACAGCAACAACATTAAAGACATTGATGCAAAGAGGTTGTCGAAAAAGACTGGTACATCAGGAGAATCAAGCCAATCTCCTAGGATTGTTTAGGTTTAATTTCTTAGCTATAGGGTCAGGATAGAAATAAATTTGGATGCTAAACTTTCTTTCTTCAGGACTTCCCAACAGGCAAGCACCTTTAGTTCCTTTAGATCGGTAGGGAAACCCTTTAGAGTAGGGAAATCTAGGCCGTTATCATTTAAATAAAGGTAATTTGGAAATGTCCTGAACAAGTCTGCCTCCTTCTTCCGACCCACAACTCCCATAAAGGTGGAAGCTGTTTTGCAGCAGCCTAGTCCCTGTTCGCCAAGAGTGTGCAACACTTTTTTGCTATTGGCACATTCCTAAAGACAAGCCATAGCTCAATTATCTGCCCTTTCCCTTCCACCGACAGACAAGAAGATGTCAGATATTCCAGTGGACGGTACATGCAGATCACACCTTTACTAAGTTGAACGTCTTTCACCACGAGCCCCATACCCTTGTCAACCGGACCCAGGAAAACCCTTCATTGTAGAGGCTGGTGCTTCTAACAGCCTATAGAGGACAAACCTGTAACATCCCAATGTGTACTATTCACACACGTTAAATGACTGAAAAACACCATTTGGATATCAAGCCATCAAGTGCGCCTGTAAGGAATGAAGGCAGACCTGTTGCAAGCCTATTTTCCAGTGGAGATGCATTTGATCACAAACCTGCAGATTTTTAACACTGAGTGCTGAAATAGCAGATGGGCGTGGTGGGCATATTATTTTCACTGTATGATTTTTTTTGTCACATATATTCTGGGCTCCACTAAGGCGATTGCAGATGACTTATCCAGGAGGGACACCCTTGATGTGATAGAACCTGCATACCCTAATAAGGTTTTGATCGGAAGAGATTTGGGTACAGGGCGAATAACCTTCTTGAATAAGGTTAGACAAGCAGAGGTGAGAGGCTGCACTGCCTACCTGCATCCAGCTACAGCGGCTTCAGAGTCTGGTTTCATGAAAAAGGACCTTCGTGCCATCTACTACACATCAGCATCTGGTTTTGGCCCAATGTCATGACAATGTAGTGTTTGGTCAAGGATTTCCGTGGTAACCTGGACCTTGTAAAATACCATTTTTGGTGGCCACAGGAATGAAGGGATGTGAAAGAGTATGTAGAATCTTTCCCACATTGTGCACAAAACAAGATTCTTTGCAGTCTTCCCGAGACCCCTAAAGTACCCTGTTGAGAATGGTCTATTGATTTCATAGCAAAGTTGTCACCCTCTGAGGACCATACCGTAATAATTGTGTCCATGGACCAGTTCAATAAATTGGCACATTTCTCTGCCCTTTGTACATTACCTTCTGTAGTTGCTATGCCGCCTCCATGGTCTCCCAGGCAGTATAATCGCAGACAAGAAAATCAGAGTTCACTTCTCGTTTCTGGGGAACAATATGCAGTCACGGTAAATACGATAACTGATGTCTTCAGGATATCATTCACAGACAAATGGATCGGAAGAAAGATTGCTTGGCTCTGGCTGCACACTTCCTCACAAAAATCCAAGACATCCTTTCCTCCCTCTGTTCCACCCCGCAGCATACACAAACACTGGAGCCTCCCTTGGCCCCCCTCCTCTTACCCTCTCCTCTCTCTCACCAGTCACACCTGATGAGGTCACCAGACAAGTCCGGTCTATGAAGGCCTCATCCACAGGTGGACCCCTGCCCCTCTAAAACCATCAAGGACAATACTGACTCCCTCGCCCCAGCCTTGGCTGATCTCTGCAATCTCTCCTTTTCCACTGGAGTTTTCCCAACTGCTCTGAAGCATTCCCATGTGCACCCTCTGCTCAAGAAACCCTCTGCCAACCCCTCAATTTCGGCAAACTACCGCCCTATTTCCACCATTCCTTTTTTGGGCAAACTCCTGGAGAAGTTGGCTATCACTCAGCTGACCCTCCACACTGAATCTATTGGCTGCTTACATGACCATCAGTCTGACCTTAAAGCATCCAGAGGCACGGAACGTGCTCTTCTGAACACCTGTGAAGACCTGCTCTCAAATCTTGACACTAACACCTTGTCTGTCCTCATTCTCCTTGACCTCTCCTCTGCCTTTGACACGGTTAACCACAACAGCCTGATCGCATGTCTACGTGACAGCCTGGGAATCAAAGGCCAGGCTCTGGCATGGTTCATCTCCTTTCTCTCTGATCGCCCATGCCAGGTGGAACTCTGAGCCTTTCTCTCGACTATTGCTCTCTCAACCTGTGGCGTTCCCCAGGGATCTAACCTCTCCCCTTGATTCTTCAATGTTTATATAGCTGCCTTGGCACGTGTGATTGCCACTTTCACCTCCAACTTCCAGTGTTACGCGGATGACAAGCGCAACTATCTTTCAGCCTCCTCTTCCTCCTCTGACTGTGTCCGCTATTCAGTCATGGTGTGCTGCAAACGACCTCTGCCTCAACGCCAGTAAGACCGAGATCACTCGCATTGGGACCCCTGCTCCCGCTTTCCCACTTTCGCTCTGGCCGGCCTCCCTTGGCCCTGCGCCTGCACCCATCTGCGAGGCAAAAAAACCTCTGGGTCATCTTCGACTCCACTCTCTCCTCCTCTCACATTTCTGACATCTCTAAAAAGTCTAACCATCAGCTACACCTCCTCAGAGGTACTCTTCCTTTTCTCACTTTCCCCCAGCGGCTCACTGTCTCCAGAGCCTTGGTTCTCTCTAGGGTGGACTATTGCAACAGCCTCTTCCTCAACCTCCCTTCTTCTGCCCTGCACCCTCTGCAACTCATCCAGAACAGAACCATAAGACTTATCCTTGGCCTCAAGCCCATGGATGGCATCTCTCCGGCACTGAAATCTCTTCACTGGCTCCCCATGGCTGCAAGGATCAAGTTCAAGACCCTCTGAACTGTCCACAAGGCTTTCCGGGGCTTCGGACCTACCTACCTGCAACGCTGCCTACCTAAATACTGTCCCTCACGAGCCCTCCGCTCATCTACCTCCAACCTTCTGTGAGTGAGCCGGTTCTCCAGGCAGAGATTTGGAGGGTGATCCCTTTCCTCAGCAGGTGCCTCCCGCTGGAATAGCCTCCCTACCGCACTCCGTCTAGAGCCTGACCTTCTTAAGTTTCTGGAAACTCCTCAATACCTTCCTCTTCTCTTCTCTTCCTTTACTCTCCCTCTACCCTGCTAACCTAGCCCTTTGCTCTCTCCAGCTCTCCCTCCTCTTGCTTACAGCTTGCTGACGGGCTGACTGGAGTACCTCAGAGTCTCATTGGTCCCGGGCACCCCCGCCAGTAGTCTCTCGCATTGCCTCAGGGCCCTGCTCCCACCCACCTTTAATGCACTTAGACTAACCAAAGGTTTGGACGAAATTACCCAAGTAAAAAAGTCCTACCAGCAGAAGTCTGACCCCCTTTTATTTGCATATGTATATGTGGGGGGGGGGGTAAAGTTAGTAAAAATGTATAGGTGGAAGGTGGGGGAGCTGGGGGGACTCCACCCACATATATATATGCAAAGAAATTAAGGAAAAAAACCTGACTTTTGGTGGTCAGACTTTTCAACTCAGTAATTTCACGCAGATCCTAACCAAAGAGTGGCTCTCTCTGCACTTACCTCAGGCTCGGCCGACTGGGTGCACTTGGACCTCCCCCTCCCTGTGACTTTCTATACACTTGCATAACCCAAATGCAATGTACCCGATGATCGTCGGCCTGTTCTCCCTCGTCTCCCCTTAATTGCACTGGTAAAACTGCAGAATCGCCGTCAGGCCTATTTGCTGTGTCTCAACTGTTAAATGTATTTTACGCACTTGCTCTGCCTGTGCAGACTATTATCGTCCCAGAATTTCAAGGGCTCTGAGCGACTTTTTTTTCCCCTTGTTCTCACCCTCCTTGAGCGCTTTGAAACACTTTCACGTGAACAGGTGCTATATAAACAAATACAATACAACCAATCCTTGAAACTATACCTCCTTTCCGCCAACTAAGCAAGCTAACTGGTGTGATCATCTTATGTTGGCAGCGTTCTCCTATAACATTCATGTTCCTTCCTCCATCAACAGCCGCCTGTTTGTCTATATATATATATATATGAGTACCATCCCCATGCATTCACATTTACCAGTCCGGTGACTGATCAAGTAGAATCAGCGGAAAAGCATGTTCGCTGAATGATGAAGGCGTTTGCTGATTGTCATCACTCGCAGGAACCATATATTGAGGTGGGGGATAAGGTCTGGTTGGCTTCAAAATTCCTTCAGTCATCCCATTCCAACCACCTAAGTATTTCAGTCCTTTTCGGATAAGATCAACCCGGATCACTCTGAATATTGCCTGCAACTACCCTTGTCATGGAGAAAGGTTCAACTTGTTTGCATGTTTCCCAATTCAAAAGTTACAAAGATTCCTGGCACAGCAACAAATTCCCCTCCTCCAGTGTTGAAGGAACGAAATACAAAGTACAGGCGATATGGGACTCGACTCCACCGCGGGAAGTTGCGATATTGGCTTAACTAGAAGGGTTACAGGCCCTGTGACAGGTAACTGGAATCTGCATCCTTTGTATCTGCTCCCGGCTTGATAACATCAATTCTGTCCAACATACCCATGGAAGCCGGGACAGAAGGGGCATACTGTCACGTCTTTGTTCCTGGTGGGAGCTCTAACAGCACAGACACTCCAGCAGCCCATTCCAACATCAACACTGGACTCGAAAAAGACGCTTGTGACATGATGTCACATGGGCCGGAACATCATAATAAAGCAACACAGAAGTGCCCTTTTGCCTCAATGCTCTGCATTCCTTCATGAGTTTATGCTTGTTATTTCTCGCAAGTACTTGTTGAATCTCCTTCCTCGTTACTTGTGCTCTTTGGATTCCTGGCCCTGTCCTTCTGTTAACCTCTGTGGATTCCAATCTCAATCCAGTTCACAGTTTATTCTGACCCCATGCCTTTCTGCTGCATGAAGGCTTCCTCTGAAGCTTGGATTCATCTTCATTCTGGTGTCCAGCTTTTCAGGAGATTTTTTCAGCTTTATACACTACTTGCTATTGTGGCTACCAGATAGAACTTTACTGACATATTTGGTTCAATCTAGATAAAACATTAGTGTCACACGAACATCCAGGGAGTGCAAAACAAGCTCTGCCAGTGATTGATTTGAAAAAAAAAAAACACTGGCAGCGTCATCTCCGGGTTGACGGGGAACAAAGATATGACTTTTGGAAGAAATGTAGGGTGAGTTCTCATTACTACCTTTACTTTATGGAAAGTGGTCTACGGTTTGGAGGCTGGAAGCACTTTCGGTTATAAGTCTAGACAACGTTTTAGCTATGAAAAAAGCCATTTTCCAGGTGCCATTTTTGATTCGGGAATGCCTTGGGCTGAAAAGGCCCGAATGAGAAATGGCACCGATTGACAGGTTGGACATTGAGAAAAAATGTGTGTAATTACTGTAAGAGCATATCGCAACCAGCTATGTCCTAAAAGGGGGAACTTACATACTCGAACTTGCCAAGTCAGACATGAAAGAAAGAAATTTATTAGCACGGCATTTTAACAGGTTGAGATTGTTATTGATGGACCAATGGCAAAACAATAGTCATTCGCTGTTATGTGGGGAGCGCCTGAAAGCCTTTCTGGCTGCCTGAATGACTGAATGAATTGTC
This sequence comes from Ambystoma mexicanum, assembly GCF_040938575.1. NCBI lineage: Eukaryota > Metazoa > Chordata > Amphibia > Caudata > Ambystomatidae > Ambystoma > Ambystoma mexicanum. Next base: position 748,125,404 of record NC_090937.1, read on the forward strand.
CTGTGATATGCAATTGACCTAGTGTCAATTCTTCAGGAAGCAGCTCACTGAGGGGATGGGTGACACTTTTCCTTCTCTGTTGTGTTAGAACCTCTGGAGAGACTGGGAGATAAGTCAGTCCTTCTGAAACAAGCTCCATCAGGTCTGAGAGCCATTGAAGAGTGGTGAGGATCATTGACGCACGGTGAGTGGATCGTCACGTAGTGATACCTCTCAGGATGAGGGGGATGGGAAGAAAAGATTACAGTCTTTAGTCAAACAACTGAATCTGAAACAAAGCCGCCTGTGAGAGATGAACCAAAGCCCTCTCTAGAAGTGAAGAGCCTGCATTTTGCATTGCTTTCCGAGGCAAACAACTCTAACAGAAATATGCCCCATTTCCGAAAGACTGTCTGGTGTGCGATTCACTTTCATGATTTAATTGGTATTGGTCAGTCTGTCTGCCTTAACATGCTCTACTCCTGAAATTAGATGGCTCACAGACTGATGGGTCTCAGTGCTCATGCCCACATTTATAACGCCCATCTGCATAGAGTGGGATCCTGACATGACCCCGTTTGTTGATATAATACATACAGGTTGGGTTGTCCATTTAAATTACCACCATCTTGTGCTCCGGTAATTGGTAAAACCTGAATCACACAGTGTTCCAAAATGTTCATGCGTGTTCCTGCTCATCCTGGAAGGGCCATCGACTGGACTGCTGGCTGTTCATGATGCCCACCAGACCGTGAAGGATGAGACCGTTGTGATGACGACTTTGTGGGTGGTGTCTGTCAAGTGGTTGCCCGTCAACAGGGTTTCTTCCCTGGACCTCCAGAGCAGATTACGGATGTAATGCCTCTGAAACTGGGAGTAACACCGACTGAGCATCTAAAAGCCTGATTCCAATGATTTGCAAAGAGTAACGTTATCCTCTTCATTCGAAGCTGAGATCTTGTCCCGCTGCAGAAAATGGGCCGCTACCTCTGGAGGTCCATCGTATGTTCCAAGGTTGGAAAAACGCTTACATTATCCCAATAAAAGCCAATAAAAATAGGGGTAATGACCAGTCTGAATACCCCCTGCACCAAGGAAGGAATCCCCATCCTGCACCGAAAGCCAGGTTTCTGCCTCTGACCGGAGATGAGTGGACTCAGACGAAGATGTAATTTCTGTGTCCCTGCCGCTAGGGAGGATGTGGTGTCAGAGGGGGGGCAAAAACCCCCAGAGGCTATGCAGACACTGGTAAACCTGTCTGCTTGCCTCCATCTTTTAAGAAAGCCTATCAATCCATTTTAGTGCTGAAGTCCAGTCTGGATGATGCGCTAGACAACAACATTGGTGGTTGCAACAAATTTGGCCGTCATGATGGAGGTTTTTCTCTTGGTAAGCTTCTCATCAGTAGAGCTTTGGAAGACCTCCGAGGCATGTAAGTCCAGGATCTTTTCCTGGAAATCCTGTGAAAAGTTAGAGGAGGGAAGCTTCCAGAATGGGTTTTCCTGGCTACTTGCTATTGCATTGTGGGAGATGTAGTTCTGTAAAGACAAAATTAACTGTGGCGAGCAACTGTACTGGGAGGCCTTGACAGCATCAGTGTTATCATTGGCACAAGAGAGGTGTTTGTTGGGGACCGGTGACCCCCCCACAAGCCCCACTTCACATACCTGGGCCAGGGGTTTTCACTTTTGTTTTAGAAAGCCTCCTGCTCCAGGCTAAGAAGGGTCACTCTCCCACTGCCTCTGACTGGGTTAAAACCCTGATCCTGTCACAGAGCCGTAGGTATTGGTGGTGCGATAGCCAGGTTCATTGGTGGAGTGGGATCAACGAACAGAGCTGACCACGGAGGAGTAACTGGAAGAGGAAGAAGTTCCTTAATCATGCCCTTGAGGTAGAACAACATGGCCTGGGAACTCCACCAAGTCTGAAAGTGATTGCAAAATCTATCTCTGCAGGCTGCTTAAGACTGAGTTAGAGCAGAGGACAGAGTCCAGTTAGAAGAAGAAGAAGCGGAGGTTTAGATAGATGGGTGGTTGACCTCGGTTCCAATATGGTTGATGTGGTTGGTTGACCCAAGTATCAGAAGAGCACGCTGCTGAGGAGGTCGGGTACTGAGTGAACATACCAGTGTGAACCATAGAACCTACACAGCCCATGATCAGCCAACAACATACCATATCATGTGAGCATCTCCTTCGTTCGTACTGGATTTAAATGGAATCTGAAAAACAATCGTCTCTCAGAACTATGTGGATACACAGTGAGCTATGGCAAACCAGTTCCAATTAACTTGGTTTCAAACTTCAAGTGAACAAGAGATTCATAAGAAAAACAAATTGAGTGTATCGATCAAATCTTGACGATAAAGACATGTTTTAACCCTCAATGCGTTGTCAATCAGGTCACTTGGTATAAGATCCAGGCCAGCTAATATTTGATTGGAGGCCTCAGAGAATTCACATATAAAAACAGTAACCTCGATTCTTCATCTTTATATAATGAGGATGTGCTAGCTGGACATAGCATCTTACAATAAAATGACAGGTATTTCCACTGAGGCCTACATGTAAGTGATAAAAGACCAAGTTCGTAACGTAGGACTGCAATCTGTGTACCTTGCAGGGTCTGTAGTACCCTCTTCCACATCCTATTCTTAATAGTGGAGAGCAAGTCAAGTGTCCAGATGGAACAATTCAAAACCATTAGGAACAATTTTCCTTCATAACATTTCAAACTTTGCCATACCGAGAATCAACACGGACCAGTTGATTGCATAGTGCCGAAGCACATGAAAACAACAATTATTTGACCAAGATTTTATTCCGTTTAGCAAAAATAGGGAACACCAAATATATGAAACTGTCTACTTTTTCAAAGGGCACACAATCATGATGCCAGACAAAAGGCTTAACTACTTGTTTAATAGTATAGTGCATCATTTTGGATTTATTTGGATTAATCTATGGGTCTCTGCATAATTAGAAAAGGTGCTGTAGATCAATCAGGGTTAAATCAAATATTAAAAAATCATCTGTGTATGCGTGCCAAACAGGTTTTAGATGTTGATCTTCAGAGTGGCTAGGTTTTCAGGCAGCAAATACCCACGAATATCACTCAGATATAAATTAAACAAAGATGGCGCGGGTACGCAGCCTTGTCGAACCCCTCTTGCAGTTGGAATACTATGCGTCAATGAGCGTGGATGATCCAAAAGGACCTGTATATTAGTATTAGAAAACAGCCCAATAATAAGCCATAGTAAACCCTGCGGGATTCCCCAGTTCTGCAACTTAGTCCACAGTAGGCCTCTATCTACGGCATGGAAAGCAGCAGAAAGGTTCATTGTGGCCAAGTAAACTGAAACATATTCATGCTGCTGAACTTGGTCAAAGATTGCGTTCAATATGAACCCATTTAATGTGGTTCCCTGATATTAACGAAAACCAGTCTGCCATGCTGTAATAAGATTGCTGCAAAAATCTTGCTATCAGCATCGATAATTGCAATAGGTCAATAGTTTAATGAGTCAGAGTGCGAACTGTGAGAAACCTGAAGGTGTCTCCCTTGCTAGGTCTCAGGGATCCGTCATCCAGGTGGCCAGGACACAGCCATCGCTATTGGATCCAGTTTCTGGGGTGGACCAGTGCGGGAGGATCAACTGGATGGGGGTCTTCGGAGAGTGGAGGTGGGACACCGAAGGGTGAGACGCTGTACCCCCTCTTCCTGAGGGCAAATTTTCCCCATCCTACCCAGTAGGATATCTACAAACTCAACCCCCCCCCATTCTTGACACAATTTCTCACAGACAGATTACCATGAAAGACAACGGACTAACACCAGAGCCGTATACCTGACATGTCCCAACACAAGGGTCAGGCAATTGCCGATAACTACATACACCCGACTTCCCTTTCACGTTCCCATCGGGATAAAAGGCAGAGCATGAGAGCACACTCCGAGCAAGGCCAAATGCACGAGGAAGCAGCTATTCCAAGATGGCAGTTCAAACGGAGAAGAAAGGCGGCGAGACCTGAGAGGACGACAAGGAGGGAATTGCCCTTGCCCTTTTCAACCCAGACTGGGGAGCCTGCGAGAAGGGAAACGTAAGACCAGGAAGCTGGAGAATGGTGCGAAAGTTGTCAGCGGTACATGGGACCCTCCCGCACGGATAGCCAGGGCGGGGAGAAATGCTTTTCACTGTGGTACCGTCCTTGACTCCAGAGGCAGGAGACACCAGCAGAGTTCGACACAGCCGGTGAGTCGGAAAGTGCTGATTAGACCGGACTGTGTTGTCTGAAGAGAGAAGACTACAGTACAAGGGTCTTTTGTAAGCAAGACTGGCATCACAGTGAGTATGGTCCGGCGCAATGTGGTGCTCATTCGAAGGACTCTGATGCCCTGCTCCTGAACAAGGAGAATGTTCAGGAACTGGGAAATCGAAGTGGTCCTGCAGCAGGCTATGTTAAATCCTGTGCATAGTCGAAATTCTAAGGTTGTTGTAAAAACTACCAAGAGGCATTAGGGGAGGTCAGCGTGAGGTGTCAAAGTGGTCATACGAGGGTCATGTCAAACCCCTTGTAAGTCAAAAGTCTTTGGCACGTTGAGAAGGCAAATGGGAATCCGGTCGACGGATGCCTGCAAATTGGGCTGAACGGTAACACACCCGTGAACATTGGGATGACAAATGTGAACCCAACTGAGGGATATCCACAGTGAATGGTTGGTCTGCGCCTGACTGAGGGAGGCCAATGTTGAGAGAAGGATCGCAGCCATTCTGAGGGGGATCCAAAGGATGAAGAGTGATTGCTGACGTGATGATTCGTAGAACAAACTTTTGTTTTGTTTTTTATGGCACATCAGGCCCTCTGAAGCAAGAGACTTTGCATGAAAGACTAGGGCACAGAGACCCTGATATTGAGAAAAGAAACTCTAACCTTGTGTCGGAGAAGCCCAGGAGTGTGCTGTGCTCAAGAGTCCCACCTTGTCCTGGGCTAAAAACGTGGGGAAGGGAGACCCCGACCATAACATCCTGACTTATTTTGTGAACATTTCTTTCTTTTCTAGTGAACTTTATCCCACACTATTTTGTAGCATAGCTTTAAGGATTGGTAATAGTTTTCTTTAGTATAGGCCCTTTTCATTTGACTAGACTCCGCTACTAATGTATTCTTATTATTTGATGGTCGTAGCTTGCTCCATCTTAGATTTAGGCTTAGATTAGGCGTTTATCTCACACATTTTACAGTTTAATAAACACCCTTGAACTGTGATCACTTGTGTCTGTCTTTAATACCATGCCTTCCTTACAGACACTTTTTAAAGATTGGCAAGACTTATGCAGTGGACCAAGTTTTAGGGAAAGAAATGGTAGTAAAAATATATATATATATTTTTTTACTACTTTATTTACATTTTGGCAAACAAGAATACAACAATTTGGAAATAATAACACCATATTACATACGAAGAACAGCAATATATACAACATATGCAGAGAAAAGAAAAAAAACAAAAACACCTCTTACTGTAATACATATCTAAGCAAACACCCCAAACCTTAGCATGCAGATGTAATTTCCTCATTCTTCTGTACATTCCCTTCTTAATAGCCGCTAAAGAAATCATTTAGTCTATCCAATCATTCGATTTCGGTGAAATCCAGGATTTCCACCCCCTCAATATCATTTTCTTGGATACAGAAGCTCCCCTAAACAGAAATTTCTTTTCAGCCATGGAAAGATCCTCAAGTAGGACACCGCAGCCCAAGACCATCGTCTTAAAATCTAAATCGATAATGCATTTTAGGACCCGTAAACATAACTCTTGCCAGAAACCCCTGACCCCGACACAAACCCAAAGCAAATGCTCTAGGGTGCCGACCTCCAAATCACAACACCAACACATATCCGAATCCGACATGCCCCTTTTCCTGAGTCTCTCTGGGCACCAAAACACCCTATTTGAATTTTAATTTGCCTAGAGCGCTCACTCAAATTCACTGAACATAGCCTCACATTCGCACAAAATCAGCAGTGATCTCACAACCCAATCGTCTACTCCACTCATCCACTCATCCATCAGCCCAGTAATGTCCTTGTAACTCGCAACAATTCGACGCACACCACACAGACTGACCACCCATCACCAAATGTTCCAACATCACAGATTCACTCCCATAAATCTCACCGATGCATCTCGTCAGCTTCCTGTACTCTGTGATTGAAACATTTTCAATGTTGAAATCTGCACAAAGCACATCAAAGTCAATCCATTTCCCACCTCTGTATATATATCGTCAATCCAGGGAACTCCCCCAATAAACCATTCCGGCCAAAACATAGGTTTGCCAGCATCAGTAATTGCCTTATTGAGCCATATCGAGGCCGAAGGTAATTTCAGAGCAAATGAAACACATTTTGTGAAAACCCTTCCATACATCCCGCAAAAATTCTGTCAAAGGAAATTTCCTACCATATTTACTGACAGTCGTAAGCAACGCTCGCGGGGCAAGAGGGCCCAAAGCACTTGCTTCGGCCACAGCCCAAGGACCTGGAGAATCAACCAGAAAAGGAAGCAAAAACTGGCAAGAGAAAGCAAGATGATACGCCCTAAAGTTCGGAACCCCAAGTCCCCCTCTCTCAACAGGTAGCTGCAGCTTCCACAATTTAAGCACAGGAGGTTTCCCGTCCCAAAGGAACTTTTGTAAAGTTGCATCAATTAATCTCCATTGACAAGCACTGATCCTCAAAGGGAGCATACTTAAGACATAATTAATATTTGGTGCCACAACCATCTTCAGGGCGTTAACCTTGCCCCATAACGACAAACGCAAGACTGACCATCTCTGCGTAGATTTCAGCTCACGGCAGACCTCCCCTAGGTTCACCTCCACCATATCATTTATAGCTGGAGTCAGCCAAATCCCTAAGTATTTCATTTTGCGTGAACATCACTGAAAACCAAATCCAGTCACCAATGATCTAACACAACTCCCCGTGATAGGCAAAACCTCGGATTTCGACCAGTTTATTTTATACCCTGACACCACATGGAATTGATCCAGAATGTTCATCAAAGATGGCAGAGAAGTCTCCAAATTCCGTAAAACTAGTAAAAGGTTGCTAGCATAAAACCAAGTTTCCTGCTCGATCCCATTGAACGACACCCCTTTCAAGTACAAATCGCTCCTCAGAGCAATAGCAAGTGGTTCGATAGCCAGCACGAATAATAACGTGGAAAGCGGACAACCTTGTCTAGTGCCCCTCCAAAGATTGAAAGTCTCAGACAAAAAACCATTTGTCTTAATATTCGCCATAGGACGGGTATACAGAAAGGAGATCCAAGAAATGTAGTCGTCACCCAGATTCATCGCCCTCAGCATAGTAAACATATATTGCCAATTAACGCTATCAAACGCTTTTTCAGCGTCCAGAGAGAACACAGCCACATCCTCATTCAAAGTCTGGGCCTGAGACATGACCAACAAAAGGTTCCAAATGTTACTAGAAGTACTACGACGTTTAATAAAGCCAGATTGATCAGTATGAATAAGTCTTTGAATCACATCTTCAATGCGTAGGGCGAGTACTTTAGCCAGGATCTTGCTATCAGTATTTATTAAACTTATCAGCCGGTAGCTGGAAGGAAAGACACTATCCTTCCCTTTCTTCAGAAATACTGAAATGGTGGCATGATTGGTAGATTCCAGAAGAGATCCCACCTCCCTGGACTCAGCATACATGTCCCTCAAGAGCCCCAGTGCTGCTTCAGGAAGAATCTTGTAAAACTCGGCCGGAAGACCATCAGGCCCTGGTGTTTTCCCAGAATTCAATCCAGCAATAGCAATCTGAATTTCATCAAAAGTACTCGACCGATTCAAGCCATATCATCATCAGAAACTTTTGGAATTTCCAAATTATCCAAGAAGCAATCGCCACGACCAGTAATAGCATCTTCATTCTCATACAATGTCATATAAAAATCCTTGAAAACAGTATTAATCTCACATGGATCAAAAGTGATTACCCAGTCCGAATTCTTTATGGAACTAATGGCACCTTCAGAAATCTGTTGCCTCAATCTGTAAGCAAGCATCTGTCACGCTTCTCGCCTTTCTCAAAGTAAGCACTCCTGATTTTATATAAATCCTTCTCTGCCCTAGTGTCCAAAATATCGTTAAGATTTTTTTTCAACCTCGCCAGTCCTATTCTCATTTCATTGTTATTTGGATCACAAATCAAACCATTCATCACTTCAGCAATACGGGCATCAATTTCCAACTGCACATTTGTCAACCTTTTCCTCCTGCCACAGGACAAGCCTAAATCAATGCCTCTTAACGTACATTTGAATGCCTCCCACGTAATCTTTTTACTAAGATCATCAGAAGAATTCTCACGCACAAAGTACTCAGCCTCTTGTGGTATCCTGGTATGATTGTGGTGGATGGCTGAGTGTATGGAGGGGCCTCATAGAATGTTTAAGTGGAGCTTGGAGTGCGGGCAGCCTGGGGATTCCACAGTGTGTCGATTGGGACTTGGAGATAGACTGGGAACCAGGGCAGAGGCTTGTTACTTACTCTCCTTCCTTTCATTGACTATGCTATGTAACCAAGAAGAATAAAGCCTGTTTCCTTTTACACTTACCTGAGTCAGCCTGGTTCCTGCTCCATGTCATTCCTGACTCAGATACATCATTTGGCGCCGAGGAAACCTTGAACCCGGAGCAAGGTGGGAGAGCGAAGCGGAGGAGAAGTGAAGGAGACAAAGCCAGATGTCTGTGCACCAAATGGGAGAAGTGCTGCTTTGTAGAGATGGCGTTGTGCAGCGTGGTTGGTGCCAAAGTGAGAAGTGGCTGTGGCATCTTGGGCAACAGAGAATGATGAAGAGTCTTTAAGCCCTTCCATGGGCCAGGAGCAGCATTGGGCCCTAGTGGAAGATTAGGGACCCGAGTGGCAGAAGTGATTTGCCATTAGAGAGTGACCCGGTGAAATTACAGATGATCCGAGCGCTGTTGCGCTTTTGATGAGCAAGGGCTCATGGGACCTGTGGTCCAGCGTAGGAGCGTGCCACGTTTACAAGGTACTGTGTGGAGAAATTAGAGTTTGCTCGAGAAAAGTGCCATTTCCAGGGTCCCTAAGGCGGTGGGCGGTGCGCGCACCCATCAGGCCATCAGTTGTCTTGCGTTCCAGCCTGCCGGTTCGGACTGGAACGTAGAAGAAAGGGCCAGCGACATTTGTTTCCTCTACGTGTTCGGAGAAGATTGTTTGAGTAATGGACCTCTGAGCGTCGATGATGAGGCATTAAACGTAATGAGGTATGCGGAACTATGATGTTGCAGGAGTATGCTGTAGCCGTCATTCCAATTCAGAACATGGGGTTGAATATATTAACTTCTGAAAGAAGCATTTGCAATTGGAAGAAGTATGTCCGTTTGGATGCGTACTTGGAATTAACTGCCGATTGTTTGGCCGTCCACAGAAATAGCAGAAGAAGCATTTGGAGACCACGACAAAGTACTTTGGAACATGGGAGTGAATACATTAAAGGATGCAGCACATAGAACTTCAAGAAGCCTGATCGTAATGCACTGGAGTTTTCAGGACGTAAGATGACATTCGATTTTTTTTTGGCACTGACGACTCGTGGATTAAAGGTTGATGTTTTTTTTGTGAGCCGATATATGAAGGTGCTGTGACATGGAGAAAACATGTCTGATTTAAAATCTGCGTGCCTGTATTTCAGCAGCTGTGTTGATACGGAGGCCCTATTGACGGGTATATTTGTTTTAGTTTCGCCTTTAATGGATTAATAATTAATAATGGTGACAATATATGTATGTAGAGCATTTAGAATATGCATGCCGAGAGTGAATGTTTGTGGTACGTTCATGGTGAAATCTGTGATGAGTTGAAGTGAAGTAACGAGATATTGTATGGAGTGTGAATGTGATCAGCATTTATTTAAATGCAAGACATTTTGATTAAAAAATAAAAATGCTCAACGAGTTTACAAGCAAGAGGCGTGCACAGAGGAATTTCTTTTTTGCAGAACGTTCTGAAACAGATTTGCACAATAGACAGTGATGACTTTCTTCTATGATGTTATGGAGCTCAACCTGAAGAGTTTTTTTTTTGTTTTTTTTTTTTTACAGGAGATATCCACGAGATTAAAAAAGGAAACATTTTTTCCAAATGATGTGAATTTTGCTAAAATGAAACGCTATACGGAATTTTTGGGGATTCACGAGTACATTTTTGATTTTGTTGTGATTTGCGCCCCAACATGGTGACTGATCACCATGGCTGGTGGTGCATCATATCCCTGTTTTAGGAGATGTAGAGATTTTTAAAATGCGCATTTGTAGTAGTATGTATATTGTGTTGGACAATGAGTTTGGAGTTTGTGTGGGAGTTTTGCGCGTGTGAGCGCAAAATGTAGAAACTGTGTACGTGTGTGACGTATGTGGGTACGCATTGGGGTAGCATGTGTGTAGTAGTGGGAGTGAATGTGTTTATTAGTAGAAGTGAACGTGTGGATGGAGCACCTGGTAGTGGAGTTTTTCTCGAGTATTGGAGTTGTACCAATGTTTTGGTGGAGTGGCTCTCGCATGCCGGCTGGGTGTGTTTGCCTTTTATCTTGAAAAACCTTTTGTAGTAACCTCAGAATTTTTTTGGGGGAGTTTGGACACTTTTATAGTAGTGCTCCAGTAGAGGTTAACCCTTCAGTAGGGTAGACACGTAGACACCAGGGCACGGGGCCCATTCTTTGGAGTTTGGGGGTCATGCATTTGCATTGGAGTTTCGGGCAGGAGGCCCATTTTGTAGATAGGTGCGTTTAAGGTGACCGCACATAGTGGTGTTTTTTTGTTGTTTAGGAGTAGATAGACTTCTAGAAGTTGTCTGTAGTGCCAGGCGGTGCAGGGTAGGAGTTCGGTTGTTTGCACGCCAGTAGATTTTTAGGTGAAATACATTTTTTTTTTTTAATGTAGTGGCACACAGATGGTAGGCCAGTGTTAGATCTTCTTTGACTGCGGTTAATATTTTTTGGGTTGTGGATCTGGTCGGTGGACGACCAGTTGAATCACCCACTGGCAAATTTGAATTGTTTAAAAGTGTTTAACATCAAATGTTTATTACATTTTACTGGGAGCTGTGGAATTTAGCATGACAAACATTTTCTTGTGTTTTAAGAAGAATTCCAGCATTTTTATTTTCACCATATGCAGACCGTTTTTTCCAATGTTAACGGTTGTGTTACTGTTATTTTGCATGGTCTTTACCGTGTTTGGGTCTACGCACCTTTTTCTTTCTTTCTATGGTTGCGTTTGTGGCTCATGTGGTCTTTGTCTAGTTAGTCCTTTTGCTTCAAATTTCTCATCCTTTTCTATGTTTTCTTTAGGGGAGAAGGGATAAGGCGTGGTTGACTTTGGATACTGTAAGATTGTTGTTGTTGACATGTTAGGATTTTGTTTAGGCCAATTGTGTACGTGTTGGTTACACTATATTTGGAAGGTATGCTGGTCTCGCTTGGGACATGGTTAGTGCTCAAGTGTGGCAGGCTTGAGGCCAGGGGAGGCAGTTCTGGCAAAAGGTGATAGGTTAGGAAGGTTTATGTTTGTAGTTCAGTTTTTATTGTCCATGTGGCAAGGCATGCGCTTGGTGGTGGCAGCACTGAGACCTCGGTGTGGCAGGCGGGGTAGAAGGTGTTTTGTTTGTTTTTGTGATCCTAACATGATGGTGAGGGTATTCTGATTTCAGTTTGATTGTTAAGGAAGGGGTTGTGTGGTATCCTGGTATGATTGTGGTGAATGGCTGAATGTATGCAGGGGCCTCATAGAATGCTTAAGTGGAGCTTGGAGTGTGGGCAGCCTGGGGATTCTAGAGAGTGTCGGTTGGGACTTGAAGATAGACTGGGAACCAGGGCAGAGGCTTGTTACTTTCCTACCTTTCATTGACTATGCTATGTTACCAAGAAGAATAAAGCCTGTTTCCTTTTACACTTACCTGAGTCAGCCTGGTTCCTGCTCCATGTCATTCCTGACTCAGATACATCACCTCTGTTCTGATTTTCTCTAAAATAGTCCTATCCTGTAAAATAGATGTGTTCATCTTCCACTGAAAAGTTCTACAGCGTTCAAAGGTCAAAGACAAACTCAATAAAATAGGCGCATGATCAGTGACTGCAATACTGCCAATTCGACTAGACAATAGATTAGTGGTTGCCTCACCAGCAGCAAAAACATGTCGATCTTAGAATAAGTGTTATGAGATCCAGAATAAAACGTATATTCCTTGGAATCCAGGTATTGTAGCCTCCAACAATCCTTTAGATCAAAATCCTCAATCAGTGTCCGAAAGGAGCAAAAATGTGCATCTGTCCTTTGCATAGTCGAACGCCCAGTGCTATCCATAAAAGGATCAACAACCAAATTAAAGTCTCCATCCAGAGCAATATTAGGTGAATTCAAGTTAAGTATCATCTGAGATACTTCCCCAAAGAAAAAGCCATTGTTCACCGAGGGAGCATAGACATTGCATAACACATGGACACCTTGTATTTCCACTAGAAGAGCTACAGCTCGCCCCTCTCGGTCACAGCTAGTCCTCAGAATTTTAGTAGGAGAGCCCCTTCGCAAAAGAATCGCCACCCCCCTGCTCTTAGAGGAGTAACAGGAAGCAACAACATCACTCAGCCATTTCTTACACAACACCCCAACATCTTCCAATAAAAGAGGAGTCTCCTGTAGGAAATAAACATCACACCGCATACCCATTAAGCTGTTCAGTCATGACAGATAATTCAAGAGGTCTAAAAAAAACTAAAACCAAAAAAGTAAAAAAACAACAAAAAGGAACCAGTCCCAAACCCCCTGCAACAGAAAAAGAGCGCCAATGCTGAAGAAGCAAAAAAGACCAACACAATACTCCCGTCACCCCTCCCAAATTCAAGAGAGCTCCACGTAATTGATCCCACAATGAGTCCATAAGTCACGCATCAAACATACTCCACAGCCGCTAACCCATCCCCTCCAGATTAGCTAGAAGATCAGCATGTCTTTCACCTCACAAAAACGTAGAATCCCAACATTAAAGGTGAACATTAAAAAGTGTATACATCATAAAGCCAGCATTTCATACAGCCCAAGTGACATGACATGACACCATAATGTGCAAACAAATGTAGACATTACAGTTGTTATTTGGTGTAGTACAGCTGGAAAAGATACTAAAAAGAAATGTAAAAAAATTCCGGCCCTGCATGAAATAGCGAAAAAGCGTACAAAAAAACCAAATTTTTCTTCATGTAATTCAAGAGCAAGGTAAAAATATGGTTGTTATATCAATGACTGAATTGACCACATCAAGCGACATCCATACCGATAGGCAAGTAGCCTGCAAGCACCCCCTCCCCATCAATCACGTTATCATGCACCAAATTGATTGTGAACCCAAAGAAGTCAGCTGTTCATAAAGTGAATGTTCTCCTCCGGCTCTCCCACAACAATGCCAGTCAGCCACTAAAAAGCTGGAAACAACAGCAATCGGAAAGCAGTGCATTGGATAACAGTAAACAATCAGCAGAAAGTTCCGTCCGTACCTAGGCGAGTCCTCTAGTTCATAGTTTTGTAAAAGGTGTCAAAGTTTCCGCACCCGAATACTTCCCAGCTGGGGTGTCTAAGTGACTGGCAGTCAGCATCAAAACCTCCAAATCACTTAGCTAAGCACCCGCTAGACCTAGCAAATAATGAATGGCTAAAAGATAATGGACGAAGGTGAACAGTGAGTCATCCTGCAGAGCCATAACACATCAGGCTGCCAAAGTCGAGGGCGGGCGAGAGAAGGTGCCAGCTCCCCTTATTTTCACAGAGATTCAGTGTCATTAGTCACCAGCATGCCAGAACGTCTCCTCGAATCCAGGCCAGTAGCAGCACATGTAAAATAATTACAGATACAACTCACCGGTCGCATGGAGTTCATCACCCATGTGATTGCATCGGGTGCCACGTTGATACAACTCAGAGAAAGTGTATGCAGTACATCGTTTAGCCGTGGCCTGCTCGTAACGACGCCGCTATTATGATCCGCCTAGAGCCAACGAGAGCAGCACCGCCGGAGGCCACACAGAGCAGAGGGAGACACTGCCTCCGTCGACAATGCTGCTACTACGCTCCGTGCGGAGCCAATGAGAGCAGCAGCTCCACCAGTGGCCACACACAGCTGAGCGAGACACAGCTCACACAGCCATTTCCGGATATCAGCGCGGCCGTTCAGAGCTGTATCCATGTCAACTGACTGGGTCCAAACAAAGGTGATTTACTCTGTGAATTGTGCCGCTTGCATCTTATGAAACCACGACAATGGAAAGATTCTGAACTAAACGAAGAAAACAGTAACTGAAATTCTTGCTGGGTGCCATTTTGACCAATACAAAGTATATACATAAAAAAAACAATTTGATAAGAGATTAAAAAAACGTTCAGTCAGTGAATATTGTTATCAGAAACACGGATTTTCTCCAGCCAAGAAAGAGCTTCTTGAGGATCCGAAGTGGATCTATTGCCATCAGGCAAAGTCAAAGTGTGATTATTAAATCTGTTCAGGAAAGCCTTGATCTGCAAAGATTTGGCGCGTTCCTTCACTCCCCTAAACATTTTTCTCGCCTCCACCACCTCCTTAGGGTAATCAGGGAACACAAATAGGCTTGCCATTAAAAAGGACAGAGTCCTTGCCCCTAGAAGCAGTTAACAATGATTCTTTCATCCTGGCCAGAGTGAAAGACACCAAGATGTGCCTAGGTTTCATGCCAGGGAGTTTACCAATCTGATAGACATGATCAATGTCACTCTCTAGAGAGGCCACACCATAGCATTTCTTAAAAATCATCTGTAAAATCAATGGCAGCAGATTTTCTTTTTTGGGATCCAAATGCTCTGAAACTCCAACCAGCCTAAGATTTCTCACTCACAATCTCAAGTCCACATCCAGGCAGTGATCCTTCTCCTTCTGGACATCAGCCCTTAAAGTCTTGTAGGCTCTATACCTCCCAGCCATTTCAGATCCCATATCAGAGGACTTCTTCTCCAAATCTGTTACCCTTGCATCCAAATAGGTGACTTTTCCATTAAGTTCAGCCATAGTGGTCTTACCTTCAACCATGTCCATGGCAACCTGACGCATCAGTTTGTATACATCTTGAATACTTGGATTCTCCTCATCCATTTCTGTAGTCTGTTTCTGTTTTTTTGAAGTAGGATTTTCAGGCTCCAAAATCTTTTTCTAGGAGTTCATATCAGCAATAAATAGCTTCAGGGAGGAGGCCTGGAGCTGAAAGCCTAAGCTGTTTTCACATTGACCACCATTCCGGAATCCCTGGTAGTAAAAATATTGGCAAAAAGGATGAACAGACTAGATGCCCATGTTTTCGGATCCCCCTTAAATAATAGGTTAGAATTGTTATTGGAACCTGAGGCACGTGATGAACTAGATTTTTGAATAATTTTACAAATGTCATCCTTCTTGATCACCAGAGTCCATTGACATGATAAAATATTAAACATACCGATCAAACTTTTGTGGTTGTAGTCAGAGTACCAAAAACGTCATCAAAATGAGAGACCCATTAAATATTAATTTTCTGAGACTGCAGAAGTTCTATGTTCTGGTTGAGAACATGTGAGGTCATTCATGAAACACCAAAACGAGCTTGCATCCTTATTTTTTTAAGACCATGGGTATTTTTTCAGCGTCCCCGATTGTGACCCGATTATTTTTAATCCAATTTTTAGAACATTTTTTCACTCTTTTAATCTGTAGAATGAGTTGTGTCTGATCTTATGTATCTACATTTAGAACGCATCATCTTTCTTTGATAAATCACATTCGGGTCAAAACATGGTGATGCCTTTTCAAGGTACCAACTCTTTCTCGTACCTTTTCCAATACTAAAGGAAAGAAGCTCAACCAACAGATACCCGCATTTGTCCACAATAAAAGTGCAATATTGCCAATCTAATGATAAAATGTTTACACAATTTCAGACGGTCTCATTCACTTTGCGAATGGTAGTCCCATTTCAATGTATTCGATTTTAGTAGGATTACCTCTTAATACATGAAGGACAGATGAGGCTTCCTCGAGCTATAAATCTTTGAAACAAAATACTGCTGTATGATAATTTTGGTCACTCTAATCATTATAAACAATGGATAAATGGAGACATCTGTCAAACAGGGTCATACTACTAAATCTGTACTTTAAAGTTGATAGAGAGGTGACGTCGTCCAAGAGTATCCCCCGGGACGTCACCTTTAATGGCCCCTTTCAACATTATCAGGCCCAAACCTTCCAAGAATTTTAACTACGCTTGACCATATTGTTTCTTCCCATGTCCTAAGCAGGGCAAGTCCACCATCGGTTAAATAGAAAGACAACAGGCATTTAAGTCCCATAGAATAATAATATGGCCCCTAGGATTCTTCACCTGCCAATCATTAACTTGAGCCATAATCATATCAAAACATGCTGACAATTAACATACACCTGAATGCCAATAAACATTGACGATCAAGATATCCATAAGGGATGCAAAGAGCAGCCTAACATGAGTTCCCAGTAATCCGAATGAAATGTCCAATGAAGAAACCATTTCTAAATACCTACTAGATCGAATTAAAGTAAGCAATCCACCAAAGGAGTGACCTCGTTCTGCTTTTTTGGCCGAAAGGATCATGTATATCCCTCAAATGATGGATTAACATCAGCCAAGTTTCTTGCAATGAGATATGGTGATTTTTTTTTAGCAGCTGGCCCACTATGGGATCGGACAATAATTCAGAGTGACTGTGTGTTCCATGAAAAGAGAGGTATATAGCTATCTGAGAATTGATTTTTGGTAAACTGAGGATTACACTCTGACATTTCTGAAAATCGTGACCCTAACGGCCAAGACCTATCCTGTTGACCATAGTCCATAGTCGAAGCCCTCGTTGTACATTGTGGGCGATAACCATCATTGTCTCTACAAAGAGTGACTATGATTATACGTGGAGATTGTACTTTTTAATCTCTTCTTACTTACTGAATTGCCATTTAGTCTATGAATATTATAATGGGACAGATCAAAACCCATAGATCTGATCGCCTGTAGCTAATTCATGTCAATTTCATAAGATTGCACGGTCAGCTCTACAGTGATCCATAAAATCCACTCAACCAATATCTCCACTAACAATTGCTTTAAGTGATGGAATTCAGCAAAACAATCGCAATATGTTAGGGATGCCAAGTTTAATATTTGTATTCTCTGGTAAAACACTTTCCAAAAACAACTGGAAGACCTGGATGGAATCATTGTGGTTTCACCAGTGGGTGGGATTTAATTCCTCACAAGCATCTATATAGGTCGATCTTGACCTGAAGTCTTTATATGTGGCGCACATGGCCTTTAGCTCCTCTAAGAATACAATTAACTGTATTTAATGAGGCACTGTGGCGATCCCGAGAATTATTACTCATTTGACACATGACCTTGACCAAGCACAGAATCTAATGATAGCCCAGATAAAGCGGAAATCATGTTCCTATTTGAAGCTGTTTATTAGTTGATGTATTTACAATTGTGGCTTGAGTGAGAAGCCACCGAGTTGTCCAATTATTTGCTATGGATGAATTGGTCCAATCCGATGGGGCCCTCGTTCCAGATACTTGTTCAGGTTGACTCCAGACCACATGATCCCAACCGCCGAAACAATGCGATACTTAGAGGTTTTAACATAGGTTGATTTATAATGAGGTGTGCCAGACTCCCTGCCCATGGTAACGCCATGGTGAAGCCATTTCAGTGCTGGTGTGACCTGACCCTGTGGCTTCGGTACAAAAATAGGCTGGTTGCTTTTGCAGTAATTTGCAAAATTAGACTGGTTACATTTGCACCAATTGGTAAAGTCTCTTGTTTTTGATTGGTAGACCATCATAGGTGGCAATATCTTAGTTAAAATATGTCAATTATGGATGTCGGAGAGGCTTTGTCCTATGCATCCCTTTTAAAAGTATGATTTGTCAGATAATTCTGTTACAAAAAGGCTGGTCTTTCGCCACTTGATGTACTTGGCCAGTTCCCAACAAGGTATTGTTCATCAACAGCCAAAGATTTTCACTGCATAAGCAGGGTGGGTTGTGCACATCTACTTCACACCCACATAGCATTAATTATCTGCAAAAGATTGCAAATGCATTGGCTTGGTGATTGACCATATTCCACATCTGGTAAACTCTTGCACACTATATCCCCAATCCTTGACATTTTTGTATACAAGTAACCTAGAAAGGAGAGCTCTTCGGATATAGTAATCACTGGAACATCCAATAGGGTTGGTGAGGCCGTCACTACTAGTAGATCCTTTCCTAAACTGTGTTTAGAGTCTCGGGATCTCGAGACTCCAAGGGCCAAAGCAATTTTCTTCAAGGTGTCCAAAAGACACCTGCAGGAAGAAGGGTTCTACACCGAGCAGAGGATGAGGAAGCTCTTCAGTGCCAGAATGAATAACTTTACAGAAAATATCTAAATCCACCGCCTGAAGAGTAGTAGTCTGCGTGAACCTGGAACAAAAACAAGAACGCTTTTGGACAGTGGAAATCCAGGCTGACCGAAGTTACAGAAAAAAACATTATTGCTGTTGGAAATGAAAAATGGGAGAGCTGAATAGGTTGGGTCATGTGACCAGTAAACACATTTATATTGTAGGTTGCACTTGCTGAATGTGGATTTAGGCTACAACGGAATGGGAGAATCCTGCACTTGTACCGGAGAACTAGCCTGGTGCTAAGACACACAGATAATAAGAATGTAAATAACCTAATTCTCAAATAGCTTTGCTGCCTCAATTGTTGATGGTTTGTAGGGAGGTAAATAGAAGGTGTTAATATTAACAAAATAAATTGTACTTATGACTAGCAAACCCCAGAGGATGAAAGGTTGAGCAAAGATCCCAAAAGAAAACGTCAACTGACAATTTGAACAGCAGTGAGCTATCAAAGGGAATAGGAAAAGAGTATAAATGGATCCAGCACCTCCTAGGAAGGGGATTAAAAGCCAACACTGAACAGGGCCCCTTATACTAGGGAATTCAATGATGAGAATCTCATCACTATACTTCTTACTGACTCTTAAGGGAAAGGGAAAATGCTATGGTCACATAAATTAATCCCAGGGAGAGGTGGGGAAGGAGGGCTTATCTCAGGAATGCTTGTCTTTGCAAGGAGGGCGCTTTGGATGCTTTGACACCAGGCGTTTTCTTTTGTGAAGTTGACCTTAGGAACGACGGGGGATTCCAGTTCACGTAGAATCGAGAAAAGTTCATGTGAGTGGGATTGGGCCTTAGAGATCCTATTTTAGAAGGAGGAAGCTTTGGCTGAGCACATTTGTATTGCTGAGAAAGATGGAGGAAATTGGTCTTGTTGGCAAGAAATGGGGGTTTGAGACAAGTGGTTTCGAGGGACCGTTTTTGGCTCTCATGGCCTGGAGGTCAGATGAGAAACAGGAGCTGATGTAGGTAGAAGGTTTGGCTTTGCAGGATTTGAGGGGCGGAATGGTATTTATGGCTGACAGGGTGGCTGGAAGGGTTGGAGGGCAGAGCAGTTGCAGAAAAAGTGTGGTCTGCTGTGAGGACTGGTAGTAGTTTCTCTTTAGTGAGTTTACGAGCGCATCTTGGGATAGCTAAGGGTGGGAGTGGGTGATGGTGCTCTGGGTGAAGGTGGCTGGCCTCAAAAAGGTAATTGTATAGTGGTCTGACCAAAGGCTTGGGGTGATGGCTAGGTTGGTTAAGTGACAGTTGAGGTGTGTGAACCAATCGAGTGATCTACCTAATTGGTGGTTGCGTTTGGATATGTGTTGGGTGAAGCCTAGGGAGTTAGCTGGTGAGATGGCATCTTTGTCAGAGGAGTCCATTGAGCCCCAAGTTCAGGTCTCCTAGAAGGAGAGTTTTGGATGTTGGTTTGATACTTGTGCTTTGGAATGGTTGAAGAGGTGAGGCTCTGAGGTTTACAAGCCAGCAAATGACAAAAGCACTGCAGGTCTGCAAGCTAGTCTAGCAGGCCTTCCCAGATTGGGAGTATGAACAACCAGTCCACTGAGTAAGGATGAAGATGAATGCCCTCCGGGTGAAGAATTCCAACCATTGGATCACAAACTAACTTGGTAAATCTTATAAGAGTTGCCCTCAAGCTGAAGGGCTTGTGAATGTATGAAAATGATGTCCTAACACAATGGAGAGGAACATGTGCTCACAACAGAGAATCGGCACCAAGTAATAAACATCTTATAACTCAAATATTATGAATAATGCTTAATTCAAAGGAATTACGTTCAGTTGGGTTTATCATGAACTGAAGCATGAGAGTCCATTTGCTCAGTTCATTACGATTCTGAACCAATTGAAAAATCCCCCAACCTTGGAACCGGGAAGACCGGAGTAAAAGCCTGTCCATATGCATGGGGAACGGATGACCACAGTGGCTTTCCTCAGGAGAAGGTCATCCTGAAATTTGCTTAACTATTTGCTGACAATGATCACTCAAGGTCTGTGTCCAGATTACACCAGAGTCTGAGGTAACTGAAGAAAAAATCAGGCATAACTTTGCTGGACAATCTAACATTTGCAGAAATCGCTGACAAGCTTTTAGCAGATATGGTGGAATGCCTGTAGACTACCTCCCCCTGAGGAAACTCTGTCCATGGAGGAGGTAATATTGCTTTGACGGGATACCAACGTCAATACAACAAAAACTCTCCCTTTGGAACAGAACTAAATAATGGGACTGTACTCTTTCTTCGGTCCCAGGTGCATATTAATAAATACAATTAACATTCAAGGACAGGAAATATTGGGGATATCAGTGTTCCATGTTCTAGGGGCCAACTTGCTATCCCAAGCGTCTGTGAATGTGCTGTAATCTTGTAGAACACTTCAACTACCATGAATGCAAAGATCAGCAGGAACAGTGTGCCATACAGGTAAACAAGGAAACATGCAGAACATGTCACTTTACAAACCTGGGTGTCCTTTGTTAACACACTGGCCTGGAGCTCGAGGGCAGTTGTACAGGATCGCTACTTGTTCAGGTAGTGGTTGAAGCTGTAACACTTACACAGGCGGAATCACTCTGCTTCTGGTGCCTAATGCTGGGCGGCAGAAACAAAACTGGGCGCTGTGCACCCTCACTGCCCACTGTGAACAATGACTTTGTAAATTGTGCAATTTTTAAGGTGTCCTGATTTTAAGCATCCAAATACCTCTTGGTTTACACCTGCAGCCTAGGAACTTGGAAGAACTGGCACGGGCCTTGAACAGTGCACATGATTACCCACCTGACTATGTGCTGAATTTCTTTTTAACTTAATAGTGCCACAAACTCATGAAAAACCATTTCATGCATTCACATGTGTTTGATGCTGGGTTTCCTGAATATAGTTGGGTTGTAAAATCTAGACCACAATTCACTTGCTCCTTGACATTTTTTTTTAACAAAAGCTTGCATGCATCATACTTTTAAACCAAATGCAGGTGCCCGTCCTATCGCCGCCTTTTATCTTCACCAGACTGCATGGCAAAATGCCTCCACTGAAAGTCCGTCATACAGTGGCTGAAATTAAGTTGTCAGGAAAACACTGTAAGACCAATGAAGGATCCCTTGGGTGGGCAGCAAACATTGCTGTGCAGGTCCGTCTAGTTTATTCCAAGCTGAGAAATAAGAACATTGCCTAACCGGGGCCCAAAGGAAGCTTGATGATCTATAGCAGTGAACTGCAAACTCCGGCTCTCCAGATGTTTTGGGCTACAACTCCCATTACCCCTTCACTGTTGCATATGATGGCAAGTGCTGATGGGAGTTCTAGTCCAAAACATCTGGAAAGCCAAAGGTTGCAGACCCTTGATCTATCTTTCAATACGTATCGGTGTGCAGGATCATTCACCCAGCTCTCCTGGTTGGAAAGGAGGAGATCTATCCTGCAAAATCGCGTTTAGTGGTTGGGGAGGAGGTAAAATATGGATAACGTACAGCAAAACAATAGTTGACCCTCTTGCTGGTAAACTATACTGTGCACCCATTCTAATGCACCCTCCGCTACCAATTGCATCATGTGGTCAATAAACCCCATGGTTCTGTGAGAATACTAACACCACTCACAATCAATAGGGGTGTTACACTTGTTGGGATGCACGTACAGCATCCCAGCTGGGCAAAATGGTACAGGCTAGGAAAAACCTATTAGCACGTACCACAGTGTGAGCAGGGCAAGCTTGGTGCAGCAAAAGGCTCATGCATCACTTGTTCTTAGTTTTGACACATTAGACACTCACACAGAGCAACACAGAAGGAGCAACAAATGTATGAATGTTGCAGGTGCAGACTTTATAGATAGGGCAGTGTATAGGCCTTGTGGTAAGTAGTTGTAGACTTATGTTTTTTGATGAGGTGCAAAGAAAGAGCTGAAGTAGGTGGAAGATGGAGTCAGAAAAGTATTGTGGAACTTGTGAAGAGGGCGTGGCCTGGAGCGCCATCGATGAAGACGCTCCACTAATGGCCTCCGTGGGATGCCTGCTGCTTCAGGCTCGAAATGCGGCGAAATGTCTCAACCTGAACCAATAAAATCCTGGTGGTGACTCCTAACACCTAGGGGCATCTGCTGTCCACTTTATACAAGTCTCTGAGGTGGCGAATGCAGGTTTTGGGCGAACTTCTTGCCCGCGGCTATAGGGATCCAAGATGGCGAATGAGACTGCGTTGCCTGGAGGGTGCAGGAGGATGGGCGAGGAGATGACTGGTGCCCGCCTGCCCTAGAGCCCTCGGCCGCGCTCTTGTGCCAGTACAGCTTCCACCCCCAACCTCGAACGCCCCGTATGGTCTACTCTCCCGCACCCCTGACCGAGGCAAAGCGGCGTGGCTCCAGCACTCTGCCCGTCCGGCCTCGATCCAAGAAGGACATGGGCCGCCCCCTGGCCCCCCCCACCTTGCTCGACATCCATGCCGAGGACACCCCCGCGGGCTCCTCCTGGTCCTCGCCTTGCCCCCACCGGAGGCACTGAATCAACCCGCAACGGCGGCTCGACCTAAACCCATCCGCCCAGCCTGTGTCCCTGCACCACCACCTGAGGCACTTCTGATGCCTGTGGGAGGGTACGGGGGGGGGGGTGAGGCCGGGGTGGGAGCCCGCCGCCTCTCTCCCCGTTGGGGGCCGGGAGGTGCGAGTGCTACGTTTGGTCTGCCGTGGCTGTCTGGAGCCCGCCCTTCGCTCCCTGCGTTCGCCTGGTGGAGCAGAGGGGGCTGCACAGCGGGGAGAGAACCTGGGGATCGCGCAGCCAACCTGCCTGTATGGTCCCTCTTGCCCTCTCTTCTGGATTCTTCCTGGGGCGCCCCGGCCCACATCACAGCACTGCTGCCCACCTTCCGGAAGAGCTGTAAACCTTATTCCTACAAAGACCCTCACCAGCTACAGTGGTAATTCACCTTTGGCCATCTGGAAGGCTCAGTATAGCCATCTGGGGACACGCACAAGTTGATACCCGCGGCAGCACTACTCCTGGTGACATATGAAACCCCTCTCCCAGTGGAATTTTCCGGGGAGAGGATTGAAGGTCACACTGCGGTGGGGGCAGGAGACCCATCCCCATTCAGCAACTGGCAACAGGGCCTTCCCCCCACAGATGGCCTAATGGACGCCTCATCTCTCTATTCCACAGAGTGATACAACCAGCACCCAGCCAGGAGACCTGATGCCTTCCCAGAGGGACCCCAGCCTGATACAAGTGGAGGTAAGCCCCGGGGGGCACCGGGATCACTCCGCTAGCCCGCTTGCGTGACTCTCGTCCCCTCACCCTCCTCTCTCTGAACACTTCCTGGGTCACCCCAGCCCAAATCTCTGCTACTCTCCTGCCCTCCTCCATGCGGATCCAGAAGAACCTTGGCACTGTTGGCTATGTTCTGAGGGGTACAGGAAGCCCACTTATTTAAATTTTAGCACTCACACCGGCATTGCATTCCTACTCACCTGAAAGGCCCTGGGCAGCCCCAAAGCAACCTGTCTCTAAACAAGCAGGTCTCCTCCCTGCGGCCTCTTCCCCCAGGGAGTGCGGGGCTACCTCGCTAACTACGAATAATGCAATGGCTAAACAACCAAAATCTAGCAAGAACTCAGAAACGCGGCAATGTTAATGTCATCTGAGAAATCAAAGAAACAAGAACCCCCCCCCTCCTCTACACGGGAATCCCTAGACAACAAGGGACCTCTGGCAACCAAAGATGATATACGAGAGTTCATGGCCGACATTAAGTCAGAATTTAGGTCTTGCATGACTGAACTTACTACAAAGCTAGAATGCACTGACAAAAGGATGTCGGAGGCTGAGCAAAGATTGGGAGAGGTAGAAGATCGCACCCAAGACCATACTTCCACCCTAATGGAGGTCCAGCGCTCAATCAGACTCCTCCAAGACAAATGCGAAAGCCTAGAATTCAAGCAGGATGCCTTGGAAAATAGGGCCCCGACGCAATAACCTCCGGATTCGTGGTATCCCAGCATCAGTCCCAGACAAAAATTTGGCAGAATATGTGGGCGACTTCTTTCAATCTCTTCTTCCCCAATTGGAGAAGTCACAACCTCTTAGACCGCTCCAAATCTATCAAGACCTATCTCTTTTCACCCTCCAAAGGAGGCGAGCCCTCCGTCCATTGACCACCTTCCTTCAGGACCAACAAATCCGCAACAGATGGCTCTTCCCCACAGCCTTACAATTCTCATACAAGGGTACTCTGAGGAGAATTAGCCACTTAGATGATGCCGAAAAGATCATGCGTCCAGACTCATCCGGATCCTTGTCCCCACCAACCACAGAAGCGGCTGCAGACTCAGATCCTACGGCTTCTCCAAAACCTAAGCAAAGCTCATGGTCAAAGGTCCCGAGATTTAGAAGAAGGAACTAGGTACGCACAGATGCGCAATAGAGCCATCGACACACCAGGGACCCACGCTCCAAGACCGGCGCCCGGGAAGCGCTCATCACCTACAAGAGCACAGATGATCCCTGACCATCGAAGCAGCAGGCCTTACCCCACGGCCCATGGCCAATTCCAAGGCACAATCCACCTATGAGTCCTTAGAACGACCCACTAAGACTACTTATGGTTTTAGCCATGTTGGCCAGTGGGGGTCCTGGGCCATAAAGCCCCCCGCCCCCCAGTTAAATCTTGGCCCTCCCATTGGAGGACTGAGCAAACATTTCGAAGGCAGGTTAATGAGTGGCGGCAAATCCTACGACATGCTGACTGATCCTCCTACATCTCCCACCACCCCCTCAGAGCACACCTGCAGTGCTAGATCCCGTCCCGGAACACCAAACGTTGAGGTTGGTCTCCCTGAAAGTTAAAGGACTGAACTCACTGGCTAAACGCAAGTCAATCCTGCAGAAACTCCAAAATAACAATGCAGCAGTGGTTATGCTTCAGGAAACGCACCTTTTACTGGCAGACTTTGGGCGCCTACACTCCCAACACTTTCCAAAACAACTCCTTGCATCAAGGAATGCCAAGAGGGGTGGCACGGCGATCCTCTTTAGTGAAGAGCTAAACCGTCAGATACTGGACTCTATACATTGCCCAGAGGGTCGTTTTATAGCCGTGAAGTGCCTATTGATGGGACAATTATACTCCATAGCCTCAGTATACGCTCCAAACACTGGTCAAGTGCCCTTCTATGATTCGGAAAGCTCAACACTCTCCCCCTTCTTAGAGGGCCAGATAGTAATCTGGTGGCGATTTCAATGGGGTCCCGGACCCAGCGAAAGACCAATCGCATCCGCCCTCCCCCAGAGACTTTGCTACGGCACTAGCTCCCCTGCAGCTATTCAGGACCTTAGAGGTGGTGGACTCATGGAGAATACTCCACCCCTCCAAGAAAGACTTATCTTTTTATTCCTATGTCCATAGAACATTCTCCAGAATAGTCCTCCTGGTACCCCTGCAAATACTCGCATTCACCAACGAGGCCACTATAGGCTTGTTGATCCTGTCCGATCACGCCCCAGTGACTCTGGAAATTCGAGTGCATGAGCCACCCCCACTGACGCAGATGGACATTATATGACCCAATTCTCAACGAGATGCCATTCAGGGACACTATCGCAACCACAATCAAAAACTTCAAGGAAAACTCCAGCGAAGACACCTCCCCCGCCAACAACTGGGACGCAATGAGGCAGTAATACGTGGAGTATTGATTGCCCAAGGGGTGGCCTTCCACAGGAAGAGGAGACAAACCTGCCTGAGCCTTAAAGAGGAACTCCAAAAAGCAGAGAAGACCGAAAAGGAGAAAGGTTGGTCCCCAAAAACGCAACGAGCTATCCGCGTGGCACAAAAGCAGATTGAGGCCCACTATGCCGAACACACCGCACATCAAATGACAAATTATTGGTGGCCAAACTCGCTAAAGCAAAAAGAAACAATCATTGGCCTGCGAGACCCACAAGGTAAAATGCAATACGCCAACCAAGACAAACAACGCCTGGCAACAGCCCACCTGACTCAGGTGATGACCGCCCCAGTACGAGACAGGAACAGAAAGAATACCTGCAGAAGGCAGCGCTCCCCCGGCTAAAGAACTTAGCCCGAGACTCCTTGGAGGCACCAATCACCAGCGAGGAAGTGGATGAGGCAATAAAAGCTCTCAAATCTCGGGCCCCTGGCCCAGATCACTACTCGACCAGATTCTATAAGGCCTTTAAGCCCCAACTACTAGCGCCACTGGTACAACTGTTTCATTCATTCAGAACCACAGGCGTCATAACCCCCTCCATGCAAGAATCAATCACCATTGTGCTACCTAAGCCCGGAGGCGAACCGAGAAACCCTGCCTCCAACAGACCGATTGCCCAATATAGATGCCAACATCTACTCTAAAATTCTAGCAACACGCCCATCGCATTTCTTGCCGGAAATAATTCACACAGACTAGAGTGGATTTCTTCAACACTGATCCACAGCTGATAATATTCACAGAGCCCTAGACCTGTTAGATCTTGTCTCCCGGGACTCCCAAGAACTAGTGCTCTTGGCACTTGATGCAATAAAAGCATTCGATAAAGTAGACTGCACTTTTATGAGGCTCACTCTCAAAGCATTTGGGTTTGGCCCGGAATTTTGTACGATGATATTGGCTAATTATAAATTGCCTAAAATCCTTCTCAGAATCAATGGCACCTTCTCCACCCCGATCACCTTGACTTGTGGCACCAGACAAGGATACCCCCAAATGCAATACGCCAACCAAGACAAACAACGCCTGGCAACAGCCCACCTGACTCAGGTGATGACCGCCCCAGTACGAGACAGGAACAGAAAGAATACCTGCAGAAGGCAGCGCTCCCCCGGCTAAAGAACTTAGCCCGAGACTCCTTGGAGGCACCAATCACCAGCGAGGAAGTGGATGAGGCAATAAAAGCTCTCAAATCTCGGGCCCCTGGCCCAGATCACTACTCGACCAGATTCTATAAGGCCTTTAAGCCCCAACTACTAGCGCCACTGGTACAACTGTTTCATTCATTCAGAACCACAGGCGTCATAACCCCCTCCATGCAAGAATCAATCACCATTTTGCTACCTAAGCCCGGAGGCGAACCGAGAAACCCTGCCTCCAACAGACCGATTGCCCAATATAGATGCCAACATCTACTCTAAAATTCTAGCAACACGCCCATCGCATTTCTTGCCGGAAATAATTCACACAGACTAGAGTGGATTTCTTCAACACTGATCCACAGCTGATAATATTCACAGAGCCCTAGACCTGTTAGATCTTGTCTCCCGGGACTCCCAAGAACTAGTGCTCTTGGCACTTGATGCAATAAAAGCATTCGATAAAGTAGACTGCACTTTTATGAGGCTCACTCTCAAAGCATTTGGGTTTGGCCCGGAATTTTGTACGATGATATTGGCTAATTATAAATTGCCTAAAATCCTTCTCAGAATCAATGGCACCTTCTCCACCCCGATCACCTTGACTTGTGGCACCAGACAAGGATACCCACTGTCACCTCTCTTATTTGCGCTGATCATGGAACCATTCGCCCAACGGATCAGGCGGAACCCCCCTGGTCAAAGGCCTTCATACTGGCACCTCGCACCACAACTGGCTCTCTACGCGGACCATGTCCTACTGACCATCACAGAGCCTCGCTCCTCCGTGACTCAGGCCTTAGCCGAAATAGAGAGCTATGGAAGGGTCACAGGATTCCCCATTAACTTCCAGAAATCAGAAGCACTGGGAGTGGGGTTGACCCGTGAGGAGTGTGAGGCCCTGATCCCACTGTGCCCAATCCAATGGAAGACAAAAGCAATTAACTATCTAGGGGTTCGGATCCCAGTTAACCCGAAAGATGTCTACAGTGCAAACTTTCCCCCACTATTTAAGGAACTGGAAACCGACCTAAAACGCTAGGAGACACAAGAAATATCATTAATGGGCCAGATCACGGCCTGTAAAATGAACCTGCTACCGAGATTACTATACGCTTGCTCGTCACTCCCAGTGCCGATCCCAGCACCAGCCCTCCAGAACATACAAAGGAAAATGCTCCAGTTCATATGGAAAGGGAAAAAGGCTAGAATCCCTAAAGCTACAATGCTAGGTAATGCAAAGCTCGGCAGCCTCGGGGTCCCGGACCTGCAAAAATACCAGATGGCAGCCCAACTGGCTTGCATCCAGGCATGGCAAACGCTTACCAATCGCCCCAGGTGGGTGGACCTCGAACAGTCGCAAATATATCTTGCACTGCGCTTCCTTCCACACATCCCACCGCCAGCGGTGGCAGGAGCTGCTGGCGACTACCAAACACACCATCTCGGTCTGAGACAAAACCCTAAAGCAAAAGGGGATTCCAGTGGGACTCGGCCCCTCATCCCCGGTGTTCCTGAACCCAACATTTTCGCCCGGGTTATCCACCCATAACTTCAAAACCTGGATCTCAGGAGGTCTGGAGATCCTAGGACAACTCTTTGAAGGAGGACAACCCTATACCTTTGAACGATGTAAGGAAATCTTCCAGCTTCAGGAAAAGGACAGATTCACATACATCCAACTGTGTCACTGGTGCTCCCTCCCACAGACCCGCCAAGCAGCTACCCGTCCCCCTACAGCTATTGAATTAACTCTTAGGGAGCTCCCAGCCAGGGGAAAAATGTCCACTCCTCCAGAAGGATTTCCTAACCTTCAAAACCCGATATATGGCCCAATGGGAAGCAGACCTGGCCCACCCCATAGAGGACCAATCATGGGTGGACATCTGGACCCGGGCCCATTCTTCATCAGCGTGCATCACAAACCGAGAATGTGTATATAAGATCCTTATGCGCTGGTACTATCCACCTCTAAGACTCCACCACATGAATCACACACTCGACCCTAAGTGTTGGAGACAATGTGGTCAAATAGGGTCCTTCTTTCATATGTGGTGGACTTGCCCTAAAGCCCAAAACTTCTGGAAACAGTGTCCAACTATCATTGCAGAAATTACCCAGATAAGGCCACCCTTAGACCCCGAACCTAGTCTGCTGGGAGTCCCGGTCCCCGGAACCTACCCAAGATCTGAACCCAAAGCCAAACTGCTATCTCAGTGCCTTCTGGTGGGAAGAATTGTGGTGGCCCGCACATGGAAATCTGTAGAGGGCCCTCTTATGCCCTTTTGGTGGGTGAAAGTCTGGGATGTACTAATCGCAGAAAAGGTAATGGAAGGCAGGGCAGGTCACCTTCATCGCTTCCAAAATATTTGGGGTCCAGACCGAGACTTTCCAGCCCTGACCTACAAGCCCCAATTAGCGCAAAGGATTCTAAATGATGGAGACATCCCGCAAGAACTGGGGTAGAAGGGGCAGCGTTAGGGGACCTAACGACCATGGGGAGGGAGGTAAGGGCAATAAAACATGTTGTTCCTACGATGCATGTCGGGTATGATCAAATGTTGTATTGTCATAACCTGCCTTGTTTAAAATAAACATATTTAAAAAATAAATGAAAAAAAATAGGAAAATGTATTGTGGTAGGGGAGAGGTCAGCGTGTTAACATGGCAGGAGTGCCGCCATATTGGATTTGTAGGCCTAGTACACAATGAACAGAATAGAACGCAGGCCTTGATGTGAAGCTGCAGCTCCATTTGGCTTAGTCCAAGACAAATCCCTTTTCCATTCCCCACGAGAGAAACAGAGGTCAGAGGCACCTGCAGTGCACAGATAAATGCTAATTGTATCCAGCTGCAAGACCCAAACATGGTGGGAACTGAATGTTAGCTGTAAATGCGCCCTTTGATGGACAAATTCATGAGAACAGGGCATGGGGTTATGTGATGCCAATAGGCCAGGCCAAGGTTTAGAACATTAATACCCTAACCACAGGGGCGGTCATCCCATGTGAATTACAAGTAGACTAATACCAAAGCAAATAAAAATCTGAAATTCAGAATCAAGAGTGGTGCCCTAGTCACATCATTACAGTGCACCGGGGGGTTAAAAGAGATAAGGGGGGGCCGTGTATGGAACTTTACGTGATTTGAGATAGGAGGAGCAGAGGCGATACCAATACATTTAGTACACGGTCGGGAGTGCAGCTTGTGTGCACTGCGCTGTCTGGTATAATGAGATGACCTATTGTCTTATCAAAGCAAAGTTGGCCTCGCCAGTTTACTTTGAATGTGTCTGGATAGGAGGAATGCACATCACGTGACGGTCACAATGTATTACTGTGTCAATATATTCACAAGCCAATCCTGTACCTGGATTTAATAGTGACAATGTAATGGGCCAACTGTCCAGGGGAATGTGTTTAGATAAGGTGTGGCCAATTG
The DNA here is from genome assembly GCF_040938575.1 of Ambystoma mexicanum. Taxonomy (NCBI): domain Eukaryota; kingdom Metazoa; phylum Chordata; class Amphibia; order Caudata; family Ambystomatidae; genus Ambystoma; species Ambystoma mexicanum. The sequence goes on from NC_090937.1 coordinate 748,156,269, forward strand.
GTTCAAGGACTGCAGGCGGTATTAGCGGTGGTCAGTCAAAATGTCGAATGACAAAAATGTCGAAAAAAAGAGTCGAATCTATTATTTTTTTATTTATATGTATTTTTTGGTTTTGGTAAGTATAAAAAATGGGTAAAATACAAAAAAAAAGAGGGGGTTGGGAGGGGAACCCCCCATTTGAAAAAAAAAACGTATTGAAAAAAAAATTCGACTTTTTTTTCTACATTATGACTTTCGACATTTTTGTTTTCGACATTATGACTATAAACCAGTATTAGCATGTTCTATAGGTGGTAGCCAATGAGGGTGGTGGGATGACATTGTAACCTATGTATGCAGATGTGCAGTTTTCTGCTATACAACCTGTAACTTCTTGGGCATGACGCGCCCTGTGTCAGATCGGTTCTACAGGACCGCCTGAGACCTTTTTGCATGTAATAAACCTTGTTTTCACTCGCAAAACGGTGCAGTGATCTTTTGGTCTCTTGGATTATTTTTATTGTTTGGGTTGCTATTCTCTTTACACACTCCAATAATAGCCTCAATTTCCATCTCTAGACAATTTTGCCATTCAATGCAAATGCTAGCAGAATAATCAGTGATGTTATTAACTTCCCCTCAAGTGCACATATTGTAAACTGGGACCTGCATTGCGCCGAAGGAGGCGAGGTGCTGCTTTGCCTCCAATAGAAGTCCACCCAAACCTCTCCTCTTCAAAAATGTAGAGCTATTACACTTAATGTTTCTCATTGGTGTAAAGTTTGCAAACCAGTGAAGTCCCGCGTCAAATTGCTGTTGTCCAACAAGCAGTGCTGGTCAATGGGCTGGATCTTGCCGGGTCCGAGATCGGGCATCAAATGTCTGCCCAGTCCTCGGGATACGGCTTGCCTCAGCAAAGGCCTTAGAGGCGGGAGCAGGGCCGGTGCTGGCAAGTGCAGCTGCACTTGGCCTGGAGCTCATGGGCCCCACGCACAGGCTGACCCTCCTCCTTTGGAGAAGAAGAAAGGGGCAGCCTATGAGAATATCCAGCACTGAAGCTAGTGACGGATCCAGCCATCATGCGGCCGCATGACCATTCTCGGCCAGGCATGGCTTCTTTCACTACACATCAAAAGAGGGTAGGACTTTGATTCTGATGTGTGTTTACATTGCAAAAGAAGCCACGGCAGGCCGAGAAGAGTCCCCGTCGCTGCAGCTTCAAAGCACAGGATGATTTCCTTTCTTATGCAAGGCCACAAGCAGAGTCCTGACCAGCAACATGCCCATTTCTCTTATCCAGCACACCCTTTATTGGACACTGATGGGCTCATTACCTTAGCAAGGTGTTCACTTAAAATAAAGCTCTCTTGTTAAAGGTTTGCCATGATATCCGACATGTAAAAAAGGGTTGCTTTATGTGAATAGGCAAATGCCCTTAACCTCGTGTACAACAGCCTGCTGAAAGTTTGTGACAAAAGTAACCTTTATCCAAGGAGTGGTCTAAAGAAATATTTCAGGCTTGACATATTTTGCATTGCGGGCCTTCTAGTTTTCCATTCAGGGTGTAGAAAATAAAGCAACAAAAAATTATTTTGCTTTAACATGTGTCGCTAAGGATTAACTTATTTTAATGTTGCTATAATATGAGATATATGTATTTTAGAAGTAAACTATCTGATCTCTGAAGTTTCTCAGGGCCACGTATGAGAAGGCCATGAAGTTCCTGTTTTTTCCAATTTGGATTCTGGGACCTGTAGTTTCTCTCCCGTTTGAAATTTAGGAAAACAAAGTCCCAGAATTCCAGGGAAAATCAGGACTGATGGCATTCTTATGCACAGCTATCTGAAACTTGTGAACTCTGCTCTACAAGCCATTATTATAGGCCTTGCAATCCAAATTTATTTGGGCCAAGTGGAGCTTGGAAGGTTTGTGTTCAAGTGTTTAAACTGTAGATGGGTTAAACTGTGCATGGGCTAAAATGTCAGCGTCATTGTTTAACCACAGTGTGTGATCCTGGGCAAATAATGTAATCCCTTGTAGTATAGAGGACTGGCCTCAGCAGAGACACCATTAGCTTTGTTCTCATTTTGCTGTTAGTCACCAAAGTGGCATGGGCCATCCAGAGTATTGCCCAACAGAGAATGAGTGAAACGTTTTGCTATGCCATGTGTTATTGAATCTTGTATAGCATATACTCAACCATTAAAAAAAAGCTCTTCTCGGGCCCCTCGCTGTTAGGCAGAAACCTGTGCAGTTCCCTTAGGGACCACTGCAAAAAGTTTAAGACCACAGGAGTTAGCAGTAAACCCAATTGGTAGCAGTCTGCACCACCCAGATTTACCTGGTAGCTGTGGCTGAGCAGTCAGACTTCTCTCAAGAAGAGTTAGGCAGTATACAGAGCATACACAATAGGGCAGGTAAATACAGTAAAACAAGCAAACACTGACCAGAGCTTTGGTGTAAAAGATATATAATTATTTATTTAAAAACACATCTATAAAAACACACTGGCACTATCATCAAGCAATTTCAAAAACAGTCACTAAAGTATATACACTCCCTTAAAAGAATATTAGACAGTCTTAAGTAAAGCACCACTTATTTTCAGACAGCGGTGAGCGCTTAACGCAGATAGCACTCTAATAATTTGGTTTAAACGGGAGAGAAAGGCAGAGCATAAATTGAAACAGATCAACACTTTCAGAAGAACACAGCAAGAGAGGAAGGCAGAATAAAACCGTGAAGTTAGAGTTCAGAAAGCCGGATCCACTTTAAGAGGATCAGGACGAAATGTGTCCAAGGTCACACGGTTGAAAAGTGCACAAAAGTCTCGAAAAGGTTCAGAAAGAAGTTGGACCAAAAGAAAGGGACCAGTTAGATGGTCAAGAAACCAGCCCAGTTTAGAAGGTTAAGGATTTACTGTCACCTTGTAGCAATCTATAGAAAGGGAGGCCAGGCGGACACAGTACCTTGAAATGGTGAGAACACTCCAGCGGGGGCAGTTGTTCCTGGCAGCGGTTGCGAGTCGGTGCTTCGTCCGGCAGACGAGAAGATCTCGTCGGGGAGGAAAGCAGACGGTTGTTGTACTGCCAGGGAAGAAACCAGCCGCGGAGTTTCTCGATTCAAAGGAGCGGTCCTTTTATTCGCGGTTCAGTGGTAAGTGGCTATCCGGTTGCCGGGGTGCTTGGCACGGGCAATTCTACCACTAGACGTCCTGGTAGGCGAAAAGAAAAGCGAACTGGTTGTCCCCACCAGCTCAAGGGGAAGAGACTCTCCGGCAAGAAGATCTCCTCTGTCGTCGGGAAGTGGTGAGACGGTTCAGCTGGGCTCCACCGGTGGTGTCGTCGTTTTAGGTCGGCTCAGCTTCTCCCTCTTCGGATTTTTAGGTCCTGTGGCGACTTCTGAAGTTCCAGGCCCAAAAGTCCTGCTTTTATGCAAGAAAACAGCCTAGTTGTCAAACATGCAAAGTGGTGAGCCTGGGCCAATCACACAAGAGTGCAACTTGAGTTGCCAAGGCAACTCAGTCCAGGGTGCCTAAACCCCTTCCCACACCCCCTGTGGTACCCAGACAGAGTGGCACCACTTTTGGAGGCTTCTGTGGAGAAGCCCGCCAAAAAGTGGAACAAAGGGCTCGGCTTGGGTTGGAGTCACAGAAGAGAACACAAACGCCATTTTAGAATCGAGTTCTGGCAAAAAATACCAACCGGTGAATTAATATTAAATAAATAACCCGGCGGTATGTTCGAGGCTAAAGGAATTAAATAATTAAAGTTGGTAGCCTCGAACAATGGGAAAATCCCATAGAGATATATTCGCGGTCGAATATAAAAAGTAGTATCCACTGCCACCAGCCAAAACTCGATCAGGGGGGACAGAGACGTGCCCCCTCGAATAAACAGACCCCGGGGCAATCGAATTGACCCGACCAGTACGTCCACAATATGATGGTTTGTACTGGTTTCTATTCATAATTTGGGACTAGTAAAGCCAATGGTGACTTTACATGCCCTGGGAGACAGTAGTCAGTCCCAGGGTATGGAGTCTATGGTGGGGTGTCACTATGACACCCCTGTGTCACTGCACTGAGGGTGCTGTGTAACACACATAGCAAAAACACATGAGACCCTATGGAGTAAAAGACCCCATAGCCCATAAAACACATTAACAGTCAAAGGAACCCCTCAAATCATGTCCAAGAGTGTGAGTAAAAGAGACTCACTCTTGGCAGGAGAAAAAAGCAAACTCCAGAAATCCAGCAAAGCTGCTGGGGGACTCACTAGGTTAGGAAATTCAGCCTAAACAGAGAATTCTCCCTAACACTCGCCCCCATTTTCTGGGTCCCCAGCACCTCTTTTCTCAGCCCCTGGGAACCCTTTTCAAGACATCTTTATAAAGCAGAGCATTGTTGAAAGCCAAACCGGGGGGTGAGGAGGGGAGGTGATGAGAGTGCAAGTGAGTCGTGAATATTTGGCCATGGTGTGGCAAGAGAGTTTGCAATCCTGGAGACTGAAGCAGTTATTTTCCCCGATTGTGGCCCTGTGCTGCTTTGCAGGGAGCAAGAATATTATGCATATGGGTGGACGATGTCGCTTTTTTTTTTACAGAGGACAGAGGAAACAGCCCTTGGGTGTTTTGGAGGCCAGCAAGTTTACTCAAGTGTTTGGCTACAAGAAGTTCACCCAGGTTGTCACGTTCCCAGTGTTGACGCTTATCTACAAGACCACATAAAATTGTCATCAAAACACATGTCTCATCTTTGTATATTTTGTTTTCCAAGGAATATTGCACTATAGATTTCTGGGTTTAAAAGGTGAGCACCTTTTATATTTTGCCAGCGTAGTTATTGCAAAGAAGCAGCATGAAAGAAATTGCACAATTTTAAAACTATTAATTTGAACATTTCCTTTGAGCCAAGTTCAGCTGCCAGCTCCGCCCCCTCTGAACAACTCCTCGGAACTCCGCCCCATCATAAAAACTCACCCCCACCCGGGCCTTATGGGATCCCCTATAAATTGGTTCCATTTCCACCACAGTCATTAAGAAATCTGAACACCCGAGCAACCATTATCCTTAAAGAGGAGTTGGGGCACACATTTTGAATTTAATCATGTTATAATAAAGTATAAAGTGCCCGGAGGTGTGAGGAAAACGGCTTTGTTTACAAGGGATACATGTGGCATGTGCAGGAAAATGACACCCAGTCCAGTGGCGTCTCTAGGAAGGAGTCCGGGGGGACACTGATCCCCCCTCCTTTCATAAGGCCTGAACCCCCAACTGCCCCCTGCACTGAGCAGAAGGAAACCCAGAGCTAGGCCAGTGCAGCACTTAGAAACTTGGTGAAGCATCACATACTCTAGTGAGCACAAATGTGGGAACACTGCATGAAACGTGAGCTACAGTTCAACATTTTCATCACACTGCCAGAAGCCTTACTAAATTTTCATGTGTTTTGGCTTTCACTGATGTGCTATACTCGCAAAGGTACAGTTGGAGAGCAAGGTTTGTGTATATATACGACAAGCAGTATGGATGCCCCAGGCCAGGAGTTTCTCGTCTACAGTCAACTTGATAGTTTTAGGTTTTTACCAAAATACTCACTTGTGTTACTCTTTCCTAGATTTTCCCTTAACCAACTAGAGTACTTGACATATCACATTTCTATGTACAGCACTTCATGCCCGATTCATTATGCTTCCAAGTGCTATAACAATAGGTGTTATTACTACCAATTTCTCAACCTCAGAAGGTTGAAGTGCAGACAGGGCCCTCTTGAGATTTGAAGTTGGAAAGTGCAGGCTGGCATTTCAGAGTTGAGCACTTCACTCGCTAAGCTATCCACTTGTACTACAATATGTAGTTTGATAAACTGTGCCGTTAAAAAGATACTTGTATTGGGATATCCACCCGCCACCCACTCTTGTTTCCTCTAGCCACCAGCCCTTTTCTAAATACAAAATATAACATTAATATTTCGTTCATAAAGTGTGCCATGACACAGTCCTCATTGTACATGCTGTAATAATTTTTTTTTTTATTGAGAAACAAACACCAGAAACGTGGCATTACCAAAAGCTGTTGGTATACACATTTAGGGTGAAGTAGCTGTGGGCTGAGCTTGCTGTTGAGATCTGCAGGTCGCAGGTTCAAATTCTGGTATGGTCATCTCATTCTTCTGAGGTTGTCAAATAAGTATTAATTGCAACTGGACAATAATAATTGTGTAAACAAATAACCTATGTAAAGTGCTGTGGAAAAGAGCACTATGTAAGTAACATAATATAATTCTAAATCAAACGTTGGCATCATCAATTACAAGCAAAGGATCAGAATACTGCATAGCATCAATTTGGTGCTGTTTAAGTGTGAATGCTATGAACCTTATACGACTTTGGACCTTAAAGTAAAAACATCATACTCAACTGTTGCTTTGCTTCCCTGTGATATGTACAACCCTCATTAGTTTAGGCTATTAGGTGGCTCTATCTTTAAAGCCGAAACTATTGTCATTAACATAAGAGCTTCAAATATGGGCTTTGAATGAGGGTCTGTAATGCTTTTCCAATGGAGTTTACATTTGAGGAGGGATACACAGTTGTAATCCCTCCCATTCCCTGCCCCATCATGGGAATGGTAGTCCAAACACATCTGGGAGCCAAAGGTTGCAGACCCCTGCCCTAGACAATGCAATCCCTATGGCTAATCCCACCCATTTTTATTTAGGTCTTCCATGGAGACAGCCATCTTGGATGACTGTCTCCAAGGAAGAGCTGCGAGGCACACCATGTGTATGGGCGCAATAGCTTTATTCCGGATAGATTCAGCACAATAGACTTAACCGCCATCTGCAGAAATAGCAACATCATTTCCTATCTGGCGCCAGTCACCAAACCCTCCTGTCCAGACAATCCTTGGGTTTTCTTCGATGTGGAGATTGGCTGAGAGTCTGGTGAGGAGACCCATTGCCAAGATAAGAGAAGTGAACTGCGCCCACTAGCTGACGCTGGCAAGGGTCATGGCCCCTAGCTTTTACCCAGTCCATTGTTCGCTGCTAATGAGCCTGGTGGTCTGCATTCCACTGGTTAACCGAGTGTAGTATAACCAGGCGAGCTGCAGTGCTGTGCTTTCCCGAGACTTATTCTAGCTTTGTCTGTAGCTTCAGTTGGGCCTAGACCCCTTTGCCGTGTGGCCCTTGATTTGATACCACATTCTTGTGTAGAGTTCGAAGCTCATTCTGTATCTTGCTGCCCTTTTACCAGGCTGTGCAGTTGCAAGCGCTGCTTGTCTGTTTCACACCCCGCCATGGTGCATTTTAATGAGCTCTTTTTCTGTGTGGTGACATCTGTGCTTTTTAAAAAAGGAAGCCTAACTTGCAAGTATTTATAGACTAATACGACAGCACACGTACACCCAGATGACCATTGCATACTGTATTTGGTTCTCTTGACTCTTACGCCAGACTTTTGTGTGTACACTCCCTAGAGGAACGCCCCGGATTGCAAAGAGAATTTTATCCAGCCCATCAAACATACTCACACTAACATACTCACACTAGTGTCTTCATGCACGTGTGATAGTCAAACACAATAATGTACATGGAAGAGCTCCCTATAAATCTGATATTGTTATATAGGTGGGTGGTTCTGCTACATCACTGGTCTGCGGCCTTCAAATTGCTCTATTTTGGAAATTCAGTACAGTTTAGCTTCGTCTGCCACTGGGAGCCGTTGTGGCACTGTTTTTATTGGACTACTAGAAACAAAAAATGCTCACATGATGCACTTCGTAAACTACTTGTCCTAGAAACAGCGATAGTTTATTTTATGTTCAGTAGGAGAAATATAACTATGAGAAGTAGAGAAAGTGGTTCTACATGATTTCACTACTCATTGGTGATTTGATTTGCTTGGCTGGAATGACCATGTGGCATTTTTTGTTTTTGTTTTAATGGGGTCCTTCCCATAGCCACTCCCTATCCTCTCCCTCTGCTACCCTTCCAACATCCATATACCCCTTGTGCCACAACAGTGGCATAAGTCTTGTTCTTTCCATCTAACACAATACCCCCTCCTTCTCCCCCTCCCGATATTCAATTTCCCCCTTCTAGTCTCCCCATCTCCAACCACGCTCGTAATCTTGGCATTTATTTTGACTCTTCCCTCTCCTTTACCCATTATATCTCCCTCACCTCTCGGGCATGTCGCCATCATCTCTTTAACATCCGCAAAGTTTGTTCTGCTCTCACCTTCCATGCTACCAAACTTTTAATCTCCTTTCTCATCGTTTCTCGTCTTTTCTATTGTTCTCTCTTCTTTGGTCTTCCCGCTTCCCACCTTGCCCCCCTCAAATCCCTTTATCACTCTGCCATCTGCACCCTCCGTCTTCTCTCTCCTCATGACTCCATTTCCAACTCACTTTCTCAGCTAGGATGGCTTCCTTTCCATTCCCAACTTAAATTTCACTTCCTTTGTCTGGTCTTAAAATCTCTTCACGACCTTGCTCCTCCTTACCTCTCCTCTCATTTTACACCCCCTCTCAATCCCTTTGTTCTGTCGATCTCTTCTTACTTTCAGTTTCCCCACCCCCTTGTGCCTCTTCTCGTTTCCGTTCCTTTCAGCTCCTTGCCCCCTTACACTGGAACTCCCTACCTTTCTCTATCCGTTCCTCCCCTTCCTATTCTTCCTTCCGCTCCTCATTAAAATCTCTTCTTTTTCATTCCCCTCTGTGATCCCCTTTCCCCTACTGTCCTTCTTTCCCTCTTTCTTCTACCCTTCTCTTTTGTTCTTCATCTTCCCCTTCTATTCTAAATCTCCCTTCTTCCTACTATTCACTTTACTCACTACTCTTTCTCCCCCTTCATTCTTCACCAGCCCCCCAAATACAAATAGCTTTAGCTTGTTTATACCCATTAGGGATTTTCCAGGCACTGCCATTAGATGCCCTATACTTTCAACCTGTTCGCACCTGCTAGCATGAATGGCCAGTTAATACCACTACGGCAGTGCCTTTTCCATTTTTACACAAAAGCCATTGTCAATGCTTGTTTTTATACTTGAATGTCTGAAGCTGAATGTAACGGAGCTATGAATGGATTGGCGGCGAGAGAATAGCGCTTTCATGCAGCTTGCGCTGGGAACACAAATCAGGATGTTACCAATCTATACATGGGCTTTTACGTGAAGTATAATCTGGAGCAAAATCATGCACCCCTTTCAGCTAATTGGCAAACTCACAATACAATCTTCAATGCTCACATTTCAGGTAGAAGTTTATTTTCCTGCATTTTTTAACACACGACGACATCGATGGAGTTTGATCTCGGTTTCTCTATGCCCAAAAGAAGGAGCAGATGCACTTTGTTGGTGGCAGTTTAGGTGGCTCCCTCAACTTTTGGCTGTGGATGCCGCCACTGCCAGCAACTACATGTTAACGCGCTGGGCTTGCTGCATACCTTTGAGGCTGGTGGTGAACCTGATTATTACCAATTTATGGAAATGCTGGCATTCCCAATCCAAATCGAATGCAGCGATGTTCACTTTAACCTCTCCCAAATACAAAGCAAATGCAGAGTTTTCCATAAGTACCGTGAATCTTCCATAAAAAAACAAGGCAACATCTTACAAGGTTGGAACCCTAGCCGTGTTATATAAAACAGGCGGTAACTGTGGCAATTGAAGACGAGGAAAACAGATTGTCTTTCGGCCGGGGAGCGCCCAGAGGCTGCTTCCCCTCCTGTTTGTTGTGTTACAGGGGAGCGTTCATAAAGTCACCCCGACTCACACGAGCATGCATAGCATTAAAATACAAACAAAAAAAAAGTGGAAGGACTTACTTCTCTTGATCGCTGCTCGGATGGATGACAGTGCTCCTTGCCTGGAAACAAAACGAGAGAGAGGAGAAGTGTCAGCTCAGACGGGAAAGACCAGCCCGGCAGAACCTGCTGGCAGCGCGCGCGGGGAATGCGGTCACGCGAGCATGCCGCTCGCCGGCCGCCTTCGCGTTACAGCAGCAGGGAAGGGCAAGTATCTTTTTTCGGTCCCCAGAGCCAACAATCAGTTGCTGGCTGGCTCACCGAAGCTGCAAAAGTTTGCTTTACACGCAAACGCGAGTACCCGCCCACAGCCGGCCCTCTCCTAATGAAAACCAGGACATGGTTGTAATGCTGAAACAGGCAGGGAGAGACGCTGCTGCGGATTCACACACGGACCTAGTCCGCCCTGCCCCTCTCCCCGGCCACTTCAAGTTCACTTAAGCCTCCTATCGGCTGACCAAACACAGGGCAGTTTTCGTAAGCACGCCGTGTTAGGTCCTGCGGGCGCCGCTTTGAAGACCCACTCTTAAAATATAAGACCGTGTAATACTCATTTTACCTACTCCCAAGTGAATTCGGCAGGGTTCATTCATCAAGTGCGTTATCGAACACACGCACTTTCAACCCGCTACTTTCCCATTTCGGACGGACTTACACCAGCAGCTTTCGGTGACTTATATTTCTCCATGCCCAATCCGCCTCGCCGAAAAATGACCATTTCCAAAAACATTCCAGCCCTTTTTACCATTTCCCATCCCCAGAAGGGCGCCTATGATGGTAACCGCATGCATTGCTTAGTCAAAAGTTAGACACGTTAAACTGGAAACGTCACGTTAAATAGCAAAGCAGAATCCTCACAGACAACAACCGCACCCTTCCAACTGAGACACACAAACGAGTTTCTGCTCCCAGCTGTGATGCACACACGGGAATACTATGAAGCTAATAAACAAGACGTGTGCACGTTAATGTTCAACTGCCTGGAGGAGCCAGTAGCCTTAGCGGCGACGTCAGCCTGAGTCAGCAGCTTAGCAATGCTAGATGGCAGCCATATGAATCGAGGTTTTGCGTACAACTTTCATCCCGTCCTGAGTTTTCACCCAGAGGCACTGGATCGAACTATAAGTATCAGAATGCAAAAGTCGACTCTAGCTGCAGAGTTGAGTCTAATTTCTATGTTTTATCAGTGCAGGCCTGAGTGCTAAGGTCTGCTTCCAACATTGCTTAACTATTGGTGCCAGATGGTCCACGTGGGAAAGACTGAAGCCCCCTTAACCCACGGTAAAACGAAAAAGAAAATAAAAACCCATGAGTGTCCTCCTTGGCTCTCACTTGGCCAACATTTGATTTAAGAGCCTATCGCCTTCCACACCTTCTGCCCCAGGAAGGTGCCCGTGTTGCAATTGCTGCCAGGGAATAACCTGCATCTTCCACAGTGGCCGAGGGGCAACTGCTATTAGGGGTGCAGCTGCTGCTTTGCCAGTGGCTGAGGGCAGTGGCGTCGCTAGAAATCAGTATTAGGGGGGCAAACCAGGGGGCACAAATACAATAAAGAAGGGAAGGGGCAGGGTGATGGCACATCAAATAAGGATCAACAGTTTGGTTTAAAAGCAGGTTTAAAGAAAATGTGACATTAAGCATGTCCAGAGTAGGTTTAAGACCATACAAGTTTTGCATCAAGTTAATATACATCCTAAACAGTTAAAAATGCCCCATTATTTTAACTCAAGCAGGCAACACTCCCAGCACAGCTTCAAATAATGTCAGTCAAAAAGAGTCCGTTTACCAGAAGAGAGATCACTCGTACCGCAGTTTCAAATGATAGTCAAGCACCACAGTCTGTTTAACAGATTAAATATCAGACAGGCTCAGAGTATCAAGGGAAAGGATGCAATTGCTCCCATAGTTTTTTTAGCAATTTTGTTGGAATCTCACTTTGCCTCCATAGAATTTTTTTTACAGTTTTCAGTTTGACTGTACATCCCAGTGGAGGCTGATCAATGTTTTAATTGGAGGGGTGGACATATTACCCCCAAATATGCCAGAGCAACTGTGCATAGCGAGGTAGCCCAAAACAATCAAGAGGAGTTGGGAGTTCGGGGGACGGAGGGTTTCCCCCCTGGAGAATTTTTTTAAAATAACGGCTTAAAATGGTGCATTTTAAAGTACACTTTCATAGAAAAATTTAGTAAAATTGCCAAACGGTTTGCAATTGGTTATGTAGGGTTACTCATAAATAAACCCAATAGATGCAAGTCACCAGCAGTGCACAGGATAATTTCCCCAACACATTTTCATGATACATTTGCCCACAACATAGGAAAAGTATAAAAACATATTCATGCTGGCTGTGCCCATACATTTCCATGCTGGCTGCACCAATATATGGCTGAATTCCCATATACTCATGTTTGCTTTGCGCATAATGCCGGTAATGATACTATAAGAAAACATGTCCATGCTTGTTCTGCCAATATATATGGCAGTATCCCCACATAAGAACATACTCTAGTTGGCTTTACCATTCAAAATACCATGCCAGAGTATGAAAACATGACCAAACTGACTGCATCAAAATGCCAGTCTAGCCGCGTACTAAAAAGAAAAGGTTCCAGTCTTGCTGCGCCAACACACAATGCTACACACTGCTGCAATTGCAGATTTATTTTGTACTGAAACAGCCTGACACGTGTTTCGAGCAGTCCTTGCTCTTCATCTGAGGCTTAAAATTGTTGAAGTGTCTTAACTTCTGGGAGATATATCTCATATAGTCAGATGCATCGCTGTTGCGGCATGCTCTTAAATTTAAGAGTCGAGACTGGTGGTCTGCTGCACGGAACGAGACGAGCCCCGCATAGTAACACTCATGTTTGCTTTATCAAAGATGCCAACACAAAATGGAATGCCACAGAAATAAGTGGCTAGACTAGCAGCACCAAAGGGCCAGTCTAGCTACAGAACAATACTGATAATGCTCGCTTTATCAAAGATGCCCAGTAAAAATGCCATGCCTGCCCCCTGATCCTCCCATCACCTCACGCGCACTCAACGTGCAAAGTCCTTTCAGCCGGCGACGAAGGCGACGGGAAGAAAACAGGCAACACCAAGGGTTCGTTGAGGTGGAAGTCCGACAGCACCTTGGGCATGAAGGAGGGGTGCGTCCTAAGCACTACCCTCGTGTCGTGAAAAGTCAAGTACGGGGGCTTGCAGGAAAGGGCCTGGATCTCCCCCACCCGTCGTGCGCAGGTGATGGCCACAAGAAACGCTGTTTTCCACAAGAACTTCAACGGAGCTGAGTGAAGAGGCGCGAACGGAGGTCCCATGAGCTTGTCAGCACCACGTTGCGCTCCCACGCCGGGGCCAGAGCCTTCACCGGCGGGAACGATCTGAACAGTCCCTTCATGAATTCTTTCACCAGACGATGAGACCACAAAGACGTCCGTCCTGTGGTTCTGGTGTATCGGGAGATGGCAGCAAGATGAATCTTGATGGAAGCGTGCGCTTGGCCAGCGTCAGCAGGTACGGCAGTACTTGAGGAGCCGTAATCCGTAGAGGGTTAATCTTCTGTGCGTGGCACCAGACAGAGAACCTCTTCCATTTGTGTCCGTAGCATTTAAGAGATGAGGACGCCCTGGCCTTTGCAAGAACCTCTCTGCAGTCGGCCGGTATGTCGTAACCTCCAAACTCTAACGCTGCAGGAGCCAGGCCTGCAAGTTCAGCGACTTCGGGTCGTGATGGAGGATGGCGCCTCCTTCCCTGGAGAGAAGATCCGCGTCCACTGGCAGCTTGATTGACGGGGACGCTGACAAGTCCAGAAGGTCCGGGAACCATATCTGCCTCGGCCACGCAGGTGCGACGAGGATCATCCTGCACCGTGACCTCTTGAGCTGGTTGATGAGCCGGATCAGCAAGGGCAACGGAGGGAACGCGTATAGGAACAGGCCCTCCCAGGGGAACGAGAAAGCATCGCCCATGCTCCTCGGCTGGGGAAACCTGCTGGCGAACCTCCGGCACTTGGAGTTCGTCGCGGTCGCGAACAGATCGATCTGGGGTGTGCCCCACCGTCGGAAGAGGCGGTCCACTAGATCCTGTCGTAGTTCCCACTCGTGGCACGAGCGCAGCTCTCTGCTGAGCGAGTCGGCAATGGTGTTTTTTATTCCTGCCAGATGAAACGGCACCAGAAATATCCCTTGGGCGACGGCCCAATGCCACAGATCCTGCGCCTCCTTGGACAGGGCTGGGGATCTGGTACCGCCCTGCTTCCTGATGTAGAACATGGTGGTGGTGTTGTCGGTGAAGATCCTCACCACTTTGCCCTTGAGGGATGGAAGAAAGGACCTGAGGGCCCAAAACACTGCACGAAGCTCCAGGACGTTGATATGGAGGGACTTCTCCGTCGGCAGCCAAAGGCCCCTCGCGTGCAGATTTTTGGTGTGCACTCCCCACCCTTCCAGGGAGGCATCCGTGGTCACTGTCTTCTGGTGGCCCGGGGTCTGGAAGTCCATGCCCGCTGTCAGATGCGCACGGGTGCCCCACCACCGGATCGCTCGTCAGAAGCTCTCGTCAAGTGTGATCCTGTTCTCGAAGCTGCCCGTCGTCTGGATCCAGCGAGTGTCCAGGAACGCCTGTAACGGGCGCATCCGAAGCCTGCACAGGCGGATGAGATAAATGCAAGAAGACATCATTCCGAGGAGGGATTTGATGGACCTCACCCTGGCCGCGTCCGCAACCAGCAGGCGCTGCACCTTGCCCAAGATGGCCCTCGTCCTTTCCTCCGACGGAGAGGCCAGAAGCGCCACTGTGTCGAGTTTCGCTCCCAGAAACAGTGCGTCTTGCGTGGGCACCAGGTGGGACTTGGCGTAGTTTATGGAGAATCCCAGGTCCGTGAGTAGTTGGACGGTCCTCGCCGGGTGCTCCGCGGCGAGCTCCTTTGTCTTTGCTCGGATGAGCCAGTCGTCCAGGTAGGGGTAGACGTGGATCCCCTCCAGGCGCAGCCGCGCCGCCACCGGTGCGAGGCACTTGGTGAACACCCTGGGTGCCGACCTCAATCCGAAGGGAAGGGCTCTGAACTGGTAGTGACGCCCTTGGACCACGAATCTGAGAAACCTTCGGTGTCCCTTTAGGATGGGGATATGGAAGTAAGCATCCTCCAAATCCAAACGCATGCTTCTTCCCCAGTGGCTGGCCACAGTGGCGCATGCTCCAGGCAAGCTCCTTCGCCCACTAAATGTTGTAGCATACTGTTTATTCTATTAGAAAGTGACCGTGCCATGAGCGAGCGAAGCTACATATCAGCCAAGGGTGTGCATTATACAAATGATAAACATCTCTATATATAAAACGATTAGGTATGTTTCTGTACTCAGATGATGCAATTATCAGTGTTAGGTTGCCCTCTGTGTGCCCTTCCACTTCAACAAAAACTATCATTTCAACAAACTGCAAGAGCACGGTTCTACGCGGTCACCTTCACCTTCCACTATCGCAAACATTCGGAATAATTTCAAGTTACTTCTTACCAACCCCATTTCTCTTCACACAGGGCACAGCGGTTCCAGTGTCAATGAACAGTTATTTACCGACTCAACGTTTCAGTCTCTAAAAAGCAAAACGCTGTAGGACGAATGCCTCCTCACAAGCTAAAACTGAAAATAGCTACTGTAATTATGCTACTATGCAATCTTATGCCATCACGGGGACTCTGCAATGGAACAAGGTTGAACAATACGCGTCTACAAAGACACATCCTAGAGCCTGTGTAATCGAAGGATTGAACTTGGATACTGTACATTTCATCTGATACAAATATGCTTTTCAAATTTAGAAGACATTTTCCTATAAGTTTAGCCTTTTCAATTACCATTAATAGGTCACATGGACCGAGTTTCCAGAGAATCTGCCTATACCGTCCGAAACCTGTATTCAGTTACAGGCAACCATATGTTTCTCTCTCAAGAGTTTGCTCATATGGCTCATGAAGTGTCGTATCTGAGAAGAATGACATTGTTAATTGTGTTTGCAATGAAATGTATGAGTGGATAAATAATAGTGCGATGATATTTAATGAATAACCTTTAAGATATGCTAGAACGGCATAGGTTACGCTGGGGACAGCTAGTTACAATAAATAAAGTAGCATTGGTCCATGCAATCGTGTAGGAGTGAGGCATTTTGTATAGTGCACCCCTAACTAATTCTAGCGTATACAATGCTGTCTGCCCAGTTCCTTGCCAAGAGCTATGATACTACGTTTAGAACGGTTGCTACATTCTATAATTTCCACGATGTGGGTCTAATCTTAATGCATAATAAGACAGAAGTAGCCAGAGGAGACAGCAAATAAGGGGAAGCAGGGGGTAATCTGCCCTTAACACACAAGGTGAGACTGGGGAGTGAGAAGGTGTAACAAAATCTCATTGAATGCCCCAACTGCACGGGTGAGGACAGGTGATCGCCAACAAGCTGTACATAGGAGATTAACCAGATGTTTGTGATTTCCCTTCTGGGTTATACATATGTGGTTAAGCCATCTGCAGTTAGTCATTTGTTGATGCAATCGTGCATTTTTGGTTAGGCATGATGTGCAAGTACAAGTTGAATTCATACAAAAACGAATGTACGTAAATCAACTGGTGCTTTTAAAGTTTAACAAAATGTTTTATTGTTTTACTTACTTGAAGACTATGCTAACAGTGTGCTACAGTGTGTGGGAAGTTTACTTTCAGGTGTGCATGTCCCCCAATGCCGCTGTTAATTGCTAAATATTCCTTGTTTTGTCTGCTGCAGACAAATGAAACAAGCACTAGCAAAGACAATAGTTTTGGCATTTGTAGTTTATTGAATTTTACATTTTGCAAGGAGGGAAGGAATGGGGAATGAAAGCACCGAGAGGAAGAAATGAAAGCATTAGAGGGAAGGAAGGGAGGTGAGAGAAGCACTGGGGGGTTAAGAAATAAATGACAACACAATGAAGTATAAAAAAAAATCCAATAGATGAAAGGTAGGCCAGCAACCGTACACATGAGCATTGTAAAACATTTGAAGGAAGGAGCCACCGTGCAGATGAGGGAGGTGAGAGGCATGGTATCAAGAGATGACACCGACAACAAATTTAAAGTTTTAAAGAATATTTTATTTCAAATGTCAGGATAGTCTAAGGCCTAACTTCTATTGCAAAGGTAGGGATTTCTTGTGCCTAAATAAAATGAAGGGAAGTCTGTCTAAATCCAAATAAAAAAATCTGTGTCAAAAACCTATGCTTACCCTCGCATCTAAAGGAAACGTGGTGTGGGGGTTTGACCAACCGAACAGTGTTCAAAAAGTAAAGTCTCAGCTGTTCTTCTCGAGTTCTCTACCCCAAATTCAACACAGCTCCAACTGCTGCTTGTCTCCACAATGTTCATCAAATGTGGGGTTCCGTTCCCCAAGTTCAATACAGTATAGGTCACACAAAAAAGGAAGTCTTGAGTGTCCCTTCCCCAAGACAGTGTTTCTCAGCTCCTTCAACTCTCGGGGTTCCCTTCCCCAAGATTTCACGGCAGCACTTGTACTGCTTTTATCCACTCAATGTTCAATACAAGAAAATATTAGGTCTACTTGACCCACTTTCTGACTTGCTTAACTAATTGGTTCACAGTTCTTCAGGAATCATTCCAAATGTCCTTTGCTTGTCATTATTTAAGGCTTTCTGGTCTAGGCACAGTTGATAGACCAGACGTTCCACCCACTATAGGTCACGCAACCAGGAACCCTAATCTAGTTATTGACTTGATTTGTGATGTATTGTATTGTATGTGGTTATTTATATAGCGCTCTTTCCCCACTTGTGTGGCCTCAATGCGCTTTTTGCTTGGATGGAACGCCCTTGGTGACCGTAGTCGATGTGGTTGGAGATTCTAGGGAGTTTAGCTTAGACGCATGTGTGCATGTTGCCGTTCTAAGACTTGGGTGGCTGGCAAGGCTCGACTAAGCAGCCCAGCAGAGGTCAGACACGTGGGTGGGTGCTCTTGAGGTTTAGAGATAGATTGCTATTGTTGAGAGAATCTATGTGAGGACAGCTATACCGGATTGCTTTTGGGTGGTGGTCACTGTATGCTAGTGCCAGAGGTGTTGAGGTCCGTCAGGTGTTTGTCTGGGCGGCTGTGTGTGAAACTAGGCCGGATGTGCTTAGCCGTAGACGTATTCTATCATGCATGGATGTTTGGCCATGCCTGCGGCCTGTGTTCACGCTAGTGGTGTGAGCTATGCATACCGTAGGCTGTAAGATTGCTTATTTTTCCGGGTCTAGAATGGAGAGTCATGTAGCAATGGGCCTAGGTTTCATACTGTAGCCGTTATCAGCGTATAGTAAACAGAGATGGAGCCAAAACCTAGATTAGAGGATTCTGTATAGTGGGAGAACGGCCTATGTTTCACAGTGCTGTAGGTTTAAGCCTATGGTGAACCTAGACCGAGACTACGCCTAGATTTGAGGATTCTGTATAGTGGGAGAGAGGCCTAGGTAACACCCTGCAGTATGATTCGTCATATAGTAAACCAAGGTGGAGGCTTGAGATTCCTGTATGGTGGGCAGGTGGCCCAGGTTTCAAAAAGCAGGAGGCCTCAACATATAACAAATGGAGGGGGCTAAACATAGATTTGTGTAGGTGAAGGGGGGTATAGGCTTAAAAGGGCATCAGTTTCAGCCTATTGTATAGTAGGTATCTGTAATGTAACAGTCATTGATGGTTTGTTGTACCAAGCGTGGGGAATAGGTTTGTGGTAGGGGATTGCTAGTGTTAGGAGCTTCCCTGAATGAGCGATGCGGGTTAGCAGTGGTAGTGAATAGTTAATCATGTGTGTGTGCTAACCTGAGCCACTTATCTAATTGTTAGTGGTCACTCGTGGACTGGTGGACAGGGGCCCGGCGAGTATGATGCAAGTATAGCCACGGCGAATGCTGCTGGCTTACCTCAGGTGCTTGCTGGGTTGGAGTGTTGTTGATGGTGGATCAGGAATGCCACAAGGAAAGCTGATGGCTTACCTGGAGTACTAATCGGCAGGCAGTGTTGTTGAGCGGAATATGGTGGTGTGTCAGGTGACACCACTGCGAGAGCTGCCGGCCCCTGAGTTGTGATTGAGAGCAGTGGGTTTTTATCAGTGGTGTATTCATGGGTGCAGTGGCTTAGAAGAGTATTGGGAAGAGCCAGGTTTTAAGGGCCTTCCTGAATTTCAGGTGGTTTTCGATGTTGAGAATGTGTAAGGGGATGGAATTCCAGATGATTGGGGCTTGGACAAAGAAGGAGGAGCCGCCAAGTCTTGTGGAACTATGCGGTGGGATCACTAGGCGAAACGCATTGTGAGATCTGAGGTTGCTGGAAGGTTGGTAAGTGACAATTTTGTCTCAGAAGAATTCAGGGGCAGTGTTGTGGATTGCGCGATGGGTGATACACATGGCTTTGAAGGTGGTGCATCGAGCAATGGTGAGTCAGTGGAGGACTCTCAGCATAGGTCTGATGTGTTCTCTGGCAGGAAGGTTAATGAGCAGGCGTGCTGACGCATTTTGGATTCTTTGGAGTTTCCGTAGTTGGAATGCCGGGGCTCCTAGGTAGAGGCAGTTTGCATAGTCAAGACGGGAGAGGATGATGGAGTTGATAGCCGAGAAAAGGTGGGGATAGGTGAGGTAGGGGAATATACCCCATGAGGATATGTAAGTGAAAGAAACAGGTTTTGGATACGCTGGTGGTGTGTTGGGTGAGGGATAAATCTGAGTCAAATTTGCATCCGAGGTTTTTAACATTTGAGAGTGTCGGTGCTTGTCGTAGTGATTCGGGCTAGGCGATTGGTTGGGTGATGAGTGGTGTTTTCCCGCAGAGTAGGATTTCGGTTTTCCCAGGGTTGAGAATGAGGTGGTTGGTCGTTATCCAGTGATCAATATCAGAGAAGCACAATAACAGGTCTTGGCTGCCAGATCCTTCGGAATTTGGGATTTTGAGGATGATCTGGGTATCATCTGCATAGTTGTAGCAGGTAAGGTTGTACGAACGGATGATTGCGGGAATGGGTTGCATATAGAGGTTGAAGATTAGCAGTGACGTGCATGCTCTTTGGGGAACACCTTTGCAGACTGGACGTTATATGGATGTGAATTGGTCGAGGTGCATGATTTGCAACCGGTTATAGATGAAGGAAGAGATCCACGAAAGGGCTGTGCTTTTGAGTCCTAGTGTTTGTAGTCTGTCTAACAGAATCATGTGATCGATGGTATCGAAGGCTGCGGAAAGGTTTAGCAGGATGAGAACCACACAGCTGTCTGCGTCAGCTGTTCTTTTTAGGTCATCCCAGATGGGGACTAGGGAGGCTTCTGTTCCCCTTAGTGGTCTGAAACCTGATTGGGCTGGGTCTAGGAGGTTATTGGCTTCAGCAAATTGGCCAAGCTGTTTGTAAGTGGCGCGGTCAATCAGTTTGGCAATGAAACACGTATTGTAGCAGCGATCGCCCTGGTGGAATGGGCTCTCAGACGGCCAGGCAGCGGTCGGTTGGCCATATCTGCCCAACTTGTTAGTGGGGAACGCCTCGGTCTAGGTGCAGTTGTCAGACCGGACGTCCACCCACTACAGGTCACGCAACCATGAACCCTAAGTTTCTTATTGACTTTATTTGTGATGTCTGATCTTCACAGTGGGGAACTCCCTGGTCTAGGCGCAGTTGAACCGTCCACCCACTAGAGGTTGCGCAACCATGAGTTCCCCTAACCTTGTTTGGCCCCTTTTCAGGCTCTTCTGCTTCAGGCTTCTGACTTCTCACACTTGTATTCACTTTAGTTCTTTTAACACTCTTCTGCATCAGTCTTTTACTTTACCATAGACTTATGGGCTGTGCACACACTGTGCGTTAGAATACTTTAAATAATTGTTCAATATTCCATATGCTTTTCATTTTGCCCACAGTGCTGCTTACATAGTCTGAAATTCAGTATCAAATGTTCGGTCGGTGTTCAGTATGCATTGATTTTATGTAAATAGCACTTTCCATTCAGTTCGGTATTCAATATGGTTTACATTCACTTGGACCATCACTTGCCTGCGGTCCCGGGAGTGCTCCGGTCTCTCCTTGTCCTCTGACACTCGCCAGCGCTTCGCTTTCTCACAGCAGCTGCACCTGTTGTGCTCGTTCACCTTCTCTGTAGCTGGGCAGCAGACCACCACACTCGTTGGGCACGTCCCGACGTACCATAGACGCATACATATGGGATATATCACAGGGCGTGCCAGTAATACTATCCCTAGTGTGACATCCACTGTACCCATGATCCCTCACTAGTCGAGGTACCTCAGATTGTTATTTTTCTGACATGAGGTAGCATGAAGTGTAGCGTGAGTACAGTTGTATGCAAGCAGATACGTATCAGACAAGCTCATATGGATCAATGGGTCTTCTCTCTGAGGGGAGGAAGGGTGGGGGCATGTGAATCTCAGCAGATACAAGCATCAGAAATACGATTACGGTGATAATGTGGTCACCTACTCTGCCTTGTGGTTTTACCTCAGCTGAGCTGGTGGGTTCCTGAAAGAAAGCCGGTAGCTCAATGGACTGGTTTACGTGAAAGTTAGATATGAACGTAGGGGAGAACCTAGGGCGAGTACATAAAAAAGTTTGTCTTTGTGTACAACAAAGAAAGGGTCCTGCACTGACAATGCATGTATTTCACTAACTCTTCTTATGGAAGTGATGGCCACTTAGAAGGCAGTTTTGTAAATCAGGTGTTTGAGACTAGACTTATGCATTGGCTCAAAAGGGGGTCCCATGAGCTTAGCAAGTACGACATTGAGATACCATCCTGGCGGCGGCTTAAAAATTGGTGGGTGGAGTCTCTTTACACCTTCCATGAATGCTTTGATGACAGGTACCTTCCACCACAAGACTTTATTGTGGGAAGTGGTAAAGGCTGACAAAGTCGCCAGATGGACTTTTGAGGAGTTGAATACTAACTCTGCATCTAGCAAGTGGAGCATATAAGTTAGAATGTAGAAGGAGTACATTCTATGGGGTTCATTTGTTTACACTGGCACCCAATTACAAATCTCCTCCAAAGTAACAGTGCCTAGTGTTAGGCTTTCTTGATTCCTTCAAGATGTCAGTACATCTTTGAGGCAGAATAAGATGTCCAAACTCTATGACCTCAGGAGCCATGCTGCCAAGTTCATTTAGTGAGGTTGAGGATGCACTGTTAGCCCCCCGTGTTGAGGGAGTAGATTGTACAGACACAGGAGTCTGATGGGTTCGCACATCACAAGATTGCGCAGATGTGGATACCAGAGTTGTCTTGCCCACATAGGAGCAACTAGGATGAGTGTCAAGTGTTTCTTGTAGATCTTGTTCACTACCTTCATCATTAGGCGAGTTGGGGGGAAAAGCGTAAGCTAATTTCCCTGACCAGTTCATCCATAGCGCGTTCCCCTTGGAGCCTGGCTGGGGGAACCTAGACGCGAAGTCTGGGCATTGCTTCTTTTCGTTTGTAGTCTATTGTGGGGAAACCCCATTGAGAGAAGAGGTGTTCTACGACCCCTGTGTAGTTGCCAATCGTGTTCTTCTGGTAGGGGTCTCTGCTCAATGAGTTTACGAGAGAGTTCAGCACCCCTGGAACGTGCTGTGACAATAGGAATATTTTCCGTTTGAGTGCCCATTTCCGAATTTGTTGCCCAAGCCTGGACAGATTTGGAGAACATGTGCCCCCCTGTTTGTTGTTGTAAAACATTGCTGTAGTGCTGTCTGTCAGGACTTGCACAGATTGGTTCGCTAGGTGAGACTCGAACACCTGAAAGGCTTTGAATACTGCCAGAAGTTCCAGTAGATTCATGCGATTTTGTGCTGCCGCATGAGACCACACATCCTGAGCTGTGTGGTGAAGGTAATGAGGCCCCCCACCCAGTGAGTGAGGTGTCCGTTGTGACAATAGCTTGTACTTCCGGATCATAGAAGGGTTTCCCCTTCAACAGATTTTCTCTTGCCCACCAGCAAAGATTTTAAACTAGTGTTGGTGAAACGACCACTAGATCGTCCCACTGACCACTCACCTGAGACCACTGTTTTGCCAACCACTCCGGCATAGGTTGCAGGTGCGCGTGGGGTACCAGGTAAATGCAAGATGCCATCATGCCTAGCAAGCACATTGCTTTGCGCACTCTTATCTGGCGGCCAGGCTGATAATGTGGTATTTGCAGTAACATGTTTTTGACTCTTTCCTCTGATGTAAAAGCTAACCCCTTGTGTGCATTTATTTGGTTGTGCTTGGCACTGGGCTTGACTTTTTTCTCGTTGATGGAAAAGCCCAATTGGATAAGTAGGTTGATAGTTCTCTGAATGTTTTGCCTGCAAATTAGGGGAGACTCCCCTATAATCAGCCAGTCGTCCAGGTAAGGGTACACTGGGATTGCCTCCCTGCGCAGGTGCGCTGCCACCACCACCACCACCACCAGTACCTTCGGTATAGCATCTGCTCCAAGGGTATTCACCAAGGGTAGCACTTTTAATTGGTAGTGCTGGTTCACTATCTTGAAACGCAAGAATCTTCTGTGCGCTGGGAACATTGAAATATGAAAATAGGCATCTTTCATATCCAGTGTTGCCATGTAATCCCTTTTTTAGTAAAGGGATTACCTCTTGTAGCGTAGTCATGCAGAACTTTTGTGGCTTGACATATTTGCAGGGCGTAAATCTAATACTGGGTGCATTGTTAGATATTTCTTTGGCACAAGGAAGTAAGTTGAATAAATACCCTCGTTATCCTTTAGTAGAAGCGTGGCGATATCCTTGAGGAGGATGCTCTGGTGTTCCTTGGAATGGGTCTTTTGTTGTGGGGAGAGGTTCTGAGGTTGCTCGAGGAGCTCTATACAATATCCTCATGTTACAGTGGACAGCACCCATCCGTCTGTGGTGATTTCCTCCCATGCGTGGGTGAAGCTGGATATGAGCCCTCCTACTGGAGAGGCATGGGAGGGCTCCTAGAGCGGATAGTCACTGCTTTTGAGGTGGAGTGCCACCTCGAGAGGAGTTGCCCCTACCATGACCGCGGGATCTGCACGCTGCTCTAGGATAATTTTGGGAGGACTGACCCCGATTGTTTCCCCAGGCAGTACCTTGGCTCTGGTTATAGGTGGAACCCCTCTGAGTTTTTGCTGCATGAGTGACGAAAATTCCTGTTTCCCCTCTGGCCAGTAGGTTTATTGGTCAGATGGCCCAATGACTTGAGTATCGTACTCTTCTTTGGCTGTCTTTAAGGCGTCCTCGACAGCCTTGGCAAAGAGCACGTTGGGCTTAACAGGCATGTTAATAAGGGTCACTTGCGTCTCTGGTTTAAAACCTGATTGGCGCAACCAAGCATAATGCTTGATAATAGTCCCCTCTGCTATTATACAGCCTGCGTTATCCGCGGCATCAAGATTTGTTTTTTAATAAACAGCTTGACACAGCCCTGCCTTCCGCAGCCACCTGGGCAAGCTGAGACTGAAGTGGTTCAGGAGCCGATGACAGTAAGGCTGAGACCTCATCCCATTTGTGGCAGTTGTAGCTGGCCAACAGGGTAGAATTGTTAGCAATCCTTGCCTGGAATGCCGCGGAAGAGGCCACCTTTCTGCTTATAGTGTAAAGTCTCTGGCTTTCCTGCTCAGGCGGGGCCTCAGAGGAAGCTAGGGGAGTACCAGCCCTTTTTCCCGTCGTCGTAACAACCAATGAATCAGGCTTTAGTTGCCCTCTGATATACAGTGGGTCAGAAGGGGCAGGTCTAAACAGTTTCTTTATGCAGGGGTTTACCGCCTACGTAAGATTAGGGGTTTCCAGCGATGGCTGGATTTTTCACTGAATGGACTTGAGGAAAGGGATAATCTGAGTAACAGATTTCTGATCTCGTAAGATTTCTTCTACAAAATCTTTATCCTGTTCTTCCTGGGTAACTATTTGAAAATGCTCTGCTGGCATGACTAGCACTTCATTTAGGAGGGGTTGATTGTCAATGGGCGAGTCCATGACCGGGGGTCCTGATTAACAGATGAGTCCATGACCTACATATTTGGCTCGGGGTCAACCTCAGGGTCCTCAACATCCTCTTAACAAGGGTCTGCTGCATCATCCCTGTAATAAGGGTCTGCTGCCTCTTGAATAGAGAGGTCTTCATGGTCAGAGTCCGGGTCATAGAGATCAATGACTGTGCCGTGCACTGGATTCTCAGGGCGAGACCTTTTAGCAGGGGGTTGAGCAGGTTGGTCAGGGATCTGCGACCCAGAGAGTGCTGTAGTGGGGGGTGGAGGTGGAGTGGAAACCTTTGAAATAGGCAGGTTCCTTTTCATAGAAGTTGGCCATAAAGGTCATCCTCCTATGACCCTGTCTATGTCCTCAGATGACCATTGGGCATAACTAGGGATGACCAATATTTGAGAAGTGAGCCCTAAATCTTCATCTGTGGGAGGAAGTGAGGTAGAAGGAGGAGCCTTCTTTTTCAGGGTGGAAGAGAAAGAATCATGAGATACAGGTTCTTTGGCCCAACATCCTGGGATTTCTCCCTATAAGGGGTTTTAGAGGATTTTTCCTTATGAGGGTTCTTGGAGTATTTTTTCTTGGACTCCTCTCTTTACCCAGGCCCCCTGAAGCGCATTTCCCCGACTTTACAGGGTTTTGTACCCGACTTGATGCAGAACGTCGAATTCCGGGTGTGGGCTGATACAGAGCTTCTTCCACGGACAATCGGCCCTCGGTGTGAGTTTTTCGTGCAACGTCTGTACTGTCATTTGATGGCGGGGCCTGTCATGTGGCGATCTCGATCGAGAGTGCCCAGAGTACAGAGATTCCACGGACCTCTCCCTAGACGTTGTGCGTTGCCTTCACTACCTACACTTGTGTCGATTCTCGGCCGTGGGTTATGTTTTTAGTGGAGGATGAAGTGATAGCGCTTCCGCCGCCGGGTGCTTTACTCATAACAAGGCCGCCGGCCTGTCATCCGGGGTCATGGACCTGCGCTTGGGTAACCAGAGTTACCCTGTCGCCTTTGCCGTCTGATACCGCAGCGTTGCTGCCATCGCTGAAGGCACCCTCTACTTCCATGGCCTCGAGCTGCCTGGCGTAGTGGGCCCAGTATTTAGCAGATCGGTCCTTCAAAGTCTTGGGCTTAAAGAGCCTGCACGCTCGACAAGAACCCCTGATGTGTGTCTCCCACGAGACCAAGTTACACCCAAGGTGTTTATCGACCTACGGAAATTTCCTATTGCATTTGGTGCAAAATTTCAAGGGGTCTTGTCCATAATGGAATCACACGGCAGCTAAGCGAATGTAGTACAAGAAAAGGGGCATATACATTCTACAATGACCTCCACCCTCGCTCCTTACTGTCTGGGCTGAAGCCTGTAGCAGCCTTCCAAGGCCGAAACGGATCGGTCGCGGAAGTCTTTCGACTGTCGTTTTCCCGGTCCTTCACCGGCGTCTGTATTGCAATAGTCGGTGAAATAAAGGATAGAAAGAAGAAACTATTGGTAATTAGATAATAGTAAATGGCTATTAGCTGAAAGAGGAACTCTGCTATAAGCCTCCGTCTAGAATGACAGAAAAAACAATCCGAGGGACCCCGACGCGTGAGGAATCATGGGTTCAGTGGACGTCACACAAGGGATAGTAATACTGGCCCGCCCCATCAACGTCCCTTTTCGAGTTTTGAAAACAACAACTGTAATACTCTGCAGCTTCCACTAGATATCGGCCTATGCACAGTATGTGATCTAAGCACATTTCACAAGCCTCAGAGGGACAGCACAAGGGGGGGGGGGGAGACGGTACAAGGGGGGGAGGAGGGACAGCACAAGGGGGGGGGCGGCAGAAGGGGGAGAGGAGGGACGGCACAAGGGGGGGGAGGAGGGACAACACAAGGGGGGAAGGAGGGACAACACAAGGGGGGAAGGAGGGACAACACAAGGGGGGAAGGAGGGACAGCACAAGGGGGGAAGGAGGGACAGCACAAGGGGGGAAGGAGGGACAGCACAAGGGGGGAAGGAGGGACAGCACAAGGGGGGAAGGAGGGACAGCACAAGGAGGGAAGGAGGGACAGCACAAGGAGGGAAGGAGGGACAGCACAAGGGGGGAAGGAGGGACAGCACAAGGGGGGAAGGAGGGACAGCACAAGGGGGGAAGGAGGGACAGCACAAGGGGAAGGAGGGACAGCACAAGGGGAAGGAGGGACAGCACAAGGGGGAAGGTGCAACAGCGGAGTTCGATCTGTTGGTTGCATGTATAATTGTATTCTTTGGTTGTAGTTATCCTGCATTGTAGTTTTTATCAAAATGTGATTTCTTACAAGGACACCTGTATGTTGTTAGCGGTACTGCACCTATCCAATGAACTACAACCTACAGATGTCCTCACTACTTATTTTATTGGAGAGGTCCAGTACCACTGACAACATACATATATCCTCATAAGAAATCACAGATTACGTAAATCTCAAATTTCTTATGAGGACATCTGCATTTTGTCCGTGGTACTGCACTTCTCCAATGTAAATGTAATTTCTTATGAGGACATCTGTACGTTGTCTCAGATTTCTTAAGAGAACATCTGTATGCCATCAGTGGTACTGCACTTATCTAAAAAATATTTGCATGTATGGTAACAGTATCTAGAAAGGGAAACCTACATGCAGCCCAATGGGTAAGGAAAGTAGCCCAACTCTCTCTAGCTGCGAAAGGAAAGATCATTACGCCATCCCAGCTTTTAAAGTGACAGTCACATGACATGGTAAACTTCTGATTGGGAGGAAATTTGTTAAACAAGCTACTATTGGATTGGAACAAGATATAACGTTTAGTGTGTCGGATGATTATGCCACAGCATTTTCCAGTTTTCATGACAACCACAAAATCAGCTTTCTGGCACCCCTTTACTCCGTCTCTTCTTTGTAGCAATGGTGTAGGCGATATTTTGGTTGGGCCAAAACCAAAAATCAGTGCTACTCTGAGTGCAGCTCCAGTTAAACATTGAGGGCTCCGATGTCACAGTTTCTCAAGAGCTGTCTGGGTAAGGGGCTGTTCGGAAGAAGAGAGGGTCTTCCCACCCCCCCTAAGCGATTCCGAATGAGAAACTGTAGACTGCACATCAAGGGAGCAGGGGGACAGAGGGGTGTGCAAACAGGAGAGTCTAGGACTGTGTAGTGCATGCATTACGAGCTATATGGTAGAGACAAGTGTAAACGCCATCTTCGCTATTGGCAGCCATTTTTGTACGTAGGCTCGAAGCGAGGCGAAAAAGCACCAAACATGTTAGTAGTAGATTTCCACTGGCCACACATACATAACACCCACCAGGAGTGAGCTTCAGCGAGTTACAAGCCTTCCATTGTCTCAGATGCTGTAGGCCTTCGCGCACCCGGAAAGAATGTGCTCTGCAAGGCCACGAGAAGGGGGCATTGCACCTCTTGGCAGTTACCATTCCACTATACAGATAGCATGACCCCTCAGCGTCAAACACCCCACAAGCCAGAGTTACAGCCCTCTGTGAGAAACCTGATGTTGTCTCACCCACTAGTCCCCCGGGGATCTGTCATCCAGGTGGCCGGACACGGCCATCGCTATTGGAATCAGTTCATGGGGATGGACCAGTGCGTAAGAATCAAAAAAATTACTGACCACCTTCCATCACATTTTCACACACGGATAAAAGGCGGAGCACAAAAGCATATGCTGAGCAAGGCTAAATGCACGAGGAAGCAGCTATTTTGGGATGGCAGTTTAACCGAGGAGAAAGGCTGCGAAACCAGAAAGGACGACAAGGAGGGCATTAACCATGCCCTTTTCAAGAAAGGATCGCGACTTTCTAGAAGCATAAAGAAAAAGAAACATAAGACCAGGAATTACAGCTGACGAACGGTGTAGCATGTGTCAAAGGTACCCCATTGATAGCCAAGGCGGTGAGAAGCGATTGCCTCTGTGGTACTATCCTTGACTCCAGCAGCAAAGCAAAGCCAACGAGTTCAGGACAGCCGGTGAGTCGGAAGAAACTGATAAGACCCGACTGTGTGATGCTCAAGGTTGCAAGCAGCAACATTATATGAACAAAGAACCTGTGTGCGATTGAACTGTGAAACCAAAATGGGTACCAGATATAGAGTGGTCCGGCCACACGTGGGTGCTCACTCGAGGGTTTGCATTTGGTGCCCTCCCTCCCCCTTGAGAGTGTAAAAGATTACCGAACAGTGAAATCTAAGTGGTTCCCGCAGCGGGTTAAGTGGAAGCCTGTGCCCATTCGAAAGTCTTTGATTACCTACAAACTGAAATTAGTCTGAGCCCGGCTGAGGGGGACTAATTGTGGAAAAGGGGATCTGAGCCTGGCAGAGTGGGGTGAATAGTAAAACCTCACCCAAGAAGATATTGTGGTGGCAATTGTGAACCCAACCGAGGGATGCCTACCAAGTGAAATTGGTCTGAGCCCGGCAGAGAGGGACCAATTGTGAATACTGGGGAGCTGAGCCCAGAAGAGGGGGATCCAGGGTGAAGAGTAAATCAGTAAATCGCCAAACATGAATATTAAGGAAGGAACATTTCTTTATTGTTTATGGAACGTCAAGCCCTCTTAGGCAAGAGACTTTGCACCAAAGAGACTTGGGCACAGAAGGTCCTAATCTAAGAGAAGGGAACTGTGACCTCGTGCCCAGAAGTGTGCTTTGCTCAAGTGACCCGCCTTGTCTCGTGCTAAAAACGTGGGGAAGGGAGCCCCACGGCCTAAGCATCCTGACTCATCATTTTGTGAATACTTTTCTTTTTGTGAACATTATCCCACAATATTTTGTAGCATAACGGTAAAGATTGGCAATATCTTTTTTTATAAACACCCTTGAAATGTGATCACTTGTGTCAGTCGTACTTTATTACCATGCTTTCCTTACACCTTCTATGCTTTGATCGCAAGACCCCCAAATACCACGGCACCAGCCAGGCCCAGATCGCCAACCATAAAGCTGTAAAACCCCTGATCGATCAGAAAGATCTTGCCTTCACATTTGGGTCCATTGATTTGTGCTACGAGGTGCCAGGGAGGGATGAAATTATAGCCCAAAACGAGGGTGGAGAACCTTAGATGCTGCTGGTGCATCTGGGAGTGAGTGGAGTATGCAAGTTGGTATGAACTTAGCTCTCCCCCTGGGCCCATCTCTGTGTCTGCCTGGTGCACCATTACAGAGATAGAGTAGCATTCTTTTCGGAATAAGTAATTGCTTGTAAGGCTCTGTTTTATAGCTGATGACGAGCCCAGCATCACCTATGTGGACGGAGACGGACAAGAATACTGGGGCCAATGGCCTAGTATCCCCTATGGAGTGGGCCGCTCATGTATAGGGTCACTCCAACCAGCCCTGTAGGATTTGACTGTATGTAATGACGACAATAATCATGCTAGGCGTCCATTTAGTTTGCTGCCCATCCCCAATTTCCCAGAACGTTCAGCCACTGCGTGAGTTCTTTGCTGATGCATTTCTATGTTGTAGATCCTTGCAAGTGGTCACTTGGGCCTTTTTCCCAAGCATGTTGTATTTAGTCTGGTGTGAGCATGCAGGGGCGTGCCTTCAAGGTAAAGGGGCTGGGGTGGAGAAAAGAGAGCCAATTACCCCCACCTAATTTGCAACCTGTCCAACCTTATTTGTGCTGAGCTCCCTCTGGTGACAGACACTTTACAGTGGTCATATAAAGTGTGCCTCAAACTGGGCGGTAGCATTGAGGGCTACTTTTTGGACTGATGGGACTTGTGAGAAAAGAGAATGTTCCTACATCTACTCCCCTTGGGTCCTCCGGTGGCCAGGAAAAGGCCATCGCTCTTGGATCCTGACCATGGGGCCGGGGAAGCGAGGGAGGATCACCTGTGTAGAGGGTTCTTGTGGATTGGGGGTGAGAAGTCTTCAGGTGAGACATGGTATCCAGTATTTCCATTTCGGAAGGAACACTCTATCCCTAAGGCAGTTATGGGGTATTGCGATCCCTGTCCCACCAACCAAAAATACTCCAGGAGATATTGCCAATCTAGAAGGACCAGAAAGAGGGCAAAGAAGAGAGGGGTTTAGGGTAACGTAGGTGATACATGGTATCCCCCTTTCCCTATTAAAAACCAACCTAACCCTCCCCCGGCCTTTATGGGCTATTGTGAAACATCTCCCCTCATTTTCCAACACTTTACATAGGACAGTACTTGGACGAGGACGAGACGACAACGAGTAATGAACACTAGTAACTCCTTGCACCACTCCAGTACTGGAACGAGGAAGATGCTTGCAAAGTTCTGTGAAGATCA
This sequence comes from Ambystoma mexicanum, assembly GCF_040938575.1. Classification (NCBI taxonomy): domain Eukaryota; kingdom Metazoa; phylum Chordata; class Amphibia; order Caudata; family Ambystomatidae; genus Ambystoma; species Ambystoma mexicanum. Next base: position 748,187,347 of record NC_090937.1, read on the forward strand.
GGCATGTCCCTCTAACTACAGTCAGGCAAATTCAATTGAAAAGTCACACCTGCAACCTATCAAGTGGTTGCAAGTGTATAAGAGAGGCAGAGAGCAGCAAGAAGATGACCATCAGGGAGGCCTGTGTGGGAGAGACCAGTAGGGGACCCTGCGCGTGAGGCAGCTGTGGTGGGACCAGAGAAGAAGCCAGGACGCCAGCAGAAGTCCCAGAGGACTTGTGGAGCCCAGGGCGAGTCGGGCCGTTGGACTTCCACAGGTGTGGGAGGCTCTGTGGTCAGGAGAGGGCAGCTGGAGCTGCGGACAAGGAAGAAAGAAGAAAGGACGCCGTCCGCATCCGTGGAAGGAGCTGACCCGCCAGCCAGTTAAGCAGAAGGGAGGAGTGAGACCGCCGGAGAGGAACGCTAATGACCGGTGAGTGCAGGGAAAGGACACTCTAAGCTGGGGCATTCCAACGGGCTATGCATAAATAATGACGTACTGTATGAGTCAAATTGAATACCGAACTGAATGAAAACTAGAAGAAAAGCTAAATTATACATATTGAATACCGAACGAAGTAAAGTTAAATCACGCATATCGATGATGGAACTGCATACAAACTTTGCAGGCAAAGCTATTAGCTGTTGAAAGTTAAAAGGGAGAGTGCCCAATTTGAAAATAATCTACAAAAGAAGAGCGCACATATCAAAGAGCATGACAAAGGTGGGGAAGGTATAAGTTACTTACCTGTAACTATTGTTCTCCAGCATGGGTCTGGCATGGATTCACATGCTCATGAATATTCCCCGTTCTCAGGCTGGGAATCCTCGGTAAATAAATTAAGTTTCACTTTCACTCGAAAACTGTATTTGTCCTCTAAACCAATCACTGTCCTCTGGGTCATACTGCCCCTATCCAATGACAGTCCTCTCCCTAAGCCCCACCTCTGGCTGCCACCTTATGATTTGGTAAGCACATTAAGTGGCAGTATGTCCAAGAAGAACTGCAGAGGGGCCAGAGAGAGGGTTTGCATGTGAATCCATGTCACACCCATGCTGGAGAACAATAGTTACATGTAAGCAACTTAAACCTTCTCCAGCATGGGGTCTGTCATGGATTCACATGCTCATGAATAACTAATACACAGCAGTACACATTACACAACCACGGGAGGTGGCAAGGCTCAACAGAAGCAATTAACACTTACCCCTGGAACAGACTCACCTCAAGCAAACATTTTGCGTAGCACTGCTTGGCCGACTCTTGAGTCCTCCCTGGAATCCCTGTCGACACAGTAGAACTTTGTGAAGGTGTGCGTGGACCTCCACGTAGCAGCCTTGCAGATGTCCAGCAAGGGTATACCAGACCATAACGTTGTCTTTGCAGCGATAACTCTGGTGGAGGGGAGTCTCGGACGGCCGGGCAGCGGTCGGTTTGCCATCTGATGACAGTGCGTGATGCAGCCGGAGAGCCACCTTGAAATGGAAGCCTTGGACAAGGCCTTCCCATGGTTCACTGGACCAAAGTTCACGAACAATTGTGAAGCCTTCCGAAAAACTCTTTGTGCTTGTCACGTAGAACTTCAGGGTACGATCAATGTCCAGCGAGTGCAAGGCCCTTCCTGCTGGAGACGAAGATTTCGGGAAGAAAACAGGTAACACCAGAGGCTTGTTGAGGTGGAATTCCGACTGTACCTTTAGCATGAACGTGGGGTGCATACGCAGTACCACCCTTAATTCGTGGAAAATCAGACATGGTTGCTTGCAGGATAGGGCCTGGATTTCACCTATACGTCTTGCTGAGGTGATGGCCACAAGGAATGCCATCTTTCACGAGAGAAACTTGAGTGGTGCCTGATGCATAGACCCAAAGGGGCCCCCATGAGCCTCGTCAGAACCACATTGAGTTTGCACGCTGGGGCAAGAGCCTTCATCGGCGGGAAAGATCAGAAAAGTCCTTTGAGAAACTCCTTGACAAGTCAGTGGGACATAGCGAGGATCTTCCTGGGGATCTGGTGTAGCGGAAGATAGCCACCAGATGCACCTTGATCGAGGCTTGCGCCAGACCAGCCTTTGCCAAGGATATCAAGTATGGAGGGATCTGTGGAGCCGTGAACCTTAGGGGGGTAGTCTTCTGTGACCGGCACCACTTAGCAAAACGATTCCCCTTATGGCTATAGCACTTTAATGTCAATGACGCCCTGGCCATGGCAAGGACCTCCCTGCAGTCCGCCGGCAACTCATAGCCTCCAAACTCAAAGGCTGCAGGAGCCAAGCCTTCAGGTTCACCGATCCTTGTTTGTGATGAAAGATTGCGCCTCCCTCTCTGGTGAGACGATCCAGAACCACCGGCAACTTGACTGGAGGTGACGCGGACAGGCTGAGAAGGTCCAGATACCAAGTCTGCCTCGGCCACACCGGGGCGATGATGTCCTGTATTGACACTGTCTGAGTGATGGATGACTCGTAGTAGGAGAGGGAATGGAGGAATTGCGTACAGAAACAGCCCTTCCCAAAGAAAGGAAAACTCGTTTCCCCAGTCTCCTCGACTGGTGGAATCTGCTGGCAAACTTCTGGCATTTGGAGTTCACCACCGTCGCAAACAGATGGATCTGTGGACTGCCCCATTTGACGAACAGGCAGTCCACCTAATCCTGATGCAGCTCCCACTCGTGGCAGGAGCGCAGTTCCCTGCGGAGGGAGTCTGAGATGGTGTTCTCGACTCCCGCAAAGAGAGATGAGGAACATCCCGTCAGGCGGCCCATTGCCACAAGTCCTGTGCCTCCCTGGAGAGCACCGGGGATCGAGTGCCCCCCTGCTTCCTGATGGACCATGGAGGTGGTTTTGTCCGTGAAGATCCTCACCTCCTTGCCATTCAGAGACGGTAGGAATGACTTGGGGGCCCAGAACACCGCCCGTAGTGCCAGGATGTTGATATGAAGATCCTTCTCCACCAGCCACAGGCCTCTGGTGTGCTTAAGTCCGGTATGCTCTCCCCAAGCTTCAAGCGAGGTGTCCGTGGTGACCGTCTCCTGGTATGGGGGGTTGAATCCTGGGCCTTGGGCGATGTTGGAATGAATGCCCCACCACTATCGCCCGTCGGAACTCTTCGTTGAGAGGGATCTTGTCTGTGAAGCTTCTGGACACCTGTATCCAACAGGAGTCCAGGAATTCCTGTAGGGGTTGCATCTGCAACCTGCAGAGGCGGACAAGGTAGATGTTACTAGGCATGATGTCGTCCAGCAACGACTTGATGGCCCACACCATGGCGGTCTTTGTTGAACCTTTCCTTGAATGGCTGCTAGCCTCTCCTCCGAGGGCGATGCCAGGCAAGACACTAATTCTGGCGCTTAGTAACAGTGCGTTCTGCAATGGAATTAAGCAGGACTTTGGATAGTTGATGGAGAATCCCAGATCTGTCATTAGTCGGACGGTCGTCCCTGTGTGTTTGTCGGGCAGCTCCCACAAGTGGGCGCATATCAGCCAGTTGTCCAGGTACGGGCATACGTGTATGCTCTGTAGATGTAGATGGGCCGCCATTGGTGCCAGGCATTTCGTGAACACACTCCGAGCTGACTTCAAGCCGAATGGTAGAGCCCTGAACTGGTAGTGCTGACCCTGCACCATGAAACAGACATTTCCGATGTTTCTTATGAACGGGGACATGGAAATAGGCATCCTCCAGGTCCAACGACGTCAAGAAGTCCTTTTTCCAGTTGGCTGAGCACTTGCTGCAAAGTGACCATCCTGAACTTTTGAGACTAAGTATTAGTTCATACGTCAGGTCAAGGATGGACATCCAGCCCCGTCTTTTTTCTGACTAAAAAGTATCTGGAATAGACTCGGGAGCCCTGGAGCCGTTGGTGAACTACCTCTATTGCCCCTTTTTGTAGCATGGCTGGTAACTCTTCCAGAAGCTGAGGGATGTGCTGCTCCTAATAGGAACCGGAGGGATCATCAGACACCAGTGTTGGAACTCCAAGGTGTGCCCTTGGGCATGAGCGTTCAGCACCCATCTGTCGGTGGTGATCTTTCTCCACTCGTTGACAAACCTTGGCAGTCGGACTACCACCTGGGTGCACGAGTAGGGGGCCCGAAGTCCTGGCCGGTTCAGGCTTTCTTGAGCACCGGCGATGCTGTCCTCTGCTACCATGGGCCTGGGAGTGGCCTCTGTAGAACCCTTTTGAAGACCTGCTTGACTTAGTTTTACATCTTATTAATTTTCCAATCCTAGAATGCTAGGAAAATAAATATGCACAGTACTTCTGTTTGCTCCATGAGCAGAAACACAGCAGAAGCTGAACGGAAAGAACCATTCCTTTTGTCACAGTGTGCAGTTTCTTTTTTTGAAAGACTTAAGAGAAATACATTCTCTTTCAGAGGCTTTTCTCCATGGCATGGCTTGCAATTACATCCATGTAGATAAAAATCAAAAGAAGCCTTCTGTTATCTGTCAGGTAACCTGACCTTTGCACTGCACTCTGCTCTAAACTTATGTGTAAATGTACACAGGAAAATAATAAAGCGGTCTTATTTACAAGATTTTCATGCATAAAATGGCTGGGTACGCACCTTATCTGGAGGCCTGTCTCCTCCTCTCCCCTGTTGATCTGTTCTGTCTTGGCATTGTGCACATGTTCTCCCTCTGTTCTTTAGGGCCCAGGTACCTGCTCACCCTGCCACCCACCCGCACTGTTTCTTGGCAATCCCCTGCACTGGGGTCTGCATCTGTAACCCTAAAGTCCCCCTCCTTTTCTGTACTTATTCAGACACACCCTGTCTGTTGCCTTATTCCTAGCACTTGCCAGTTGCTGGCTGCACCAACACTGTTTGTTGCCTTTTGTTATTTATTTATGTTTTATGTTTTATTTACTTTTTCTCATTTTTGCTCAGCACTTTCCACCTCTCCCCCCCTTACCGCCCTCCCTTGTACTTACCCCTCTCACTCTCCCATGCACCTGAGCGTTCTCAATGTCAGTGGGCCTAGTAAGATCGTTTTTGTTCTCCCTTGTTCCCATGCCTTGCCTCATCACGCTCTGAAACACTTGTGTACGAGCGCAATACAAATAAAATATTAATATCAAAAAAGCCAAACACATGAGAAGGTACACATAGCAACACAGTCATTACATAAAAAAAGGAAGGGACGCCAGACACTATTAGTTAACCAGACTAATCAGGACCAATAAGAAATCTTGAAGTTATTTGCTAGTAGTGGTAAAGACTAAGCTACAGACACAGATTCAGAAAGAGGAGAGGAGGAGCCTAAGATGTAAAGCCAGAGATTGGAAAATAAAGCCAAGAGCATGCTGCGAGGGGTCAGTAATGCGAGGCAGACAACTGTTTGATGATTTGTCAAAACATGCCATTTTATTCGCAAAAGAAATATAGTAAAACGCCACACAGTTCCTACTCTGCTGAGGATTTCCCTGCCTAACCAAAGCTAAGGGAAAACACCAACGCAGGATATCTGGCCCTCACACCAAGCAACAAATGCACAATGAAAATATATGGCAATACAACATAACATGAACAACATTTACAGCTTCTTATAGAACTTTCTACTGTCCTGGGTAAATCCCTTTCACCAGGATTTAAGGTCAATTCTGATAATGTTCAACCAAAGGAAGAAATGTCTCAAATCAGTTCTTGATGTTTCAAAGTCAAAGTAAAGGTTTGCTAACCAAAGTTCCAATGATAGCAAATCTTTACTGCTTGGTGAAATATCCACTTTCACCAAATAGCACCAATGGTAATCCCAGCCACAATGCTTTGTCACCTCTTCAAGAAGACTTGTCACAGTTCAAAAGATGGCAATATCTACAACTGTCAGTGAGAGACAGTTCTTAGTTAACAGTCCGTATTTCCTTAGTTACAATTTCAGTATTCACAATGGTATATTTGTCAGGATGACTTCTCAGTGCTGCTGCTTCCACTTCAACTTGATTCACCATGAGAACAGCCACCTTTGTCTCACAGTACTCCACTTTGTTTAGGCTACTATGATGTTGCATCTACTGACAACCAGATATACCACCACAGCCTTGGCACTTTGGACTACCACAACTTGTTTGATTTGTACTTTTAGACAGGCTTCGACAAGACATACTTTAAAGTACTTCAACGCCTTCAAGTAGGCAAGGCACTCTTCCGCTGACTATCTCTCTTTAAAAGGGGTTGCCTCTTTGCCTCTCTTGTCTGTGTGCCACAATAACAACTTGAGTTTGCCTTTAAGACTCACTTCTCTCGGTCTTCCACAGTCACTGGCAATACAGGTTGCAAACTTCAAAATAGTCTTTACAAGCATCCAATTTCCCTTCCCCAACTTTACCTTCACCTTTACCTTTCTGCCAGCTACTAGCCTAAGTGATTACCCAGAAGCCTTGGTGCCACTCTTAGCTTCAGGTAATGCTTGCACATATGCATCCTAGGCCAATCAAACTGTTATTAGAGTCACAGTAACCGTTTGACTGCTTTTTATCTCTGAGAATGTCTGGTTTCAATCTTAATATGGGGAGACTATTGCCCTGGGCAATGCTAGCTCTCCTCTTAACTAGTAAATACACTAACTTCTTACATATGGAATGTATGCCACGTTAAAGTAAAGGATAAGAGTTCAGTCTTTCTGTGGGAATCATAATTAGGCACATGCAACCACTCCTTGATGTAGTGTTCACAAGTTAAATGTTTCAACAATTGTTTTATCAAGGTAAGGTATTAAGTAATGGCATTTGCAACATTCACTCATCTTCATCAGTGATGCGCAAACACTCCTTCAGAAAGTTACAGACTTAAGGGTTTAAGAATGAGGTTAAGCAGCATTTGCTCTTCATACGAATAAATAATATACACAAGTGCTACTTTTCCATTGTTCAAGAATTAGAACTTCAACAAACTTCTTCAGAATTGGATACAGTTGCCGGCAATGCTTGCGCAAGATATTAGAACGCCAGGCTTCACTCACCAGCTGAACACTTGCTCTGTGGGTCACACCACTTCCATGACTTCTACCACATCTTCTACTGCTTTTGGCTTCTTATGGACCCACACCCTTTCTCTCTGAAGGGGTCTCCATTCCGGCCACATGTTTATGGAGCCCTTCGTGTTCCTGAGACCCACGGCTTGACAACAGCTCCTTCGCCTCGGCCAACACATTTGCTGCATGGCAATCACAGCATTCAGGCTTACACTGGTAAAGACGGCTCTCCTGCACATAGTCTATTGCGCAGCCTCTGCACTTCAGAGTTTGGGGGAACAGGACCCTCTCAGAACAAGCAGGTGAAATCGGCTGTATCCACGTTCCAACATCCCTCTTGTTCTCCCACTTCTGCCTGGTTTGCCAGCCTTGTGCCGCCTTCTTTCACTACTACTGTTGCAGCTCGCACTCCATTCACAGTCCCATTTCCTTCCTTCTGAGGGGGCCTTTATACCTCCCAGGTTCCTTCAAGTGTGGGCGGTTAGGCTTAATTGCCCGACTACTGTTACAGTATGCCTCTTCAGCCCTCTTCCTCATTCCAGTACTCATGGTATTAGGGGACTTGTAGTCCCCTTCAACAAAGCCATTTCTTTGAAGTATGGAATTGATTTTACGGGTTGATTTATTCCCCTTATAATCATTCAAAGATGGACTCTTAGAATTTTTGATTAGGGAGGAAGACATTTGACTTCAGGTGATTTTGCTAGATCCTTTTACATTGTACCTTTGGGAGTAACGAGAGTGTTCATCCTAAAATGCACTAGAAGATCTTTGTTAATAAAGCTTTCTCAGATTTTACAGAGCGTATACCCAGACTCATAGATCTTCTATGTGTGTCAGGGACATTATAATGACAATATGCCATCACCTGTTTTGGTTTCCCAAAAAGGCACTTCCGTCCAGGGGATAAATACTGCGTCTCATCCAACAGGATCTCCTCACCAATCTGGGCCTTTTCTCCTCCCAGGTGATCATCCCGCCCCCAAGGTCAGAATCGGGAAGTGTCTGCCTTTCCCATGAGTAGTGGGTTACTATAACACAGCCTGACCAAACACTTAAGCAAGGTGTAAAAATAGTTTCTTCTAAGGTTATTTTCTACTGGGGAAGGAGGTTGAGAATATCTGAGCTTGACACTTAGATACCAGACAGGTTGTTAGCCTGTTACAAATCCTCATTACCATACTTGCGTTTCATCGGGAGCATTAATAATTGACCCTGCTTCATGTGCGTCTTTACCAAGGTACTAGCACCTATTCTCTAGTTGCTTCATTACAATTCACCACTACCTGGACAAATGGTAACTCCAAGTTCAGTTCCGGCGGAATGTAGAAGAAGAAATGAAGGGCCTCTGCAAAATCACAAGATGCAGGAGAAGTGAAATGGAAAAGGGGCTCTTCAGTTTTCTAAATAGCAATAGTTGCCAGGAATTTTCAGAGCCCTGGTGGTCTTCAGTTTATCGATCAAGAAGAGAGCTTTATTAATCCGAACAAATTATACAGTGGCCCTATCCTACATAAACCATCAATGGTGACCAGATCAAAAATCTTTCTAAATCTAGCAGTCAACTTGGTGTCCTGTGTGACTAAGAACTTGTTTCCCATAGAAGCCATCCATGTAAAGGGAGAGTACACAGAGAAAACGATTAGCAGGATGTTTCCAGCTACACAGGATATTGCTCTGTCCTCCATGGTCTTCAAGGAAACAGGACAGATATCACGGGTACCGAGGCTGGATCTTTGCAGCACAGTAACATTATCACCAAACAGTTTTTGGTGCAGTTTCCTTCATCCTTCACCTTTGGAATGGGGCGCTTTGAATCAGAGACAGCCCTTTTCACTTTGTTACCCAAGTGAGGCTCAAGATCAGACTAAAGGTGCCAGAGATTTCCTATTGGCCAAAGAGGAGTGGATTTCCTTGGTTAGTACAGATGGCAGCGTAAGAGGTCTGGTTGCTTCCCCAACACCTAATCTCAGTTCTGCAGGTCCAATCACAGGCTCAAGCAGCCAAGGATGTTTGCTGGCCTGTTTGGAGGGTAAGCGGGAAGGCCGGAAAATACGGACACTCTCCAGAGTTATTTATGTTAGTGCAGCTGTCCAGATGCCCTTCAAACCAAGGTGTAAAATCATCATTGGAAGAACTTTCATGGATGGTGCAGTGTTAATCTTGCTCCTCTACCATGTTTGGTGGCTAACAGTGCAATTTTCGCAAGATGACTTTTCAGTTAGCCAATCAGATCGCACAGCGAGTAGAGCGCTCGCTTTGCCATCTGTGTAAAGCCTGCTGACGCAAGTTCGAATCCCGGCAGGGCCAAACTCAGCCTTTCATCCTTCCGAGATCGATAAATGAGCACCACACAACATGGGTAATAGTAAGCAGCACTCAGATACCCGAGGGTTTGTGGCGCTATATAAAAGCTAAATTATTATTATTATTAGTTAGTCTTACTGCGGTAACTTTTAGTTTATAAAAGTTGGCTAATTGGGGAATCACAGAGCCATATTGATGTACATAGTTGGTAATACTTTTGTGGCTAAGCTAATTGAAAGTTTTTTGATTGTTGGACTATAAGTGAGGGTGTCTTTTTTTGGCACTACGATTTGCCTTTGATTTTCAGGAATCAGCTGTCTACTTTTGAGAACATGAATTTGGTGCTGTAGAGAGCCCTTGTTAATGGTGGAATCAGAGATTGTGGATTTAGCTATTGCTGCCAAAGATGCGGTGAGAAAGAAGCAGACCAGGCGCATATGCTTGTGAATTGCATTACTGTGCAGGGCATTTGGTGTGAAGCATTTGCACAAATTCCAGATATAACCGGCCATGTTATTAGCCCTCTCTGATAGGCATAGTATTCAACAAAGATCCTAACTCAGCGACTATGTAAGATAGGGCAGAAAGGGTGTTCATACTTGGGAAGAGTATATATTAACGAGGCAAGCGATTACAAGACGGTAAAAGGAAAGGTCCCCTACAGCACTGTTACACTGAGCTCGTAGAGAACTTTTTGGCAGAAAGGTCAGTGGTTCGTCAGCATTTATGCACTAGCACAACATAGGTACTGGGCATGCCGGAGAGGTATGGGCTCTTTTGCACTATAAAAGTCCTGTTGCTATTACAATGCAGTCATTTTCATATTATTTTCTAAATCTGAATATAACTATGTAACTGAGGGACTCTGTTTTCCATTTTGTAATTAGTGGATTAAATAATGATAATAATAATAATTGTGAATCTGTCTTAATGTTTTGTCATCTTGTCAAAGGAATCAGGAGATTGTGCCTCTTTTCATGTCTGGTCCTTCATCAATTGTTCCATTTCTTGGATCTAAGAAGAGCCAACCTGGCATATTTGGAGAAGGCAGCCCCCAATTCGTAAATCGGATAATCCATCACATTTTGATTGTCGTACTTGTAGCCCTCGTTCTTACTAATAAGAAGTTTGGAATGAGCTAGTACAATACAAGCAACATATCTCCAATATGGAGATGTTTAATACCTTTCTATATTGGTAACTTCAATATCGTCCATAAAAATTGATTTTATTACTACTTTGCATGGTGCTCTAAGAACCTTTATATTCCAAATAAAGTCGAAGACCTTCCTCTCAAACTGAAGCAGTTTCTTAGCCAGGATTTCTAGGAGGGTGCCTGATATAGGTATACTAAACTTTGTACTATTTTCATCTTTAAGGAAATGATTTATCCCAGCCAAAAGAGATCACACGTTAACACCATTTCTCAAAGTGTTCCTTAATGTTGATAGAGAAACAGAAGAACTGATGTTGGAATAGGGGGTCTGTTATTTTTTAAAGTGTGATGCTAGGCGCTCTAGTTTTTTTTGTTCCCAATTTAACTAAATTTCTCTGAATTGGATACACTGTTTCTGCATCTTATTTTTTCATTTTACTGTGTGTCAGTTTACAGAAACCATTTCACACATTTACATACAAACTCTCCTACTGGTTTTGTTAAACACAGTCAAATTTGAAATAATTTCACAATTTGCTTCCTAAAGTGCAACAGTTAAAGTGTTAGTTATACAATACATGTCCTTCAAGTTGCACTAAATAATGTTCCATTTCATTGCAAAACCCTACAGCTGCTAAAACCAATGTGATTTGCTTTCCCAGCAAAATCCTTACCCAAAACATCCCAAGCAACAATTCACATTCTTGAAGTACACATTTTGAAAAAATATTTCTATGGAAATTATTCAATACTTTGCATCCAATAAAAATGTGTTCATGTTTCTATTGATGAAACCCTGCTTAGACCATTTCTCTCTTCCTTAGAAGTCTTTAAATGCTAACCTTAAATGTAATTTAATTATAGCAGCATATGGTGGCGTCTTAAATTCCTTTTAGGAGAAATTACTAATATACACATGAACAGTGTATAATTCAGGCATGACTTTTCTAAATTCATCAAGCAATGGCTTTGTGTGCATATATACTCCTAAGATCTAAATGTATCCAATTGCTGGCCTTTGCTTTTTAGTTTACACAAAACCCTATCAGAGTTATCGGACAGCTTTTGCGAATCTATTGCTGAACATACAGAGACACTTTATATTGTGTGATATGCAATATATAAACGGGAACCATACCTTTCCAAATTTCTTTTAGACTCCTCACTATTTCACACATTCTTTGAAGCCATTGATTAAATGTGGGTATCACCGCTCGACCCCAATTCGAAGTCATCACCAGCTTTTACAGTAAAGTCAGTTGAGACTTAAGATCCTAAGTCCCAAAATTGCCTTCCACCCCTTTGCTTCCTGCTACTCCCGGTAATCTCAACATAGGGTCCAGTGAGAGCTCCCTAGCTGCATCAAATTTAATCCAATATTTACTTTAAATTAAAAATGGTTGGTGCTTCCACAACTGTCCCAAAAAAAAGTATGTCGGCGAGAACCCACTTCACCATACTCTCACAAGGATCTATCTATCGCTGTTCGCCTCACAGATATTGTGCATGCCGTTTACGTGTAACACTGCCTATACATAATCTTTAACTGTGTCAGAGTGTAATGTGCTGAAAGAGGTTTTATGAATCTTCAAGTGAATTTGGTTGCACGTGTTTGAAATCTCAATCCAAAGTCCCTTTGCCAAGCAGTATGGTACTGTGACGCACAACCCCCTAACCAAACAATGTTATTACTATTAGTATACTATAAATCCTAGAAATGCATCCCCTCAATTCAGCGGCCCACGGGAGGAACTTTTCCAAGCCTCTTAATTCCATAGTAACCCCTTTTTTAACAAACTATGTGATATCCAATGGTGCAAATGATAATACTAGAAACATTCCAATTCAATCAGGCAAACTGTACCATACGTTGGTCAATAGTCTTGACTTCTCTCTTGCCGCCCATGGCTATTAATCTGTAGCCCCCAAAGAAAACCCTGTCACGAATCACTGGGGTAAATTCATAACTGAAAGCTAGAGTAAAGGGGATGGGAAAAGGTATCAACGTGGGGATCCTGGTCTCAGAATCCGTGGCTTTCAGTGAAGCAGCTGTGACCATGCTTACGTTTAAATTCGGTGTCTTTTAGTCCTTTCTCAGCCATGGCTGAGACCGGAGCTGGCCGACAGCAGCAGACTGCTCAACCCATGGCTTATCGGAGCAAGGTTTGAGCCAGTCCACTATAAGACTTTACTGGGAATCTATGTAGTATTTATGGTGCTCCAGGCACAAAGCCAGCCCGGGTTTGGGGAAATATAAATATTTCTATGAACCCTATGTTTTCCCCTGCACCCCAAACAAATCATCTCTGCCTGCAGGGGCCTAAGAGACCATCTAGCATTTCTAATTGGTATGACTTGAAACAAATGCAGTAATGCTCGGTCATATAGGTTCACTAATGGAGATGTTTCCTGAAGTGTCCATTTATTGTGTAAGATTTGGGAAATATAGCGTCAATTCTAAAAGTGCCTAACCAATAAGGTTATAGTACACACAAAAAAGGAAATCAATTGCCAACACGTGTTTCAAGCTCTTCATCGAGGCATATGTCACAATGAGGTTAGCAAATGCAATAACAGAAAGGTTAAAATGGTTACTACTAATATTCTTTTGATGCCTTCAGAGATCTATCTATAGAATATGAGCAAAACAGAAAACGTTAAGATCAAAACCACTTGGAAGGATAGTCTGATTCAGAACAAGTTCTATGTACAGCTCATTAGGTGATGTTGTCGGATTAATAATAGTTACTTCATACTACAGAATATTAATCTCAAATTATGAGGCATCCGTCAACATTTATTTTTATCCAACATTCCTCTAGTGTTGCAGAATATTATGACAGGGCCAGCATTGTAGTCCTGTCTGGGGGTGGAGGGACCAGCGCAACCAAACCTGGGTGCTTGAGTGTGGGCAGGCACACTAGCCATCCCACCTTATCTGCATGGATGGCAGTCTGCGGGTCGCACAAAGCAGCACAGCCACCCTAGAAGCCGTGGCGCAAGGAGACGCCGAAAGCCTACTAGTGGCGGGGTGCAGCAGATGTCAACACCGACCAGACAACGCAGCAAATGGGATGCCGCGCTATCCACAACACCGACCAGCAAAGGAGCTTGGCTCGGGTGACAGTGTCATTTGGAGCCCGCGCGGGGACAAGTCCACTAGCCCACCATGGAACATTTTTACTAGCCATACTAAAGTGCCCGCTAGGACACCAGGGTTATTATTAAAAAGGACCCTGGTAAGGCCTAAGAATAACCGTACCTCACAGTGCCCTTACGTGGACCAGTTGATAATATGGCATTATCAATCTGTTCCAAGGGTTGTAACGGGGAGTAACGGCCATGCAGCCCTTTGCTCGGGCCTATAACAAGGGCACCGTGACGTAACCCCCAAGTTGCAGCACTTGGAATGGGGTGATAATGCTATTAGCACCCCGGGTTCCCAAAGTGGTGACCCGGGGTGTTACAAAATAAATAAATAATTGATGTTCATTTGTTGAACAGGACGGCACGCGCATCCCTTTCAATAAATGAATAAGCGAGCGGTGGCAAGTGACATTGCAGCAACACTCAGATAAGTGGGGCAGGGGAGGGGGGTTGGATAATAGGTAGGGGAAAAAATAAGAAACGTGAGGCAAGGAGGGGGAAGGAAGATGAGGGGGAGGCTGTCGACTGGTTCTGCGCAACACAGGCTGTGAATATAGGTTTCAGCCTGCGATCCGCAGAAACTGATGGGCCGCGCACCTGCCCTGGTTGCCAATTACCCAAAAGGAAGGGTCGGGGCAAACAAGTCATTTTAAGCCTTCCTATGGCCTACCTCTGTCACGCCCACTTGAGCCAGGTAAGTGATTAAGGTAAATGTCTAATCCAGGGAGTGGTGGAGTATTTAAATAAGTATGTGTGGATTAGTTGGGTGAGGACAGGAAGTGGTGAAGGACGTCTGAGAGACCAAAGGAGGCGAGAGCAATTGGAGTACCAAGGCTATTGTTAAGGAGGGTGGTTTGTGGAGTGTGTGTGTGATAGGGGGTACAGTGTCAGTAGTAGAGATAGAGTAGGAATAGCAGAGTGGAATAGTGGTAGTGGCAGAGATAGTAGTTGGGAGTAAAGATAGTAGGAAGTGAGAGTAGCGGGAAGTAGTACAGTGGTAGGTAGTAGTAGAGGGGCGAGCAGTGCCTCATATCCCGAGTATCTTGGGGAAGTAAAGGGATAATGGTAGTAGCTGTGTAGGAACAGTAGTAGAAGGAGACTGGAAAGAGTGACAGTGAGTGGGAGAATAGGAGTAGCTATTAGCATAGAGTGAACCAGAGATTATAACCAGAGAAATAGTAAGAACATGAGTGGGAAAAGAAGTAAAATCGAAGAGCGGAGGTGGAGTTAGAGAGTGGAGGGACAGTGAAGTGGTGGGAGGAAAACGGCTTAAGAGACCAGTGACGTTGGGCGAAAGAATGCACCATTCATTACTCCCTCAGACTACTAAGCGGAGATAAGAGCGCACGTTAGAAGATCCACAGGGAGTCACATAGACAATGACTTAGGGAAAACATGTTGAGCCCAGGTAGTGAAAGACAGATATGGGTTACCAATCTTAGTGTTACCAACATCCCTTATAGGGACGTCTGGGTTAGGGAGGCAGGACAAGAGAGGGGGCCGGCCCTAGCGGAAAATATCCCAAGCCCCACTTGACCCAGAAACCTTTGCAACAAAAGATACAGATATCCCATCTGTAAAGACATTTAATAATTACCCTTGGACTTGCTATCAGCGTCAGCTTGGTTCTTTGTGGTGGGCCACCCTGTGACAATATCAAATGGAATGAGGGTTTCAATGTCCCTCCCTATTATGTCACTCTAAATATGACATGAATGTAAATATCAACAAAATTGTTCAACATTCCTGGTCCTTTCTGCTCAATAAACAAAAAAAATCATGTGAATCACAAACCTTTCGTTCAGTATTACATCTTAAATGGATGACACCATGTCATCAGCTTGATTTTTGCCAAAACCCACAAACAAGTTACTTCTTACCTTGTAACGTTCTTTCGATGGGATGTTCCTCGGACGTATTCCTTATCTTGATAGATTACATCCCAGCTTGCTGGCCTCAGAATTTTTTTTCAGCAGAGGGCACTGCGCGCCGACGTCCCTCGAGCTGGTGTCCTTCGACAGCCTCCATCTCTGCGCCGACGTCATCGCGAGTATAAATAGACTCGCGCAGTGACCGTTGCTCAGTTCCGCTTCGAAGGTTGAAATTAGCTGAGCATGAATTGGTTATTGACCTTGAAGGAGCGTAAGCTGCAACTACAAGGGAAGTTTTACTGTGGGGATGGATGGGAGGGGCGATAAGGAATACGTCGGAGGAACATCCCATCGAAAGAACGTTACAAGGTAAGAAGTAACTTGTTCTCCGAAGGGATTGTGTCCTCCGACGTATTCCTTATTTGATACACTCCCATACCAGTGGTATTTAAGAATGAACAGAATGTAACACAGCTTTGCCAAATCTTGTCTCCTGGCTAGAGGAGGAATCCAGACTGTAGAATTTTGTAAAGGTATGTGCAAACGACCATGTTGCAGCCGCACATATGCCCCAAATCGGTACCCCTCTTTGGAGGGCCGAAGAGGCTGCGATACCCCTGGTTGAATGAGCCCTAAGATGTTGAGGGGGCTCTTTCCCTGCCAATTTGTAGCATTCTAGAATGGCTAAAATAATCCATCTTGAAATGGTCTGTTTTGTGATTGGCAATCCTAATTTGTGTCCTGCATAACCTATAAACAGCCTCTGTAGCCGCTCTTCCTCTTTCCCTGGATGGGGAGGAGGATAGAATGAAGGTAAGGTTATTTTCTGAGTGATGTGGAATTCAGAGACCACCTTTGGGCGGAAATTAGGCTTCACTTGTAAGACAACTTTGTCTTTGTGAAAATTGGTATGAGGAGGTTTGCAAGATAGAGCTTGTAATTCGCTCACTCTTCTGGCAGATGTTAGAGCCACTAGGAAGACTGTTATAAGGGTGAGAAATCTTAATGAATAAGAATGGAGTGGTTCAAAAGAAGTACCCATCAGAAAATGTAAGACTAGATTTAAATCCCACAAGGGAACTTGGAACGGCTTTGTGGGATAGACATTAGTTAACCCTTTCAGAAATTGGATTGCTAGGGGTAATTTGAAATATGGTGGCTCCTCCGCAGTGCGTTTAAAGATTGACAGCGCTGCAAGGTAGCCCTTGATCGTATCAACTTGAAGACCTGAATTCGACAAACAGAGAAAAAAAGATAACACCATTGGTGTACTGCATGAAAAGGGTTCGATATTCTTTTCTCTACACCAGCTGCAAAATCTGTTCCAATGGCAGCGGTATAAAGTCTTTGTTGCTGGCCTTCTAGCTGAAAGCAACACCTCCATGACGTCATCCGGGAGGTCACAATCCTTGTATCTCAACCTTTCAGAAACCAAGCATGAAGGTTGAAGGTTCTGATGTCTGGATGGAGAACCTGACCTCCCTTCTGCGAGAGAAGATCCCTCTCTTTGCAGAAGACGAATCGGAGGGCAGATGGACATGTCCAGAAGTTCCGGGTACCACGTTATCCTGGCCCAATCCGGGGCAATTAGGATCATAGCCTTCCGGAATCTTATAAACATCCTGATCATATGAGGAATGACAGGGGCTGGAGGAAACGCGTATAGAAGTGCAAACTCCCAGTCTACTACGAACGCGTCCCCTAGAGTTCCTCTCGGGGGAAATTCCCTTAAACAAAACTGAACGCACTTCCTGTTGATACTGGTGGCAAACAGATCCACTTGAGGGGTTCCCCAAAGGGCGAAGATCTCTTGAAGGACTTCCTGAGCTAGCTCCCACTTGTGGGAGACTGTGCTCTGCCTATTCAGAGCGTCTGCTGTCAAGTTCTTCTCTCCGGCTAAGAGAACTGCCGATAGAGAGATTCCTTCTTGAATTGCCCAAAACCAGAACTGCATGTTACGCTCACCTGGCTCCCACAGGGGCGTCAGTCGGACCCGGACAGCTGTGGTCTCCACCCACGTGATGCGTAGTGCAGCGATGACTGACTGGATCTGCCCTCCTAATCTTGTCTGCTTAACCCGTAGAAATATTCTCCTGCAAGTGGAGAGATGGATTTAGCCACTTGTGGATTCAAGTGATGGCACCCCCACAGTGCTCCCCAACTAATCACCTCCGAAATGCCCTCACAGCAATCTCACCTTATATTCTTGAAAGATGAGCTCTCCATCCTGCGTGGATTTGCAGGGGTGCGTCGATTCCAGTTACTTCACTGGTTTGAAGGCTCGGGAGAGTTCCGGAGAGTATTGACTCCGAGGTTCCTGGTGAGGACCAGTAAGTATTAAGTTCAATATGTCTGATGTTCACTCTTGTTCCCCCTTCCTTTCTGGTCTTGCAGCAGGCTCGTGAAAAGATGCTCTTGTGGCAGCTGGTGGCGCTCAGGTAAGAGTCTGTATTACCCGGCGCTGTCCGGTAAATGTTGCACGAGGAAAACGTGTTGTTTTGTCTCTCTTTACAGATGCGGCACGTGAAAATATGGAGAGTCACAAAAGGATGCCTCTGGTGGTAAATCAGGTAAGTCTATGGTGGTAAGAATTATATTTGTTGGTTCCCTCGGCTCACCTTGTGTTTTCTTTTGTCTCCTAGGTGCCGAAGTTCGGCGAAGAAATGATGGAGGCAGCGCCGACCCGAAGGATGCTGTGAAGACTGGTGAGTATGGCGCGGCGCTGCAGCTGGAGGTGCGGCGCATGCAGAAATTATGTCCTTTACAGGTCCGGAGACAAGATGGATCCAGAATCAGGTGTGGAATAGAAATAAGTTCATTTTCTAACCTTGTCCCTTTCTTTCCCCTTTGTTTTAGGAGCTCTGGATTCGAGGCGGGGTGGCAGAAGACTGGATGCAGGCTGCAGGCACGGTGAGTGTTACGCTGCTGGATGCAGAATAACGCGAAGCGTGTGTTGCTGGTCGGGTGGGGTTTAAATAGCCTCAAAAGTAGTCCCAGGTAAGAAGTCCCTACAACCACACCAGAGTAAAAAATAGTCCCTGTAGAAAAATAGTCCCTTTCAGGCTTCATGTTGGATTGGAGTCATTTGAAGCATGGTCTGCCTGAGGTAAGTAATGACTATGAGCCTGGCGCCTTAGGCGCCAGGACTGATTCCTACTATGAGCCTGGCGCCTAAGGCGCCAGGACTTAACCCAGATAGCCCCTAGCCGGGGCTGCTGAGGTTTTACTAAATGTCTAGATGCCTGCTCCTGGGGCTGATGGACTTGGTCCGGATGCCTGGGGGTAGGCATCATGACACTGCATCGCCTCTCTGCACAGTGGCAGTGATCCTATTCCTCCTCTTTTGTTGAGTTAGTGCATGGCCACTGTGTTGTCCGTCATTATGAGGACATTTTTCCCCTGTACAGATGGCAGAAAAGCCTTCAGCGGTAGTCTGATTGCTCTCAGCTCCAACAGGTTGGTATGTAGTCTGGACTCCGATGGAGACCAACGACCGCCGATGGTCAAGTCGTTGGCATGGGCTCCCCACCCCGTGACTGACGCATCCCCGTGACTACTGTTATCTCCAGCCATGGTTGCCAAAACTGTTCTCCTTTCAAAATGTTCTCCCGACAGGCCCACCACTGAAGGTCTCGAGCCACTCTGTCCGGGACTTGAAGGAGATCTGTCATTCTTCCTGAGAATTGCGACCATCGAGTTCTCAGCGCCCACTGGAGAGATCTCATTCTCAGGTGAGTCTCTGGCACTAGGAAGATGCAGGATGCCATGAGGCCTAACAACCTCAAAAAGTCGAAGGCTGGAAGAAGTTGGTGTTATAACTTGATGGCCGTGAAGATTATGGGGCCTCTGTCCTCAAGTACCACACAGGGAGATACAAAACAACTCCCTGAGCGATCTTTGAGGCCACAGGTATTTGAATGCCGGAAATGCCAGGAACCAGGAACACCGGAGACCCCCCCCCGACCGCTATAAGGCAAGCAATGGTTAAGTACTATGTGTTAGGAAAGGAAGAAGGCGATGGATATGGCAGGGGAAATGTGCACTAAATACACAGTAAACAACCTTGAATATAACAACGTGCATTCAATACCCAAGACTCGTGTATACCACTATATGAAAAGGAATGTAGGGTAAGCACTTAGAACCTCCTTATGACTGAAAGGAAAGTCGGCAAACTCCTTACCCACTATGCTATTACAGATACTGACAGCGCTAAGCCCACGTAGAGGGCAAGCAGGGACAGAATCTGTAAGCCGACACTCTAGACGGTACTGAATAAAGAATTTGGAAACAGTACTCACAAGGACCGGAATGACCACATGAATGCCAGTACTCACGAAGACCGGAAAGACCACTTGGATGTCCGTATTCACGAGGACCGGAAAGACCACTCAAAAGTCAGTACTAACCCACAACCCTGTAAATCAAACAAGAACCCAGAAGGCAGTAAAGGCAAAGAGTGAGGATGACTAAATACCTAAACCCAAGTCAAGAGGCAAGAAGGAATAGTACAGTGTGGAAAACAAAAGATAATCACACAGGAGCTAGTTACAACAGCTTCCCACACCTAATAATAAAATAGGAAATAAATGTAAAAGTGTAAAGGAAAACATGGCATGGATCCCAATAGAAGGCAAGGATCAGGAGCAGTGAAAACGATATCAAAAGGGAAACATTCCCACCCATCCAAGGTGAGAAGGCAGGAAACTAAACCTGTAAAGGAAAGATTAATGCAACAAGTCTTTCAGTAGCAAAGGACAATTTCTAGGAAACAGTGAACACAGGCAATTGGGCTACAGCAAAAGGAAAGCTCAGAGAAAGGCTGCCTGCAGACAGAGAAAGGGAGAAAGGGTTTTCCAAAAGGCAGAAATCAATTAGGCATACAAATACGAATTCCAGGACAAGGAACAGGAAACACTAACTAGAAACTGGGCACAAAAACTAGGAACCAGGAACAAGGGACCAGTCACGACAGGAACGCTGCAACAATGACCAGCGCTGGACTGAAGCAAACTGAGGCTTTTAAAGCTGCTTAACGAGCACACCCCTCAGGCGTGTCGCCTGCTGCACCTGCAGCCACAGGTGTTGCCTATCCTCCACCCAGCCTTGTCCTGCAAGGGAGGAGGTGAGGCAGTGAGCCAGGCATTCTGGGAAGCATAGTCATTTGATTAAAGTAGCAGTAGCATGCTGGCTGCCAAAAACCTGGAATGGATCCGGAAGGGAAGTAATTTGGGAAATAAGGTTTTAGCGCTCCCAATTCATCAGGACACTGTAGCATAAGGTTCGGAGGAAATGTCCAGTAGGGAAGAAACCCCAAAACATGCCCCCAAGTGGCGGGAACGGGAGCGAAGGGAGCGAGCCGTGACACTATGACAAGCAGACCAATGAGAGCAGAATGGAACTTAATAAAGAGGGTTTTACCAAGGTGGAAGAGCCTGGGTCCTAGTTAGCACGAATAGGATGTAAGGTGTTCCGTGCAGCAGCAGGGTTTGACTGGCAGCGGTAGTGAAGATGTCGCACTGGCTGGCAATGCAGATGGAGTTGCACCGCAATACCTGCGTGGGGATGAGATGTTCAGGAGTAGCAAATTCGAGGGTCCGTGATCAATCCGTGAAGAGTTCCGGGGTCAAAACCAGCCAAGTATGTCGAAGCCAAAGGTAATCCAAAAGGAGTCCAAAAACAATCCAAAAGGTCCTAACAGCGGAGCAGTACGATGACCAAGGGTTTAACAAAGAAAGTCCAGGAAAACAGACCGTAGTTCAGTACCGTGATCGTAACACCAGAGAAACGCCAAACAGTGCTTGAATCAAACAGCTGTGAAGCACTGAATGAGGATCCCTCGCAGATTTTAAATGGGCAGAGGAGAGTCAGGTGTCGCGCGCGATCCTGCACGCTTCCTCGTCACGTGACCCAAAGTATCAACATACTACCGGGTTCCTAGACACGTGACGATGCGGCGGGAGGAATCGGTGGCTCCGCCGGCCGGCTGCGAGGCGCCAGGGTAATCGCCACTGCTGTGATGAGCGAAACAGGTTAGTGCGTCCATAGCCAACAGGCTGTCTCCAGGTGCCCTTCCTGTGCCGAACAACCTGCTGCCGCTGCCGTACTGCATGAGGGATTGGGGACCCATGGGCAGAGGGTGAATGTGGACTGGGAACAGAGGGTGAAGGAACAGGAGTACTAGGGGTATCTGTCTGCGGGGCATGACCCATGGACGGCATAACAGTTGGGCATTTTGAAATTTGGTGACCATCTGCAGAATATCTTGGGCCATCACCTCTGGCGGCAAGGCTCTCCCCAGGGAAGTGTTCAGGACCGCTCCAATGAACTGGAGTCTCTGTGATGGTATCATCTGTGACTTCTTTAAATTGAGGGAGAAGCCCAGTTTGTGAAGAAAGTGGCAGACATAATCTAGTTGGATCTGAGCTTGTTCCGATGATACTGCTCTGATCAACCAATCGTCTAGGTAGGGATAGACGTGGATCCCTTTCCTCCTTAAACTCGCCGTCACTACCGACATTAGCTTGGTGAAGACCCTCGGGGCGGAGGTCAGCCCAAATGGCAAAACTCGAAATTGATAGTGAGAGTTGCCAATTGCAAACCTCAGGTATTTCCTGTGTTTGAGATGGATTGGCACATGGAAATAAGCATCCTGAAGGTCTAGAGATACCAACCAGTCCTGGAGCTGGAGGGCCTGAAGGATCTGAGAGAGAGTTACCATCTTCAACTTGTCCTTCATGAGGAATTTGTTCAATTCTCGTAAGTCCAAGTTGGGTCTCAGTCCTCCGTCCTTCTTCGGTACTAGGAAGTAGGGGGAATACCAACCCTTGTTCCTCTCTGCTGCAGGTACCGGTTCTATGGCACCTTTCTCTAGCAGGTCTACAATCTCCTCCATAAGGAGCAGATCTGGAAACTTCAAAGAGTTGTTCCCCGGTGGATGACTCCGAGGGATGTGTAGAAAAGGCAGGCAGTAACCTTGGGCAACTGTCTCCAATGCCCAAGCATCTGACGTAATAGCCTGCCATTCTGCCAGATGTTGAGTTAACCTGCCCCCTACTGTCTTGTGAGGGGAGACCTCAGAGGGGTTTAGAAGCGGCTGACGCAGATGCCGAGGGTAAAGTGGCACCTGCTGCTGTGGTTTTTGTACCTTTAACCCATCCACCACAGGTGAATCGTTTCTGGCCCCTTTGAGCTGGCGGTCCTCTGCCTTTTCCGAATGCGGAGTAAAAGCGAAAGGACCTACCCCTCCAGGAGGTTCCTGAGGGGCGTTTCAGAGTCTGTCGGATTGCAGCCCCAAGAGATTTCGCTGCTGCCTTGGATGTTTGTAACTTCTCCAGGCTGTCATCAGCCTTCTTACCAAATAAAGAAGTGCCGTCAAAGGGCATGTACAAATGTCTGGCTTGCACATCTGGAGCAAAACCAGACTTCAGCAACCACGCAAATCTGCGGATTGTGGTACTTGCCGCCATGGCTATGCTGATAATGTCAGCAGAATCAATAGCTGTTTGAAGGGACTCGCTCGCACATTGCATCTTTCCCATCTTTGATGATGTTTAAAAATGCTTCCCTTTCCTCTCCTTCTGGGAGACAGTCCGCCGCAGATGAAGGACACTCCCAAAGTGTATGGCTGAATTTCGCAAGCGTGCAAGTGGCGTTAATAGATTTAAGCACCATGCTACATGCCGAAAAGACTTTTTTTGACATAGCATCAAACATTTTATCGTCCCTGTCCTGTGGAATAGTAGGGTATGCATATCTACTATTTGATGAAGTTGCTGCTTGTACAACTAAACTCTCTGGAGTTGGATGTTTGCTCAAGTATTCAGGATCTGCAGCAGATACCCTGTATTTGGCAGATAGTTTCTTGTTAACTGCAGGGATAACTGCAGGAGTTTCCCAATTAGCAGAGACCTTTCTTTGCAGAACAGTATGAAAAGGAAAAACAAGATCTTCCTGTGGACCTTTAACTAAAATGTCAGTAAGATCATCCTGCTGAAAAGGTGGTGTAGGTGTAGACCACCCATGAATTTTATTATTCTAGCCATCAGAACCCTATAAGGGTTCTCAGCATGCTCCACACGGTCTGGTTTAGCAAATTCTACTTCTGGAGAAGTATCTAAACCACTTGCCTCATGTAAAGAGTCTTGAAGATCTTTTAACCTGTTCTCTTCAGAGAGAAATTGCTCTGGTATGGGTGTTGTGGTCCTTTGTAAACCAAAAGGTCTCATGGTCGGAATCCTCCCCTTCCTCATATATAAAAGGACAAAGCTCTAAAGTAATCAGACCTACGGTATGGTTTAAAACCCATTTCTAGAGCAGAAGGGGCCAAATTGGTTGTCACCGGTTGAGAAAACGTCAAAGTTGTCGACGTGGAAGTCAAAGGCTTCGACAAAACCAAAAAGGGCGTCGAAAAAGTTTGAAGAGACCTCGAAGTACTTGAGAGGATCGCAATCCTGCTCGGAGTCGTCGAAGTTGCCGACGGCATCCTCGCGGTCATGGTCGAAGTCCTCGACACCTCTACTCTCTGAGATGTAGTGACAGTTGTAGGTCTGTCTTTTATCAGAGTCGACAGTGGCATCGAAGACGGTGTTGATGCAATGGATTTATGCGTCGACGGACCCTTCGACAAAGGCGTCGATGATGCAGATTTATGAGTCGAAGAAACCTTCGACGACAGCATCGATGATGCAGACTTACTGCCTTTACTCGAAGGGTTCATGATGCTCTCGGGTAGTTTCTTTCGCTGGGTGCAACGACTCGTGGCATTTTGATTTTTCGTGTCTTTCACCCAGGGTATCACCTTTAGCCGTCTCCGAGGGGGTCGAGGCCACTTTCTCGAAGACGCTAAGCATTTTCTTACGGAATTCCTCCCACTTCGCTGGAGAGCTGTGTTTCGTGGGGCAGGTGACCCTTTCCCGGGAGACAGAAGAAGACTAAGAAGAGGGAGATCTACGACGCCTCTTCTTAGAGTGTTTCCATCTCGAAGACTGATGGGAACCACTTCGAGACCTTGAACGGGAATGTTTCCTGTGACCGCGAGGAGACGAATGTCTCGACTTTGCCGAAGAAACTTTCGAGGGAGTAGAAGTTTTAAGAGTCTTACCTCTTTCTAGCTTCCCCTTACGGTCCTTCAAGGCTTTCGCCGTCATGGACATACAGTCCTCGCATTCCGAACAGTGATGCTCCGATCCCAGGCACCACAAACAGATCCTGTGAGGATCCGTCAATGACATTTTCTTCCCACAATCACGACACTTTTTGAAGCTGTACCGTGAGGTCGACAGTTCGGATGAGGAAGCCATCGAATTAAGATGAGATCTTCGAAGAATAAGTTGAATCTTCTTAAATAAAGAACTGAGCATTACGATTCTGAGGCCCACGGAGGGCGGAAAAACAGAACTGAGCAACGGTTGCTGCGCGAGTATATTTATACGCACAATGATGTCGGCGCCGAGATGGAGGCTGTCGAGGGACACCAGCTCGAGGGACGTCGGCGCACAGCGCCCTCTACTGAAAATTTTCCGAGGCCAGCAAGCTGGGAATTAATCTATCAAGATAAGTCGGAGGACACAATCCCTTCGAAATGGATGTTATGTCCATGAGGATCCCCATCACCATTACGGCGTGCATCATTCAACAATGCTGCGTCAGTAACCAGCCAGCAGGATTATATTATATTGGAACTTGGGTAGGGATCCCATCTGTAGATCGAGATTGCAATACTGCCACTTAATATAGTCCAGCTCCCAGCACAGCAGTAAACCATTCACCGTCCCAATCTTCCATTTTTAGTTCAAAACCTTGGAAGGTTGCCCATATTAATCACCGAGATCTGCCCAAACCACGAGAGGCAAACATGTTACCATTTCCAGAGGGCCTACCTCATTTCCTTAAACATGACAGAGTACTTAGCATTGTATACATGTCCAAGGTTGGAAGTAAGCTTGACCGATAAATATCAAATTAATTTCTTCGCTCATCTAAAAGGGATTCATCACCTCCAAAACTACCCTCTCTGTTGTGGACATCACTATGCCTAAAGGTTCTGATTTTTCTGTATTAATTTGAATGCCAGATACCATTACATAAAGCTCTATTTCCACCATGACCTAGCTGAACCAGAGAGGGCACTGAGGGAAGATAAGGACATCACCCGCACATAGGATGATTTTGTGACAATGTTCACCCATTACAATTTCTGCAACGCTTTTGTTTCCCATTTTACTCCCCGCCAATGGCTCCATGACCAGATCAGAAAGAAGAGGAGAAAGTTGACACCCCTGTCGAGTCCCTAGTTCAAAGGCTTTATAAAAGAAACATTTATTCCAATTTTAACCCTTGTGCAGTCATTTGGTCAAAATAGAAATTAATAGGTTGGGTCCCAATTATACCGCCACAATGTCACCTCCAAAAAAGACCACTCTATCGAAAGCATTTTCAGTGTCTAGAGTGAGTTGGTTAGCTGGCACATTGGTCCGTCCCGCTTTATCAATAGGTAAAAGGATGCGCCTGATATTGTCACCTGTACCATTGTAACCAGTATGTACCGCCCCAACCTTTGCAGCTGAACAAGACTGGAATCTTGATTTTAGAGCCAAAAGGGATTCATCACCTCCAAAACTACCCTCTCTGTTGTGGACATCACTATGCCTAAAGGTTCTGATTTTTCTGTATTAATTTGAATGCCAGATACCATTACATAAAGCTCTATTTCCACCATGACCTAGCTGAACCAGAGAGGGCACTGAGGGAAGATAAGGACATCACCCGCACATAGGATGATTTTGTGACAATGTTCACCCATTACAATTTCTGCAACGCTTTTGTTTCCCATTTTACTCCCCGCCAATGGCTCCATGACCAGATCAGAAAGAAGAGGAGAAAGTTGACACCCCTGTCGAGTCCCTAGTTCAAAGGCTTTATAAAAGAAACATTTATTCCAATTTTAACCCTTGTGCAGTCATTTGGTCAAAATAGAAATTAATAGGTTGGGTCCCAATTATACCGCCACAATGTCACCTCCAAAAAAGACCACTCTATCGAAAGCATTTTCAGTGTCTAGAGTGAGTTGGTTAGCTGGCACATTGGTCCGTCCCGCTTTATCAATAGGTAAAAGGATGCGCCTGATATTGTCACCTGTACCATTGTAACCAGTATGTACCGCCCCAACCTTTGCAGCTGAACAAGACTGGAATCTTGATTTTAGAGCCAACAAAACACTGTGCAGCTGATCCTTTTGCTCCACTCAGTAGAGTGAAGTGAAAAACTCTGTACTGCCATCACTGCAAAGTCTTCTGCCGCACATTCCGGCATGCTGCATGTGAGTGCAGTCGCCTCACCGGGCCAGACCGCGTGGCCTGGACACCAATAAAAAATAAAATGTAACTTCTGCACTAACATGGGCAGGAGCCCCTGCACCCGGGATCTCTTTCCACCATGAACTCCCTTCCCGCTAAAGTCAGAAAACCTGCATCGTGGGCAGTGGTGAGGATGGTGCCCAACGAAATAGACTAAAAAGAGACTGATTGATATGCCTTACTAGGCTGCCCCATGTTCCCAAAGCACAGATTGTTAACATGCAACAGAAAGATAATGCAGTCTCAGAATAATACTTAATTGCTTAAGAGCAGCAAAAGGAGAAGATATCTATTCTATGGGAATCTATAATAAAGCAAGCATAACTTATTACATGGTTATACTGGCATTTTGGGGCAGCCAGTTTGGACATGTTTTCTTATTGTGGCATGGCATTTTTAATGGCAAAGCCAACAAGAATATGTTCTTACATGGGCATACTGGCATATACTGGTGCAGCCAGCATGGAAATATATGGGCACAGCCGGCAGGAAAATGTTTTTATACCAGCATATATTGTGGGCAGAGACATGAAAGTATGCTGGAAAATGCTCCTGCGAATTAACCTTCAAAACGCATTGCAAACTGTCTGGTTTATTACCCAATATTTTAAAGAAAGTGTGCTGTAAAATGCACCATTTTATTTATTTTTTTTATTTTATTTATTGTTTGGCTGTATGAAACAACCTTTCAATAATTACAAAAATGATTAAAAACATATCAAACATATTACAATTCAATTCATCAGTATATAACACATTTCAATATTTTACACCTGGCACCCAATATATATAAAACCTTAATAGCAGCATTTTTTTTCTTTTTTCCTTCCCTTTCTTTTTCTTCCCCTTTTCTCTCTTTCCCTTCCTTTCTTCTTCTCTCTCTCTTCTCCTTCCATCACTTTCCCCCATAAAAGCATTCACAATTACTTTGGGTACATTTCATTTAAAAAACCTGTTGTTGCTAATCTAATTGACATTCTCTTTGCACCAAAAATCAGTAGCCATAATTCTTCCATATCGGTTATCATTTGCGCTTTAAAGCAATGGAAATCTTATTTACGACGTATAGCATATAATGCAGGACAGTAGGCAATGACATGTTTCAACGTTTCTGCGGTATCAGGGACCTTACAAAATCGACAGATGTTCTCACTGGCATCTATTAGTTTTCGCCTAAATAAAATATCCTTTGTATGCCACGAATTTAGACGAAAACGAATGTAGTCATCTCTAAATTTTGGAGATGGATATTTTAAGATATAAGATTCTACAACTCTAAATTTTTTGTGGCCAAACTGGGCAATGTTCCAGTCTTTAGAGAGGGAACATTTTTCCAAGGTATATATCCAATCTTGCCGATACAGTTTAATTTTAGCTTGCGTTGGATTGTGGATTAAAGTATCTAAAGAGATGTCCGCATCAGAAAGAATATTTATAGCTGTATTTAACCAGCATTTTGGGTATTGATGATCTGAGTATAATAGATATTTACCCAAAATGCAGGATATATCTACACATTGTAATGACAGGATGCATTTTCTCAACAGAGCTATCAATTTCCATGCAATAGTACTGTATAACGATAGCAGCCCTAATTCAAAACGAATCATTGCAATGGGGACACAAGTAGGCAAATTAAAAATTGAGCGCCAATATTTACCCTCTAATCGATCCCACACTAAACGGGGCAACATCGATACAGCTTCAGAGCCATACGAGATAATGGGTTTTACTTTCATGGAATAAAATGATATTATATGATTGCACGTAAACTTTCCAAACTTATATAGAATAACCCTAGATTGGGAGATTAGGGTTTGCAATTTCAATTCAAGTTCTTTTTGAAACACTTTATCATTGTTACCCTGGCTGATCATAATACCCAAGTATCTATATATTGAAGTTGAGAAAATTTGCTCCTTTTTTATATACCATTTGAATTGAGAGTATTTTGTCATTTTACGATTTTGGCACATCATAATTTGAGTTTGTTAAGTTTATAGTCATGGCATTTTCTACAGTATACTCCGATAACCCATTAATCAAACGTTGCACCATTTTAACTCCTTATTCAAAAAGAAATGTTCAGGGGTAGAACCCCTCCCGAATTCACCTTGGTTGGTTCGGTCCCCATGGATAGGCTTGGTCACTCTCTCATATTTGTGGCAAATATTTACGCCCCTCCATTGAAATTGGTACATTTGGGTGACAGGGGCAAGGAACCACCCCTTTGTTTCTACGCAAAGTTAAAGATTACAGCTTTGATTAAAAAAACACTCATGTCATAAGTGGATCCACTCACAGCAGCCCAACCCTGTTCCTCCTAGTCTGCTCCTTGCTCCACCCAAACAGTGAGATGTGACGTCAGATCAGGAAATGGTACAGGCAGAGGCCTTCCTCTTCTGTTGTCTTTGGACTCTCCAGTCTTTGAGTGCACGCAGCATCAGGCTCCTCAAATCACTGATGATTAGAAGCAATCATGCTCGATCAATCATCTGCCATTTCACTGGGTATTTAGGACAGTGGCTTTTTTGAGGCGGAATTGAGGACTTCTCTGCTTTCCCATAACAGTCTGCGACTCCTCGGTAACTCCAGCAGAAGAGACATTGGGCAGGTCAATGCCTCGTGAGTCGGTGAGTGTAGGAATATAGGCTTTCACACATAAAAGACATTACATTACAACTCTCCTGTGGTACCCTACCGAAGGTACAGCTAAAAGTTCTTACAGCAATGCTTTGGAGTGTGACAAACACCTCAAAAAGCCCTCGATAAATAGCGTTAGTGTCCAAATGCCTGCGTGCTAAATGGTCGAATTGGCGGTGTACAGTTGCATGAATGGCGGAATTCTGACGTTATATGGATGCCACAGACATCTGAAAAAGGAGCTTTATAGTCGGAAGAAATTTGTAAAGTATGTGTCATTTCTATATGGTCTCCAGAAATGTCTTCTAACAATGCAATGGAAATTTCCATGAAAACGTAGTCGATTTTCCACAGAACTGCACATTTTACAATAACAATGTAGATAGTTCCATAAAACAAATATAAAATTTAATAGACCGTTGCATAACATTTTGTGGAATGTAAAAGTTATTCCCATTGCCTAGAAAGGTCCATCAAAATGCAGAATGTTCCAGCATTTTTGTGGACAACACCTCCACAGCGATCTAAACACACATTTCCATTGCAACCGTTTCTGAAAAGATAGTTTCATTCTATGAAAAAGTCTGAGCATGTGGCATTTTTACAAATTCAGTGATAATTACTGCAGAAAGGTGTTCACAGCAGGATCTTCCGAATCAAAGTGCGTGACGTTTTTCACTTCCCCAGAAACTGACGACACTAAAAATGCACATTCCAGCATGAAAAATGTTTCCATTCTGCCAAAAAGGAGATTAATGCACGTATCGTATGCCTGCAAGATTGAGATTTTATCAGCCACGCTGCACTACTTTTTGTTTGGGAACAGGGGGCAAAGTTCTCGGGAGGATAGCTCAGGGGCAACGTGCTCGCCTTGGAAGCCAGACAACACGGAGCAACACAGGTTCGATCCCCGGGTCCGCGCTTAGAAACCTCTGGTTATTAAGCGCGTTATAAATAACTTATATCATATCAAGTTTGAAACTACAGGTAACACCGATTCGCTGATCACACATAAATCCCTCATTATGCCCACATTGTCTCAGCACTCCTTGGTGACCAGCAAAATCCAGATTGCGCATGGCTGGGGACGGGTACTTCAGCCACAATGTATCTACTTAAGTGCATCCGTGGGTTTTGTAATTCTGACCACAAAATACACAACTTGAAGCATCCAGTTTGGATGTGAAACTGAATCCCGGTGCTTGCCACGTTGTTCTGTCTCAGAGCTAATGACGCACGTTCACGCTAGACGCTACATTCGTCTGCAGTCGGTCAAGCATTACAGGATGTAAATATTACACCATGCGGCAGGGAGTGGGGCCTTTCGGGGAAATAATACAGCGTTCCCATGGGAGCAGAGGGCCTTTACAACATGAAAACAAGCTTTGGAGGAATTAGAGGCGTTTTGAAAATACAGGAAACTTCGGTTCATGACCATTTCTTCAAAAAAAAAGTACTACTAACTGCTTTAACCAGCGCGAGAGAAGGAAAGATGGAAAGGCGATTACTGTCACGTCCCTCTTTCTAATCCCAGTACCAACTCGATGCGGTGTCTGACATTCCAAGCGAGGAATCCTTTTCCAAAATCATCTGTTCCTTTGAAGCTGGTCACTTGGCCCTGGGAGTTATAAGAACCGCCCCCTTCCACAAACCTGTTTTTTTTCCTGTGCTCCCGGACAGGGAACCCTTTAGAAGTCTAATGCACTTCTTGTTTCCCGTTTTATTTAGCTTTGGCCCTTAAAATAAGCAAAAACAATTGCAATCGAGTACAGCTAGAAGGGAGATGGTAGCTGAGGGGAGACACAGTGTGTGGGTGTTTATTTACCTACACCTTGGCTGCCCACGGGCATGCAAATCCCTACTGCCATTCCCACCCACTACCAGCCCTTCCCTGCTCAAAACATATAATCCTATGATCTTTTTAAATTAGCTTTATCAAGCAGTAACATCAAGCGTCAGCCAGTGTGCTTTCTGAGGGTTAATGGCTTAGTTGAAGGTTTTAAATGCTTAACTGGTGCAATATACATGCCATAACAGAGCATGCCTTCAGCCAGTTGATATATAATATTTGCAGCGTGTTTGTCCTTGCACTCAAGCCAGTTACAAACAAGCCTTGGCAAAGCCAACTGATTTGGCTTTTATATAGGTATCGCATAGGCATTTGCCAGGCACTGCTATGATATGCCCAGGTTCACACCCTTTTCCAGCTGTTACCATCTTATAGTAAAACCAAAGGGTGCGTCCCTAGTGGGGAACAAGAGCTGGGACAAAAGAGAAAGAAACCAATAATTGCTAGTTCTCAATATTATTCAAGATAGTTTGCAATAAAGAAGTTATGGCCAGTGCCAATCCTACGACATAGGCCCCAACCAACCCAACAAATGACTATTAAAGGTTGTATTATTTTATGAACTGCATTATTTAATGCCAAGTCTGTCACCACAAGAAGACAGAACAAAAATGCCCTTGACAAAAATGACACCCAACATTCAAGTGAACACTCAATCGCAACAAAGTAGTACAATATGCAATGCATACATTTTCAACGAAAAACATTAAACCAAAACTCGGAACAAGTACAACATAAATAATCCAAAATACAATTTATCCAAGAGATTCCAATTATACAGTTTGTTGGACACGAAATACAATCTGAATCAAACTCGTTGGAAGAATATTATTGAAATGTATTGAACAAAAATTGCAGATGAATACATCAATATAGGACATGAGCCCAACTAAACATTGGATCAATTCACAGTGCATTCATCAAATCAAATCAATTGGCATTATTTTAGTTGACTTCAGCGAGATATAATACTGCCAGCCAAATCAAAACTTTGAATACATCACTGCAAATGAACACTATCAATAAAACCAATTAATCAATACATTGGGCATTTATGTAATGTTGTGTTCGCTCCATATAGAGCATAATGGCTCTGCGAACATCAAGTGAATAATATCTTTTCTGCTCGACTCACTGACTTTTTGAAGATAGCCGGGAAGGATGTGTGATATTTTGAAATATACTTTAGAGAGGAACGTAGGTGTATTCTGATCACCATGTGTAGTTAGTCAGGAAAGGTTCTTCTGCAGTTCGCCCACTCTTTCTTATAGCAGGAAAAGAAATGAGGAAGGTCACTTTATGCATTAGTGCACAGCCTGTGCAACACCGGATTTAGGTCCCAGGCAGGAACTCTTCTAGCCTTTTGCAGATGGATACTCTTGATACCTTTTACGAAAGGGACTGACCACTGAGAAACCTTTTGCCCTGAGGTAGTCTACGTTGCCAAATGTACTTTCAGGCAGTTGTACACTAACACTGAATAAAACAGATAAAGCAAATGTGTAATGTCTTGTCTCGGGAGGATAGGTCAAGAGCAACGCGCTCGTCTTGCTTATGACGTGGAGCATCACAGGTTCAATCCCCGGGTCCGCGCTTAGAAACCTCTAGCTATTAAGCACGTTATAAATGACCCATTACAATTGCAATTGTGGCGTGCAGGCTGAGAGAGTGTTTAGTACACACCAAATTACAAAACACTTAACACGTTTGTGTGTTTGGTTTGCAAGCCTAGATCAGATGTTCATGCATCCAGGAGGCTGTTGCAATTGTCTGAACTCGTGCTGCCAAATTCATAGATTGTGGGTTTTGGTGTGTTATTTGCTGCTGCTTTTGAGATAGTAGATTGCACAATGGTTTCAGCTTGAGAGGGGGGGTCCAGCGCCATTTGCAGCAGGTGATGGTACCATGGCTGACATGTGCAAGATGGTGCAGTCAGTATTGTATCCAGTAACTTTTGTGCCACCTTGTACAGTAATGGTGTTGGAGGAAAGGAGCAAGAAGATATTGTGGACCATGGCTTTGTGGGATGTATTAACCCACTTATGCTCTGCCCTGCAGCATCACTGTGCTGATGGTGCCAGAATTATCAAAATGGCTGCAAAACCCCTATGCGCGCCAAAACCTATGGAAATCGCGCCTTACAACACGAAAAATTGGCTGCCAAATCTACCATGCATGTTGTCAGTGGTGGAACAGAGACCTCACTGCTGAAACATGTCACTGGGCTTCACAACAAGTAAAAATGGAGACTGCATGAAAAGCAGTGTTTTGCTGAAAGGAATCCGGAATCTTGTTTTCAAATCTTTTCCTTGGTTGCTAAAAATACAGAATGCCGGTCCAAAACACTATCAAACATCCAATATTCTTGCTGGGTGTTACTAGTCACTTCATTCAAGAAATCGTTATGAACATACAATGTCATGAAAAGCAGAATTTGTCGTCAAAACATTCACAGCAAATGTGCCTGCCTGTGAAATCTGTCAAAATCTGGGCACAGTACCAGCGGCCTCCTGTATGCCAGATGTCAGTAGCTTGAATCATAAGAACTAAACTTGTGCAACTGAAATCTAATGTCTGAAAACTAAGTGACCTATTATTGAGAGTAACCTAGGTTGTAACTATTCAAATCCCATGATTTAGAAGCTGGAATAAGGGTTCTAGCTGCTTGTTTGAAAATTTCAAGTTTGTTTTAAACCAAGAAAAAAAATGTAACAAAATGACATTGAATTTAAGCTGCCTCAAAGTATGATAGCTTCTCCCCATGAAGGCCAGAAAATCACACCTCTGTGA
This sequence comes from Ambystoma mexicanum, assembly GCF_040938575.1. Classification (NCBI taxonomy): domain Eukaryota; kingdom Metazoa; phylum Chordata; class Amphibia; order Caudata; family Ambystomatidae; genus Ambystoma; species Ambystoma mexicanum. Next base: position 748,221,421 of record NC_090937.1, read on the forward strand.
GGATTAGATCAGGGGAGGAGATATTGGGCTGCAGGGGAAGACGACAATGGACTTCCTCTGGGTGAAAGGATATGCACAGTGTGAAGAGTCATAAACGGCCTCTCCCAGAAGGAAGGGGGCAGAGATTTCTTCCGAGCTGCCAGAAGAAGGAGGCGGGGACAAACCACCATTTGCTGTTCAACAAAGGCAAACGTAAATTTTTTAAAAGACTGATAAATTACTGTGTAAAATTGTGAAAAATATGTCAACAGATGAACAAGTTACTTTCTTACCTGGTAACGTTCTTTCGATGGGATGTTCCGACGATGTATTCCACATCTATGACAGTAATCACCACAGCAATGCTGCTTCGGAAAATTTTCGGTGTCTGCGTTGTGCGTCGATGTGTGGGATGTTTCAACCCACTAGTCCAGGCCCTGCAACATTCCTGTGCGCTGCTTGCATCAGGAACATCAGAATGGCCGTCGGAGAGCATTTTGCTCGCTATAAATCATCCAAAAGTGCGCAGGAAAAATCTGAAAAATAAGCCACCATCCACTTTTGCCTATGTCAGTGGTAACACAGGAGAGCACTGCCAAAACCCATCATTTGGCTACCCACAGAGCAAGGCTCTGCAAAAGAAACACAGCTGTGTGAACATCTGTTTTTTCTTGTTTGTCAAATTTGCAAAAATCATGGCTAACAAACCATCCAAAAGATCCAGCCTCCTGTTGGGTGTTGATCATTCTACTTCAAGAATCCACATAAATATAATGTCAGCAGAAGTATATGTTATCTGAATAAAGTCCACTTTTGAAGATTGTTGCTGGAAAGAAATCTGTCAAAAATGGGTGCAATACCGTTACTCACCTATGTCAGACGTTGGCGATCTCTAAATCTGACAGGAGAAACTTGTGTCTCAAAAAGCTAAATATGCCAAGGAAGGGACTTCCATCAAATACAATATAGGGTGTCACACATTGATTTTCATGTTGAAAAAGACTGGAATTGAAGAAATGTTTGCTTATTTTAAATTTGTAACTGTAATTTTGCACAAGGGACAATGTTAAAATGGACTATAAGGTAACCTGATACAGCTAAACTTCCAAGAGGTTTCCCACACTGAGCTTCAAAAACATTCCATACCTCCTCCCTAAACAAAGGAATATTTTCTCCTGTGCTCTGCTGAGTATCTGACAGGCAAGTGTGAAAGGAAATGGGAGGGGCACTCTGGCATGTGGCTCTGGGAAAGACAATGGAGTCCTTGAACTGAATGGAAATGCTAATTCGGGTGTGACTGACATCAACTGCCCTGGCAGGAAGACAAGCCATGTGACTCTCTGACTCAGCCAAGCTTTGGAGGCGGGCCAGACTGACAATGTGGATTTGAAATTGGACTAAATATTTGTTTAAGGAAAAGACTTATAAAATATTGTACTGAACTGACAAAAATATGAAACTTAGAGATTATTAAAATGAAAAATTCACTCACAGTTTAAAACTAATCTGAAATCTGTGCGACTTTCAGAGACTGAACCACAACATTTTTAATATTGTAGCTATTGTGATTATGCTAGGAACATGAAAAATTACAGGAATATGCCCAGAGGGTATGTGCATGTATGTGTAAAAAATCGTACAGATCTGAAAATGTGTAACCAACCAAAAGCACGAAAAATTGTCATTTATGAACCAGAACTCGTAGGAAGATAAGAATTTGACAGAAACGTACCTTAGGCAATCTGTGATGTGTATATGTATTAACAAGTTTTGCATATTGAAAATATGTTTTTGGGAAAAATAGATTTTCTGGGTAAAAGCAAAGGGGAAGTTCTTTCCTAGATTGTAAATGGCAGCATCACTCTGACACGATGACACACTGTTCCTTTCTCAAATCAGGGGACAGGGAAGTCTGACCCATCAGATCCTTCGAGGGTTCGGCATAGACAATCGGCCTCGCTACCCACTTTGGAAAATGGATAAATAGGGACTGCTGAGGACAGGCAAGACACTGTTACGCTCACCTGACTCCCACGGAGGCGCTGGCCAGGATCATGCTGCTGTGACCTCTTCTAAGGTGTTGCGCGGGGCTCAGAAGATGGACTGGACCGGACTCCCAACTCCGGCTTGCAAAAGTATCCTTCTGTAGGCGAGAATAAGGGATTAACTATTCTGCGGGGAATGCTACTAGCCTCCCCCTATCCCCTCTCACCCTCCTCGAAACCCTTCTGTGCTTCCCGTGGCGTCTCACCTTAGGGTCTTGAAGGGCGAGCTCTCCTTCCTGCTTCTGATGCAGGGGCGCGTTGGTATCCAGTTACTTCACTGGATTCTTGGTTTTATGAGAACCAAACTTGCTTGGCTTCCAGGTAAGTTCCTTGAAAGGTTCCCCTTTTGTCCTTGCATCAATATGCTAATGTCAATGTCTTTTTCCCCATAGGGGCCGGGGTACGGAATGCCGGGGAAAAGGCACCGACCCGAGATGCGAGGTGCAATCCCTGTAGAAATCAGGTAAGTCTTGATGAGCGTTTTTGGGTAATGTCTTTTCATTCGCTCATTGACGCTAATGTCTTTTTCCCCATAGGGGCCGGGGTCCGGAAACGCCTGGATGCGGCGCGGACCCGAAATGAAAAGGGAATGACCCAACAGGTAAGTCTTAACATGGAGGTTTAGGTTTCCTCATTCCCTTCTCTCTCTCACCTTTGCTCTTGTCTTTTTCTCCCTAGGCGTGGAAGCGTGGCTGCGAATCCGGGTGATCGCTGCTGAACATGGAGGCGCCCTGTGAAGGTGAGTGGAATGCGGCGCTGCGGCGGTCGATGTGATGTGCTTTTAAATTAAGTGTCTTCCTTTGCAGGATCGTCGGCGAGCTGACTCCGGAATGCGGATCTTGCAGGTAAAGTCTTTTCCTTCCCCTATTCTCTCTTTCTCTTCCTTTGTAGGTGATCAGGATGCTGGCAGGCGTGGCAGAAGTCCGAATGCAGGAGCAAACACGGTGAGCGTCCAGCTGCTAGATGCAGAACAACACGAAGCATGTGCTGCTCTTCGGGTGTGGTTTAAATAGCCTGTAAAGTAGTTCCAGGTATGTATCCTTCCACTGTATTCTTCCTCAGACCACACCCGAGTGATAAAGTAGTCCAAAAGATAAAGTAGTCCCATTCAGTCCTCAAGAGGGCCTGGATGTAGCAGCACGGTCTGCTTCAGGTAAGTGCACATTAAAACACTTACACACATGTCTTGCTTTATGAGCCTGGCGCCTAAGGCGCCAGGACTGGGGTCCAGAATGAGCCTGGCGCCAAAGGCGCCAGGACTGCGTCCAAAAGGCCCCAACTTGGGCCTGCTGAGACGTCCTTGGGGGGGGAAAATGATGTCTGCCTCTGGGGTTGCTGGGCTGGGCCTGGCTCCTTGGAGGTAGGCATCATGACAGACACACACTTTCACTCATCAACTGATCCACCGACGAAGCACTGGAATACGTCATCGGAACATCCCATCGAAAGAAAGTTACCAGGTAAGAAAGTGACTTGTTCTTCGAAGGGATTGGTTCCTCCGACGTATTCCACATCTATGACAGACTTCCAAAGCAGTACCAACGTAAGGAGGTGGGAAAAGAATTTAGAATTTTAGAATGCCCAATTAAATTGCAGAATAGAGGACCGCCTTGCCAAAGGCCAAATGTTGCCCATGGATAGAATCCAGGGAGTAGTGTTTTACAAAAGTATGGCCAGAGGCCCATGTGGCTGCTTCAAAAATGTTACGAATGGGAACACCCCTCTGCAGGGCAGTAGAGGCAGCCACACCCCTAGTAGAATTGGCCCGTAAGCCTACTGAAGGGTTGTTACCCGCCAAGCAGTAACATTCAGAAATTGTCAAGATAATCCATCTAGACAAAGTCTGTTTAGTAACAGCTTGTCCCAAACACCTTCCAGCGTATCCTACAAAGAGTTGATCGTCCACTCTGACCCGCGACATGCGTGAGATGTAGAAACTTAAAGCTCTCCTAGGATCCAACCTATGGAGCCTCTCCTCTTCCTTACCAGGATGCGGGGGAGGATAGAACGCCGGAAGAATGACCTTCTGGCTTAAATGAAATTCCAACAACTTTCGGAAGAAAAGAAGGTCGAACCCCAAGGACAACCCTGTCCTTATGGAACAATGAAGGGTGGCTTAACGGAAAATGCCTGCAACTCACTCACTCTGCGAGTGGAAGTAACTGCAACTAAAAATACATTTTTCAAGGTCAACAGTCTCAAAGGGCAAGAATGTAAAGGCTGAAACGGAGCTCCCATGAGGAATTTTAGAACCAGGTTCAAATCCCAACTGGGCACCTGGAAAGGAGACGGTGGGAACACATTAGTGAACCCTTTCAGAAACTGAGAAATCAAAAGGAATTTTAAAATAAAGGAAGACATTACCACTATCATAGCAGAGAATTCCAAGCCCCACTCCCAAAATATTATTCTAGGAGACTTTAATCTAGGGTATAATGACCCCAACGACACTCCAGACGCCTCTTTGGCTAACGCCCTAGCCGAGCACAACTTCACTCAAATCATTACACTACCTACCCACCAGAAAGGTAGAACCATTGACTGGGTCACAGCCCATAACTGCAATATCACCTGCAAAGCCCCACAACCTCTTGTATGGACTGACCACTCCCTCATAATATTCAACATCAACCTAAACAATTCTAACCCCAAGCAGCGCCCCCTCGCACCAGCCTGCCCGACTAGAAACAAACGCAACATCACTGCAGAGACCCTCACTCCTCTGATCTTCCCCCTCCTCAACACACTCCCAGCCACAGCTGACCTTAACCTTGTAGTCAACACTTACAACGATGCCCTAACTAGCGCCATTGATGCCGTTGCCCCACTAAAGCTACGCAAAGGTAAACCTAGAGCCCATTTGAACCCTTGGTACACACCGGAACTCAAAACTCTCCGAAAAAAGAAAGCCAAGATGGAAACCCTATGGAAAACTAACCCCTTAGCAGAAAACAAATCCAACCTCATGACCATTTCCTCCCACTACAAGAAAGAGATAATCCGCACCAAAAGGAAAGCCTACAATGTTAGAAAAAATAATGCACAATCGTCTGCTAAAGAACTATTCAACATCCTGAAGAAATTAGAAAATCCCAACCCTCCGACCGATACTTGTGTGGAGGACAAGCCATGGTGCACCAGCATCCAAAATGCCCTGGCTAACAAAATCACTGGTCTTCAAAACAAAATTCAGTCCAAAAGACTACAACTCTCAAACAGTAACACCTTCACACCTAGCACACCCACCCCGACCAGCAACACTTCTGGCTTCACTTTCAAAATGGTCACTATACCCGAAATCCCAAAAATCATTGCATCCCTCAAACCATCTAATTGCAAAAGGGACAGCTGCCACGCCCAGATCATTAAAGATGCTGCGCGAGACCTAGCCCCCTTCATCTCCAAACTAGTAAACCTATCCTTCTCGACCAACTCTGTACCTAACAACTTGAAACAATCATGGGTTCTCCCCCTTCTAAAAAAAAAAACAATCTCTCGACCCTGCCATTCTCACCAACTACAAGCCCATCACCACGGTCCTCTTCCTGCTAAAAATCCTCGACAGAGTTGCCTACCTTCAAATTCAAGATTATTTAGACTCCAATCAACTGCTAGCCCTGCGTCAATCTGGCTTTCGTCCTCAACACGGAACAGAAACTGCTCTTGTTGACCTCAAAAGTCAGATTGATGACATCAAGGACAAAAACAAAGCAGCTATCCTACTCCTCCTAGACCTCTCAGCAGCCTTCGACTTGGTTGACCACAAAATACTCTGCAACCCCCTCTTATCTGCTACCCACTTCTCCCCCTTTATTGTCGTGTGGATACAATCCTTCCTAGCCAACAGAACCATGAGAGTCTTCTCATCTGTGGCTGCCGCAGACCCCATCCCCATCACCTGCGGTGTCCCACAAGGGTCCTGCGTCTCCCGCCATCCTCTATAACATCTTTACAAAACCTCTCTTTGATAAGCTGGACCATCTGGGCGTCACCTACACCAACTACGCAGATGACACCCAGATACTCCTCACCATCACTGGCAACTACAATACAGACGCCACCAGGATTAACGAAATCTTCGCCATCATTCAGGCATGGATGGCTACACACGGCCTCTGCCTGAATGATGAGAAGACCGAGCTCCTCCTAGTCGGATCCCCTAATAACTTACAGAAACTTAGTCCTGATTACTCCAACTTTATCATAGATGGCAACATCATCCCAGTCGTTAAAAATGTGAAAACCCTAGGCTTCTACCTCGACGCCAATACCAACCTCTCCAAACAAGTTAATATGACCGCCTCAGCCACCGCCTACACTGGAAAACTAATTAGGGCCTGCAGACCTTTTCTATCCATGAACAGCTGCCTCATTCTGGCTGGGGCCCTCATACAATCAAAGCTTGACTATTGCAATAGCCTCTATCTTGGTGCCAGCCAAGCTATAATCAAGAAACTTCAAATCCTCCAAAATAATGCGCTGAGAGCAGCATTAAATATTCCCAGGAGAGAGCACATTTCCCACATATGTATATCCTGCAAATGGCTATCCAATCAACCAAAAAAAAAACCCTCTGCCTTACTTATAAAGCCCTAAATCACCTGGCCCCCCTGTACCTCACAAACAAACTCACCTTAAAACCAAACAAGAATCACTAGATCCTCTAATACTCTCTGCCTCACCATGCCCAGATTCACCACCAAAAGAGCTGGGGACTAGAGTTTCACTGTCCTTGCCCCTCAACTTTGGAACACCTTGCTGCTGAATATTAAATTGGCCAAAACCTTCAAATTGTTCAGAAAATTAGTCATTAGTTGGCTTCTGGAGAAGGCAACCCTCAGATAGACTAAGCCTATTACTAACTGTATATATTGTACATACCCTGAAATGTTTAACCGTGAAATCTAACTACCTGCTTGTACATACTGCATATGGCATATTACCACCACAATTGTATAATTGCAATCATTTTCTATATATACTGTAATACTGTAACCATGTAGCCTGTCCTTAAGCGCCCATTTACCCCTGGGTCTGGAGCGCTATACTAAATAAAATAAACAAACTCCTCAGACGAGCGCTTAAACATGGACAGCGCAGCCAGGTAACCTTTAATGGTACCCACTTGCAGGCCCTCGTGGGCTAACAAGAGCAAAAAAGACAGAACCACAGGAATGGAACATGAAAAAGGATCCACATTCTTAACCCTGCACCAGTCGCAGAACTTTCTCCCACAACAATGGTACAGGGACTTTGTCGAAGGCCTTCTGGCCTAAAGCAACACCTCCATCACGTCTTCAGGGAGGTCCCAATCCTTATACCTCAACCTTTCAGAAGCCAAGCATGAAGGTTGAGGGACTTGACCTCTGGATGGAGAACCTGACCACCCTCCAGTGAGCAGATCATCTCGGTAGGAAAGACGGTGTGGAGGGCAGATGGACATGTCAAGAAGGTCCAGGTACCACGTTCTCCTGGCCCATGCCGGAGCAATGAGGATCATTCGGGAACCGAACCTCCGTAACCTCCGCAGCACTTGCGGAATGACGGGGACTGGAGGAAACGCGTACAGCAGTGGTAAGGACCACTCCACTACGAACGTGTCCCCTAAGGCTCCTTTTGGAGGAAATTCCTGCGAACAGAATCTTTTGCACTTCCGGTTGACACTGGTGTCGAAGAGATCCACTTGTGGGGTCCCCCAAACGGCGAAGAACTCCAGGAGAATCTCCTGAGCCAGCTCCCACTCGTGAGAGACCGTGCTCTGCCTGCTGAGTGTCCGCCGCCGCGTTTGTCTCTGGCCAGATGAACTGCCAGGATTGAAATTTCCTGCTGGATGGCCCAGAACCAGAGCTGCATCGCCTGTCTGCACAGATGGAGAGACCCTACCACCCCTCCCTTTTTGTTGAGGTAGTGCATGGCCACTGTATTGTCCGTCAGAATCAGGACATTCTTCCCCCGCACAAATGGCAGAAAAGCCTTCAGGGCTAGCCCGACGGCCCTCAGCTCCAACAGATTGATATGGAGTCTGGACTCCGACGGAGTTGATTGTAAACTCGTTGGCATGAACTCCCCATCCCGTGAGGGATGCGTCCGTCACGATCGTCACCTCCGGCCAGGGTAGCCAAAATGAAGCCCCCCTTCATCAGATTGCCTTCGACGGCCCACCAGAGAAGATACTGGTCGACCGAGGGCGGCACCTGAATGGGATCTGACATCCTGCCGGAGGACTGACCACTGCATCTTGAGAGCCTACTGCAGAGATCTCATCCGCAGCCTGGCCTCTAGCACCAGGAGAATGCAGGATGCCATGAGGCCAAGCAACCTCAAGAACTCGAACGCCGGGAGACTCTGGGCAAGTTGAAACTTGTTCTCATCTGCAGAATGTGATGAGCCCTCAGCTGGGGAGGAAAACACAGCCCCAGGGATGTGTCAAGCACTGCTCCGATGTACTGGAGCCGCTGGGTAAGTGTCAAGTGTGACTTCAAGTTGAGGGAGAAGCCCAGCCTGTGAAGGGAGTGGCAGGTGACTGACAGAGGATCCAGGACTTGCTCGGGAGAGCGCGCCCTGATCAACCAATTGTCCAGGTTGGGGTAGACGTGAACCCCCCCCCTTTCCTGAGATACGCTGCCACCATCATGAGCTTGGTGAAGACCCTCAGGGCGGAGGTCAATCCGAACAGCAGGACCCTAAACTGAAAATGTGAGTCGTCAACCGCGAACCTCCGGTACTTCTTGTGCTTGGGATGAATCGGCACATGAAAGCAAGCATCCTTGAGGTCTAGAGACACTAACCAGTCCTGAAGTTGAAGGGCCTGGAGGACTTGAGAGAGTAACCATCTTGAACTTGTCCTTCCTGAGGAGCTTGTTCAAACCACGCAAGTCCATGATGGGTCTCAATCCCCAGTCTTTTTTCGGGATCAAAAATATCGGGAATACCATCTCTTGTTCCTCTCCGCTACAGGCACCAGTTCTATCGCGCCTTTCTCCAGCAGGGATTTGATTTCCTGCGCAAGGAGCGGATCCAGACTCTTCAAAGAGAGATTCCCTGGTGGATTGTTATGAGGCCTCTGCCAGCAAGGAAGACAGTAGCCGTGGGCTATGATCTCCAGACCCCACATATCTGAAGTAATGGCACGCCATTCTACAAGATGCTGCGCCAGCCTTCCCCCAACCGGCGAACCCTGGGACATGGCATCATGACTGAGCTGAAGCGGCTGCAGCAGTCCCTGAGGGCAAAGAGGCAACTGCCAGAGCGGCCATGGCACCTCGAGTACCCTGTTTTCCACCTCTGGTACTCCTACGGTGGCCCCTTTGACTTGCAGCTCCCCTCGATCTACCAAAGGAAGAGTAGTATCGAAAGGAACCTCCCCTCCATTGCTGTCCCCTAGGACGAAAAGGCGAAGGTTGGCAAACTGCAGCGCTCAAAGACTGCAACCTCTCAAGGCTCTCGTCAGCCTTGCTGCCAAAAAGATGGACACCATCAAAGGGCATGTTGAGAAGCCGGGCTTGTACGTCAGGAGCAAACCCCAACTTCGCATCCACGCAAATCTGCGCATCACGGTGCTCACCGCCATGGACCGGCTGACACAGTCTGCCATGTCCAGACCTGAACGAAGGGATTCACACATGGCATCCTTGCCATCCTGAGTGAGGGCAAGAAAACCATCCCGTTCCTCCCCTTTGGGAATATGTTCAGCCGCCAAAGACACAATTCCACAGAGTGCGAGTGAAACATGCTAAGGCACACACAGAGTTGGCTGCCTGTAAAGTCATACCCCCGGAAGAAAACACTTTCTTCGCCCAGCCATCAAAACGTTTGTCGTCCCTATCAGGAGGGATGGTTGGGTACAACGCCTGCACCACCAAACTCTCCATATTGGGGTGCGTAGTCAAGTAGCAGGGGTCGCTACTGGCTGGACGGTATTTTTTCAGCAACGACTTGCTCACAGCCGGGAGACTCTCCGGAGCAGTCCAAGCCGCCGCCGCCACCCTTCTCTGTAAAGCCATATCAAATGGCAGCACCAGGTCAGTGGGCGGACCTTGGTCAAGGATATCCGTCAGGTCATCCTGCAGAAAATCCACTGGTGGCCCAGACCACCCCAAGTACTCAGTCACCCTTGACATGAGTCGCCTGTACGAAGATTCAGCAAGCGTACCAGGCTCAGGCCTGCCAAACTCAACCTCCGGGGAGGTATCAAGACCACTGGCATTGTGCAAAGACTGACACAGGTCTTCCAACTGGCTATGACCAGATAACAGGTCATCAGGAACCTCATCAGGCACCAAACCTTCCTCAGACCCTTCATCCACCTGAGAGATGTAATCCAGAGGCTGGAATAAATCCCTGGATGAGGGCACAGAAAAAGACTCAAATACAGGCATTACCGACTTCTTCAGGGCCTTCCTCTGAGTTTCCACCGATGCACGGGGTACCTCTGGTAAAGCCTCCAAAAAAGGCATCGACAAAAATCGGCATCGACGTCGAGCGTGGTGCCGATGGCTTCGACACAGACCTCGAGGGCGGTGCCCCGAGCGTGTCCTTCGACGCCATTGGGGCCGAGGCCGTCGATGACTTCCTCGGAGGCGGAGACTCGAGAGAGAGTCCCTCGACAGACATGGTGCCGATGGCGTAGACGTCTTCTTAGAAGACCTCACAGGCACTACCGGTCTCAAGGGCGTCGAGGACCGGGACCTGGAGCGGGCATGGCTAGAGCGATCCACCTTGTCCGACCGGGACCTCGAAGGTTCCCGGAGATCGCGCCGACCGTCCGATCTTGAAGGCATGCGAACGGTGGCCGTAGCGCGTTCCTTGCTGGCTTCTCTCGAAGGCGCGGACAGAACAGAGCCCTGCGACTCGAAAATTGCTAACATTTCCTTACGAAATGCATCCCATTCCGCAAGAGAGGAATGCTTGGTAGGACCAGCTACCCGCCGTCTGGCGGAGACCTCGGATGAGGACAGGGAAGGCGACCAGTGATGGCGCTTCCGCGAGTGCCTCAAAGAGGCAAAGGAATGGCGGGAACCACTACGGGACCGAGACCCCCCTGGACTTACGCCGACGATGCAGAGAGTCGCCCCTCGAATTGTCTGTCGAAAGCCCAGCGGATTTCGACTTACAGGGCTTGGAAACCCTACGAACCGACAGCTTCTTCTTTCGCTCCCGCAAGGCCTTTGACGTCAAAGACTGCCATTCGTCAGTCATCGGTGGCGTGGTCCTCGCCGAGGCACCAGAGGCAGACGTTGTGCGGGTCCTTAAGTGACATCTTGGAACCCCAGTCCCGACACTTCTTGAATCCCGACCGCGGGGTAGAAGACGACACGATAATTTCACAAACCAAGTTCGAAGAACCGATAGATATCAGAAGAACCGAGGCGCACCAAGATCTCCGGAGCGAGGCGTTTATCTAAACTTCTGAGTTAATAAAATGGAATCTTTTTGAAAAACCTTCAGTTATCCACCTTACATTTTCTGACCCCTCGCAAGCGTCATATTTGACGTTGGTCTCCACAGTATTTACCTTGAATGGGGCATACTGGCCACTGGCATTGGTTACAGTAAAAAGTCTTCTATGAAATGTTCTTTAGGGCTAGGATGAATGTTGATACCAAAAGGATGCTGCTGCTCCTTTTAACAATGCTTCATAGGAACATTTTTCCTCAGTGGGAGAGTTGGAAGGAGGGGAATCTGCATCTTCTGGAGAAGGCATCAGAAGTCCTGTGGATCCTCTTGGTCCACATTGCAAGTGCTTGGGGTATTACACTGTTGGAGGGAGAAGTCATTAGCATTCTCTTAACCATTTAGACACCGTTTCTTTGGTTGCGGGGCAGTGTACCCCCGAAGCGAAAAATCTTGTTTTCTCTTCTGCCTTTGTTTGTGCTCTTTCATTTACATGTCCACATTAGCTAGGTTTTGCAGGAAAGATGGCTCCTGCCATGAATGTATGTCTTCATGTATCATAAAAAACGTGTTGGCCTTCTTCATATTCCTCCCCTATGAAGTGTCTCCAAAGCTGAGCTGTATCCCACTGCTAGCCTGATAGATGCTTAAACAATAGCTAGCAATGTTGTATGAAATCACCTTGTGACTGTTCATGAGTTGTTGGGGATACATCAGACGAGTAGCTTTGCTTGTTTGATTGACTTACCAGGCTCTCATGTACCAAATTTGAAATGTGCAACAATCTTTTGATGTCTGTCGTTTTTTCAACATCATGAATCCACTTTCAGCAGATGCCATCATGTTTAGCCTTTATTTCCGGTATCTAAAGGTTTGGCGCCATATGATTTCAAGGACCTATCGACTTCCGGCTATTTGTTGCAAGTTGAATGCATGAGGCCTAGCGACCTCCCCTTTGATTTTTGCTCCTTCATCTTGGCATACAGGTGTCTCTGCAGCATCTAAAGCATTAATTACAGTATTTGAAAACTGCTTTCCCTCAAGTGATATTTATTGTACGCATGCTCGAAAGGTGTCTGGTGATCATTGATGAGTGTGGGAGTATATGAGTGGTTGTATATGCACATTAGGGCTGTGGCATTGGCTACCCGAATGTGTTAGGACATGCACTGGGCACCATAGGTAGGTTTGGGGCTGCTATGCTGATATAAAATGACAGGCAAGGGCATACAGCAAGATTGTAAAACACACAGGAAGAACAGGCATGTTACCTAAGAACAACGGAACAGAAGAAAAGGCTGATGGTGATGGTGAACAGGAAGGGATGGGAACCATAACTGGACAAACTATGCAGAATCCCACTAGAGTGTAAACAGGTCGGACTTGAGACTACCCACACAAATAAGGGCAGCTCAATGTCTCTGTCCAAGTTACTCTTACAGGCACCATATCCTGCAAGTCTATGGAAGGGGGTAGCAAGAGTGGTTTCTGTATCTAGACCTTAAGGCACAAATAAGTAGTGTATTTACACAAGACAAACATATGTTTGATTTGATTTTGAGGCATTTATAACATGCAGATTATAAGCAAAAGAGGAATATATGCTTAAAACAACGGCACATAGACAATGGAAACAGAACCATCAAGTGGGAGTCATTTAAATAGAAAGCTTTTCAATGCTTTGCGAAACTGCATAAGGGAGTCTTAGTTCTTAGCTCTAATGGAAGACTAAAACGTGGGGCCGTAAACTGAGGGTTCTCACACTTCTACAAACAAAACAAAAAAACGAACTCCCCACGGCCATAGGAACCATTTGAACGCATAATCTAGGAACTTAAGTGTCCAGAATCTGTCCGACCCTGAAAAAGTCAGATGACAACACCCTGCCCTCTGGCAGTGGAGCAAAGCATGACATTCACAATTCTCTGTGTGATCTAAAGAGTCTTTGACGGCCAGGCCCAGTATAACCGTAGAACACTGGCCCCTATTATCGTAGTTGCCGTATTCTACAATCATCCAGAGCAAACCGAGGTCCGAGGAAGATTTCAACAATCAGAATTGTGAGTGACATCTTAACATGCCGGCCCACAACTTTAGAGTGCTCTAAACTCACAGCTCAGAAACCTGTAAACCAACAGACTTAAGCTCCCTGAAGACTAACAATTTTCTAAATGGAATTTTACTACACTCTGCCAATAACAGCACCCCATATCCTGACCATCCAGAAAGGGGACAGCCCCATCTAATCTGCACTCACACTTTAAACTCATGTTAATCGAGCCCTGAAGTGATACATCTACACTACGATATATATTTGTTTTCACCACATTTTGGATGGTCGTCCTTCCTATGTGTTGCATGCATAATCTAGCATTGTGAAGCAGTAATAGGGTGAAGAGTTTGTGCGGGGAAAATCCCTACCAAATAAATAAATTTGCCTTCAACATATTACTAATCACTTTCTGTGAATGAATCAACAGTGGTCTCCATCCTTTGCCAAAATAGACCTCCAAGTGTAACCTCTCATTCTGTAAAATCCAACAGTAAAAGCCAGTGGCATCTTTACACTACAAGGTGGTTTGCAAAGGCACAACGCCAACTCTCACATTCTCTCAGCCTAGCTCCCAATGCTTGAGCTCTGCGTTATGAACATCTGTGAAGAGTCAGCAATGAGAGGTGGGCACAAGGTGTTCAAGTTTTTAAACAACGACATTTATTAAATGAAGAGGGTGGGGAAATACCTTTCTAGCCCTATTCTAAAGAGGAATTTCCCTACCTAGAAACCAAAACTACCGATCGGTCTGTGTCAGAAAGTCTGAAATTTATAATCTGTCCTTGTGTCCAAAACACCCTATGATGTACCTCACACTATAAACAAAAATAAGAAAGTGCGCAAGAAAATGTCTGTCTTGATGATGGCAAAGTGTTCAAAAATGAAAAGTAATAACTCCAATGAAAATGTTTTCCAAGGTCCTTGGACCAAGAGGATGTTTTCCTTCCCCTATATTCTTCAAATAGGATTCCAAAAGTGTTCCTTTAAGTAACGGTTCCTTTAGACCTGCTTTGGACTCTCAAAGTTCCTGTTTAAGCGGCAACTTTCTGTGCAAGTCTTTCTGTGTAACTTCTTGTAGCTTTGTAGATTGCCTGGTATGCTACCCTGCCAGGACTTCTTTTGTAAGGTTGTAGATTATATGGTATACTCTCCTGCCAGAAATCTGTCCACAACTTCAATTGCCTGATATATTCGCCTAGGTATCAGGTAATATATGGGATACATTACTCACCGTAATCGTATTTCTGATGCTTGTATCTGCTTAGATTCACATGCTGTGCATAGGCCGACATCTAGTGGAAGCTGCGGAGTATTACAGTTTGTTTTTCGAAACTCGAAAATGGGCGTCGACACAGGCGTGCCAGTAATACTATCCCTAGTGTGACGTCCACTGTACCCAAGATCCCTCACGCGTCTAGGATCCTCAGATTGTATTTTTTCTGACATGAGGAAGCATGAGGAGTAGCGTGAGTACAGATAATCCAAGCAGATAGACAGAAAGGTAAGACTACCAGCAATCATGCGCCTTCTCTCGGAGGGGAGGAAGGGTGGGTCGCATGTGAATCTAAGCAGATACAAGCATCAGAAATACGATTATGGTGAGTAATGTATCCCTTCTGAGGCTTGTGGAATCTGCTTAGATCACATGCTGTGCATAGATTAGCGAGCAGTACCAGAAGAAGGAGGTGGGATGTGAGAAGAGTCATGAGCAAACAGGTGTCTCAGAACCGCTTGTCCCACTTGTGTATCTGTCTTGGAATGAGTGTCAATGCAGTAATGCTGAGTAAAAGTGTGAATAGAGCTCCAAGTAGCTGCTTTGCAAATGGTGTCGAGGGGAACATTTGCAATGAAAGCCAGAGTGGCCCCAATGCCTCTAGTAGAGTGGGCTCTTGGCGTAAAAGGCAGAGTTTTTTCAGAAAGAGAGTAACACAGCTGTATACAGTTGATAATCCACTTCGAGATTGCGCCTTTAGAGACGCGATCTCCCTCTCTGCCTGTAGCTACGGAGACAAACAGTTGGTCTGTTTTCCTTAGCGGTCTGGTTTTGTTTACATAGTAGAGGACCGCCCTACGCACATCTAGGGTGTGTAGTTTCACCTGAGCCGAGCTTTGCGGGTTCTGGAAGAAAGCCGGAAGCTCGATGGACTGGTTTACATGGAATTTAGATATAAATTTAGGTGAGAACCTAGGGTGTGTGCGTAAAACCAGTTTGTCTTTGTGGATAGTAAAGAAAGGATCCTGCACTGACAGAGCCTGAATTTCACTGACCCTTCTTATAGAGGTAATGGCTACTAAGAAGGCAGTTTTATAAGTCAGGTGTTTGAGACTTCTTTTATGCATGGGTTCGAAAGGGGGGCCCATGAGCTTAGCTAGCACCACATTAAGGTTCCACCCTGGCGGTGGGTTAGAAATAGGAGGGTGAAGTCTCTTTACTCCTTCCATGAAGGCTTTAACTACTGGTACTTTCCACCACGACACCTTGTTATGGGATGTGGTGTAAGCCGAGAGGGCAGCCAGGTGTACTTTCAGAGAGTTAAAAACCAATCCTGCATCCAGCAGGTGGAGCATGTATGTCACAATGTTGGAAGGAGTGCAATCAACCGGGTTGATTTGTTTATTCTGGCACCAAATAACAAATCTCTTCCACTTGTCAAAGTAACAGTGCCTTGTGTTTGGTTTCCTGGATTCTTTTAGGATGTCCATACACCTCTGTGGTAAATTGAGATGTCCAAACTCTATGACCTCAGGAGCCATGCTGCCAGTTTCATAGAATTGGGTTGCTGGTGCACTGTTTGACCTTGTTGCTGGGACAGTAGGTTGTACCAGGCTGGGAGTTTGATGGGCTCGCACACCGCCATCCTGCGTAGGTGTGGAAACCATGGTTGTCTCGCCCACATGGGAGGAACTAGGATGAGCGTCATCGATTCCTTGTTCATCTTGTACACTACCTTCCTGGAGAGGAGTTGGTGGAAAAGCGTACGCAAACATCCCTGACCAGTTCATCCACAGGGCGTTCCCTTGGGAGTCTGGCTGGGGGAACCTGGATGCAAATCCTGGGCATTGTTTGTTTTCGCTTGTGGCGAATAAGTCTATAGTGGGGAAACCCCACTGAGAGAAGAGATCTTCTACGATCTCTCTGTGAAGGACCCATTCGTGTTCTTTTGGGAGGGAGTCTCTGCTTAGAGCATCCGCTATGGAATTGAGCTCCCCTGGAACATGTTGCGATGACAGGAAGATGTTCCGTCTGAGTGCCCATATCCAGATTTTCTGGGCAAGCTTGGACAGATTTGGCGAACGAGTACCTCCTTGCTTGTTCAGATAGAACATGGCTGTCGTGCTGTCCGTCCGGATCTGCACCGATAAGTTTATTAGATGGGGCTCGAACGCCGAAGCGCTCTGAATACTGCCAGAAGCTCTAGCAGGTTGATGTGGTTCTTGGCTACTGAGTGAGACCAGAGACCCTGAGCTGTGTGGTGGAGATGGTGAGCTCCCCACCCAGTCAGGCATGCATCTGTAGTCACCACTGCCTGCACTTCGGGATCGTAAAAGGGTTTTCCCCTTGCGAGATTCTCTCTTGTCCACCAGTGTAGGCTCTGTACAAGTGTTGGCGAAACAACCACTAGATCGTCCCACTGACCCCTTGCCTGAGACCACTGTTTCGCCAACCATTCCTGCATAGGACGCATGCGCAGTCGCACGTGGGGGACCAGGTAAATGCATGACGCCATCATGCCCAGTAACCGCATCGCTTTGCGTACCGTTATTTGTTGACCGGACTGATAATGTGGAATTTGCAGTAGTATATTCCGAATTCTCTCTTCCGAAGGGTAGGTCAACCCTTTCTGAGTATCTAGGATTGCTCCCAGGAACTGTTTTGAGGTGCTTGGCACTAGGCTTGACTTCTTCTCGTTGATTGAGAAGCCCAATTCGTGGAGGAGGTCGATAGTCCTTTGAATGTTTGTCCTGCAAATTCCTGGGGTTCCCCCCATTATGAGCCAGTCGTCCAGATAAGGGTACACTGGGATTGCCTCCCTGCGTAGATGTGCAGCTGCCACCGCCAGTACCTTGGTGAATACCCTGGGTGCTGAAGCTATTCCGAAGGGCAGTACCTTGAATTGGTAGTGGCGACTGTCCACCTTGAAGCGCAAGTACTTTCTGTGCGCCGGGAGCGTGGAAATATGAAAATAGGCATCTATCATATGTAAGGTTGCCAATTAATCCCTCTTTTTTAGGAGGGGGATTACCTCTTGTAGCGTGGTCATACGGAATTTTTGGGGCTTGACATACTTGTTGGCAGGCCGTAAGTCCAGTACTGGGCGCATTGTCAAATCTTTCTTTGGCACAAGGAAGTAAGTTGAATAGATACCCTTGTTTACCTGGTGTCCTGGGACGAGTTCTATCGCGTCCTTTTGTAGCAGAATGGCAATCTCCTCGAGAAGGATCTTCTGATGTTCTAAGGAGTGTACTCTTTGTCGTGGAGGATGGTTCCAGGGACGCTTCAGTAATTCTATACAATATCCTGTGGACACTGTTGACAGCACCCATCTGTCTGAGGTGATCCCTTCCCAAGCCTGGGTGAAGTTGGAAATGCGTCCCCCTACTGGGGTTGCGTGAGAAGGGACCCTGAACTGAGCGTCACTGCTTTGGAGGGGGCGTGCCACTTCCCTTGTTGGGGCTGCCTCTGCCTCTTCCACGACCTCTCTTGTTACCCCTGGCGTAACTTTGGGTAGGCTGCTGGCTGTTGTTCCACTGTGTACCCTGTACCTGGGCATAGTTGCCTCTTTGTGAATTTTGGCCGCGTGGGCGACGAAAATTACTATTCCCCCTCTGGTTAGGGGGTTTGTTGGTTAGTTGGCCAAGGGATTTCAGTGTCTCGTATTCGTCCTTGGCGTTTTTAAGTGCGTCTTCGACCGCTTTCCCAAACAATAGATCGGGTTCCACCGGCTTGTCTATTAATGAAGCCCGAGTTTCTGTTTTGAACCCCGACTGCCGTAACCACGCATGTCTTTTGATAACAGTACCTTCTGCTATCAATCTTCCTGCGTTATCCGCGGCGTCGAAAGTTGCTTTTAATATGCAACCAGACACGGCTCTCCCTTCTGCCGAGATCCGAGCCAATTGGCCCTTTAACGGGTCAGGAGCAGAGGCTATGAGCGCCGCGGCCTCTTCCCATTGATGGCAGTTGTAGCTGGCCAACAGGGTGGTGGAGTTAGCAATCCTTGCTTGGTAGGCGGACGTTGAGGCTACCTTCCTGCCAAACCCGTAAAGTTTCTTGCTCTCCTTGTCTGGAGGAGCTTCTGATGAAGATAAGGGTGTTCCAGCCCTCTTCCGAGTGTTGGTAACAACTAGGGAGTCTGGTTTAAGATGTCCTCTTATATAGAGAGGGTCAGACTGGGCTGCCCGGAAAAGCTTTTCGATCCTGGGGTTGACTGCTCTGGTGAGGTTAGGGTTCACCAGGGATGGATCTATTCTCCGTTGGATGGATTTAAGGATAGGGATGGTCTGAGCGACCGGCCTCCTCTCTCCCACCAACTCTTCTGCGAAGTCCCTTTCCTCCTGTACACCGTGGGTGTCGATGTGAAAATGTTCTGCCGCGCGAGCGAGAACCTCATTGAGGAGGGGCTGGTTATCGACTGGAGAGTCAGTAACTGGGGCTTCGTTCTCTACCGGGGAATGTACTCTGTAAATTTCCTGCTCATCTTCTCCCCCCTCCTGATCCTCATCATCCGCATAGTATTCCGTCCCGGCTTGTTCCTCCATAATTTCAAACTCCTGGTCCCCCTCAGGGAATGGAGTAGAGTAAGGCTGCACCTCGAAGGGTTCAGGTCTTTCGAACCGGGCCTTTTTACTTAGGGGGATAGGATCAGTGGAACCTGAGGGTGTGGCCCCGTGAGGGTCATACGAGAGGAAATGCTCTGGATTCTTTTTTTTAAACTTTTATTTTTATTCAGCTTGGTAGAACAGATACAGGTGAGCAATAAGAGCATGTAGAATCAGACAACTCAATACAATTCAGTCTCATAAAACAGTTAGGGGGGCTCGACTCGCCCACAACAGGGAATAGGAGGACAGTAACATACCCGGCAAGGGGCCATTCAGGGGAGGGCCAGTGATCAACAAGAGGAGGGCGCGGGGGATGTGGGACCTGAGTCAGTGTCGGGAGGGGACATAAATAATCGGAACTTCAACCAGATGTCTCTGGGCCTAGAACAGATGGGCTGCTGCACCGCCCAAGATTCTTCCGTGTCGGAAGCCCAAGTGACCGCCTTAAGCCAGTTTGCATGAGTCGGAGTAGTAGGTCGAAGCCAACTGAGTAGTATCGCCCGAACCGCCAGAAGCATACAGAGGCCAGCTAATCTCCTCGAATCCCGGTGGAGCTCGGGAAAGTCATGAAACAGGCATTTCAATGGGCTGGGGGAGATTGGGTGTTCGAGCACCGACGAGACAGTGGAGCAAACAGCTTCCCAAAATTGGGTGAGGCGGGGGCATGACCATAACATGTGAAAGTAGCCAGCTCCATCAAAGCCACATCTAGGGCATCTAGGGGAAGAGCTATTCGAAATGCGGTGTAGTCTGACTGGGGTATAATGGTACCTGTGGAGTAACTTAAATTGAATTAGTTTAAATCGGGAGTTGAAGGAGACCCCCTGGATACGTGAGCACATATGGGACCAACGGTCTTCGGTAATTTCCACCCCGAGGTCAGACTCCCAAGCTAGCTTTAGTTTAGAGAAAGAAGGGGGGGATCTAGATTGTAGCAAGGTGTATAGTCTGGAAGTTTTTCCCCTCATTGGGCAGGGAGAGGTCAATTCAGTGATCGCCGGCTCATCAGGCGGCAGTGATGGGAAGCACGGGTACTTATGTTTGAGGACTCTACGGAGGGATGAATATTGAAGCCATACCGAAGGGCGCTGTCTGAGGGGTGGAGGGAGGTCAGGCCATTCTATGAAGTTACCTTCTACAAATATGTCTCGGAGCAATTCAAATCCCGCCTCAGCCCATGTGCGAACTACCGAGGGGGGAACCCGTGGGATTCCAGGGAGAAAGTTCCAGATCGGGAAGTTACCATGAAAGGGATGGGCGGTGCCCAGTAATTGCCAAGTTTTGGATAAAGCTAATGATGTGCACCTCACCGGGTCTAATGAGCCTGATTCTATTGGGATAGGTGCGATCACCAGGGACCCAATATCACGGTCACCAGCCGACAAACCCTCTAGCCTGACATGGGGAGGGGGGTCGGACACATTGAACCAATGTGCAACGTGTTGAAGCTGGGCTGCTAGCCAGTACCCAAGAAAGTCAGGTGCACCAAAGCCACCAGACTCCATAGGAAGGGCCAGCGTCTTGTACTTAAGGCGGACCGCCCCGGAGTGCCAGAGGAAAGTGTTGAGGGTTCGTGTTAATGACTGAAAGAACTCACCTCCCGGCCATTGTGGGATATTGGCGAATCTGTACAATAGTTGAGGGAGTACCACCATCTTCAGTATTCCGACCCTCCCAGCCAATGAAATAGGAAGATTGTTCCAACCCTGAATTCTTTGCGTGAGATCTGAGAGGTATGCTAGGTAGTTCCTCTCGAATACCCGATCGAAGTGTCGCGACACCACCACACCCAAATATGTAATCTCGGATTGGGCCCATGTGAATCCAAGAGCGTCGGGAGGGGGGAGTGTGCCAGGGGTGAGTGGGAAAAGAGTTGATTTGGCGCAGTTGACCGTCAGGCCTGACATATTACCAAAGAGGACAACGTCCTCCATAATTGGGGCAAGGTTGGCCTCAGGGGAGCGAATAAAGAGTAAAGCGTCGTCAGCATATAAGGAAACTATATCCGAGACCCCGGCGGTACGTAGACCTCTATGGGAATGGAAATGGCGGAGCATATCCGCGAACGGTTCCATCGCCACAGCGAAAATTAATGGAGAAAAAGGGCAGCCCTGTCTAGTACCCCTAGCTATCTGGAAAAGAGAAGAGCAGCGGCCCTCGGTGCGGACCCTGGCCACTGGATTTGAATATAGAAGCTTGACCCAGGACAGAAACGTGGAACCGAATTTGCATTTATCAAGTACTCGCCAGAGATAACTCCATGAAACAGAATCAAAGGCCTTTTGCATGTCGAGGGTGGCGGCCACGGCATGGACGTCCGGGCTCACCCTACTTATAACATTAAAAAGGCGCCTCAGATTTAGGGCGGTAGAGCGTCCCGGAATAAACCCCGCCTGGTCAGGATGAATGATATATGGCATGAAGGGGGCTAGGCGTAGAGCCAGTAATTTAGCATAAATCTTGACATCGCAATTGATTAATGAAAGTGGCCGATAAGAGCCGCATTGAGTGGGGGGTTTGCCCGGTTTTAAGAGGACGGTGATAGTGGCTTCGCGGAGCGTGGGTGGGAGCTGACCAGCCAACAACGACTCCTCCCAAAGCGTGACCAGTTGAGGGAGTAGTAAGGACTTAAATCGTTTATAAAACTCGATCGGTATTCCATCAGAACCCGGGGATTTGCCTGATGAGAGGGAATCTATGGCCTCCGAAAGATCCGAGGGAGTAAATGGGCTCTCAAGGGCCTCAATAGTATCGGGGGAAAGAACCGAGAGGGGGAGCCTGTCCAGGTAGGCATCAATTTCAGCTATAGTGGCTTTATCTGAGTTAGCATATAAGGATTGATAAAAGGAGAGGAATTCGGAGTTAACATCGCCGGGGGAAGTGGCTAGGGATCCATCAGGTCTCTCAATGCCAGGAATGGGTGGGGAACCGAACTCACGGCGGAGAAGCCTAGCCAGGAGACGAGACGGTCGTTCCCCCTCGCCGTATCTCCTTGCCAACCCAGGGTTATCAAGAAATCTCTGCTCGCGATCCGCAAGAGCCCGGAAGGTGTCTAGCTCCGTGCCGATCAGGGCAAGGGTCTCAGGGGTATGTTTTAATGAATATTGGGCCTCCAGCCTGGACAGTGTGGCCTCGCTCTCGGCGATCTCCCTACGGATGGTTTTAAGGATGCCATTTTCTTTAGAGAGGGCGATGCCCCTGACGTAGGCCTTAAAAGCCTCCCAGAGGGTAGCTTGTGACGAGACGGACCCGGAGTTGATCTCAAAGAACTCCTCAATTGCCGACTCCAATTCCGAACTGAAGACCGGATCGAGGAGGGAGAGTGGCTTCATCCTCCAGTGTCTAGTACGGTCGTGATCGACACCCCAGGATAGGGTAATAGTTATTGGCGAGTGGTCGGAGAGAGTCCTGGGGAGAATCGACATGTTTGAGATGCTTCCTATGAACACATCAGAGACTAGCCATCTGTCAATGCGGGAAAAGGAATCGTGCACCGAGGAATAGAAGGAGAAGGTGCGAGAATCGGGGTAGAGAAGCCTCCATGCATCATACAGGGCCAGACGGGGAAGTGAAGAAAGTGTAGCATACGCGGCCTTGGTAAGGTGACGAGGTCGAGAACCTGATCTATCGAGATCCACATCAAATATTGTATTAAAATCGCCCCCCCAGAGAATGGGCACCAATGGGAATCCATCCAGAAGGGACGCGAGATGAGTGAAAAATTCGGGATCATCGACATTGGGGCCGTAGATATTTAGCAGGATCACTTCCCTATGCTGTAACATGCCATGCAGCAAAACGAATCGGCCCAGGGGGTCTATTGTCGTGGTTATAGGGTTATAGCTGATACTCTTATGAATTAGGGTCATAACTCCCCGGCTTTGTGTAGAATAGGAGGTATAGTACCTCTGTGGTCCCCATACTTTGGCGAACTTCTCACAGTGCTCAGTTACCGCATGTGTCTCCTGAAGAAAGAGGATCCTAGCTCCATGTCGTTCAGCCTGAAGCTGTAGTAGCCTCATTTTCTTGAAGTTCCCCAGCCCCCGAACGTTCCAGCTCAGGAATGTAATGGTTTCCTCACCCGACACCCCAGAAGTAGCCATGGAGAAACACAGGTGGATGGAACAGTGTCCCCCATAGATGGGCCCCATTGTTGCCAGGGCCGCAGTGAGATAGATCACCTGGTGCTCTGAACTCTACCCTCTCCGCAAATACCAAGCCTTTTTTAACATTAACTCCCTTACCACCCACCCCCTCCCACATCCCTCCCCCAATCGGAGAGATGAAAACCCCATAGGTAACAAACCAAATACAAAACAATGGCATCAACGCCTGGGGGGCCTGTGGGTCGGCCTGACGGCGGAGTTCCGCACCTTGAGGCAATTTGAGGATAAACATAATGCCTGGGAACAAAGGAAGGAGACACGTGGGAATGTCTCCGCAGGTGAGGGGAGGCAGGCATGACCAACAATAGTGAACCAATTTAACGAGATTGTACGTGGGGGACACCCGAACAGCTTGTATGGAATGGTGTGTGTATTTAGACCCTATATAGGAAACAAGGGGTTACTATGGTGATTCGCAACCCACACCAGCAGTTGCATTACATAGAGAGAAACATAACTAAGCATATTTTCAGACACAGTGTCCACAGGACGAAGTAGCTGGTATCTCCATGGCCCAAGGGACCCCATAGTAATGCATCCAGGATTGACGGCACGTTGTGGAACCAACCAAGTCCTGGGTTAGGGCTATGCGGTGTCGGATCCAAAAGATGAGCCTGACGTGCCTGACCAAGGGTGCAGTGTGTGGGCCATCGATCCAAAACCCAAGCAAGGGGAGGGATTAATGAAAGTATGTATTAGCCGGGAAAACGTTCATCCATGAACTTAGAGGCCTCCTCTGGTAGCGTGAAAAAATAAACTCGGTTCGCATGTTCAATCCGGAGTTTGGCAGGGTATAACATAGCATACTTGACCTGGAGGTCGCGCAATCGTCTCTTCACCGCCATGAAGGATTTGCGCTCGCGCTGGACCGCCGTCGAGAAGTCCGGATATAAGTGGATCCTGGCCGCCCCCAGCAAGAGGTCCCCCTTGATTCTCGCCGCCCTGAGAAGGGCATCCCGGTCACGAAAATTTAAGACCCTGGCTATTATCGGGCGAGGGGGTGCGCCCGGCCTAGGCTTCGCCACAAGTGCACGGTGGGCTCTCTCGATTGCAAATTGTGAGGAGAGTTTTGGGGAATCGAGGAGTCGAAGGAGCATGCTCTCCACATAGTCTTCCATGGGCTCCTGTATGCCATCCTCCGGAACCCCAATTATACGGAGGTTGTTGCGCCTCGAGCGAGACTCAAGGTCCTCATTCTTCTTCTCTACCTCTTTCAAGCGTGTAGATAACGTGGAGACCTCCGCCCGGAGCGAGCCCAGACCATCTTCGGCGGTACTCATACGTGACTCAATCTCAGTCACACGCCCATCCGTCCTCTCCATGTGTGCCTTGATGGAGGATATCGTGCCATTCATGTCGTCGAGCTTACTATGTATTGTGGTGAACCCTTCACGAATGAACTCCATCATTTTCTGAGATTCGGAAGGTTCCGGTTCATGTGCGGTTGATGGTTCCTGTGATGGCGTCTCCGCACCAGATCCGCCCGAAGGCTTAGTAAACATATTGATAGAAGATTGCTTCTTTCCAGTCCTCGTTGACATGATGTCGGCAAGTATTGAAATCAAGTCCGCAGGTGAAGGGGAGGGTGCAGGACACCAGGAGAAGGCACCAGAGATGTGTGAAGCTGTGGCCGGCTGGCAGTAGGAGTTTTAGTGTTGCCGGGTCAAGGACAGGAGCGCCGTCCAGGCCGACCGTCGTACGTGGTGGCCCGTGATCCACGAGTGTGTCTCCGGGAACCCGAGGAGGCAGGGGCCAGGGGAGCCAGTAGGAAAACCAGGAGTAGCCTCTGGTAACTGTCGAGTCGCGGCAAGACCGCCAGGCCGGCAGCCCCCCGGTCGACCAGATGCAAGGTGGGTCAGTAGAGGAGAGTCAGGGGTCGGGGTGCCCCTAGGCACCGTGAAGTCGCCCGCAGTAGGTAGGGGCGGACACTTCCCGCCGCCCACCGGCCCGACTTTTGGTGTGGGTTAATGGACCCGAGGAACAGGGCCGCCGGGGAGGGCTAAAGGCCGCGGTCGGGATGCGGTGTCCGCACTAGGCTGGGCCAGGAGCCGTGCATGTGAGGGAGTCCAGCGGGAGCAACGCGTACCTCAGGGGCGGCTCCCCCCCGATGGAGGCAGCCCGCCCGTATGATGAAGTCCAAAGTAGAAGAAGCACGTCCGAGTCGGCACGCCTCCCAGGACGGGGTGGCGGAGCGAGCGCTCACGGCTCCGATAAAGGTCCAGCTCCCGTCGGTTGCTCCCCCGAAGATCGTAGTGGGCGGGAGCGCCAGGCGGGAAGAACGCCCCTCCCCCCACGGAAGGCCACAAGCCGCGGGACTCGGCCGCGATTCACTGGAGCCCCGCAGGGGATCGGAGGAGGCACCCGCTCCCGCTCAACACGCCGGGGCCAAGAGCTCAGCGGCCAAGGAAGTCCGGAGGACCGGATAAGAACAGGAGGGTCCCTGACACACCAGTCTTCCCCTCCGTGGTTTAGGTGGTCAGACGCCGAGGCAGACCGGATGAATTCAGCAAGAAGGAGCGCCTCGCGGAACGGAGCTGATTAGAAGGCGGCCATCTTCATCGAGCGCAACAGCGCCCCCTAAATGCTCTGGATTCTTGTCGTAGAAATCAGCCAAGGAAGACATCCTTGACATGACCCTGTCTATGTCTTCACTGGACCATTCTTTGGAACAGGGTATGACTTTAGTAGGCAATTTAGGGGACTTATCAAGGGTACCCTTGCTGGATGTTGATCTTTCAGTAGATTTGTATTTATCTGTCTGCTTAGGGGGGAAGGATGGTCGTACAGGAGTGGAAGAATGTGCTTTCCGCTGTTTCCCCCCCTCCCCGTGCGTGGAAAAATGTTTCCCTTGTTCCTTGGAGGCCCCGGAGACTTTCGACGCCTGGCGTCGAGGATCGGGAGAGGTATCTGTGTCTTTCGAGCGTGGGGCCTCGCTGGCGTTAACTACGGGCTCCGTTTCTTGGAGCGCGGCCTGGGGGTGGAAGTCGTCTTCGTCCTCCGACGATCGAACTTCCGTTAGTCTAGGGAGCGAGGCACTCTTGGCAAGAGTGGATGCTTGCCTTGCGTCATGAGGCGATCTCGATCGAGAGCGCCCAGAGGACACCGAGTCGGACCGTTCTTTGTGCCTCTTTCCGAGAAGTCGACGTCGTCGAGGTTCGGTTGGACTTAGTGTGCTTAGTGTGTGTAGGGTGTGTAGCGCCTGCGTCGCCGGGGGTCTTCCCCATAGCCGCCCTGCCGGACGACCTTCCGAGGTCGGGGACCTGCGCTCGGCTGTCTTTCGACGCCGTAATGCCCTCGCCGTCCGAAAGTACGGCGTCGCTGCCATCGCTGAAGGCGCCCTCCGCTGCCATGGCCGCCTGCCTGGCGTGGTGGGCCCAACGCTTAGTCGAACAGTCCTTAAGTGTCTTAGGTTTAAACCTACTACACGCTCTGCAGTTCGCTTCGGGGTGGTCCCTCGGCAAGCAGAGATTGCACGTGGCGTGCCTGTCGACCCAAGGGTATTTGCGGTTGCACTTGGGGCAGAATTGGAAAGGGGTACCCTCCATACGCACCTAAAGGCAGCGGGCTGGTAAGTGTATGAAATATATAAGCTAAGGAGTACTTATATACCAAGAGTGAAGAGTATGTACCACCCCCCACTCTCCCTACTTGCAGGGCCGAGGCCAGCGGCCTACCAGGCCCGGGCCGAGGCCAGCGGCCTTCCTAGGCCCAGATCCGTCGTGCGGCAGCCGACGGTCGATGTCTTCTCCAGCCGTTGTCGAGTATCGAGGGTCGACGTTGGGGTGGGGAAGGATGTCAATAAAGAATTATAATTTTTCAATTATTAGCAAAAGTATGGCTAAGGCCAGGGGACTCCGCAAGATGCTTCCGACCAGTATGGCGGAAAAAAACAATCTGAGGATCCTAGACGCGTGAGGGATCTTGGGTACAGTGGACGTCACACTAGGGATAGTATTACTGGCACGCCTGTGTCGACGCCCATTTTCGAGTTTCGAAAAACAAACTGTAATACTCCGCAGCTTCCACTAGATGTCGGCCTATGCACAGCATGTGATCTAAGCAGATTCCACAAGCCTCAGAAATATATATATATTATAGTAGCCATACATAATGTCGCCGGGTAAAGGTTATGGAGACATTATATATGGTGACCATATATATAGGGGACAAAGGAAGCAGGGGTGTCTCCCGCTCCTGTTGAAAAGAAAAAGAAAAAAAAAGGTTATTGTGTCCCACGCATGTTTCATGTAATAATGTCTTCACAAAAAACAGCAATTTTTTGGTGACCTTTTTGCCAGGCAACTTTTTTGCAGACACCTTATCACATGGAACCTTCGCCTGCAAGGACTTACTATATGTTTTTCACTTCTTTCGTTAAATAAAACTAGCATATACCGTGAGGTGCTTGGCATATCTATCTTTGGCAATGCTTGTTCAAATCTCTCCCCACATTGGCATCTCATGCACCTTTATTGGGTTGGGGTTTGCCTTTGGACTTTGTCTTGACAGCATTCAAACATTATTTTTATTGGGTATTGGTTTTGTATACTTTGGGTTTTGCCCACATTAGCAATTTTGTGCCATTCAAACAATCTGCGTTCTTGCACTTTGCGGAATGGCCCGGGGTCCCCAACGGAATTGGGCAGACTCACCTGGCTTTTCCGGCATTTCAGATACTCTTCGCACCTTTGCGGAATGTCTGTCATGATTCCTGCCCCTTATGTCCCCAGCCCTCCAAGATGTCAGGCTAGAGCCAGGCCACGATCACCTACATGGCCCTCAAGGGCCTCTCCATCCCTCCCAAGACCCACTTGGAGTCAGACTTGGCGCTTGTAGCACCAGACTCACTCACTCCCATAGGATAACATTGGGGATTGGACTTGTAGTGCATTGATGGGGACAAGATGGAGGCCCCCACATATTTCGGTTCCCAGAACTGCTTGTGCGGTCTAGTCTTTTGGGTGTGGTTCAGCCCAGAGACACCTGGGATACCCAGAGACTATTTAAGCCATGCCCAGGCTGAGAAACGTGCTTTGTGTTTTCTGCAGCGTGACACTCGCCGTGTTCGGATCGGTCTCCGGTAGGCCTGCATCTTTCTTCTGCGCTCACCTCCTGCAAGAACAAGAACACCGTTAGGAACAGCCTTACCGTGCGGCGCATCTGCCCATCATTCATCGCTCCTTCTGTTCTGCGGGCATCTTCGGCGGTGTCATTCCCATCCCGGCACGCCGCTTCCTAAGGAAAAGGGAAAAGAACAGAAAAAAGGCATTAGTAAGCATTCAGCAAATCTTCGCTTATTTTTAAAGACTGTATGAGCTTCAAACGCTTACCTGAATCCCAGCCGCTCTGGGGTAACTCTGTCTCCGGAACTTCTCCATCTGCAAGAGGGAAAAGACACTCCACGTTAGCATGGAAACATCTGGAGGCGCCGCATATCGCACTTTCTCACCGCATTTCTTCTTCATAACCGGCATCCACGCTGAAACGTCGCAGCACCTAAAAGACACAGAAAAAGAACTCAGTTCAATACAAATACAGAAGGGTCGCATCGCGCTCTCACTCACCTTCAGCGCTACTCATCTCAGCAGCACGTCGCCATCCCCGGACACCGGCCATCATCTAAGGAAGGAAAGGAACGAAGTTAGAGAACTGTTCAAAAGACTCATTATACTTACCTGTCGGACTCTTGCCAGTGAAGTAACTAGGCAGCAACGAGCCCGCATCAATCAATGCGCCCCTGCGCTGAAAGCAGGATGGAGAGCACACTTTCCAAGAAAACAAGGCCCAGTCTCCAGTCGAGTAGACTCCAGGGAAGGGTTCGAGGTCGTAAGAGGTCAGAACAGGCTGAGTGACGTCCCCGTGGATACCAGTTGAATGTTACAGTCTCCTTCATTCGCTTTCCATTGGGAAGTGTGCAGACACTCTCCTAGCTGGTTAAGTGTCTCTGCAGTGACTGTCTGACTTTCCTTTTTGTTTGGGCATGAAGAGTGCTGTTTCAGTGAGCGGTCTGACCTCCAGGAGCCCCAGTGCAGCTCCTCGTCTCCACATCCCGATTGGGTCACACGCACCTTCTATTCCTCCGTAACGGCTGCCATCTCCGTGTTCACGAGTCCCTGACCTGGGCTTAGCGTCCTCTCCTGCACAGCTCACTTCCATAGTGTGTTTTTAAATGTCCCGCAAACTGAAGGTATGGCAAAACAACTTGTCTGCATGCAATACTTCGAGTTCCTGTTCCTTTGCACAAACTCCTTACTTCTCTCCCTCATCTCAGTACCGAGGTGACTATGGGAGTTGGAGTCCATAGATGATATTGGATTCTCAACTCATCTGGTTTTTCATTACGATTTCACCTAAGGGCATATCGGAAAAAAGATGTTGTGTATGTGTTAACTCTTTGAGTGGTTTTTCTTAGGGTTCCCACGTAAAGGTACATTAGAAAATGTTGGTATGCATGTGCTGTCTCAAATGTTTTTCCTTCGGGGTTTTACATAAGGGTATGCCTGCACAAAAGGGTGCCATATGTAGGTTGTGGGCTTCTGAGTCAAAGGTGGATTTCTAGCCAAAGAAGTTTAAGAAAGTTTTGTTCACTTCCTCTACAAGGGGGTACCGTTAGCTGACAATAGGCCATTGTCTTTGATGTCAGCTGGTCTTCATAGGGAAGGGGGGGAATACTCAGTCTTCTCCAATGGAGTCAAAACGTCTCCCCGGTAGTTGTCCTCTCCCATGTGATCCTCCCTCATATCCACCCCCACGGTCAGGATCAGGTAGCAACTGCCATCCCCTCACCACATGGAAGATGGTCACAGACGGGGGAATTCGTGATGACTCTGCTGGAGTCGGGGGGGGGGCGAGGCTAAGCAGCCATGCTGTAAGAACGTCTCTTCCTCTGCTCCTGCTTGATCTGGCATGATCCTGGCCAAAAGAAATGGGTTTTGCAAACTCTAAAATCTGAAAGTGTACTTGTTTGGTCTTTTTCATTGTGACCAGCTGAAGAGGAAGAGCGTGACTCATAAGCACCTTGACACCTCAGAGTGAGTCTTTGGAGACCCTGGAGACCCTGTGCCTCCCCTTCAGCCTCTACTAGCCCTTGTTGGTATTATTATATTCTCGTTGGTGCCAATTACTCTGCTCAACTCGCGCTTCCCCTCCACTCATGGAAGCAGCACTTTTGAGGAATACAACGCCAACCTTGCAGCCACTGAAAAAGTCTCGCCTGAGAAAAGGAGGCAGAGATCTGAGTATTACAACAGCAGGGCTGCTGGAGTTGGCGAAGCAGAGAATGGAACGTCACCAATTTCAAGTAAACAAATCCCTAAGCTCTATTTGCTCAACTGACAATGTTTTGCGTAAAACACACTATACTCAATTTAATGGCTTGTGCTGTTTAGTTGAGAACAATGGGGAAAAAGGATTGAAATTAAACAACGAAAAGCTAAACTGTGCAAAAAACCATCCATGTAAACATCTGAGCTATTGCAACTGTATCGTCCAAATAATTGGAATCAACATCAAAAATAAAAGTGGCACAAACACTTCAGACAAAAACATCACGCGTGACACACTAGACAACCTGGAGGGGTGCAAAGATCTGTATAGTCGCCCCACACCTTGTGTGTATCGCGGAGACTTTGCTTACCTTAACAAACACGTCACTGGAATCTTTGGTGCCGTCTCTGAATGCTTGCACGGAGAGTTGAGCAAAAAAAAGCAAAATGCACTGTGTGGTCACAATGTGGATTTGCCCGCGAAATGTGTGTTCACCTGGTCAGAAAGATCTCCAAACTGGACGCAGTCCATCTAATAGTTTACCATGCACCGTGCCCAAACGCACAACGGATGACAGGTCAGCAAAGTGTCTAAACAGGACGTGATGTCACAACCAAACTGAAGGCATTAGACAGAACCTAGCGTCTCTGGAGCAGAATGAAGTGTTCATCAATATCATCTCCGGAACTGAAGCTGAAGTTGAAGTTGAATTTGAATCTACTTCGCTTCCTGCAAATGAAAGGAGAAAATCATTGGTGGTAGCTGACAAACTCCTTTACGACCTGACTCAAATGAACAAATAACTCAATAAAAACATATGTGACACCACAAGGAGAAATTAAATTGTGGAAGTAGAAAGTACAAAACCAAGGAACCTCGACTCGACAACGCATGGTAATGACAATCTCAGAACGGAGCACAAAAGAGTGCACAAACGTAGAGGCTTGGTTTCAAGTTCGTCAACTGGATTAATCTGCTCTCAGAGAAAAAACAGTCAACACAGGATACGACGAACAGAATCTGTAACTCGCAATGAGCTTGATGTAAATAATTAAATATCAAATGTGCCCGAGATAAAAACGAATGGAACCCACAAGAGGTACTATGCAGCGAGACTCTAGTGAAACTTCTTCAAAGAAATCAAACGAAAACACATCTGACTCCCATTTCCAAAAATCAGGCGCAGTGGGTTTAAAATCAGAACATCTAAGCGTGACTCCAGAAATGAGGCACTAGACATGGCCAAAATAATTACACCTGGGTTACAACCAACCGTTATGCCGAGCGTGACATTTGCAGTGGCGCCTTACTTGAAAATGTATGAACACTTAAATGATAACATCAAAGATTTAACAACCCTAACTGCTCTCATGAATTCCAAATTAGTAAATATTGAAGTTGAAATGCATATGAACAAAACGCAGATAATGGAAGAGCATAAACGCATTGACAATTCCTTAAAACAGTCAATGGAACTAGGTCAAAACAACTAAGTATAAAAGACTATTCGCACAAGTGGCACACGCGGCAATGGAAGCTCTTAAGCATCATCAGAAATCGCACACCATGGCTAACACAAATATGAACCATAGTCGAACAGTAGGTAAATGTGACAAGCGACTTCAGACCGCAGGTGATCGAATAGAGAACATAGAAGAGGCAAATAATACAAACCCTCAGGAGTCCTGTCACTATGTTATAGGCAAAGCGGACCATAAAACACAGGAAACAATCGGAAACAGAGCCAGTAATCCAAATGCCGTCTGGGCAGGAGGAGGATAATCAACCTGTACCCTCCACTTCAGCGAATGGCGAAGGAGTAATTGGAAACCCTGAGTGCAACACGGCTGACCAAACCAACTCGAATAATGCCAAAGACAGTCTTTTCTATCTTTTCATGTAAAAAGTTCAACACAAGTGTCTTGCCTAACAGCAAAAAAAAAAAAAATCCAAATAGAAAAGAAAAACAGAATAACTCTCGAAAATTCCTGAGGAATTTAAAAACAGTGAATGTTACAGTAAATGCTGAGCCTGCAATAATGAATCACCCTAATAGCGGTTCCCATCTTGTTATTACAACACCAAAACATCCCACTGCCGAATGTTCAAACGAGGAGGATAAGGAATTAGACAAGCTGATAAACTTATGCAACATGGAGGAAGAAGGCGAGCATGATTCTGACTCCACTTCAAACAAATCTCATAAATGACAATGAAGAGGGTAGAGACGTGAGAGATAATGGGAGTAGGGGAACTCAGGATGAGTCCATTATTCATTCTAGGCATGTGTCAACTAATACTCCCAAAAAAACATCCAAAATTCAGAACGAACGTCCAAGAACGGAAGTTCCTCACATTGGAGAAAAAAAGAACAAGGCTGACGGGCCGGGTCCCTCAAAATTGTATTTGAATAGGGATAATGCCTGGAAAAAACTTGAGTCTACCTATTCAGGAACTATAAAAAGGCGTCAAATATACTTAATTATGAAGAAAAAGAACAAAATTTGGAGTCTGTATCGATGACTTTGAAAATAATCCAGTTTAAGAAAATAGTTCCCATAATTACTAATAAACAAGGGAACAACAAAGAACTGGATAGATGCCAAAAAACAAGCTCAATACTTGAGCGTATTCTACCAATAAAACATGGTCTTGTCTTGAATAGAAACAAGGTACTTCGACTGCTACATCATGTGCCCACACTCAGGACCATTGAATCTGCTGATATTAAAACAGTCGAATTAGTTGAACATCTTTCAGAGTCTGTTTACATCTTGACTCGAGGATAATCTGTGATCTTTTATTAGAAACGGCACATGTTCTACAACCACTCGGATTTGATATCTGAAATCGGAATGGATTCACACCGGAGTAAGAATAACCAAGGTCAGAACGATATCAAAAACCAAAAATTTAGATATGTTACTCAAGGACAAACTTCTGGGCACCAATTGGGTGACACAAATATGCGGAACAGCGCAGCTGAAAACACTCCCGATTGTCGTCAATTGGACAGCCCATTAAGAGAAGCCCAAGTAGGAGAGCTTTTGAAAATCACATTTAATTGCAAACCAAATTCCTCCAATGACACGACACCTAATAATGACAAAAGGGATGGTCCGGATAATGAAAACGGTTATTGGCTTGTCAAAACTTTGGGAAGCCAAAATTACAGTTAATGTATAGAAAGAGAAATAGGAGCAAAACCCAGACTGGGAAAATGGAATACCAGAGGGTTTTGTCATCTTTTTAACTGATTCAAATGGTCAAAGTCTCTCCACATTTTGTGTTTGCAGGAAACGTGGCTTGACACATGGGTAATTACGGAGGAATTTCAAATTGCCATGAATCCAGCGATTAGAAAATCTAAGGGGAGACCATCAGCGGGGTTATTAACTCTCATTCGGAAATCCTCTGGATATCAAATTTGCAACACTAGGAATATCAACCCATATATGCAAGTAACAATGATAGAACTCAAAAGAAATGTAAAAAATGGAAGAAGACAGACTAGAATCATCAACCTGTACTGGCACCATAAAGCGGCTGGTACTTTAATCTTTGTAGACAAGGTGATGGAAGTCATAGATGGAATTATGGCAGACGATCTAGGATCAAAAATGTTGTGTGGCGACCTCAATATGAACTGCATAAAAGACGATAATCAGTATCAAATAAAAACGTCTAGTAGAACACGAACGATGAAATGGCATTGAGAGATATGGCTATGCTTAATGGGAACACTCCAGGGGATGTACCATCAAGTCCAACATGGAAGAAAGAGACACAAACATCAGTTCTTGACTACATTTATGTATCGGGTAATGTAGCCGAACAGGTAGACTCATTGGAGGTAATATACATGCTGGAGAGTGACCATAATCTGGTAAAGATGTCACTTGCAGTTCCACAAAACACAGGCCATCAACAGTGGAAACATGCTGTGGCAACTGACTCAAGTAGAGGGAGACTGATTAGATCACAACGTCTTCAAGGTGGTAGTCGATGGCTACAGAGACAACGTGAAGACCAACGGCGCTGAGTACGGTTATCTGCTAGAACAATTTGAAGTACATTCGACGGGCCTGTGTAAACAAGACTTCAAACCGAAGCATGTGTAGGACATCCAAATTGCCATAAGAAAAAGTAAGATGCAAACCGAATTGAGACATAGCAAGAAGACACATGGTCACTCATTAGGCTGAAGCAAAAAAAAAATATATATATATATATAAAAATTGGACAATTGCTCATAGAGCCGTCATAGAACAGCATGATGCTGAACACATGATGAAGACCCTTATGAGCAAAAATACATCTGAGTTTTGGAAAATTATCAATGATGATCGCAATACACAAAAGGCCCTACAATCCAACATGACAGAAGATCAGTGGATAACACATTTCAGCAAGCGGTATGAAAAAAAAAAAGGAGAAACAAAGGAGCCATCAATGCCAAAAATAGGGAAGTGGACGATTGAATTCGAGAAAGAAGACATACTAAGAAACATCAAAAGAATTTGCCTTTTGAGGGCCCCTGGCCCAGATGGCACGTCCAACTTTATCTTGAAATAAAATCCTGAGGCATGGGCAGAATTTTGCTTTCTTCTCTTTGCACAGATAATCTCGCAACAAACTAGTCCAACTTAGTGGAAGAAAGCTATAGTCGTGCCCATTTTTGAGAAAGGCAATAGAGCTAGTCCGATGGACTACTGTCCTATCGCATTGATTGATGTCTTAGGTAGGATCTATGCCTCACAGTTACAATGGCTTCTCTTGAATTGGATATCATCAACCCAACATTTTGACCATCGACAATCAGGCTAAGTCCGTGGCGTGGGATGTGGTCTAAATGTATTACTTATTAACATCATGAAAATGGAAGCAATAAGGAAAGGTACTAGGATGTATCTCACATTCATAGACCTATCACACACACTTGATAGTCTTGATCGAGAAATATTGTGGACAAAAATGATGAAATGGAATTGTCCCCCCAAGTTTATTACTGGCAATAAAAGTGTTATACTCCAATACAGAAATACCTTTCAGACTTGACAGCTGGAAGTCTATCCACACCCATAAGAACCTTTTGTGGGGTCAAACAAGGATGTCCATTGGCATCGACAATATTCAATCTATTCATATCAGATTTTGGGGATATCTTTGAAAAAGTGGCATCGTTTCCTCCTAAAATTCATGGCTCTCATGTGAGCTGGCTATTATAGGTGGACAATCGCGTCCTGCTGGATGTGACCCCAATTGGGTTGCAGAGAAAACTTTATGCTCTTGAACAATATGTCACAGCTAATGGACTGACTATTAACTCCAAGAAATCGGAAGTGCAGATAATCCAAGACCCGAGACAAACTAAATCAGCGAAGGAAAAAAATTCTATTGGCATCTGAAAAGGCAATCAATAAATTGCGTGACACATACAAGATATTTGGGTATGCTGATTAGCTCTAGCCTAAGTGAGGCCCGTTGGGTAGTAAATTTAAAGATCAAATGTAGACCGCTTGCTGCACAAACTGCAGCACTAAACAAAGAGTTTGGTAAATTCTCATTAAGACCTACAATACATTTTTACAACCAAAAGGCTGTGCCAGCATGATTTATGGGGCGGAATGTGCTCTCGGATGTTCAGCTAACACATGGGCCTAAATTGAAAACATCCTTTGTACTAAAGTTCTGTGGCTAATAAAAGGAACTCCGAAATCCTGCATACGGTACAAGTTAGGACTATTATCTATTAATGCAAGAATATCATGGAATTGATTAACAGCGTATGCAAAATGATTATGAAAAATGGCCCCCTCAATATAAGATCTTTGAGAATCCTAGCAGTGGACCAAAAGGAAAATATCTTGACGGCATGGGTGGATCATTGTGAGGGCATTCTAAGTGATTTGTGTACTGATAAAAAAACACCCTTGAGAGTAACCCTGATTTGGTCAAGAAAAAGCTATGGGATCAGGATTGGATTGACACAGGGGACTCGAGAAGGAAACACAAAATCATGCAAAGTATGCCCATAGAATCTAGAGCCCTAAATGAAATTCCAGAATATCTGGAGAAATTCCCTGATAAACCCTGTCAAACCCTTCTCATGAATATGTGCCTGAATCAATTCAAGACAAAGGAAGTTGAAAAATCAACGAGAGAACGAGAGTCGGAAGCGGCTGTGATTGCGATTGCTAGCGAATGACAGTGCGGCTTGACTCTGTGGACTCTGTGGTCTCTGCAGGTCCCTTCCTCTAATCCCTCTAATCCCGAGTGCGCAGGAAACGTTCGCAGGAAACGCTCGGAGCTCCGAGGCTCCGTGAAGAAAGAGGTCAGCTGTGAAGCAGTGAGGCGCGTTAGCCGAGACGCTGAAGCCCCGATTAAGCGGCAAGTCTGTCGAGGCAGCTGTGTACACGGAAGACTCCAAGTAGGTCTCGGGGCTTAGGGCGACTGGAAGCCGTGCCGAGCCGAGTCGATTGGGAGCCGAGAGTGTGAGTGTATGAGTGTGTTGCTCGGCAGCGGTGGGTGTTGAACGCAGGTGCTGGGCTAGGTGCTGGGCTAGTGGTCTGCGTCCTGGTCCAGACCTAGGGCTAGGACCATTGTTGGACTCGTGGTCCCTGCGGCCGGACCGCCGAACTGCCGGACTGCTGTTGAGGTGCTTAGTGGAGGCGTGTTTTGTAGTTTCCTGCCTCTAGCCCCCAGCAGTGCCCCCAACATCCTCGGTGCCCTAGTGTCTTAGTGCACCGTCCGTTGTGCCAATCACGTATCTCATGAACACCATTTGTTCTGACTGTCTGAGTGTCTGTGTCGGAAGCGGCCTCACTGTGTGCGTAGTGGAAAGCGAGGTGCGGCTTGACACAGGGAGGCAAGGAGGAAAGGAGGCTCCCTGCATAGCTGACCTGCAAAACACTGATTAGTGGCCTACTGTACTTGGCCTCAGGTATCCCGCCGGTACCCCATACCCACCCTCTCTGACCTGCCCACTCACCACTGCGCCGTCGTTGCACCTGCCAGGAGGACAGCGAGACCAGCGCAGGAGCGACAGCGAGGAGTGGGAGTTTGGAGGTGGGATCAGGTGGGGTTAGTATCCCTGACATCCCTGATAACCGCTCCCCTAGGGTACAGGAAAACAGACAGTAGGGGTGTGTGGGGAATTGGAGGGGTGCAGGGCAGTTGGCACGTGAACTGCACTGACTGTCTGCACACCCGGCATTGGTCCTGGAAGCGACCGCTTCGGGGTGGTGCACCGAGTAGTACTGCTATCATTGAAGTAGGACTCTGACAAAGAAACTTCCTACGGACTGTGTTGTCACTTTGTGGACATGCAGCGGGGGAAAAGAGTTCCCCAGTCGAATTACAACTTGCGGAAAGGCAAGACAACCTTTGAAAGAAGGCAAGGAGAACAATAAGAAAGGCAAAAAATGCAAGAAGAATTCAATAAATCCAGTGCCTGTGACACAAGGAGCTATCGCAGACTTTTTTGGTGTGAATCCACCACCGGAAATAAACTCAACAATTAATGAGGAAACAGCTGTACCAGGTATTAATGGCAGCATCTCACTAAATTCCACGAACTTTGAGGACATTGATAACAACTCATTACTTGACCTCTGTTTGAGTATTCAGAGAGGAATGGCATCACAGAATCCACAGAGGGCAGCTAACAATTCAACTCATCAAAAAGAAAGCATCAGTACAACATTGGAGGTATTTAATTCCGAGGCCAGTTGTGGTCGCCTATCTGCTTCTCCAAATCTAGCGATGGCATCCATGGAGGCCGGCCCCGAAAACGAGGCCGAAGAGGATAACAGCCCGCACGCCAATATTACGGCAATAACCGAGCTCCAATCGTCAGTAGCCTCTTTACAATTTGCACTTAAAATACTCTTGCAAATGTCAGGGCGCATATTGACAAATACTAACACCATTACGAGGGCATTGGAGCTTAAGCAATTCCCTCGAGATGAGGTGGAAGCGAACCTTTCGGATGCAGTTCATATTGTGGAAGAGATGGAAGAGCCGGAAAAGATTATTGAGGAAGCTGCCGAGCATCCTGTCCCTAAGGACAACGCCCTAGTTGAGGAACTTTCAGTAGCAAATATAGAAGATCTAGAGATTGCACAAAGTCCTGGGACCTTTCCCACACGGAAACAACGTAGACTAGCCAAAAGGGCACTCAAAAACAAGAAAGTATCAACGAACGCCCCACTCCCTATCGCGAGACCTCAATCAGCCCCGGAATCTCGCTCTAAAAAAGCCAGAAAAAGAATGGCACGAGCGGCAGCTCGAGCTATAAAAGCAAAGGGGCCTTTGTCAGACTGGCTAGTACCGGGAGAGAAGTCTAGTGTGGTGGATCTAGATGAAGACTCACGGGTGGACTCTGAGCAAGAACTAGACTACAGTGCTACATTATATCCTGATGATCCCATAGGGTCGGGCGGAACAGGAGAAACACCTGAGCCTACACGGCCCGTACAAAGAAGCTCAGATGAGGAATGTAATCTGAGTCGCATCTGTTACATTAAGAACCTCTATCCTAGTGGAAAAAATCCCTGGTTGTCGCGATCAGAATTCTTAACTAGACTCCACTATATTCCTCAACTTCGAGTTATGAAATCTGATGTCTTCTTGTTTATTGAACCCCTACAGGTCCCTAACTCCCATGTCTCTGCCATACATTGCACTTTCTTGGCTTCTGCGCAGATGATTAGAAAATTTAAAGAAGAACTGATAGTGGTAGATATTGCCATTGACGTTGATCCACAGGAGAGGGACTCAAATGAGGAAACTGTGACCATTGATATACAAGCCCCCACGGCCAAAGAACCCAATATGGTGGCACTGGAAAATTCGGCGATGACTGAAATACAGCAAGCTCTTAAAACAGAACCATTGAAGCTTTTCTCTTATTTTGTGGAACTGTCGAGGCTTTGTCCATCTCTTAAGGCCAGAGGGATCAGTGGACTTGCTGTCTAAGCATAGTTGCATATGTCTCCAGGAAACATGGACACTGAACCCACTACTGCTTGATGGTTTTGTAGTATATCAGTCACTTGCCAAAAGGGGGGGGGGACAAGGGTCGCCCATATGGGGGTTTACTCACGGGGGTGGTTAACACGGTCAACTCTCGGAAGATTCAGTCCAAAGCCGCTGATTACCTTCTGGCGGTTGAGGTGGACTATCTAAATGAAAATGGGCAAAGTAGATTCTTATTGATTAACCTCTATAATCCCCCTGGAGCGTTGTCAAGGGAACCTCTACAAGAGGCTATTCATGAGTTATTGTCATCTTGGACACAAAGGTCTGGTAATTTAGCGGTAGTGGTTATGGAGGACTTTAATTGCCATATGAGGGGCGATCATCTGGCTTCTCCTAACCCCGTCCTGAGTGAAATATGCTTGATGTCTCATGGGAAAAGGGAGAGCGAAGGGTTAGGGTGGTTACAACTGTTCGATACTTGGGAATTAACCATGATTAATGGGCGAACATTAGGTGACCGGCCGGGGAAACGCACATGGTCCAATGGCACATCATTTAGCACTTTGGACTATATATTTATGTGCCCCGAAATGCAGTCCATAGTTACTGACATGAGGGTAATACCCAATCATTGGAGCGACCATGCGTTACTTCTTTGCTCACTCCGCCTCCCTCTCCCCTCCGCCTCTCATTTGAACATTGGTAATATTCAAGCCAATTGCTCAGGATCCAGAATAGTATGGTCGGAGAGGAACATTAGAGTGGCTACAGAAGCACTTACATCTCCCACTCAGTGGTCTCTTCCTCATTTCGAACAGATGACCGCAAATGAAATAGAAGAATGGATCCTAGGATTCTCGGGTCTGCATGCCACCATAAAAAAGAGGCACATGATAAAATTGGGAGGTACAACTCCCCCTTATAATAAGGGTATACGTGACGCCAAGAGAGGGCTAAGAGCAGAGATTCGGGGTCTTAAGCACTTGCATATAGTGGGAGCAACCTATTACGAAAAAGTCAGAAAAGCCAAAAATAAATACAGAGCCTGTATTAGGAACATCAGAACAATAGAGAGGAATATCAGAAATCAAAAGCTTGTTAAAACCATTTGCTCTGGAAACTCGCATAATATATGGCTACTATTAAATGAGAACAGAGAGAAGGTTAAGGGCCACTTAGACAACCCCATTGGTGAGGAATCATGGGTAAAATTTTTATTAGATCGTAATTCTGGAGAGGCGGATGATCCAATTTCACCTATAATGAAGGCTGCCTTTCCTCCGCCTCTTGATGTCTTGGAAGAGGCCATATATAATAAAATAGCCACCTTGAAAGCTTCCAGAGCTCCTGGCCCCAATGGGTTGGCCAATGCAGTTATTAAGAACCACCCTGCTTTTTGGGCTCACCTCCTCTCTATTCTTTTCAAAAAGGTCTTAGCTCAGGGGACGACTCCCCGCTCATGGCAAACGGCTATATTGGTGCCGGTGTTCAAAAAGGGTAGCCGCATTGATCCAAATAACTATAGGCTCCTCTCCATGCTTGATACCACGGGAAAACTTTTTGCAGCACTTCTGCTTATGGAGCTGCAGAAATGGGTAGAACACACCAACATTCTTAGCAAATTCCAATGTGGTTTTCGCCGTGGCTTCTCTACCACGCACAATCTTTGGGTGATGGATACGCTCCGAACGCGGGCGCTTAGCAAGGGACAGCCCCCGCTCTATGCGCTATACATTGACTTCAAGGCTGCCTTTGACTCCATCCCAAGAGTTAGGCTGTGGACTAAGCTAGAATCCATGGGCTGTCCGCCAGGTCTCCTTCACTATCTAAGACAGTTGCATTATAATACCACGGTATGCCTCAGATTAAACCAAGAGGGCAGTATGACTAAACAGGTGAGACAGAACAAGCGGGTAAAACAGGGATGCGTAACAGCACCCCTGGTGTATAATCTATACGTTTATGATATCCCATTAGCACTGGCCGGGGCGAATAACTGCCCACCTAAAATGGGGGAAGCACCGTGCACTGTCTTAGCATATGCAGACGACCTGGTCGTCTTTGATAACACTATAGCTGGTATTAGGCGCTCTGCGGTGACTCTATGGGAATATGCCAAGATCAATGGTTTGTCGATTAACCTAGACAAGACAAAGGTGATCAGATTTACGAAGAAAAGAGTATCCCGAGTCGAGCTCTGGGTGTATAATAACAATATACTATA
The DNA here is from genome assembly GCF_040938575.1 of Ambystoma mexicanum. NCBI lineage: Eukaryota > Metazoa > Chordata > Amphibia > Caudata > Ambystomatidae > Ambystoma > Ambystoma mexicanum. Next base: position 748,263,352 of record NC_090937.1, read on the forward strand.
TTCTCCATCCTATCGGTATCTAGGTGTTGAAATTGAACCGCTGGGCGATTATTCCCTGTGCAGACAAGGGCGAATAACTAGGGCGCAGCAAGTAACAGCTTTAATTGCGTCATTTACCTGCAAGCAGGCCGGTTTTACCCTATGGGGGACGAGACACTTATATATTCAAGTGTTTGCGCCCATGATTACGTATGGGCTAGAAGCCCTTACTTCATTCGACCTGGCCTGGTTGCAAGTGATGGAGGGAAAATGTTGGCGACGTATACTGGGATTACCTCCGAGTGTCCCAATGGCCCTGATTAGGCTTGAGCTGGGCCTTCCATCACTTAAAGCACTGGTACTTAAAAAGAGGGCGGGCTTCTATCTCAAGATAAAGTGCAGTTCTCCTAACCCGTTATTGGCTATTATACATCAAGAAGTGAGTAAAACGGATACCACTTCTCCCCTCCAGAAAGATATGATCAAATTTCTCAGAGACATAGGTTGGACTCATAGAGGGACGTTTTAACAGCGCTTGGTAAAAAGGTAGACCTCTGGGACTGGTTAGAGAACTTCTCACACTTGAGTAGTTTAAAGTCATGTGCTTTTGTTAAATATAGACTCTATAATTTTATGAAACCCCAAGCCTATTTGTACCTCTGCCCCTCCATAAGGATTCAGACGTTTTATTACTCTGTTCCGCCTGGAGCAATTACCAACTCTGTATAATTTAGGATCCAGGAAAAAGATCTCTACTACTGAACGAGTATGTCGTTTATGTAACCTCCCTGAATGCCTGGAGACCACCAAGCATCTACTAACCGAGTGCTCTGTATTGGGATCCTCAATTTCTAAATATCTTGGGGAATTTGTGCACGACCCACAAACTATATGTGAAAGACCATTCTGGCTTTATTGTACTAATACTTCCAATATGCATCTCCATATTGCATTGTATAATGTATGGCTACAGATCGAAAAAGTTATGGGCGCCTTGATTTAAAATGTCCTAATAGGAAGGGTTCACTAATAACCGAGTGACTCTGATTGGGAAGAGGTAATCCTTCTCCTACACAGTTAATGGGTATAGAGGCATGAAGTCTCTGGTAGGGGTGTATAACTCCTGCATAACCATCACAATGTGTGTGCTAACATGTAGCCAAGGATAACTGACTGTATAGCATTTTGTATTTTACTGCACTTTCTCTTTGAAGTTATCTTGATGTATGTAAAGGAACTATGTATTGATGTATATATTTATGTCCTATTTTATAGAGCTTATTTTTCTATGTAATTTGTAATATGTGTAAAGTTTGAATTACTTTCAATCTGTATCACATTAAAGTATTATTATTACAAAGGAAGTTGTAAACCGGTGGCAAAAAGACACAGAAAAAGACCCAACATGTAGATTGTGCAACAAACATGATGAATCGCTAAAACACTTGATACTATTTTGCCCTTCATTAAAAATGTAAAGAAATAAACATATGGCAAAAGTAATGTCCGACTATTCGACTATGACCGCCGAACATTGGTGGCAGAGTTTTTATGAATCAAATAGCAAATTCATACTTGCATTAACTTTTTTTTGGAAGCAATAGAACTGTGTCTAAGGAAAGAATGACAGTCATAGCTGGAAAGAATATTCAGTGCACAATAAGGTGTGACACTCAATATACTTACTGATTCATTTTTCTTTTTTTTCCCCCCTTAAACGCTTGTTGAATTACATTTCTTTTTTTGCAATTTGCTTTTTTCGTATATTAATTTTGTAAAGATTTTTTTTTCTTTTTTAATTATTTTGCTTGTAAACTTGTGTATGAATTTTATTTATGCTCATTTTTAAAGGTTTGTAATAAACCAAATTAAAAAAAGAAAGTGTACCAATCCAGAGAAGAACAGTGCGAGAACACAGGGGCGGAACCTGAAAGAAACTAGAAGCAGCATAGCAGAGAACATCCGCACCGAAATATACCCCGCTGCGAGCGGCCGATTATCCAAGATGGCGGCAGCCGCCGGTACAGTAATGCGGTCCGACACTGCAACAGCATGGAGCACCGACAGCGCCGCAGTAACCCGGCCTGACCCCGCAATGGCGTGGCAGCACTACCAACGGTGCCGGCAGCGCCGCACTGATGGTTGAGGAAGCCACAAACACCTGATCGAAGCAAGTGCTTTCAGAGTGTGCCGAAGCGGGGAGGAGCCCAACTCAGAGCAGTGAGGAATGGTGAGCACCCGGTAGACTGATGGCACAACCGCGAGCTCCATCGGGTGGGTCAGTTCGGAACATCTTGGACCCTGGGAATGTAAGAGAAGCAGCGCACACTCGCCAAGTCGGCAGCTACAGACGAACACCCCCCCCCCCACGCCCCTGAAGCACTTAGAACACATGTCGGGACATTTCACAACCCCTGAAAACAGGGTAAAGGCAAAAAATAAATAAAAAAATACCCGGAGGGGGGTTTGGGGCGGGCACATAAGCAGGTGATACACAAGACTTGACTACAAGAAGCACAACATGTGCAACCCTACATCCATGCAAGCAGTGGCCCTGATAGCATGCGCAAGCTGCTGCACATGGAGGATAGCCCAAAGCAGCAGAGACAGCAGTGATATCCGATTGCGGCTTACCCCGATCATACTACATTGTCCGTACTAATGCCTTGGTGTAAGGAACACAGCTACTCATCAAGGACCGGAAAGAGACCAGCAAAGTATTGATGAGAGACGTAGGAAACCATTGAGCAGCGTGTAAACAGGTGCCAAGTGAGCCACACATGTCGTCTAAGGCACTAAAGAACAGATCCAAGCAACCCACGCAGGACACATTCGCGAAACCAGCAAACTCAGGGGAAGCTAACAAGCCAGCGGCCCCAACACTACAAGAAGGGCAGGAACAAATGAAGGGAGACCAGCAAGTCCTGGCAGCAATTGCAGCCCTAACGATCGCACTGGAGACCAAATTGGATGCCATCAGCCTAGACGTGAACCTCCTGAAGCAAAATGTCAGAACACTGGCCGAATGGACTGATACCCTGGAAAAGCAGTTTGAAATAAATGCGGTAAGCCTGAGGGACACCATGAAAGACATATCAACACTGCAGCAGCAAATGAGAAACCTAGGGGGGGGGGGAAGAGTGGAAGACGCAGAAGAGCGACCTAGTAAAAACAATGTCAGAATGATAAGTCTACCTGAAGGGGAAGACAGAGTGAACCCCACCAACTTTGTGGAGAACATGCTATTGCAGGAAATTGGCCCAGGCACCCTCACTCAGGGTTTTACAGTTGAAAGGGCACACAGGTTCTTAACTAGGAACCCACCACCGGGGGCACAATCACAGCCCATAATAGCCCAGATATTAAATTATGAAGACAGAAAAGATCCTAGAACCCTTTAGGAAAAGTGGTGCGATACAAAGCGCAGCAGCAAAAATCACAGCATACCCAGATTATACGCGCAAATGCAAAACCAAAGGATGCACTTTACATCGATAAAGAAGAGGCTCTGAGAATCTAACCTCAAATATATGTTATTGTACCCGGCAAGGCTGAAATTCATAAGTAAGGGTCAGGCAGTTTTCTTTGAAACCCCTGAAGACGTACTCCAGTGGATGGACACAGAAAACCTGCCAGCTGGGGTGGACAGACAAACGGTAGACACTACAGACAGTCGAAGGTGGTAAGATAGCTCAGCAGGTTGAGCACTCGCTGCTGCGATCTGAGCATGATCTGCAGGTCGCAGGTCACGGGTTCGAATCCCGGCAAGGCCAACTCAGCCATTCATCCTTCCGAGGTCGATAAATGAGTACCAATTTCGGTTGGGTGCTATTGTATGTAAATATGTGCTCTGTAAAGCACTTTGGATTAAGGCGCTATATAAATAACACATCATTATGATGCAAGAACCTCATACGAGCTGACGGGAGCAACATTAGAGCAATGGTGGACCAACTGCGGAGAAAGCAACCTATATGGAGGACAACTTCAGTGCTAGCACCTTTGTCGTCGCAAGAGCAAGCAGTGTATACTTCAGGAACGCTCCAAGGGAACCTCCGTTACCCAAGATTGTTTTTTGTTTTCAGATACTAGCTGTCATGTATCCGCCTGCCGTGCTCCAGGCACCAGTGGACAAGATAACTGGGACGGGAGTGAGAAGCGGGAATGCCTGAGCACAATGTACTGAGCTGGGCAATTGTTGGGGGTTGGGAGGGTACAGGGGTTGGGGGGAGACAGCCTACTTAACTACACAGAGTATGCAAGATATGAACATCAGACCAAAGGGACATACAGAGGTTCTTGCCTATGATGGGAAAACTTAAGATAGCCTCCTTGAATGTCAGGGGGCTCAATAGTTACATTAAGAGGAATAGGATAATGACATACTTGCGAGGCCAAAAGATAGATATAGCACTCCTACAAGAGCCACACCTCACTGATAAGAAACTAACCGCCCTTACCAAGAAATGGAGTGGCACCACCCTTGGCTCGCTGTACTCGGCATATGCTAGAGGGGTATTGATATGGATAGCGCTGTCTATACCATTCAGGTTCTTAAAACGATTAAGGACAGGGAGGGTAGGATGGTTGCAGAACAGGGCTTCTTGGAAAAAAGGGAAATATGTATTGTCAACACTTATGCCCCAAACCATGACACCGCAGCTTACTTCCGCTCACTATACCCCCAATGTGGTCCATATAGAAATTGCACATTAGTGTGGGGTGGAGACTTTAATTGCACATTAAACCCTGGGCTTGACAGATCAGATAATAAACACGTCCACCCAGCCCCTTCAGCTAAAGCCCCGAACACTTTGTGTCAAGGGTTTAAGCTGATAGACATATGGGTGGCCCATCACCCACAAGTCCACGGATATTCACATTATACAGCCCTGAAAAACCTATTTACCAGACTAGATTATGTTTTCACAAGTGAGGAAACCCTAGGCGAATTTACAACGGTGGAATATAAAGCGCAGGTGCTATTGGACCACTCACTGCTAATAGTCACATGCCGTGTTTTCCCTCCAAGAGCACGTATCCCAAACTGGAAGCTCAGAAGCGAATCCCTGAAAGATGAGGTGTTCCGGGAACACTTTGGGGAGGGCATCAAAGTTACTTCAAACATAACACTGGTAGTGTAGCATCAGCCGGGACATTATGGGAAGCCTTTGAAGTACTTATTAGGGGAATAGCAATAGCCAAAGCAATGGGAAAACAAGCCACAATAGAGAGGGACTTACGCAAGGCGGAAACTACACTAGAAGGTATGGATCGCACAGAGAGCATGACTAGTGAGCGAGCCCAGGAAGTTACCCGCCTGAAGCAGGACTGCTTGAAGCACTGGGATAGATTGGGCACAATGAATTACAAGAAATACGTAGAAAAACAGAGAAGGATAAACCAGGACGGTTATTGGCCTGGCTATACAAAAGCGAATCTAAGCGGGATATGATACAGGCAATTAACAGAGGATGGTGCCGTATATATGACGCAAGAGGGCATAAATAAATGTTTCCACTACTATTATAAGGACCTATATGCAAAGACATCTGAGATACAGCCATCCGAGATAGATGAGGTGCTGGCACAGATAGACCTCCCGAAGCTAGTTTCAGAGGTATCCGAGCGGTTGGAAGCTTCCATAACTATCGAAGAATTAAAGGACACTATAAGAGGGTTGCCAACTGGTAAGACTCCAGGAGTAGATGGGTTACCCAGTGAATTTTACAAAGAATACTTAACAGATGTTATGCCCCCACTGCTGGCAATGCTAAATGAAGCATTAGACGGAAGCCTTCCCGAAATCGCTGAGGGAATCCATTATTATCCCGCTGCTGAAACCAAATAAACCCAACACAGATTGCGGGTCCTACAGACTTCTGTCGCTGCTAAATCAGGACGGGAAAATGCTCACAGCCCTATTGGCCAATAGGCTCAAGACTGTAATATCAAAGCTCATACACCCAGACCAAATGGGATACATGCCAGACAGGAATATTACATGGAACCTGAGAAGGTTGCATCATATCATTGATCACACCAGGGACAGCACAAATCATTATCCTGTAGACTCACTAGACGAGTTCAAGGCATTTGACTCAGTTAGATGGCCATGGCTGTTAGCTACACTGAAAGGTTTTGACATGGGGCCCACATACATTAAGTGGGTACGGCTGCTATATAGCAGGCCGGTTGCGCGAGTCCCGCAGGTAACCAGATCTCAGACCAACTGTTGGAAAAAGGTACGAGGCAGTGATGCCCATGGTCCCCTATGTTGTTTATATTGGCCCTAGAACCCTTAGCAGTTTATCTCCGGAAGGAGTACCAAGAGGCAGGCACAGATACACATGGCAGAAGGAATTTGATTTCCTTATACGCCAATGACATACTCTTAAACTTACAACACCCAGAGACTAACCTACAATACATATTGGACGTATTTGAACGCTACGCTGACCTTTCAGGCATCACTATTAGCAAACAGAAATCATGCTTGTTCCCTTTGGAAGGGTACAGAGGGAAACCACAGAGAACACTACCAGTGCTGCCGGCGAAGTGGGATGTAGAAACATTTAAATACCTGGGAGTTGAAATCATCCATGGCCTGAAGGCAGAACAGACAAAATACACAGAAGGCGGCAGACAACAAATCTGTGGACTTCTGGGCTAAACTGCCTCTTTCACTGATGGGTAGAGCCGTGGTGCTGAAGATAGTGGTGCTCCCTAGGTTCCTTCTTTACTTCACTAATTTCCCGTATGACATCCCTCGGAGCTTCTTCAAGAAGCTTGACACATGTCGAGAATTTCTATGGCTCAGATGCGGAATGGCACTTACGAAATTACAGAAACAATATGATCAAGGGGGGGTATATAAGAAGGTGCCCAACTTTGAGGTGTATTTCATGGCGAGCCAATTACAATTTGTCACAAGGTGGTTGTCAGATGAACAGTCCCAGGACACTGCTTTACTTCAGCCAGCATGCACCCCATTCTTTCTGAAGGAGGTGATATGGATCCAGGCGCCACAAAGTCTGAAACCCCCGCTGTTGTTGACGCTAGGGAGGACGATATGGCACAGGGCTTGTTGCTAACTAGGGAATGAGACATCCTCAGATTCCACTGGTGGCACTAAGAGCAGATGACCCCCACAGTCCAGACTAAATGTGAGGAACTACTGGGAAAACCTGGGTGTGGCGACAGCTGGGGATTTGCTACAGGAGGGGAGACAAATTGACTTCAGTGCACTCGCCACAGAACCTGGATTACATGGAGGGCAACATATACTACATACTTCAGTCCTCACAAGGCTAAAGCAGAAATAACCAGAAGCAGCTAAGGAGCTGAAACAGGATGAAACGATAGAAACACTGATATTTCAGAGGGCGGTCACGGATATATGAACTAATTATGTCCCAGCGTGGAAATTAGCTACCGCTGACCTGGCAAAACTGGGAAGCAGATCTACAGAAATCAATGAGGGATAAGGAATGGGCTAGAGCGATAACATATCATAAAAAAGTGTCCAGAAACAGAAAACTTCAGCTAGTACAGTTCTATATAACCCACAGGGTGTATCTAACCTCCCATCCCTGGAAAATCACGATATTTAGCAAGGCAGTAGATCAAAGTTGCCCGAAATGTGGACTGATTTACGCAGATGTAGTACATATGTTCTGGGCCTACAGAAAGATTCAACAGTATTGGGAAGACATAGCACATATCCGAGCCAAGGCAGATATAATATTGGATATAAGGTCTCCCACAGCCTGCTTGCTCGGAAATTTTGCATAACCAAAACAGGCGAAACATGTTAGCAAACTGAAGGACCTAGCATATATCCTGGCAAAACGCAGGATAGCGATGTGCTGGAAAACACACAATGGCCCGGAGGCAATGCTGTGGTGGGGGACCTCCAAAAATGGACATTGGCTGAGACCTCAGTGTGGCAAGAATCAGCTTATCAGGGCCAAGTAGAGCACACAGACCTCGACTCTTGGAGGCATGAGCTTCAGGAACTGTTGGCCTCTACACATAACACAACCCAGGTGGAAGGTACACGGTCGCCCTAGACAGAAGAAAGAAGATAGACATAAATACTCCATACAGACCAAATGAAAATTGAATTTGATGTAATACAGGTGGTAAAGGCTGGGATGCGGGTGGGGGGAGTTTGGGGGCGTGGGGAATAGGAAGCAGACTTAATCATCTGTACATTGCCAAGTGTATTCATGTGAATGTATGTAAGTTATGTTGATGTTAACAACATTTAAAAAATGACTGCTGTAGTCATCTAAATCACCTAGATAGAAACGCAGATGAGCCGTTTAGTATGCAGATGGCGTATGTTGACAAATTGTCTGTAAAACAAACAACTCTGTTGTTCACAGACGCTGTTAAGTCCAATGAAACCAAGTTGGAGACCAAAAATAAACACATTCCATAGCTCATTAATTAGCAGGAAATTCTCCCACCATTAGCCATTTACAGTGAAAATAATTGTAGTCAAATGACTGACAAACAGAAGAAAGAATTTATTAGCGGGGCTTGCAACCATACTTCTGCTTTTAACAAGTGCGTTGAACGAGTAAACGGCTTCTCTTTGAAAGTTGTGTACGATTCAAATAAATGCGTTCTGGACACGGGAATATTCAAGAAAGTATGTACACATAAACACCCTTATATTTTGCAGTATGGTAATCTAATAAAAGAAAGGGAAATTCTTCAATCCCCAAAACCCAGAGCCATGTTGGTAATGGGACAGCGGCATCAATTCGTGGGGAAGCGTGCATAAAAATAAACCAACAAATGCAAAATGCAGTCAAGAGCATGATACTTTTTACGTACAAGTACTCTTTAGTGTATAATGGTATGCTTTCTCTTCAATTAATTATTTCACCCCCGCCCCCTTTTCGGTATGAGTTGTCAACAGGAAGTGTTTAACCACTTCATAATATGTGGGGGAAAAACGAATGAACCAATGTACTAAAACGCAACCTTTTAAGTTTGTATCCAGATGTGCATAAAAGGTTATTGGGGAAAAGTCAAGAAAACATTCTGCAAATAAAATTGGCTTTTATTTTCAGCAGACACTAGACATAATGACAGCAATAGTTAATTCAGTAAAAAGAGAAAATGTGAGGCGCACCAACGTGTATTCAAAGAAGGTAGTTCAGTACCAGAACTTTCTTGTGCTTTTTATACAACTTCAGTTGCAAACGGCTAATAATCCCAGGTGAAGGGAAACATCTGGATAATTATAAAGGCATGACCCGTTGCCACCAGGTAATCCGGATTCACCGTTATAGGGAATTCTCCCACAAAAAAATGAAACTGTTCTATATAATTATTTCACTCAAAACAAATACATTCCATAACAAAGCTTTTAATTTACAATGACAGAATGTTTTCGGACATCGAAAAGTTTGTTACTTCACAAATCGTATACTCCTACGCAGACATACAGTTGATTTTTCACATTAACAGCTTGTGTATTCAATCAAAAAGTCATTAAGAAATTGACTCCATTTTGCCAACGCGTTTCTGATAGATCATCATTTCCTTCTTGAAGGGCTACATAGCTGTCCTTTTCTTTATTAATTTAAATGATTTCTCCAACATATCTACAGAGAATAACAATGCAATTTACTAATAGTTCACCATCTTATTTCAGAACTTTAAATTCTCAAAATCACAACACTAACCTCTTCTTGTACCCTAAAGTCTCCCGCTACCTATGCTTAAAATAAAAAAGGCAATGTCTATGTTTGATTCTTTCTATAAATTGATATTTGGCCCACTGAAATTGTGTAAGCATGTTTTTATTTATAACTTTAATCCTGGTATCGTTATAGAGCGAGAAAGAGAACAAACATTGACATTGCCTTTTTCATTTTAGGTATATGTAGCGGGAGACTTTGTGTTACAAGAAGAGGTTAGTGTTATGATTTAATTTGAGAATGTAAAGTTTGTGACAAATCCAGATGTATCGACACTGCTTCATATGGTGGAGCCCCTTTCCATTAGGCCAGGGAGGTGAGGCCGCTACCTGATAATCCCCCTGCAGGTGGTACTCAGCAGGAGGATCTCATGGGGAGGGAGAACCCCCTTGAGAGCAGTGACTATCTCGGGAGAACACAGTATCCCTTAGACCCTCCCACCTTCCCTTGAAATCCCTCAAATTACACACTACCCAATGTCCCTATATGTTTTTGTAATATATCTCAGGCAAGTACTACTGGGACAAGAAAGAAGCCACGAGTAATGAAGATCACTGACAAGAACGAATGCATGCGTTTAGCCTTATGAACAATCCTATTGGTCAGCTGTCATTGAAAGGCAGCGACGGAAGAGAAGGATGGAGTCTTCATGGTCAGCTCAGCATGAGTCGGGAAAGTGCCCAGATATGCAGAGGACAGCAAAGAAGAGAGGCAGACTGTCAGAGGGAGAGATGCACTTGCAGAAGGCCCGTGATCCAAAAGACAGACCGGAGAAGAGGAAACTTACCCATCAGTGACTAGGGACTGGAGTGCAAGGAAACCACCAACCAACTGCAGAGGAGACGCGCTAAGACCAGGAAAGGTCCCAGTGAGCCAGAGAAGCAGCCGAAGCTCCTGGGAGACCTACAAACAGTCGGAAGGTGATCGCTAAGGCCCTACAGGTGCGAGGGTGGCTAGTTCCAGTGTTGGGCACACCCATAGAGTATGTAAGTCCTGAAGCAGAGAACAGAAGTAATACTCACTCGGGCAGAGTAACCTAGTGAAGGGAGCCTTGGACCCATATCAGGAAGTCATACCCCGACCAGTAAAAAAGGGTATACAAACTTTGCGGATACAAGCAGCAATCACAGACCTTGACAGGAGAGTAAACCAAGGGTGGGGAACAAAGAGCTTAGACAAGGAGAATGTTGTGAATAACCAAGTGAAGGGGGTCTGGCACCCACATCAGGAAGACATACCCCAACCAGTAATAAACTGGAATACAAACTTTGCATATACAGATGATATTCACAGACCTTGGCAGAGGTTTAAACCAAGGCTGTGGCTTGAAGAAAGATCAGACAAGGAGGACTGGGGGAGTAACCAAGTGAAGGGGTCTGGGAGCCATGCTGGCGAAACACCATAAAGAGGAATCCAAACTTTACAAGTAGTACTCGCAGACCTTGGCAGGAGAGTAAACCAAGGCTATTGGTGGAAACCGTGAGAATAAGAAAGTTGAATACTTGACAGGAGAGTGGACCAAGTAGGGGGTACTGAGAAAAGGGTCAGGGACCATCAGAGCCGCTTGGGACAGAACACCAGGCTATTCTTTATCCCTGCAGTTCCTGGGAGACCGGTCTACCCACCAAGGGTCTGGGACACTCAAGACCGCTTGGAAAAGATGTCCAGGCCACGTTTCCTTGTTGCAGGGCCTGGGAGCAAGGCCTGCTAAGCAAGGATAAAGACTTATCCTGACCATTAAAGATACAGAGACAATCTTGGATAAAATGGAAAGACTTAGGGGAAAGGGAATCAGCCCATTGACTCTTGTGGAACATTTTTTGCTTGTATACACCTTTTTGGAACTTTTGTTTTGAACCAAAACGCCGGGCTGCAGGTCGACAATCAAAGAAACATTTCCCCTTTTCACCTAATGTTGAGTTTAGCTTGGGAGTGATAGGTTAGGATTTGGACACAAGACTGTGAACCTTACTTTGGACATTCTGACTTAAACCGTTTCATAGCTTGTTTTGTTGTGGCAGGGAAACCCCTATTAGAGGTAGGGTTAGTTAGGATTTCCTCAAACCACTCCCCCCCACTTTTGTTATTAATAAAAGTCTTTGCCAATCAACATGCCACCCTTGTGTCCGACTCTTACCCTCACAAGTTCTGAACTAAGATAGCGAACTATTAGTAAAATGCATTATTGTTATTCTCTGTAGGTAGATTGGAATAATCATTTAAATGAATAAAGAAACAGCTTTTGAAGGATATGATGATCTAGTCGAAAGGCGTTGGCAAGATGGAGAGTCAATTATTTAATGACTTTTTGATTGAATACACAAGCTGTTAATGTGAAAAATCATCTGTATGCTTGGTTAGGAGTATACTAATTGTGAAGTAACAACCCTTTCACTTTACGAAAAAATGGCCTAACATTGTTAATGAAAAGCTTTTCTTATGGAATGTATTCGTTTTGAGTTAAATAATTATATAGAACAGTCCATTTTTTGTGGTAGAATTCCCTATAAGAGTGCATCCGAATTATCTGTTGGCAACAACAGGTCATGTCTTTATAAGCAATAGTTAATTCCTCACACTAACTACTTGGCACAAGATTTAGCATAATTCAATTGATATGTTATTTGAGGAGATTAAAATAATGGTCTTTTCTGTTCTGGTTAAAGGGAGAAAACCAGAGCAGCTTTTTTTCTTTGCGCCCCCATTGGCTTGCAAACCTTCTTTGCAAAGAATACTCAACACAGCATATGGAACGCAGGCTGGACTTGTACATTGAAATGCACAGCAGGGAACGAGGCACGAAAGTGTTGGAATGATTACTTAAAAAAATAATAACCTACTGCCAACTTTAATTTTAGAGAAAAAAAACGTATGAATTTTAAATGGTGAATCAGAAAAGTGTTTCGAAGCCATTTCACACAGCACCACCCAGACACAAGTCTGCCCTGTCTAGATCATCTGTTCCCCAGCTGTTTCTTTCCATTAATCAATGCTAACTTGCGGCCAATTCAAAGCAGTTCCTGTGAAAATGCAGAACAGTTTGGAAATTATGAAGCACCTTTATCCTAGCATATTCATCAAATAGGGTTTCAGTAGGGAACATAAATGTAAGAAAGAGGCATATGCTTTAAAACTGCTTTCTCCTTTGATCCGTTTCTTATTCTCTTTGCTCTCCTTCAGTTTGGCTTCTCTCTCTCATTCTCCTTTTATTGTGTCTCACTATAATCTTACTTCTGTCTTGCCTCAATACTCCACAAGCCCAGCGCTCGCACTGCTCTGGCCCAGTTCTCACGCTCCTCCAGCCCAAAGCCTGCACTCCGCCAGGCCCAGGCCCACACTCATGTCCCAGGGTCACATATCTCCTGTATCGCACTGAAACGTCTCCCGCCACTCCCTCCTTTTGCAAGGTTACTCTCAGCTTTGAGCTTTACTTCTATCCCACTTCAAATTGCCAATGTCGTGCTTCATCACTCTTTCTGTCTCACTAAGTGGGGGTGATGGGGCATGTTCCAATTCCTGTGTGGATCAGTAAAAGTGGTGGTATGTTTTTGCTGCTATATTTACAGATCTGTGGGTTTTCCCACAATTTGTCAGGCAAAGTGCAATATCTGCTGTTACTTTCATCGATACCCATTGTGGTTCATTTCCACTTTTGGGATTACTAAACATAATGTCAATACATGCACGCTCTTCTATGAAACTTTTGATTTGTTTTCATCTGTCCTTCTAACCCATTGTTAGCATTTTCTTGTAAAGCTTTTCAATTTACCCCATTGTCATTAAATTGCCTTCAAGGAGAAAATCACTGATTAAAAATACAAATTCAACGTTTGTTTCCTAGAACAGTGAATTTTGCTGCATCTTTCCGCTTATGTAAACAATAGGAGACATCAAATTCTTTTAAGGACCTTCTTTATTCAGTTTTTATGGTGATCAAAAAAAGTCCTTAGAAAATATTCGATAGCATCACTCTAAAAGGAGTTATAGATCAAATTCTCATTAATACATTGTAGCGGCGGCCATCTTGGATTAATGACATCACACAGGCCATCTGCCACAAATTCAAACAAAACACCTGCTAATAGATGATATGATTAATTTGCAATGCACCCTGGTATTCATAACTTCCCTTCATACAAAATCCCACAGAATGACATATGAAGTAACTATGACCTGTGGAGCAATTTACCCCAGTCTCAGAGAGTAGCAGGAGGAATAGTGAGAGTAAAAGAGAATCAAAACAGCTGGGACTCCATTTTCTTCCTAGAAGAGAGCTGGTTGAGAGGGGAAGGCATAACAAAGTCTGTGCTCTCTCTTCTCTTGGGTGAAAAAACATACGGTTCCAGAACCTGTGCTGCTTCGATCCTTTGCCAAACAAATTATTGCATGACTATTGAATACTGCTTCTCGCAGTTTCTTCCTCATAGGCCAGAAAACGTTTGGTGTGCGGAGAACCTGCTTATTAGTGGGTCTAAGAATTCAGGCAGATGTGTACATTTGCAGGATCCCACATCAGGTACGCACGGTCCATCCCATCTTTTCCAGACTGAGCATTCTGCCTTTTTTAATGTGGCATCCTCAGAAAATGTGCAAAACGCTTATAAGACAATATATCAAATCTTGGAAAGTTGAGCATCACCTTGTCACAGAACAAGAGAGCAATTGATCAAGGTTATTTGATGAGCTTTGTAGCCCACTTGGTCAACATCTTCATTTGAAACTGCAAAACATTTGCATTGGTATTTATTTGGTGGTTATGAGGATATTTCTGCAAGATACAGAACAGATGGCGCTGGCAGGGCCCCAATCAGGGAGCATTTACAAATTAAACTGAAAACATGTCTGAAAACAAGCTAGTTGTTGAGGGCTAATGCATCAGAACAGAAAGGGACAATGGCAAAGGAATAAACAAATTTAAGTCAGTTAAGCCATGGGACATTATTTACATAGGTGCAATATGCACAGAAATATAGAAGGGTAACATTTCCGGGAAGAGCAGGGAGAGTGGTCTCTGAAGAGTCAGGAAAAAACCTTTATTGACAAATAAAAGAATGGGTTTGGGAAAAGGTCTTGCTGTCCCTGTGCCAAGGATATTTCTCTACCTAAAATCAAAACGGTCAGTGTCAGAATGTCCAAAACAAAACCTTCCTCTGTCCACAACACTATTCTAACCCTCACATTCTAATAAGGTGAAAAGGGGAATGTCTTTGGCGTTCAGCATTTCAGAAATGTTCAAAAAGAAATAAACAACTCCACCATAAAGTCTCTTGTGGATATAGTTCCTTAATCCAGATAGTGTCACCCTTCCCCTGGATTCTTCTCTACAGTTTCTTGATAATAATAACTATTGTCTTTTCCTCTTGGTCAATATCGAAGTCTATCTGTGGCCTTTATATTGTCATGATACCTGGTACACTCTCCTGCTGGGGTTTCTCTGTTTCTCTAGTTCCACACCCTTGCAATTGCCTGGCATACTCTCCTGCCAGGACTTCTTGTAATTGTCAATTTCTGCGATTCCACCTTTGTCTAATTGCTTTGTCTATTTCCTCATTAGTGTTTTGCTCACCCTTCCAATCGTTCACCACCTTAGCACTGTGGGTTAATATGCACTGCCTGTTAAAGATTCTCTTCTGAGATAAGTGTGCTTTTCTCTCTATCAGCATTCTCCACCTTAGCATTGTGGATTCATGTACATTGTCCGTCAAAGATTCACTGCTGAGACTAACATGCTTTTAACTTCTTACTTTTAGTATCAAGAAATGATATTCTCTCTTTATCCAAATTGTATTGTTCAATGTTTAACATGCGGCCTGTTGACAATACGCCCCGGAGTTCCCTTTATCCCAGCGTGGACTCATCAGCTCTTCGTGGCGTCTGCTGTTCTGCCTGTGGCTCACAGTTGACAGCTGCTGGATTCTCTCTCCTTGCGCTGCTTGGCTTTCAGGATCCATGTCTCTCGTGGCAGTTGCTGGGCTTCTCCTCTCCTTGTACAGTCCTGGTAAGCTTCTCTGAGTTCTTTCACCAGCGAATGCCCAGGAGCACTGTGCTCGCTTCTGGCGTTCTTACGTTAAAGCTTATCAACGTCTTCCCGCTCTGCTCGCTGCACAAGCTAGTTGGCTCCAACGTGCTTCTTTCAGTTCTCCATCCTCTTGAAAAGCTGCAGCCCACTCCCACCAGCAGTCTGCCATTTCTTCTTGTGATAATCATTTAAAACATTCCCTGGCACAGGTGTATGCTTGCAACAACTAGAGCGTTGCCTGTGCTTGGGGCTTCCTCTGATCTGCATTCCTCTTCTTTGTCGCAGTGTTAAGGGGTTTCTGAGAATGGTAGTTTCTTTTTACCATTGTAGGAATGGTCTCAACATGTTCTGAGGGCAAGTCAATGTTTGAGAACTGTTCTGGGGATTTGTGTGAAAAGATTTCAGCACTCTCCTTTGGAGAAGCAGGGAAGGAACCACAATAGGACATTAAGAAGTTGGGTATAGGAGATTTATCCTGTATGGGGAAAGGGGGATATCATGTCTCATCTGTGGACACCCTCACTTCCCCCCAGAGGTTGCCCACTCACATGTGATCCTCCCTCATACAGCCGCCCCAGGGTCAGGATCAGGTTGCCGTCCTTGGACCACATGGGAGGAGGTCACCACTGGGGAAACGGTGATGGGTCCATCAGATTCATCACAGGTCATATGAGGAGGGCATCAGTGATGGTTGAGGATGCACCTTTGGAGGTTAGCAGGCGGATCTTGAACCTCATTTTAAGCAGTTCCAATGGTTGTATTGCTTCCACCTAAGGGGCAAGTGCATTCCAGCATAAGAAGGCTAGAAACGAGAAGGACCAGAAGAGGGAGGCAGTGAGAGAAATGTAGTGAGCAAGGTATTGGGGGTGAGGAGGCAAGGCAGTAAATTGGTTTACAGATGAGGAGTAGAAAATCGGAAAGTGAGCATTCTCGCAAAGAGGTCTCCAGTGTGATGGCGGCAGGGTGAGGTGCAAAATGATCTAGTTAAGTTGTAGAAGGTGCATGTGGAAAGCTGTGAACTTTCTTGTAGGAGGTGGGGCAAAAGAGTAGAGCAGCAAGCCTAGAGTTAGGCTACAACAGTAGTCAAGTATGCTGAACAGCAGGGTAGACAATAACTTTTTTGCTGAATGGTAAATGAGGTGTAGGCTGATCTTCCTAATATTTAAATGGTTGATCCTGGCCTCATTGACCATGATGGAGTTTAAGATCGCTGCTGAAGAAATGTTCAAGCCATAGGTGAAGGTTGAGGCAGTTAGGAGGAACAAAAATAGAAGACAGTAAAAAGATGACTGATCTTTGAAGAGTTTAGCATAAGGCAGTGTAGAGCCGTCCAGAGATGGATGCTGGAGAAGCATCTGGTGATACGCTTGTTCTGAGATGCCTTGGGTGAAGAAAGGAAAGGAAAAGATCTGATTGTCATTAGTGAAGAGGTGTTTATGAAAACTGAAGGATAAAAGCAGTCTACCCAGGGAGCTGTTAAAGAGGAGTGGTGCCCGAACTGATAATTGAGAGAGGTCTACAGGAGAAGGTGGGTGGGAGGAGTTACTGGAGTGGCAAGAGATTAAGAAGGATTGGTCCGGGCAATAGGATGCCACCCAGGCAAGTATGTTGTCCATGAAGCAAAGGGAGGAAAGAATTTTTGAGACGGGTATAACAATCTAAATTGTCAAAGGTGGAAGAGAGTAGAATGAGGAGTGGTGAGAATAGTACTCCATGTTCAGAAAGTTGGCATCCTGGGTGAAGACCGTTTCAAGAGCATTTTCTCGAAATCCATATTGTTCTGAGCCTCATAATGCATGTTGCTCAAGGTATTTGACAATATGATACATCTGTGCTTAAACTGCACATAACTCTCTCCTGTACTTCTGTTGGTTTGTTCCCTGCCCAACTGGCCAAGTTGAGGATTGACCCACCCAATGGATCCCAGTGGGCAATCAAGCCCACCTCTACCTTCTAGGGTAAACTAACTGAACTACACCGACTGCCTTTGTCAGCCCTTCCATCATCATGAACGTTATTTGGTTTGTCCTGCTTGTTTTCGGCCGTTGCGGTTGGCCGCGGAGATTACGTGGACTTGGCGTGGGCGCTTGGTTGCACAATCACGCTACTACCAAACGTAGGATCATGTGACATCGAAACAACCTACGAACACTAATCTATGTGAGTGCAAACAAGCCCCGGGACCTGAGGCAGAGAGGCAGACAGACGACCGCGGCAAGGCGTTTAGACCGGAGCCGAAGAAGGTAAGCACAGACGGAGTACTACAGAGGAACCGATTGTTATGGTTGGACTTTTTTTTGTTTTAAGAGGTCTAACTGAAACATTTAATTAAAACCGCATATTGGTTTATTACAGTGATGTCTAAACGCTCGAACAAAACACTGCCATAAATCTGGGTGAAGTTGAGGTACGAGTGTGATTGGCACCTTTATTTTGAACATACGGAAGTATAAGATCTCAAATACCATGGATGTTTACATTTGGAGGACACAAGGTAATACCGCAGTCCTCGCACAAAGTCAAATCTGTAACCATTGGTCGGTTATATTCGCAGTTGCATTAACCAAATATATATATCTGACAACTAACTGGTACACGCCAAAGTGTAGAGAAAGCAACTGCCTTAGCCTTGCATAAAAACGTGAGGCAGTTTATGATTAGTTGCAGGTAGACACATGTGTTGCATTCTTAATAAGGTCTCTGTGGGGGTGTTCACAGGGCACAGTCCAGAGAAAGGACACCTGGATATTCCCATGCGCAGAATAAATTAATTAACCTATGCATGGTAAGTGTGTAGAAAGCATAATAACATGCTTTTGAAACTTTTCAGTAGATAAAAAAAAAAATTACACAAAGGGTTAATTGCTACTTTTCTCTCCTTTTTTCTTTGTTCCTTCTTTTTTCTGTGTTTTTCCCTCTTAGCAGGATGTGTGCTACACACCCTCTCTCAAGAATCCAATGTGAATTGATCCAAGAACCTCATTTGTAAACAGGATTGAAGGAGTCACAATTGTTTGCTAAAAACTTGGTCTGTAGAAAACTAATATCAATTAGAACTAGATTGGTAGAAGTCTAATAATTTTAAGTTTGTTGTGGGATCACGTTGGTTCCCCTGATGAAGTTCTCATAGTTAGAGTAATAAACTGCTCCGATATGACAAAACATGTTGGGTATGGAGCACTGTGATTCAATAACAGTGTTATAAAAACAGAGCTATTTAGTACGAGATACCTTTCGGAAGAAAGGAGTTAGATAATATATCCTAACATAAGGGTTCAAAGGGCCCTTGCTTAAGGTAAAGGGTCCCTTTACACAAGAAAAAAATGTTTAAAAAAACAACGCAGTGTTTACACTACAATTGGTTTTATTCAAATTGTTTGTGATATTAATGTTGAAATTTTGCACTATGCACTTTTGTACTCTAAGGTCGCTCTACCGCAAGTGGACAATTGACCACTGTGGGTGTATCAACTTTCAAATATTGACATGAAGTACAGTCAAAAATATGTATTTTTTGTATGTTTGTCTACATGATGTTATGAATGTTTTTAACCACACCAGGTTGTAAACAATTGTGTTTTAGACATATATATGTGGAATGAAGTGTTTATTGAGATATATATAAAATAAAAATATTTTTTTAAGATTACATTTGTGTGCTACCCAGTACCTATTTGGTCCATGGTCTGGGTGATCTCTTTTTGAAAGAGAAAAGAGGGTAGATTGAAGAGTGAAGGTTCTTAGGAGAAGTGACACATTGGTTTTTAGGTTTTGACTTTTCTGTTTGCAAAATGGGCAGAACCTCTGTGTCTTAAAACTAGCCCACAGTCTGTTTGGTTGTTGTCGTTATTTGGCACAATCCATGAAAGTACAACACATTTAAAACGACATTAAACATAAATGCATTAATAAAACACAGAAACAAATTACTGGCATGTCATACCATATAGAATTTAGAAATAAAACCGAGTACTAATGGGAAGGCCGATAATCCAAATATATATCATTTGCACAGACTTAATGCAATGCAATTATAGCTCTGTAGTTCAACTAAGATTATCAGGTCTGCGACACTAGGTATTGCAGGGCCCGCCCAGTGATTCTAATACCCACACATCTAAACAAAGGGAGGAGGGTCGTCTACCTAATCCTTCTATATGTTATGCTATATTAAAAGGTTCTCATACTGCACACTGTTGCCACCTGCGTGGGGTCATGGTGCCTGGCGGATCTGTGAAGCCAGGGGGAGGGTGGGTATGTTAGTAGGACTGAGCGGGAGAGAGCATGGGAGCTTCGATTTGCTATTGGCAGCTTCAGTTCGGTTGACACTGTTCGCTGATTGACTGTTTTTTGGTTGGTAGCCGCTGTGGGCGAGGCTATGTGTGGTTTGCTGCGTTGTTGTGGTGAAGTTCGTGCGGTTTGTTGTGCTGTAGAGGTATGGTTGCGTTTAGTTCAGAGTTTAACAAGTGTATGCAGAAGGGTGATTTTTTTGTAGTGTTGGTTAGTGGCAGTGCTCTTTCCAACCCCCGCTGTTATGACTAACTGGCCCATATCCCTTCCATCGTAAAATTCTGGTGTTCTGCAATAACCTCCCCTACGGTAGCGGGCAAATGGGGAAACGCCCAAATTTGGGACAAAGCAGCAAGTAGAAAACACCCAGACTTGAGACACCTGGCAAGTGGAAAAACACGGCAAGACTAGGGATAAAGCATTAAGTAGCAACAGTTAGATTTGGGGTACCTGGCAAATAAGAAAATGCGCCTAAATATGAGATTCAATAGTACATGGCGAAGTACCTAAATTTGAGTAACAGCATTGAATGCAAACCTATTACTAGCTACCTAACATGGATAAGCTATATTATTTAAGGTAAGGGAGTAGTTTCTTACATGTAACTCCATTTCTCCAGCATTGGTATCTTTCATGGATTCACATGCTGTGAATATTTCCCCGTCGTCAGGCTGGGAAACCTCAGTAACTTTAGTATAGTAGTTTTCCTATGGAAAAAACCTCGACACCTCGAGTGTCCCATCAACGTCATTATGGGTTCTTTAGGCAGCACCAATGGGACGTCCAGTATTTAGCTCCACCTTGCGGCTTCCCCTCAGATTTTAACCTCATCCCAAAACAAGGAAGGCCAAAGAGACTGTTTGCCTGGAGGGGAAGGCTGAAGGTCGCATGTGAATCCATGAAAGATACCAACACTGGAGAAATGTAAACAGGTAAAAAACTACTCCCTTCTCCAGCATTGGATCTTTTATTGATTCACATGCTGTGAATAGACTTCGTAGCAGTAAGCAAATCCGGTGGTACACAACCTGCAAACAGGACGCAGGCGTAAGGCAATATAATCAACTATATAAAAACCTCACTTATGCACTACTCAACCCAAAACAGGAAACAAAAACAGGAGTAAAAGCCAAAACAAAAAACCCCGGAAGCTGCAGGTTTTACCTTACTGGAATAGGCCCTGGAGCACCGCTCGCCCCACCTGCACGTCCTCAGCATGCTGTTGACTCAGACAGTAGTGCCTGGTGAACTGATGGGGCACCGCCCACTTCGCCGCCTGGCAAATGTCGCTGAGTGGTATGCCCTACCATAGCGCCGCCGAGACTGCTGTGGACCTTGGAGTGTGCGCGCTGGGAGTTAACTGCAAAGGCTTGTTGGCCTTAGCATGACAAAAAGAGATAGTCGCCACCACCCAGCGGAAGATGCCTTGTTTAGAGATCGGCCTCCCCTTACTGGAGGGGCCGAAAGCCAAAAAGAGTTGCTTGGACATTCTGTAGGACGTGGTGCGGTCCAAATAGTACTTCAAAGCCCTTTTGACATCCAGGGAATGCAGGGCCTTCTCCGCCGGAGTAGAAGCATTAGGGAAAAAAGTTGGTAGGGCTATTGTCGCGTTCTTGTGAAAGTGTAACGGAACCTTCGGAATGAAGTGTGGATTAGTAGAGAGAACTTTGTCCTTCATGAAGCGCATGTATGGAGGATCAATGACGAGAGCCTGCAGCTCCGACACGCCTGGAGAACATGATGGTCACTAGAAAAATCACCTTTCAAGTAAGACTACGGCAACAATCCCGAGGAATATTCAGGCCTCCGAACTCGGATTGGTCAGGAGCCATGCGGCCAGGTTGAGGGAGCCTTGGTTGTGATGCCATACCATCCCCTTGTTCTGAGAGAGGAGATCAGACTGAGAACCCAGGTGAAGAGGTTCGTCCCTCGCCACGTGAAGATGGTTTGAGAACCCGGTCTGCCTGGGCCAGCAGCAACGAGTATGATCATGCAGGGAACCTTGCGAATCATCTGAACCGTTTTCCTTATGAGGGGAAACAGAGGGACTGCATAAGCGAACATCCCTGTCCATGGAAAAGAGAATGCGTTTCCCCTGGATTATGGATGAGGAACTCTGCTGGCAAAGTGAAGGCACTGCTTGTTCTCGGGGCTGGAGTGCCGCATTTCTGGAAGATCCTCACTACCTGGTCCCTGTGCAGTTGCCATTCATACATCTGAGATGAATCCCTGCTGAGGGAATCCACCTGAGCATTTTGAAACCCTGGCAGGTAGAAAGCTAGGATCTGAATCCTGTGCTGTATTGCCAGATGCTAGATGGTCTGGGCTTCCCGGGACAGGAGCTGTAAATGTGTCCCTCCCTCCTTGCGCAGATAGAACAGACGTAGTGTTGTCCGTGAGAACCCTTACCACTGAGTCCTGGATGAGGGGAAGGAAAGATTTGAGTGCCAGTGCACCGCTCTCAACTCCAGGACGTTGATATGCAGAGGAACCTCCGTGGGAGACCACAGGCCTTTGACTTGGAACTGGTTCAGGTGAGCCCCCCATATCGCCTGTGAGGTGTCGGTCAAGATAGTGTATTGATAATCCAGTTTCACCAGGGGCATGCCCTGCTCGATGTTGACGGGATGAGACCAGCACTGAAGAGCGTCTGCCAGAATCTGGGAAATGCATACCTTGTCCAACCAGGAACCTTGGATCTGGGACCACCGGGAAGCGAGAAATTCCTGTGCTGGGTGCATAGACAGATGACAATTTGGAATTCGTGGTATGCAGGATGACATGGTGTCGAGGAGAGACCTGTATGAGCAGACCATGACCGACCTTCCTGGCACAAACGAGTCCGCCAGAGACAAAAGTCTTTCTACCCTCTCCTTCAATGGCTTGACTTGAGAGCCATCCAGAAATTAGCTCCTAGAAAGACAAAATCCTTGAAGGGCGTCTGAGAGGATTTGCTGAAGTTGAATGCGAAACCCAGACGATGCAAAAGGAGCATAGCAGCGTAGAGAGACACGTCTGTTGGCAAATCGACCCCCTGACTAACCAGTCATCCAGATACGGATAAATATGGTGTCTGTTTTTGCTAAGGTAAGCCGCCACCGGAACTAGGCACTTGGTGTAAGTCCTGGGAGCCGACTTCAGGCTAAAGGGGAGAACCCGAACCTGGTAATGGCTATTTCCCACCACGAACCTGAGAAATGTGCGATGCCTGGGGTGCAGAGGGATGTGTAAGTAAGCATCCTCGAGATCCAAAGACGTCAAGAACTCCCCGGGTTGACCCATCCAAATGACGTCCTGTAGCGTTAGCATCCTGAACTTTCACCTTTTTATATTTTTGTTGAGCGGCCGGAGGTCCAAAATGGGGTGCCATTTTCTGTTTGGCTTTTTTATCACCAAAAAAAACTGGAATAGGTCCCATGTCCTCTTTCCGCTGTAGGAACCCTCTCGATGGCCCGTTTTTGGAGCATGAGCCGCACCTCCTGACGCAAGACCTGCAGGTGGAGCCTGAGATGTATTTATCAGAGGAATGGGGAGTTGAGGATACCGAAACTCAAACGAGTGGCCGTATTGGACTGCTTCCAGCACCCATCTGTCGTAATAGAACGCCACTCGTCAAGGCGGTGCGCCACCCTCCCCCCCCACCCCCTACTAGACGACTGCACTTGTGGCAGTCATTCCTGGAGGCTTGCTTTGTGAAGAGGAGGATCCCCTCTTCCTCTGTCCTCGGTACTCCTTATTTCGCTGAGGGGCCTGGAAGGAATGCCTGTAATCTTGGGACTGGTAGTTGGACCTACCTTATCCCTCATCTCGAGACCCCGAAAACCGTGCATTCCCCGAGACACCACGGAAGGAGCGAAAGGGGCAAAAAGAACTTCTGCCCTACAGGGCCGTGAAGGTCCTCGCTGTATCCGAGTCCACCTTCATGTTCTTCAATGCGTCGTCTATCTTTTCGCCAAAAAGATCTTCCCCCTCGCAAGGCATGTCCATAACTTTATGCTGAACCTCTTGCCGGAAGTCAGTGCATCGAAGCCAGGCTTGATGCCGGAGAACCATCCCACTATTAATCTGCTTGAAACCAGACTCCGCTAAGTCGACCGCAATGTTAATACTGTGGTTCGACGCCTCCTCCCCCTTGCGAACCAAGAGCATCGCTTCCTTCCTCTGATGATCCGGCAGATGGTCTAACAGAGGCGCAAGGCGGTGCCTCATCTCGCGGTCATATCTCGCCATTATAGCCAACATGTTGGAAGCCTTAAGCGTAGTGGCTACGACAGCGAGACCCTTTTTACCAAAAGCGTCCATCTTACGGCTCTCATTATCAGGAGAAGTAGCACACTTGCGCTGGGTGCGAGCCTTTCTACTAACCGCTGCAGACACCACTGACTCTGGGGTAGGTGACCAAAGGCACTTTGGAGTGGACTCCAGCACCTTGAACTTCTTCTCCAAGCGGCCCTTGACCGCTGGCTCCGTAAATGGGTGCCTCATCGTATGGAGACCCTCCTGCCAAAAGTGATCCAATATAGGGATTGAGAATACTGGCTTCCTCTGCTTCCCCATATGGTCGAACAAGAAGCAGTCCTTTTCTTCTTCCGGGATGAGCCCACATTCTTGACAGGTTTTAGGCATCATGGCATGGAAAGCTCCAATGTCATCCAACGGAGATGGTTGCGCCGGACTACTCGGAGCATCAAGGTCAGGGTCCGTATCCCAGGTATCTGCTCTTCTTGGTGAAGACGAGACCGTAGATAATGTGTCCTGTGGAGCCCCTTCCCGCTCTGAATCCACCAGTTCCCCTTCCTCCTGTGATCCCTTCGAGGAGGACTGAACACCCTAGGCGACGGCAGAGGAGGACTAGCTGGGGAAGACATCCTGGAACGAGGCCCTCGGCCGTGGGGGGCATCTGCGCCATCCTTCAAAGGAGGAACATCAGGTGGGCTGTGCGACAATGGAACTGCCAGAGCCTGTGGCACCGGAAGTCTGGCATCTAATGGCCCCAAGAGCGTTTACAACGTAGAGAGCACTTTCATTGAGAGCAAGGAGTGTGGGTTGACAAGAGGATACTGAGGCGGTACAGACCCTAGACCTGCTGACGTGGAGGCCCAAAACCGACAGATCCAGAAACGGTTGTCCTGACTCTGTCAGGATCCGAATCCAAAATCACATGCTTGTTATAGGCCTAAGCCTCCTGTTGGAGAATGTCATTAGGAAGTAAGGCTGTAAACCTTTCCAGAAGAGGCTGCCCTGTAGACACCCCAGAAAGCCACAATGTGTCCCTGGGAGACTGGGCTACCGTCACCGACTGGAGCTGAACTGGCCTTGCAGCTGGTATCTGCCTCACGTTCTCCGTATCCTTTTCCACTGTCGACGGAGCCGCTGTCAACGGAGCAGTCGTCGCAGGAGTAGCTGTCGACTGAGTCACTGTCAGTATGGTCATCGACAGGAGAGCCGATGACGGAGCCATCGACAGAAGAGTCGTCGACGAAGTAGTTGCCGTCAGACGATCAGACGACGATCACCGAGGCGATGTTGTCTCCGACACCAGCACCCTCACCAACGGAGGCCGCTTGGACGATGACTTGGACATGATGCTCCTCCTTGGATGAAGACCTCTTAGTCGATAAGAAGAAAGTATGAGACCGTGACTTCTTATCTGATGATGAAGCCTTGTGCGCCGAGCCTACAGTCTTCTGTGGGTGTGAACTCTTCACCTTCGGTAAAACCGAGTGTGCTGTCACAAGGCTGCTGTTTCTTCGGTAGCGGTTCCTCCGACCGAGCCCTTTGGTGTGATGGCAACCTATTGGCCGAGAGAATGGCAGACCTGCCCACGCGGGAAGAGCCGAACCCGGATAGGCCCCTTCTTTCAGCCAGCAAATCAAGCGCCTGTTGCAGTCCTTAACAGTCTTCTGGGAGAACCCCCGACAGATGTCGCAGTTCTCGGCCGAGTGATTGGGGTATAAGCAGTACAGGCAATCTGCATGCCCATCCCCCTCGTACACATTCTTGGAGGCCGCAGGTCACACACGGCCAAAATAACTATTTGTTCTGCCCCAAAGATGACATAACGGGACCGGGACCTCACAGCCAAAAACGACTGGGAACAGCGAAGGCTGTCGGAAAGAAAACAATGTTTTCACACAATAAAGAAGATTTCTCAGGAGAGAACACAAGGTAATCCCAACAGTTTGGAAGACGGTTTAAATCTGAGGGGAAGCTGCGGGGGTGGAGCTATATACAGGACATCCCATTGGGACTGCCTAAAGCACCCATAACAATGTTGATAGGATACGCAAGGTGTCGACGTTTTTTCCATAGGAAAACTACTATACTAAAGTCACTGAGGTTTCTCAGCCTGACGACGGGGAAATAGTTACAGCATGTGAATCCATGAAAGATCCAATGGTGGAATGTTAGGGCTTTCCTGGAATACAGTAAATGCTGTACTCCCTACCCAGACCACACTTAGCTCATCAGTCGCTATTGGTTGATGGTGGCTGGTTTCGCAGGCGAACACAGGCAAACACTGTCTGGAGCTGCATCTTCGGGAGCTGGCCTTTGCCTTGGGGCCATTGGCTGAGGGCTGGCCAGCAAGTGCTTCCCATACTGATGGTCTTAAAAGGGTTCTGGAGGCCCAATCACAAGGGTGGTGGGCGGGATGAGAGCCGGGGAATAGCAGGCACCAGGAAAACAAGTGGGCAGGGGTGCAGGGACAGACAAATGGGTGCTGCGGAGCACAAGAAGGGAAAAACTATTTCTTTTTTACACAACTTTTTATTGTTTTCAGATTTAACACATAATAAGACAAACAGTTGCCAAAACTTGGTTCCATGGTGCTATGTATATATGAATAAATTCAAATACAAGATGACGGTTACTCAGGGAGAGTCCCTTCTTGGTTAACAGTTCAGCATTATGCGTGACGGCTGGAAAGCAGCAACAGAAAGTGGCATCACCACTCTCCCTCATCCCTGAAGCACCCTCCCACCCCATACTTTGCGAAATTTCTTTGGCCAGCCCCTGGCATTGAATATGTGTCTCTCTAAGGAGGCGCATCTATCCACGTGCGCAGTCCATCGGCTGAACTTTGGTCTTTTTGCTGAGCCCCACATCACAGAGATAAGTCACTTTGTCAGCCGCAAAGCTACAGAGAAGAAACTTTGTTGGTACCTGGTGAACCCCACTTTTCCCCTTATCCCCAATAGTACCAGTTTCAGGTCACCTGGAATCTGAGATCCCAGCAGTGCCGTTGGCCTACAAATACACTTTCCCCAAAAAATCTGGACTAGTTCACAACTCCATAAAGTATGGAAAAAGGTGCCCTCATCCCTCGCACGCCTACGGCACATGCCACTGTACTACCTACAACCGTGCCACTGCGACCCTAGAATAGTATGTCTGATGCAATATTTTGTATTTGAATAAACAGAGCCTTGCGGCTATTCCAATGTCACATGGGAACATAAGTGTTTCTACCCATTCCTCTAATTCCAGTAGGTCCAACATCCCTCTCCCATCTTTCTTTAAGGTGGGACAATTCCCGGGCCCGAACACCGTCAGCACCTGGCTGTCAGGCCAAGGGCGCAGTGTTGTGCGACGCAGGACCACATGGGATGATGGCCGTTTGATACATAGCACGTTGTGCTACGTTTCAAGCATAGGATCCTTTAAGAACCGAGGATCAGACCCTCTGCAGCAAAGCCTGCGCAAGCCAAGGGTGCAGTGTTGTGTGATGCAGGTGTTTGGCGATGAAGGGCTACAGCCCAGAGTGCGAGTACGCCGTCAGCCATCCACCATCAGCGACCGTGGGGTTGGAACAGTGCGAGCAGGGGGGAGCAGCCATTACTGCTCTCTACTAAACTGCTCTGCCTTTGCGTGTACTTTCACTTAAACGCTTGCCTCAACGTACACAGTTCTCCATGCACCCATTAGGCTTCCTCTCCCACGGTTGCCTCACTGTGTTCCCTGCCGTTTCTTTTGCGCTCTAGGTTTGTTGTTCCTGTGTTACCTTCACTCTGCTTCTGTTGAGCCCTCTAGGCCTTTATCCGTCTCTAGGTTCCTCCCTCTGTGTTTACTGTTGGTAATTGCTGGTTGTACTTTACCTGTCTGCCTCCTCTGCCCTTCTGCCCTGCCTGCTTGATCCCACTGGTGCGTCTATGTGCTTGTGCTTTTCACATCCCTTACTGCATGGGTGCACAACATACGGCCCGGGTGCCAGTTGCGGCCCGCCATGCTGTTTTGTCCGGTCTGCAAGGCACAAACACTTTCCTAATGGAGGGCGGCCCGCAAGCAGCATCGGCCGCCCTCCATTAGAAAAGTCTTTGTTGTCTTCCGGGCCAGACAAAACACTGGCTGTCATTGGCTCAGCACACACGCACCACGTTGCTCCTACGAGCCACGTAGTGCGTGTGTGCTGCACCAATGAAGGGCCAGCACTACGGCTGGCGTGGCCAGTAAGGCTTGATGCCAGAAGGCATTTCAGCCTTAAGGGCCACGCCAGCCGTAGTACCACTCACCTCGCCACCGTTCCAGTTTACCTGCCTTCCAGCACGTCCGGTAAGTGGTCTGTTTGTGTGTGTCGGGTCTGTTCTGCTGTATGTTTGTGTTGTGTATGTTGAGATGGCGGTATGGGGGGTGTCGGATGTGCATGAATGTTTGTTTTTGAGTGTTTGTGTTGTGTATGTTGAGATGGGGGTGTGGGTATGTCGGATGTGTATGAATGTTTGTTTTTGAGTTTTTGTGTTGTGTATGTTGAGATGGGGTGGGGGGGTTTGGGTCTGTATGGGTGCATGCTTGAGAATGTGCGTGCTGAATTGGGGGGTTCGGGTCTGTATGGGTGCATGCTTGAGTGTGTGTGCTGAGTTGGGGGGTGGGGGGGTTGGGTCTGTATGGGTGCATGCTTGAGAGTGTGTTTGTGGCATAGTGTTTGGTTGGGGGTGTGGGGCCCATGGGGCATAGTGTTTGGTTGGGGGTGAGGGGGCCATGGGGCATAGTGTTTGGTTGGGGGTGGGAGCCATGGGGCATAGTGTTTGGTTGGGGGTGGAGGACATGGGCATGGGGCATAGTGTTTGGTTGGGGGTGAGGGACATGGGGCATAGTGTTTGGTTGGGGGTGAGGGGGCCATGGGACATAGTGTTTGGTTGGGGGTGGGAGCCATGGGGCATAGTGTTTGGTTTGGAGTGAGGGGGCCATGGGGCATGGTGTGTGGTTGGGGGTGGGAGCCATGGGGTATAGTGTTTGGTTGGGGGTGGAGGACATGGGCATGGGGCATAGTGTGTGGTTGGGGGTGGGAGCCATGGGGCATAGTGTTTGGTTGGGGGAGCGGGGCCCATGGCGCATAGTGTTTGGTTGAGGGTGAGGGGGCCATGGGGCATAGTGTTTGGTTGGGGGCGAGGGGGCCATGGGGCATAGTGTTTGGTTGGGGGCGAGGGGGCCATGGGGCATAGTGTTTGGTTGGGGGTGTGGGGGCCATGGGGCATAGTGTTTGGTTGGGGGTGTGGGGGCCATGGGGCATCGTGTTTGGTTGGGGGTGAGGGGCCCATGGGGCATCGTGTTTGGTTGGGGGTGAGGGGGCCACGGGGCATAGTGTTTGGTTGGGGGTGAGGGACATGGGGCATAGTGTTTGGTTGGGGGTGGGGGACATGGGCATGGGGCATAGTGTTTGGTTGGGGGAGCGGGACCCATGGGGCATAGTGTTTGGTTGGGGGTGGGGGCCATGGGACACAGTGTTTGGTTGGGGGTGAGGGGCCCATGGGGCATCGTGTTTGGTTGGGGGCAAGGGGGCCATGGGGCATAGTGTTTGGTTGGGGGCAAGGGGGCCACTGGGCATAGTGTTTGGTTGGGGGTGAGGGACATGGGGCATAGTGTTTGGTTGGGGGTGGGGGACATGGGCATGGGGCATAGTGTTTGGTTGGGGGTGGGGGACATGGGCATGGGGCATAGTGTTTGGTTGGGGGTGAGGGACATGGGGCACAGTGTTTGGTTGGGGGTGGGGGACATGGGGCATAGTGTTTGGGTGGGGGTGGGAGCCATGGGGCATAGTGTTGCACTCCAAGAGTGAACCCAATAATAAAGCTAAAAACAGGCACAGTTAGGAGATGTACATCCTTTGCTCTTTTGAGGAAACCTGACTCAACGAAGGCCATACTCCTCTTGGGCAACCCAAACAGCAAACTATAGCAGTCCAAAATAACGGAATGTCCAATCATAGGTCAATAAAATATATATAATTTAATTAAACAGACGATATACAATAACTAAATCGAAATAAATGATAACAATGCAAAATGTGTAGTACAAAATGTACGTTTGAAATGCAATAAAAATCGTTACCTCTCAAAAACATTCTTTTTCCATGCGTTTAACACAAATTGGGGGTTGAAAAAGACTCCTGCCACGCCCCGCCCACATTTACTTTTCGGCCCACTATAGCCCTCGTGTAAGGTTCTTTCGGCCCACTGTCAAAATTAGTTGCGCACCTCTGCCTTACTGTATCAAGGAATTATATTAGAGAACCTAGCAGGAGCGTATACCAGGTGTTTTGTGAATCAAAGAACCCTTAGGATTTTGAATTGCATCGAATGTGGAAAATATTCGGGGAAGGGAGTCATTTCCCCTGGTGCGAATTGCAACACCAAGAGGAGGGAGTTATCCCATTGGGATACAATGAACTTTTGTTTTGGTGGAGAGGAACCTGGGGAAGGGAGTCATTCCATGGAGCTGTGAACATTATCCATTTGGAACCTTTGTTGGATTAATACCTTTTCATTGAACTTTAACATTTGTCCACTTTTCAAGCCAAAGACAATACCCTTAACATCTTAGAGTTACTTTTAGAATGAGAAGGCTAGTATAGGATTTCAGACAGGGCATTTTTGTTTTAGGCATCGTGACACAGGACAAGCCCTTAGTTTTTGGTTGAGGTAGGGAAATACCTTCTAGATTAGGGACAGTTAGGTATTTCCCAACCTATTTATTTTTTAAATTAAGGTTTGTAGCAATCGCAGTCCTCTGTGTCCGGGTCTCATTCCTGGTTCCTCACAGCAGTCAAGAGATCCATAAAAGCCAAATACATTGGTGTTTTATACAAGTAATAATATTTTGTCACTAAGAGGTATAGATTAAAAGCTTGCTCTCTCATACCCAGCCCAGATCGAAAAGCTCCCAGAGTCTCAGCCAAAATCCCAGCTGGCGCAGCCCACATCTTAAGCCTAATAAAGACCAATTTAGCAAAAAGCTTACCGACTGTGTCCAATAGCGAGATTGGGCAATATGATTGACGAACCGCCTGGTCCCCCTTCTTGGCCTCCCTCTAGCTGCCAGGGATTTTTTGTTTCTTTTGTTTTCGATCAAAAGGTCATTCGACCCTTTGCAGTCGAACCTTTGACCGGACACCCACATATAGCATTAAAGACATTGGTTAAGAAGGGAGCCCAAAGGTCTAGGTTAGACTTAAAGAGTCTGCCAGAATCTTGTCACGACCAGGACTTTAAAGAGATGCTTACTTGGTGAGGACATTACAGACTTCTTTTAGTGAAAACTCTGCTTGTGAAGCATGCATGGAGACACCGATATGAACTGATTGGTTATGGGTAAATTCTCTACGTAAGCCTTCCGTTGAGTATACCTCCCGGAAATACTCTATCCAAGCCTGGGGACTGATGCTGGGAATGCAATGAGATTCCAAGTGCTTATTCAGGGAGTGGGACACAAGTAACCAGAATTTGTGTGAATTATTCAAGAAAGCAGACTTCTATTTTGAGCACCTTCTTTTCTGCCCAGATCGTTACACCCAAACAGGTGATCTTTTAGACAAACCTCTTTAATTCCACTACACTTGTGCTATTAAGGAGTTGTTGTGAGAGCAGTATTCACTCCTGCTTTGCTAACCTATACTCCCTTAAGAACCAGCCTACCTTAATGTGGTGTGTGTTCAATCTTGGGTTTGGGGATTTCGATTTTAAGTGAAGCCTGGCGATCTCTACACATTTCTGGATGTTTGATATAACTAAACTAGGGCTACAGTTCTTTCCCAGGCAATACAGGATCTCATAAAGGGTGTTGTTCACCATCACTTGTGCGATGTGGTCCGGTGACAGTTTAGCACAATTCCTTTTTGTTCCCATATTGGGGGCTGCCTTATCTGGTCACGCTGAAGAGGAGTCAATAGCCCTATTACTATGATCATTACGCCAGATCAAATTAAGTGACAGTTCCACATGGTCACCATCTGTCTTAGCGATAAACTCAAATGATTTAAGATGTACCCAGTCTAATACTCTCAGTATAAAATCTATAATAGACATAAAACGAGAGCTCTGAAAAGTAATGTTTCCTGGGACGTGAAGGGACTGCCATTAACCATTCTTAGACGGCATTCCAATAGGAACTTGTTAAATGCAAGGCCTAATCCATTCCCCTGGGTGTCTTGCAAAACGGGCTGTGGTATATTCGCGTCCAAGTCTTCTATCTACCCCACATGATCCCGTAAAAAATCACAACCTGGTTTTAAATGTAAGTCCCCTCCTAAAATCAAAATGTTCATCAAGTTTATCGAGTCCAAATAAGATTCCAACACCTGGATTAGAGTATCTAAATTTGTTCTTTTGGGTGCCGGGGCATTATAAAAATTAAAAAGGAGAAGATTGTATTTTGAGGGAAACGTCACCCTTAAGGCAAGGAACGGATATTGTTACTTTGTCATGTGATGGTCCTTAGGCCACAGAATAATTCCTGCCTGTATTCTCTCTGTCATTGTCCCATAAATGAGCAATGTTTTTGGACCCTCGAGACAATGTCCCCTGCTTGGCCCTGGCTGCCAGTTTGGGGGGCATCTAAGGGGTGCAGGTCCCTACAACAGAGTATGCCTATACGTTAAAATGCCCTATTTCATTTGGAGGAGGGGGGGTTGCATCCTGGGACTTGTAGTCATTTATTTCAGATTATTAATCCCAAACTACAAATCCCAAAAAGCAAACAAATAAACATCACTGGATGGCACCTGCCAAGTGGTATGGAGCACATTGGCATATATGTATTATATGATGTGGAGGCTGGTGGATATATGAGGAGGATCCGCTGGTCCCCTCCACAGACCAAGGATGGGCTGAAAGGAGGCTGTCACATTAGCTCCATATCACTTTTAAGAGGAACTCTACGAAATATGTTTACTAATCCTGTGGGTTATTTTCATGTCGGCCCAGAGCATTACAGTAATTCTGCAGGATTTGGACACCTTAGCATAAAGACTATAGCCCCAAAGATTCTCACTGCATATGTTTCAGGCAGTCGAGTGAACTATGTGACAGTGCAGAAGTAAGACTGACTTGGAGGGGTCATAGTGGTTGTTACAGACTTTTATTCAACTGGAAAAATTTAAAAAAAAAACCTATCTTGCCCTAACCGTAAGAGGGGTTTTCCTGCCTCAACCAAAGTACTACTATCTCAGTCATGATGTCAAATCAAGAGTCCACAGTCCTATGTCAGAATCCCATCTCTGTTGCTCACACTTTACGCTAAACTAAATCAAAAAGGATATCTTCTTGGTCCAAAGGAATGACTCTTACACTGGACAAAAGGCAGCTCTTTCAAAGTTCTCAAAGTTAAGTTTCACCTATTGGGGGAATGTCTCCCTTCTCCAGCCTTTCTTGGGTTACTTCTCCTTCTCTGGGGGTCCCAACTCTGATTGGTGGACATGGTTTCTTCTACCAGGCACTACGATGAAGAGGAGTTTGGATATGTCTCCAAACTGTGGTGGGCCCCAACTCTGGCTGGCAGACCTGGTTTCCTTCTTTCCCAGGTCCCTTGGTTTCATACACAGACTAGGTTTACTCACGTGCCAGGTACTGTGCTCATATGCATTATTCTCACAGTTCTCTTTACGGTCTCTTGTTCTCCTATACAGACTTGGTTTACTCTCCTGCCAAGTACTCTCTTCATATATCTTATTCTCAGTTCTCTTCGCCTTCTCCCCTTTAGTTTGACATCTCAGGGTCATGTTCTTTCTAAGTACTGCTACAAAAAAAATTGGCTATCCTTGTTACGAGATGTGTCGTTTTCAGTTAAGGGTCCCAGTCCCTATTCTCTTTGTTATAGTGTCTTGCTCTTGCTCATCTTAATGTCCCATAGGGGTTATCCTCTTTTTTTCCCCCTTTCCATGTACTGCTGATTTTAGGGTTCCTCGTACCCTCTGAGGACCTCCAGCCATAGACTCAGCCACCCAGATACCTTTAGAGTCTTGGCTGGAGCACCCAAGTCAGTCATGGGCTTCCCTGTGTCATTCTTTGGCTCCTCAGTTCTCTGGAGCTCTTCTCAGCCTGCCGCAGCGGCTCCTGCCCCGTTCGGTGAGTCTCTCGTAGCTGGACCGCGTGGTCCTGCAGTGCGGCTCTGCTGGCGCTCTCCCGAGCCAGCCTTTTGGTTCTCCTGTTATGTCCTTGGGACAACGTGCCCCTCGCCTTTCGGCATCCCGGCCTCCTCAGGCTGGTCTCCACAGTGAGCGTCTTCGACTCTCTAGGTTCCTCCAGGGAGGATCTGACACACAGGCGAGTCAGCTGCCAGTTTTTATGTCGGGTTTGAGTGCTGTCTGTTGTTGGAGACTAGACCGGTCATGTAAGTTCATCTGCGATCCTCGTGGATCTGAACTTCTTACTCGTCACAGTTTCTTGCATTGGATCTTCATGACAGTTACCTCTACTCTTCCTCGTCTCAGTCCTTTCTACTTCCCGAGTTCTACAGAAGTATACTGGACAGGAAGATATGGGTGAAGAGAGAGTGTGAAGGAGAGGTGTAGGTGGTGGGAAGATAATGCATTCTCCCAGAATAGTACTCACCAGTCCCATAGGGGGTGTCCCCCTCCCAAAAGATCCACCCACCGACTACCATCCCCAAGAGGACTATCTGGTAGCAGCATCGCCTCCCTGGCCTCATGGAAAGGGGCTCCCCCTTTGAAGCAGCAACAGATCCATCACATCATGGAGAAGAAAAAATGTTCACCAGCTCTGCTCCCATTTCCCGGCGGGCCTGCAGTGCACACGTGTGTGAATCAAGGAATCAAAATTGCAGAAAACTTAATAAAGGCTCATTCTGTAGCAGTCATTCTTGCACACTTAAATCAATTACACGCTCATCCACCGCGAATCCCAGAAATAACAGATTATGCTTCCCAGGAGATTCAAGGTTATCTTGAATCTCACCAAGGAGGGAAGGGGCATAGGTACATATACAATTGAAAGCAGCGAAAGGTTAGGTGTTGAGGTGTAGAGGAGGAAGGAACTGTGGAGACACATAGGTGCAGGAGGAGTTAAATGTGTTGAAGGTATCAAATGTGGAGCAGGAGGGAGAGGTGAAGGAACATGAGGTGGGGAGAAATACGAGGTAGTTGAAAAAGGTGTAAAAACAAGGAGAAATGGAGAGCAGAGGTTGGGGGAGGTGAAGAATGAGGTGAGGGGACAGAAAAGGTTGCAGGAGGTGATTACCAAGAAGGGTAGAGGCCAGAAGACATTGGAGGATGTAAGCACTTGGAGAACAGGAGAAAACAGAAATTGTCAGTCGAGGTGAACATTCAGGAGGTGGGGGAAAGAAGGGGTAGGAGGTGAAGTGCGGTAAAGGAAAGGCAAAACGGAGGAGAAGAGAAGGTCGAAGCGATATGGAGAAAGAAACATGTGTAGGAGGAAGAGAGATGAAGCAGGAAACAGTATGGTGGGAAGTCCTTTGAAGACACTGGGACAGTGCTAGCCAGAAAGTAAAACAACAAAAGAACATACATAATTGTTTTATTTGTTGCTTTTATAGCAGCGCACTAAGCCCCGAGGCATCTACATTGGCTGGGAGAAGAGCAAGGAGGAACGAGTATAGGGTGGAACATCAAAGTGGTTAGACAACCGTCAGCTCGAGTGTTACTGACAAGCTCAATATCAGGTCATTGGCATGAATGAGTGTTGGCTCATGCGGAAGGAAGCGAGATGGGTTTGGAGGAATGGGCCCAGAAACAAGAGACTACAGTCAGAAGAATGCTTAAAGAATAGACTCAAACTAAGAACCATGGGCTACGACTTGAGAGAAGTCGCCTGTCATGACTTTAAAACAGAAAAAGGGTCCATAAGATCTCACTCACCTAAGAACTCTCAAAGCAACCCTACGGGGAGTCGAAGACCAAGAGAGCCCTCAGTGAAAAGAGCCATTCCATTGAAATACTTGGGATCGTCAAACTTTCAAGCATCACAGAGTTCGGCCCAGTGGAGAACTCCAATTGGCAAAAAGAAAGACAGGGCGGTGAGGAGGAACCTTACTCAGCACCTATAAAAGCCTCCTTGTATTACATTCTCGCAGCAAGGCTTGGCGGAACCTGCAGACAAAATTAAGAGTTTGCAAGATACCTCAATTATCTATCCAACCAGTGGCATACAGGGAGTGACCAAGGACTCACTAGGACTTCACTCATCAGTATACCTCTGTGCCAATGGTCGGGAGTGAGGCTGGGGCATCTCAGGCAGGGACGGCTTGTATCAGGCACATTACTTGGTGGGGAAAGAGGAAAAGGACTGAGATTGTGAACTTGTCTCTTAGTTGGATCCAGATCCAGTCTCTACAAGTAAAAGTGACAAATGGAATGTCCCAGGAGATGACCTTATTGCTAGATGGAGTGTCCACGCAAGGCACCAGAAAGCTGTATGAGACAGTGAAGAGTGAGATATAAGATATTTGCGTGGGGGAGACGAGCCCTGCGACCAAAGACTTACTCAATTATTAAATACATCAGGGCCAAACCCGAAAAACACTTATTGGGGAAGGGTCGACTCGAGCAGTAGTCCAAGTGGGCGGGATCGGTGCTCCTCTACTTTCTTTTTATTTTTTTATTTTTAAGTGTTACTGTTCCTATTCTGTTTTTTTAAAAAGAAACAGTTCTGGAATGGTTTCGTTATAAAATACAAGTATAGGAGGAAGTTGAACCATGCACCTCAATGCATTGTCAACGTTCCCTTCAACAGCAGGTGAGTTTGCTTGGAGGGTTGTATTGCGCTTGGAGGGGGCATGGCGATGGGGTTTGTGGGGAGCAGGGGCAGGGCAGCAGGGAACATAGTTGCACTACTTCTTTTCATACACTTCGGCCACTGGCTTGGAGAGGCAGATGCATCCCTTCAGGTATTTTGGTTAATCAATCTGCCAGTTAGTGATATTCCTTTTCATTCCATTTCCCTCGTCCATTACTGTAAACTCCAGATAAAGACCCTATCTTTGACAATGCGTTCCTTCATGTGTCTGATGGCGATTTCCCAAAGTCGGCAGGACAACCCCTCAATGCTGGGAGCAACCAAGGCTGATGTGCTACATACAAACCGTACACAAAATGACTATGTCGTGCAAAAGGACTGAGCTTAAAAAAACGACATCGCCTTTATTTAACTTAGAAAAATTACTTGAATCCCCTTTTTCCTAACAAAGCTTGATCAGCATGCATACTTTTTCCACGTGTGTCCTTTATACTTTTTCAGCGTTTCAGAATGTTGTCAAGCGCAGGTTTGCTCACAAATCCCTTTGAAAAATGTGCATGCCCTTCCCTGATCAGGTCTTTCCAGATGCCTATGTTCGGAAAAGGACACAGTAAGACAGAAAATCACAAGCTCAAAAACTGTGCCACATGGCACACCCCGGGTTAGTTGCAGCCAATAGGAGTGGTCAAAGGGAATGGAAGAGATATCACACTGACTGATAAATTAAGGGTGTGCCTGTGAAACCATAAGTGTAACAATTCTCCTGCGCTTGCAGAGTGCTGATACTGCTTTTTCAAACTTAATTTGTTACAGCCAAGTACACGTTCTGGTTCTTTCCTGTACAATATGGTAAACAAAAACCTGTATAATGTTGTTCTTCTGAAACTCGAAGCCCGCTTCAAAAAAACGGATTTCATCTGCTGCTTTTCACAATACCCATTAAATTGAATGTAAAAATAAAAGATGACCAGAATATGTGGTTTATAGTACCGTACAAAATGTACATGTATTGTAATAGGCCTCGCCTCCTACACTAATGTTGCAGCTAACCCACTTGAGCAGCACAGCGGTAGTTTAGCTTCGATCAACACCTTAACGTTGTGCTATAGGGTTTGACCGTCTGCTAGAGGATGTGAGCGACTCCCCAGCGCAAGTTTCATCTCAAAGGTGTTTTGTATGGTGCACGGCTGTCACTGGTGTGATTTTGGAGCCGTGTTTCCATGGCAGAAAGTAGAGCTGCTAAATAGTTCATGCACCCAACAGACTGGAGTCTGGCGTGTGAAAGCCTGGTGCCTTGCCCTTGCATTCGGCTTGTCCATTTGAAGAGCAATGGGATCTATGTGATCACTACGATCCCCAGAATTCCGGCGGCGCCGAAAATGCTGACGTTAGAAAGAATGCAACCTCCTTTACACCACATACATATGCAGGGGGGAGACCCCACGCAGCCCCCATACCATTATATCCAAACTCTCTCCCAACCCCCACATATATATGTGGTTTAAGGGGGGTGGGTCAAAGAAACAAAACAAGTCAAAATTCTGAGGGCGACATTTTGGGCCATTACCACGCAATGTAGTATGTGTTAATGTTGCGTCTCAGCTAGGTGGAAGGGCCACCACTTTTTAAGATGGCAAATTCATGTTGAACACCTGGGGTACATTGCAACAAATTATCTCAAATTAGATTACTAGAACCAACCCGGAACCAATTGACGGAGGATCATATCTTCATCATGATGAGAGGGTCAGAATATACGTGATGCGTGGAGACAGTTTTTCTCAAGATTGGTTATGGGGGTCTACAGACTGTAACAAATCCAATGTTTACCCATCATTGTTGGGCCGATGCGTTGTGCTCTTTGTATCAGAATTACATCTCCCATATGGTGGCTAAAGCTCAACATGTGATCACCTAACCAACACACACTAGAGCACCGACCACTATGCCATGTTTCAGGTACCAGCCCCACAGACTTTCCCCATCCTCAAGCATGGGCGGTGTAATGGTATATATCATGCGGAGAGTGAGGGAAATGTATGTTCAGTAAAACAAAAAAAATGATTACTCGGGTGTGTGGCCGCCTGTGATCACGCTGGTCACATTACAAAGATGCTCTGATCTGTGATCCACTTAAACCTTTCCCCAATAATCGCAAAGCACATGTGTTAGTGTTATATTTGGTCAGGCGTGCTGGAAATGTTTAGGCACCTGCTGCTTCTGTCAATTTCCGCAACTGATTCCCTGGGAGTGGTATGTTATATGGGAGTCCAGCCAATGGCCTGAGGGGCTTTTCTGCAGTGTCGTCACACTTATGTAAGTGGAACTTCAGGGGGAGCAGGAGATGCCGAGAGGGCCATACAGGAGACAGGGCTATGGGAAGGGTGAAGGACAGCACCAGAGCCCCAGAGAGCCAAACTATGTGGCAGAGCATTGCCCTGTCTCACAGATGGCACACGAATTATTCCAAGCCTCAAAGATGGTTCAAAGTTTTCGATTCATGTTTTAATGGACCCTATGGCCGTTTCTATCTCATCTTGCAAAGCACCTCCTCCCTAACCCAGGCATCCCTCACCCCAGATTAGTATATAGCGACTGTTAACCTCTACTGTCTAAACTTGGACTTGCAATGAATGAGAGGACCTGAAGGCAGGGTGCCTTTTCCAACTAAACTCCCACAGGTACTTCCTAAGTCTGTCCCTACTCTATTAAGTGGTTAGTGTTCTACTGGGGTAGGGATTGTGCCTTGCAGACACCCTGCTTGATTTGATCTTTCGTCAATCATGCTCATGTTCTCCTTTCCTTCCCTTTCACTATTCTTCTCCAATTCCTCCCACTTTCGGTCAAATCCCTTTTCTCCTCTGTCCTTCGCTCCTTCTAGGTCTTGCGCCTCCACCCTTCGATGTTTACCACTCCCTCTTACTCACTAAAACTCCCTCCTACACTCTACTACTCTCCCCTCTGCTATCCCCTCCTCTCCTACACAGCCATACTCCTTTTACTCAGTTGCATACACTTTGCAGTCACTCCTTACACGCTCACCTGTCCACGCAAAGTCACACTGCAGTACCACTTCCACAAATTAAACAATACCTCTCCTTCTCCAGAATTCACCTCCACACTCCTGATGCTTCTCCTGTTGGTCTCTTGGTTTACGGCCACCACTTCATCTAACCTCACCCGCACAACCCACAACTTCCTGCTTCCAGTCCATCCTTGTATGTTCCTTCTGCTCTTGACATTAGTTTACTTTCCCTGCCAATCTAACCCGGTCTTTCACAAATCAGTAGAACTGTTAAACAGAGGCAGCGCTGGATATTAGAGGGTTGCATTCACATATTCCAGTTCAGGTCTCTGATGATAGGACACAGACAGCATAGGGCCCTGGAGGGCTGTATTCTCTTTGATGCTGTTGGTTTACACTCATCTCTTTTTCGTTGGACCTACAAGAAAAAAGACAGACTGGCAATCACCTTGTATTGCAGGAATGGTGTGAGACAAAGGAGTACTGCATAACATCATGCTGGTACAAGGGCCCCTGCAGGAACTGAGACCCTCTCAACAGCCATGGTCCTTCTCAGGGGAAGGACTTGCTCTGGATTGGTCCCTGGCAAGCCTCCCACAACCAGATGAGAGAAGTTCCTATCCCCTCCCGACAAGGCCACGGTACTGGACTTGTCACACATCTCCACCATTTTTTCCAACTCTTGATCCCCTCCGTGAGTGGGGATACCAGGAAAGAAAGTCTACATTTGCTTGTTAACTTCCAACTCCATGAACAACCTTGAACGTAAATGGTTGTAATTTTAAGAAGTCCAAATGCAAGGATTTGTACCTTTGTTGAGAGGCATTCAGACTAGCCGCACATGATCAGTAACTAATTTGAATTCACGCCCAGTAAGGTAATATAGGAGACTATAGACAGGCCATTTGATGGCAAGACATTCTACTTAAATGATGGAGTAGTTTCACTCTCTTGGAAACAACTGGAGGCAAATGTATGAGATTGTTTTTTCTTCACCATTTTCCATTTGTGACAATACCACTGTGATGAATCTGGTGATGTCATCACTTCTTTCCCGGAGGTATGCTCCGCCCATGTGGCAGGGGAAAGCAGCCGCTACCTGATCCTGACCCTCGGGCAGCTATATGTGAGAGGACCATATGGGGTAGGTGACCCTCAAGGGGATGGGCCGGCATCATCAGATGAAAACACACATCTCCCTCACCCTTTTAAGGATATACCCTTAATTGCTCATGCCATTATGGCATTGTGTGGCAGTCCCCTTCAAGCACCCATAAAACCTACTGATGACATCTTTCAATATTCTGTGAATTTAATGCCAAGGACAGCCTATCATTCCCATGTATATAGAAACACAGGGACGAGTAGGCTGAACAGAGCAATGAGGATCGGTGAAGGCAAGCAGCTCAGAACGCGCTCAAGTGGTTGCGATCGTATGATAGGTTCGAGGACCTTTTAAAACCCTGACCAGCATGGAGAAAGGAGATGCTGTCTGGGGAAGCTTTGTCCTCTTGCTGCTGACCAAGGGACTGCAGAGGCGCAGAGAAGACCATGGAGCCTGGTGGCTCGAGGAGATGCCAGAAGAAGGTGGACTGCTGAAGCGGGTTTGCCGTGCTCGGACCGTAGCAGGAAGAAAAGGGAAGATCAGGAGCCGCAGAGGACATGGAAGCCACTATGAAAGACCAGTGAATCTGTGACGCAGAACTGGGACCCCAGGGTGTTTCACGTTGACCGCAAAAGGACTGGAGAACGCCATAAAAGACTGGCGAGTCCTGAGAAGGGAAGCTGGGACACCGAGGTGTTTTGGCAACACTATCAAGGTCAGATAAGAGCCAATGAAGTGAATGAAAAGGGATTTGAAACCAGATAGTTCAAGAGGAATAATAACAGAGGGCACATTTTTAAAGTGAACTGTATGAGAAAGTGTTGGCAGGAGAGCATACCAAGCAAAGTCAAGTTTGCAAGTTTACGAAGTGAACCATATTAGAAAAGCTTGGCAGGAAAGTCCCTCAGGCAAAGACAAGCTTATGAATCAAATTGCATTGAATGTGGAAAAGAACCTGGCCGGTGAGTATACCAGGTGTCGCGAGGCTGGGACCCACATGCATGTTGTTTTTGCATCCAAGTTGTTTTGTTAAACAAAGAATTCCAAGGAAGACTCATGCCCTTAGGACTTTGAATGGTTTGAACAGTCCTGGGGGAGGGTGACATTTCCCTAGAGGTGGAGTGCAATGCCAAGAGGAGAAAGTTATCCTCTTATGCTATAAAGACCTTTGATTGTCTGGTTGATCTGTTATATTGGTGACGATAAACCAGGGGATGGAAGCCATTCCCTGGAACTGTGAACACTATCCATTGGGAACTTGTGTTGGAGTTACACCTTTCTTTTAAAGTTGAACATGTGTGCAGTTTCAAGGACAAAGACATTATCCTTAGCAACCTAGCTTTGCTTTTCGAATGTTAGGGCTAGGATAGGAATTTAGATACAGGACATTTTGACACAGGATAGACCCTTAGTTTTGGTTGAGGTGGCGAAATACCTCTTAGCGTATGGACAGTGAGACCTTTTCAAACCCCTTAACTGCTTTGAATAACATTTTGTGACCACAATCATGAGTACTCTGTGTCTGTGTTTTATTCCCGTCTCCTCACACCACCCATAGGCAGTAGTGGGTGCATCTGCCTGGAGGATGAACACTTGAAAAGTTAGGCATGATAGGTATGGAGATCTGACATGGTGCATTCTTTAGCTGGCTGTAGGAGTCTTGGACAAGCCTGTCCAACTTGGTGGCATTGGGATGGCATTTCCAGAGTTGGTAATTTCGAGGGCTTGCGCTCTGGGAGAAGTTGGGTATGAATCTGTGGTTGTAGCAGGCTTTTCAGGGTACCTTTTGCACTTCCTGGACTTTAATTTTTAGGAGAAATACTAGTCCATTCCCAACTTTAAAGCCTAAGTTCTTGATGCTTTTCTGAGCGAAATTGCATTTGGCAGGGTTGGCGGTCAGGTGTGCTTTCCTTAGTTGGTCACAGATGGTCTAAGGGGCTCAGAGGTTCCTCCCATGTAGAACTATAGAGGACGATATCATCTAGATATGCTCATGCAAAGGCTTGACAAGGGGCCAGAACGCCATTAACCTATGTAACGTGGCAGATGCCACAAAGTCTGAAGGTCTGAACCGGAATAACCATTTACGGGTAGAAAAGGCAGTCTTTGGTTACACCTATTCATCTATTCATACAGCCTCTTCTTATATCTACCTGCCTCTACTCTCCGCCTTCTGCAACTAATCCAGAACAGGACTGCGAGACTTGTCCTTGGCCTCAAGCCCTCGGATCTCTCCAGCTCTGAAATCTCTCCATTGGCTCCTAGTGGATGCAAGGATTACATTTAAAACCCTCTGCATTGTCCATAAGGATTTCTGGGGCCTGGGTCGAAAATACCTTCCGCTATCCCTCCACAAATACCTCCCCTCCCGAGCTCTTCGCTCCTCTAACTCCCTCAGGGTCAGTCGTTTTTCAAAGAAACAAGCTGTGGGTAGATCTCTGTCTTCTGCTGGGGCCTACCTCTGGAATAGCCTCCCTGCCACTCTAAAACTTGAGGAGAACCATCTCCGGTTCCGGATGCACCTCAAGACCTTCCTCTTTGCTTCTGCCTTCGTTCATCCTCTCCCCGGCTGATCTGCTCTCTCTTGGCATTGTGCACCTGGCCACACTCTGTCCCCTGGGCCCATGTACCTGCTCACCCTGCCACCCTCCTGCACTGCCTCCTGGCCACCCCTTGCACTGGGGTCTGTATCTGTACCCATAGAGTCCCCCCCACCCCCATTTTCTTCTTTTTCTGCACTTATCAGACTTACCCATTCTGCTGCTGTAAACACAGCACTTGCCACTTGCTGGCTGCACCACTACTGTTTAATGCCTCTATTATCTATTTATTTGTATTTACTGTAATTTATCTGTGTCTCCTCTGCTCCACACTCTCGCCCTTCCATGCACTTTCCCCTTTTCGTTTCCCATGCACTTGCGCGTTCTCAATCATGTCACTGGGCCTAGTAAGATAGTTGTGTTCTCCCCTGTTCCCCTGCCTTGCCTTGTTGTGCTCTGAAACACTTGTGTATGAGCGTGATACAAATGAAATAGATCATATCAAGAGAAGCTGCCATGACCCCTTTGTTGGATCCAGAGTGAAATGGAATCTTGCCAGACCCAAGCTCGCCATCAACTCGTCAATCCTTGGCATACGATAGTTGTTGAATGGAGCTATTTTATTAAACCTCAAAATGTCTATGCAGAACTCTCAGCAGTTGTCAGGTTAGTCCAAATCCACAAGTGGAATCTAAGACAATGAGGAGCAGATACAACAATTGGCTGTATGCACTATGTTTAACTTTCAATGGATTCTGTGAGATTTTGTTTGAGGTTTCAGGAGCAAGATCCTTTACAAATTTCTTTTTCTATTAACATAAATTACCTTAAAATGCACCACATAATATATTTCCACTCTGAAAATGTCTTCTTTTAGGCACATTAGCCTGGGCTTTTAAACTAGTTGTAGAATAAAGGGTTGATTCCCCAATGTTCCGCAGGGTTACCTTTATCTCCCCTCTGTAGTCTCGATCAATAGGTCCTGCTTCTACCTCTAGAAAATATGTGTAGGCCAACCTGGATTTTGGGGCCGCTCTTCCATAAATTCCATAGGTTCCCTGCAGTATCCCCAAACCCTGGCTTTGTCGCTTTGTTTTTTTCTCTCTCCCCCGGGAGACAGCTGCCAAAATTCTGTTTGCCTCATTGTGTATAGATGCCGGCAGCTTTGAACTGATTTCAGTTTGGATGCAGAGGAGGCAAAGTAGTGCTAGGCAAAATACATTG
Organism: Ambystoma mexicanum; assembly: GCF_040938575.1. Classification (NCBI taxonomy): domain Eukaryota; kingdom Metazoa; phylum Chordata; class Amphibia; order Caudata; family Ambystomatidae; genus Ambystoma; species Ambystoma mexicanum. The sequence goes on from NC_090937.1 coordinate 748,308,235, forward strand.
CTCTGTCTGTGCAACACCTGTCCTACAGCCATGTGCAATGTTTCCCAGGAACTCGACTCCGTCACACCTGTTAAGAATCCAATCTCAGTGGAATAGAGGCATCTGGCGTGATGGCTGTCGCTGGGGTCCCCCTTCCACTCATGGAGGAAGACTTGCTTTCTTATTTAAAGTCACTCAAGGAGGATATCATTTGCAAAACTACAGATAAGAGACAAGCCTCAGCACAAATTAGCAACACAACGTTGGGGCGATCTGGCAGGACCTTGAAAAAACAGAAACAAGAGTGGAGGAAAATGAAAGAACCATTAAGAAACTAGAAGAGGATCTAGAAAAGAATGTCTAACCTAACTGCGAATCAGGAAACTTGGAACATGGTAATGAATGGATCAGAAAACTTGGAGAATCGTCACATAGGAGAATATATGCTGGAGAAGGATGGCAAAGGAAATAAGTATTAACATTGGAGCCTGGATCCAACTACCTCTAGCGCATAAAGCTTAAAATTTGGCGATGCAAGGAATGTTCTTGTACAGAGTAAAGGAGCTTGTCAGAGAGACATACTGATGAAGTTCCATACATATGGGGGCTTTGGCTTTTCCTCTTATGATTGTATGAATACGATTTTGCACGTAATATTGCTTAAGATTTTGTAAGGTTACTTTAGGGTGGCCAGGGAATTCACACTACTCATCCTTCATCATTAGCTGTACATATAGATCTGTCCGCTGTTTGGAATGGAAGCGAGAGCTGAGGGTAGGAGTTATGGTGGGAGCTTGTACTTCTGATTTGCTCGGCAAAAATATTTGGGTAAAGGAAATTTGCTATTAGCTCAGGTTTGCCATGGTGCATTGATTATTTTACGTTTAGGGTTTTTTTCTTTAAATGTTAAGAGGGCTGAATTTACCTAAAAAAAAAAAAGCTACGCTTACTAAATCTTTCACAGAGCAAAGGGCAGATATTACATACATACAGGAAATCTGTTTATGAAAGAAAGCTGTGAAAAGGCTCTTTTCAAGACAATTTCCAAAACAAGGTGTTCCTTTTTTAGCGAAGAAAAAGGTAGGGGTGACAGGAGGTATAGTTCTTGCTAAGGATTTTCCTTTTATTTTGGAAAGTCACAACTTATAAATCAGGATCCTAAATTATTTTTAATGGGACGTTTAACAGGAAGCTTTAACCTTTGCCACTTTTATGTTCCTAATGAGGGACAAAATTCATACCCGAAAGATGTTTTTCTGAGGGACCAAGCAGTAGCGACCAGCTCTTGAATAATGGTGACCAAACTTAATTTGGCAATAGATGTAGCCAAAGAGAGTAGGGTAGTGACGGATGGGAGAATGCACACGTCTCTAAATAAAACTATGAAGTTATGGCACTTTGTGATATATGAGAGAAGTGCACCCCAACGCAAAAGATGCATCCTATTTCTTGCATCTGCACATGAGCTATTCCCCTATTACATTTTTGCAGATGAGGTGCCAAAGTACGAGAGAGAAGTGACAAAATAGGATATATTATAGTATCATATTATGCCCCTGTGCCTTGCAGTTTTGAAGGGAGCAGGAGTAGCGAAAGGAGACCAAAGATGTGGACGCACAAGGACTACTCCATGATCGATTGGTGAGGAAGGAGTTCGGGGCTCCAATCCAGGATTTTATCGGAAGTTTATCTGCCCAACCAAACCGACGATAGAGTGAGATGTGATGCTTTTAAAGCATTTACAAGATGGTGACTTACTGAGAGGGCAACAGGTTGGGAAAACCTAGACATCAAGAAGAATAGTCTTTGCTTTTCTAGAAAAGCAGCACAAAAAAGGGGGAGCACAGAAGGGGCAATGACAGGAAACCATCACAGCTGAATAAGCGGTACTTAGAGAAAAGATAGTTTTCACAAGTCCAGATTCGAAGAAGATCAATTTAGAAAGACCTCTCCTCGACCGCACAGAGCGGTCTTTCTAAATCAAACTGATATGCCCCTGCCGCACACGAGTGCGCACAAGGGCTGACAGGCACGGAATAAAAGTTACGTTTTGCTGTGTGTTTATGGTTTATGTGTGTGTGTGTGTGTGTGTTGCGTGTTTGCGTTTGCTTTGCGTTTCTGTGAACGGGATGTCAGGGGTGGGGAGGCAGGCAGCGGGTGAGGAATGGGGTTTAAGGGTTGGAACCCCACCATCCAATTTAGAAGTCATCTGGGCAGAGAGGGTGGGGTGGGGGTCAAGGCAAGGAGATATTTTTGCTTTTAGCGGGCTGCCTAAAATCGGCCGGAAATAAATCTGTCTTTGTTAGGCGACCTGCAAAAAGCAAAAATATGACATTGAACCGAATAAGCAGGATTACCAAGTGAGACAGATAAACCAGAAATACTATTAACTAGGGAAGAAGCCAAAAAAGATTGCTCGCTTTTCAGTTAAAGGCTAGAATTAAAGCTAATTGCATAATGCAATTTAAGAATAAGAAAGGTATGCTGGAGCAAAGAGAGAAATCTAAAGTAAGGTATTTAGTAACGTGTACCCTTTCTTGTATGCTAAAGAGGATGAGACCCAGTACAAAAGCAAACCTTTGTGGATAAATTGTCTCTTCCCAGAGTGGACCCCAGGGAGGTTAGTTTACTTGCGTCTGCGAGGGGTCAGGAATGTGAGGTGGGCAACTGTTTCTAGTTTTCTCAAAGTAAGACATTTTGTTAAAGTAAAACGTTGCAAATAAAGCCTTGCTTGCCCTACTAAAATGAGGAATTCCTTACCTATTCTAAAGGCTAAAGGAACAATCTCTAGGTTGGGTAAACTGGCCCTCACTCTAAACAAGGCATTCAAAGTAAATGATAAAGCAATACAAGATGAAAAAAACAATCATGAAACAATATATGGATGACCTTCACCTGCCCTTTGTAAAATCGCTTTTCCCAGGTTTTAAAGTCAGCTTCAGAATGTTCGAAGGAAAAGAAAAAAGTCTTGAACAAGTTCCTATCAGTTCCAAGTCAAATCAAATGTGCTTCACACAAAAATCCACTGGTAACAATTCTCTGGTTTGGTTGCAAAGATCCCCTTCCAATATCCCTCAAAGAAAATAGCACCCATGGTAATCCTGCTCATCTTCTCTTCAAGATTATTTGCCACAGTTCAAAAGAATATGACTTCTCCAGCTAAAACTTTACAATGGGCTAAGATGTTTGCAATACATTAGGTATATTTGTCAGGATGCTTCTTCTTTGGGTTGCTACTTCCTTTTAACTGCTGTTGTTACTGTGAATACAGTTACTTTCGTTTCCCAGTATGCCTTTACCTCAAAACCACTCCACTGTGGCACCCGCTGACAACTTTTATATACCACCACAGTTCAAGTATTTCTATTTGTACTTCAGAATTATCAGCCGAGTTTGACACGGCACTTCGACCACTTCAGGTAGGCAAAGCACTCTTCCCTTGAATACCTTTGTAAAAGGGGGCAGCCTCTTTGCCTCTTCCATCTGTCTATCTGCCGTATGGATTACCTGCCTCTGCCTGCAAGATTTACTTCCTTTCAACTGCAGCAGTCTTTTAGCATTAACTTCTGCAACTTCTTTACAAGCACCCAACTCCCCTTCTCCAGCTTTCTCACACCTCTTCTGCCCACGTAATTACCCAGAAGCTGTAGTGCCACTCTTCCAGCTTCGGGCAACAATGCCACAATTAGGTCTGAAGCCTCTGGACAGTTGACAACTTCACATATTAGGTGAATGGGTTCAAACAGTACTTGTTGGACTATGAAAAGGGTTCGCCTCTTGGCTTGGGTATTGCTTGTTCTATTCTGCAGTATAGTATGGCAACTTCTTTGGAATACAGAATGTCAATTCAGGGTAATACAATTCAGTCTTCAAAGTGAAAACATAATTTGACATACACAACCATTCTTTAAGATAGATTTTTACACTTAAATGATTGTCTGGAATTGCATTCCCGGATAATGTCAAGGAGTTAAAGGGATGGTCTAGTAAAAAATGTTATTTAAAAAATAGATAGGCAACATAAAAAAAAAAAAATACTAGCATTCTCCGTTTTAAAACTTCCTATGTAAAATTTTGAGCTATTCAAGCTCAAAATTCGCAAAAGCAAGCACATGGGCGCATCAATTTTGTGAAATGGAGGCCCTCCTGTGCTGGCTTTTGCTTTTGCGGCACTAATGAAGGAAAAGACAGCCAGCTGTAGTAAACAAAAGCTACCGCTGGGTGGCTTTCCCTTCATTAGTGCTGTAGGCGGAGGACGGGGACCGGAGACCAGAGCAGGAAAGCTGCAGCTGAATCTCGGTAAGTGCTACTTATTTAAAAAAAAAAAATAAGCACTAGCTGCGGTTTTTTTTCTAAGTTTTCCAGGCTGGAGGAGCCCGGAAAACTTAGAAATAAAACCGCGCAGCTTTAAAAACGTTGTATTTATGTTTGCAGTCGCTTTTGAAGCAGGCAGAAACACAATGCGGTTATGTTTGAAAACACTGCGGTTTTTCTTTCCAAGTTTCTCAGGCTCCTCTGGGAGTGTCAGGTTCTCACATTGTGCACCTCACTTTGACAAGGTTCTTAGGAGAATAGGGTAGGTCAAAAACCATTCCAGGAAAGTTAGAAAGGGAAGGTGGTTGAAATATTAGATAGATTCAGTTTTGTGAATAGAGCATTTCTTTTAGTTTGTTCTATTTCCTTTAACTAACTTTCAATTAGAAAGATGGTGGAACATTTTCACAACAGTGATTGGTTCAGTTCACAGCATGCAGCATTGTGATGTCATTAGAATGTTAATAACAATTCTCAACTGCCTTTCATTAAAGTATGCTTCAGAGTAGGTCACATATTAGTTAGCTCCAGTAAAATTCATTTAAAGTTTCATTGTTAAGGAGAGTAATAACCTTTTAAGAGTTCCAATAATATAGCAGTTATTGTAGTTAAGTATCAGGAGAAGAAGTCTGCAGAAGAAGAATTCCAGTGAGATTCAGTTGCTGAGCCAGAGAAGAGTCAAGTTCCATGAACAAAGATAAGCTAAGTGGACTTCTGAATTTTCAAGTGAAGACTCAAATAATTTTGAAATGTTAATTATTTAAAGACTTTCAATTGAGCATTTCGTTTTTTGAACAATAGAATCCTTATATTATTTATTAAGAAAATAGTCAAGGAATCTTTAATGAACTCTATATAAAGAAGGTTCAGCAAATTCATTTGTGTACATTTTTATCTTTTCTCAATACTAATAAGGCGCGCAGTTCGTATCGTCGTGTTTAAAACATTTAACCTAATTATTAATATATATAATTAACTAACTTCAGGTTCGTTTTGTTTTTCGAGCCTGCGTCGCGTATTTCAGTGGATTTGCAAGCGCGCTTTAGAGGAAAGGACCTAACGACGTCGCACGTGCGTCGTGGCCATTTTGGATTTTCATTGTTTTCCTCATTTTTTATTCGTTGCTCGTAACGGAAGAGAAATCAATTTAAGGACAGCGTTTGCAGCCTGATTGCGCAGCGTTTTGCGAGCAATTGTTTTTTCCTCCTTGATTAAGAGAGTATTCAGAAAAAATACATGTGTAGCAAGAGACATTTATTGAAAATCACTCCGTATGTGAAAAAGGAGTATAAAAAGTTTACAGCTGAATATTTTACAAAGATTCTTCAGAATACAAAAGGTAATTACCTACACATATTTATAGAGTATATGATTCCTAGAGCATTCGGCAAAAGGTTTAATAGGTAATAGTAACAACAATATTTTGGGTATATTTTATTAAAAGAGATTCAGAGAGCAGAAAGACAAATAGAAGAGATATCGCTAAGCGTATCTACAGTCAACATACATCTTCCTGAAGCAGCCTATTGGCAAATCAAGCTTAGGCAACAGGTAAATGTAAATGGAGAAAATATAATCTAGAGAGTAGTCAGTAGTGATTAGAAGATTGATTTATTTAAAGTTGTATTTCCTTTTTAGGAACATCTCATCTGAGTCAAAACTTTCCGAGAAGACGGTCTGAAGTACCTGCAGTGGGAGTTCTTGTCTTTTGTTATTTTCTCCATTCCCCTTGGGTTTGCCTGGCCAATAGTTTTAAAGAAGCAGGATTGTTGAGCAGGCAGGCTTAGGGGGCTAGGTAGGCCAGCTTCACTACTTCAGAGTCCTGACAGGGAGCCTGAGAAACTTGGAAAGAAAAACCGCAGCGTTTTCCAACACAACCGTGTTGTTTCTGCCTGAATCTGCTTTACCATTTGGGGTTCTCGGGCTCCCCACCGGGAGCCCGAGAGCCCCAAATGGGAAAGCAGATTTAGGCAGACAACGCAGTATTTAGCATTTCCCATTTGGGTCTCTCGGGCTCCCCACGGGGAGCCCGAGAGCCCCAAATGGTAAAGCAGATTCAGGCAGAAACAACGCGGCATTGCGGAAAACAACCACGGGGAGCCCGAGAGCCCCAAACGGGAAAGCAGATTCAGGCAGAAACAACACGGCATTGCGGAAAACAACCGCGTTGTTTCTGCCTGAATCTGCTTTCCCATTTGGGGTTCTCGGGCTCCCCACGGGGAGCCCGAGAGCCCCAAATGGGAAATCAGCTGCAGGTAGAAACACTACGCGGCATGTAAACATAACCGCGTTGTGTTTCTGCCTGCTGTGGCTTTCACTTTGGGTCTCCGGTGCTCCCCTGGGAGCACCGGAGACCCAAAGTGATAGCCACAGCAGGCAGAAACACAATGCGGTTATGTTTGAAAACGCTGCGGTTTTTCTTTCCAAGTTTCTCAGGCTCCTCCGAGCCGGAGGAGCCTGAGAAACTTGGAAAGAAAAAGCCGCAGCGTTTTCCAACACAATAACGTTGTATTTATGTTTGCGGTCGCTTCAAAAGCGACCGCAAACAAATACGTTTTTAAATCTGCGGTTTTATTTACGTAGAAAAAAAAACGGCAGCTAGTGCTTATTTTATTTAAAAAAAATAAATAGCACTTACCGAGATTCAGTTGCAGCTTTCCTGCTCTGGTCTCCTGTCCCCGTCCTCCGCCTACAGTACTAATGAAGGGAAAGCCACCCAGCGGTAGCTTTTGTTTACTACAGCTGGCTGGCTTTTCCTTCATTAGTGCCGCAAAAGCAAAAGCCAGCACAGGCGGGGCATCCATTTCACAAAATGGATGCGCCCATGTGCTTGCTTTTGCGAATTTTGAGCTTGAATAGCTCAAAATTTTACATAGGAAGTTTTAAAACAGAGAATGCTAGTATTTTTTTTTATGTTGCCTATCTATTTTTTAAATAACATTTTTTACTAGACCATCCCTTTAACCTACTTTCCTCTGTAACCACAAATGGTCACACATAGCCTTCCCTTGATGCAGTTCTCACTTGTCACTTACATAGCCTTCCCTTGATGCAGTTCTCACTTGTAACTTTTGTAACTCTTGCATGCGCTTTCTTTAGGGGCTCGGAATGGATTCAGAATGTGTTCCTTTCCTTCGTAATTAAGGACATGCGACCACTCCAGTACTTTGTAAGAGTACAACAGTGGATGTAAAGGTCTTTTAATTTCTCACGCGAACACTGCAGCTTTCCATGTAAGTGTGTGTGTTACATTTCCATTGTTAAAATTCAATTGAATAGTAACGAACAACTTCTACTCGCTTTTAGTTATATGCGAGACACTACGGAGCTGGTTACAGTTATTGGCAAGGCTTATAAAGTGAATCTGAATTGACCCTCTCAGAACTTGCAGGTGAATTCTGCTGTCTCCATGTTCCGGCATCCTTTCTGTGCTCCCACTTCTAGTGAATTGTCAGTCTCATGCTCCTCCACTTCTAGTACTACTGCCAACTCCTCTGCAGCTCCTTCCTCTTCTTCTTTCCTGCTGGGGCCTTTAATGCCCGACAGGTTTGACAATTGGCTTCAGGTCTGTGCTATCAGTCTCAATTTCCCAACTCCTGCAAGGACTATTAGGCTTAATTGCCTGACTACTACATGCCTCTTCAGCTCTCTTCCTCGTCTCAGTTCCTCTAGGATTCTGGGACATGTAGTTTAATCAAAGTTAGGTTTTCCCACTTCTTTGGTTTGACAAAAAGCCATCAAAAGAGTGGGACTAAATGGAAACTTAAAATGGTGTTTATCCCAGTGTTACTGGTTAGTCCCCCCCCACACCCATGTGATCCTCCCACAGTACACCCCCCAACCCCTGAGGGTCAGGATCAGGAAGCGTCAGCTGTTCCCTGGCCACAGGAGGAGGGTCCCAGACCAGGCTGAAATCATAAATAGGAAGTCATAACTGCAATTAAAGCTTTGTAACTAAACGCATCCGTGGACCTGGATGGCAACAGCCCTCTTTCACAAATCTCTTCAGAGACTTCTGGTAGCCACATTGACCAGCCTATTTAATTCGATGGGAGAAGCCATCATATGTGTACTTCCGAAATGAGAGGCAAGATCCCTACCTCTTTACATCTCATTGACCCTTAACTCTTCTCAATATTGACACTAAGCTCTGTCAGAATTTGGGCAAATAAATTGGAGTCACTGATGCAGTCTTTATTTGGGGAGGACCAGTGTGGCTTTTTCCTGGGGATGTGAACTGCAGATAAGTTTAGGAAGGTAATCAATTTGACTGATACTGATCCTGCCGGAAAGGACAGGATCCCAGCACAATCGCTATGGCTGGACACTGAAAAAGCATTTGATTGGGTGGAGTGGAGCTTCTTCATTTCAGAACCTAGGGATAGGTGAACAATTCCACAAAGCCACATTGAAGTGGTACCTTTTCAGCATTTCAGATTCAGGGAATGAAGCAGATAGGCCAAAATGCTCAGGAGGTTTGGGGGGGGGCATGGTTACACACCATGTCAAGCCTAAGGGGGGCTTCCGCACATCATCAACAAGCCAATTTGAAATATGCCTGATGGAGCTCCACATTTATCTTATGTGGCAGCTTTGCAGAAAGACCTGGGATCCGAGTTATACACCTTCCGCCACTTGCACCCAGCCCAAACAACCATATTGTAAGATGCTATTTAGGTGGTATCAAGTTCCTGAGCCACTGAAACATTTTGCAAATGGAAGAGAGGGCTGATCTGGAGAGGATGTGTGGCAGAGGATACTTTCTTACATATACCATGGCAGTGCCCCTAGTTAGAAAGGTTTTTGGAAAATGTGGTTGCAGAGCTTCACATGTGTAGGAGGAATTTGACGAACGACCCACAAAGTTCCATACTGAACATACTGATTCGGGATGTTTACCATTATCGTCAGAAGCAATCTTATTTCAAAAGAGTTTTTTTGGTTGCAGAGTACCCAATAATTGGTCTGTTAAAACATAAATTATCATCAATGAGAAAATAAATTACTTATTCAATGGATAGATTTCTTTTTTGTGCTTGGGGCCTTTTTTAGATCATGTAAAATTGATTAAGAAAGGCTTCACTTGTCCCACTAGGCTTAGGGCCTTTGCACTGCTGAAAACTGACGCGCATATGGCCCATATCTACATTCTACAAGACTGGCTCTGAAAACTTGCTTTTTTGGTTGTTCTCCTTTTTTGGTTTTGTTTCCTTGGAGTCTATGAACCATCTGTTCCAAGCCGAAATGTAATGAGGGCTGCGGTATTCTTTACGTTTTTCGATGATGTTACTGAAGAGATTTAGTGTCATTCAAAACAATAAAAGCAACACGTCAAGAACTCTAATAGGTAATGTAGCTCAGTGTACACTGTTCTGGGGTTCTCACCCTTGATCCACACTTAAGTACTCACTGGAGGGGAGGAAGCAGGAGGCAGAGGTTGTTGACAGCAGTACTGAAACAATGCCAGGCTAAACAGGGATTCATTTAAGAATTAGTGTGAACACTGAAGAGTTTACAGAAAGTGTTCAGATCTATGATATGGGCTTCTCATTGTGGCCTCCTTCCATGCTGCACGTGTATTTAATACAATTCTCTGCCAATATTAATACAAATCAACACAGACTAACCTAAAATGTATCAAAGAAGTGCCGCACCTGATTTGTCTCTTCTGCCTTAGGCAAATGCATATTAAAAGGTCTTCAAACATGGGTTCTGTGAAAGGCTTTAGGCAGAGATTTTCCACTTGGTATTGTAATGAATCCATGCAATGCACCCCCCCCCCAAACACCACAGCCACCCCCTCAAAGGGTGAGCCGAAGCTTTTGGAACCAGGGAGGTGAGCCTGCTATGCAATATCCTCCCTAGGGGACAGGGCAAGCAGGATCCAATTGGGGGGGGGGGGGGGACAACCCCGTCTGGGGACAAGGACTGCCTAAGCAGGTATTCTCTTTCACCTCCCCTCACTACAAAGTCCCAAAAATGTCTTGGGTTTATGAGAAATGAGCAGGATAGCCATATGCAGAGCCCCTTTAAGGCAGATGCCTTGATCCCCCAACTTACTTCGATTATAGCCTCATGGTGAAACACACAATCAATCAATGGGATATATCCCTCTGGAAAGGAAGACCCTCCAAGGAGGGTCTAAAATACACAAGAGACCAAGAGAAAGAGCCCAGCCGAGGCATGAGACACGCCGGCTTGCCCTGCCACACAAGTAGGAAGTACTGCCACCTCCGCAGGAGCTGAACAGAAGAGCCACAAGTTGTCATGGTATGCAGAGACCCAAAGCGGCCAGCAAATCTCTGCCTCCTCACTGGCAGTGAAGATTCCCCAGCATGCCCGGGACCGCAGGGAGAGGGACCCACCTCCTGAGATGGAAGATGTAAAGGCGACCTGCTCCTCCGACACAGGAGGAAAGAACCGAAGTGAAGCAGCCGGCCGCACAGTCTGTAGTCAGGATGAGGAAGCAGGTTTGCGCATGTCCCAGAGACTGCCTCCACACTGAAGCCTGCCACTGAAGTGAAGGTGTGTGGTCTTGCACGGAAAGCAGGTGGAGGCGGCGAAGCAGGCCCATAGCTCACACAAGGCTGACATTAAAATGACCCCAGAAGTGGGTATCCGAAACTGCTGAAGAAACCATAACCAAAGAGGGGCCACACAGGTCTATAGCCCACATGGGTCTGATAAGCAGAATAACCCAGTAGGGATTGAAAGAAACAACCACAGACAGGACATAAGTCTGGCTGAGTAAGTCCCTGGCCTACCAAAGGCCAAAAGCAAGAAAATCTGCACAGCAACCAGGAGAAAGTGGTGTTTCTTAAAGTCCAAGAGGCACAAATCAGAGGACCGCATTAGGTTCAATATATCCCTGAGGAGGGGATAATCCAAGAACTGTTTGGACTAGCTGATAAAGCTGTTTTGTGTCAAAGGAATATTAAGACATTTTTTGCTTTATTTGTTCACTACAGTGACCAGGCAACTGCTGGAAGAAACTCTTTGTTAGAAATAACTTTGTTTATTGGAACCACGAAATCAGGAATTGGAACAGACTTTTGAGAACCCCTTTTTACGGTGGGGTCACAAAACCAGCCACCACCTAGTGAACGCAGGGGAAAGCCACCCACGTCATAACTTAGATTGGCTTTCTTTCGATTTTCTTTAGTGGTATGACAGATATTAGGGGAACATAGGTTTAGACAGAGGACTGGGTTTACTTGTTCGACATCCTGACAAGCACTCATAGTGGGCTTGAGAAGGTTTTCTTTCATTTCAAATAAAGAATTGTGTTGAAACATTTCTCTACACAGTCTCCTATATCTGATTTACCACAGATTCCAAGCACAAATGGATAAAATGATCTCATGGCTTCAAGGAAATCAGACAAACAAGGTTAATTGAGGACCACCACCTTATTGACATAAAATCAGGTTAAAAGGGACATTGCAATTAACGAAAACACTTTTCAAAGGGGGATATCCCAGCAGTCAACACGAGAGGAGATGAAGTCTTTAAAGTAAAAGGAATACCTCCGAAAGAAATCAAGATACTAGTTGTCTTTAATAGAATAGTAAATAAATAAACCATACCTAGCTCGTGGGGGAAGATAAAACCCCAGTGGAACCAGAGATGGGACTAAGAGTAAGAAACAGTGAAAAACTAGATCACTCATGAAACAAACAGCTGTTAGAATACTTCTCAAACTATTAGGAAGAAATTAAAAGGGGAGTTAAAGAACAATAAAGAAAAGGGGAAAGTAACAGATGTTATGTTTTATAAGTCATCCCCCAAATCTTAATAGTACACATTCAACAGTCGCCAGCGGAATCCAATTACTGTGTGTGTGATGCAGTACTAAAAGCATTACCAAAAATTGGCACGTTTTATCTTGTCTCACAAACCATCAAGATAATTTAAGTGCAATGTAACATGCTTGCAGCGGAAAAACAGCTCCCCTGGAGAAAAATACAAAGGGTGGAGGAATATACAAGTGACTGGGCCACTGATGGAAAAATGAAAAAGATATTCACACACTTTTGTGAACAAGATGCTAGCCTCAAGAACTGAACATTTCAAAAAAGGAAACGGCATCAGATTAGGGTTCCTGGTGTCTTACTCGGGTTGACTTTTTCCATCATCAAGCAAGTACATGAGTAGCTAAAGATGAACCCAGGAAACGGCAATAAAACCATCAATGGTTGGGCCTTGCAGGGCTCTTTGCGGTGGACTTGCACTACCTTTTTTTCGCATTACAAACCTCAAGACAGAGTGGATCCTCGAAGATGTGAAAAGGCACATAAAGCTTCCTCTGATCTAGCACCTCAGACAAAGAGCTTAAATTTGCCAAAGAAAAAGAAGTGTAATGCCAAGGGGTAATAAGCCCCTCTTCGCCAGCCAGCCAAGACAAGTAAACTGTGAAAAGACATGTGTATCATTTGGAGTAAGTAAAGAGCAGAGGATCGCCTGAAGTGAATACATTGCCTGCCTTATGGGGTGGAGGGAGAAAAGGGTATTCAGGAATAGCAGGGTTCTCGCTCATTTTAGCCATGCTGAGCACCTGCGAAGTAAAAGGAGTAACGTTTTAAACTTTACAATATTAATTTCCCTGGGGTAACGATTAATGCTTGACCTTGTTAACTCAAAAAGGTCAATTTAAGTGTGTGAATAATTGTTGACAATTCCTGCTGATCCAGAAAACACTTATGCCATCTTCATGACATGTCCCCCTGTGAGCTTTTGTGTTTGTTTCATTGTTCAAGTGTGGACATACTTACAGTGGAAGTTGTCGGATAAAAAGGGCTATGTGCAATATGTTGGCAGGTTATGGAGAGGGAAGGAAACAGTTTTATATGCAAGATTAGATTGAAAGTTTCATCAGCACACTGTGAATGTACTGAAGTGTGAGTAAGCGATAAAGTATAAATGCAGTTTTCATGCCAACAAACTTTACTTCAGAAAGGTCCACCGGACCAAAGCGGTCTTTAGCAAGGACATCAACAAATGGTTTGGATCCTAGCCAAGAATTGGTAATTCTCATAACCAGGACCAATTCCAGCCCATAAAGATCGCCGTTTAAGCATCCTTGGTAAAAAGCCTCTCCTGTACACACAATGCTGTGAAGTAGCTATTCAAAGGTTCAAGCTTTTGCAGCTTGAGTAAGCTGTCCGTCCCAGGCTCTCGAACAACATGGGCAAATGCAAACGTTTGCTCTTCTACCTGTTACAAGTTGGATAAACAAAACACGCGAATACTAGTTCAAAAGGTTCTCACGGCACCGTTTGAACTAGTGTGTGCGTGTGAACAACAATGCTTAATTCAAGCTGAAGATCAAATCTAAACATAACACAAAAGGTGGCCAGTTGGAGTGTTTATTTTCGTGGTTGTTCAGTCCCTAGAGCACTATACTGAGCCTCAACAACCCTGCCCTTCTCATGATTTAGGAGGTTCTTCCCTTGCATCCCCTACCTTACAAGTTGCATCATCAACTCCATTCCGGAATTCAGTTCGACATAACAGAGCTAGGATGGTGCTTTGTGGTACCTCTAGTCGTTCCATCTTTGAAACCAGGGAAAATCAAAATTTGCAAGGGCTCTGTTTGGTTCTGTAGTCGGACGATCGTGCTCCTGAACTGTGCAAACCTTCTGGTATTTGCCTATTAAATTGCCCTGATAAATTACAGGCCCAAACTCCAGACCATAATCTGTTTAAATCTGTGGGCAAAACCCTATTAGGTTTCTTAAGAATGGGCTGGAAGATTGCCTCCAGAGTTAGGAAAAATTAGGAGGAAAGGTTTTTTTCGCAAAACAGTCTCAGATATGACGAAAAACAAAGTCTGAGTGGGTACCTAGACTTCAGAACCTAAGGTCCAAAGTCCAAACCTATTCTATCAAAGCAAACATTTCCAAGCAAACACCAATGACAGTGCTCAGCCGAGCTTCCCATCTCGTTGTGGATGGGTCATAGTCCAAACTGTGGTCTTGGTCCTGGCGCTGGTGTCGTCCGGAAAATATGACTTTGTCCTTAAGGAACGAGGCAATGGTTTCATGCAGCTACAGGGGCAAGACCATACACAGCTACTTCCCCTAAGGGTGAATGATGCTCGGAAAAGTGAAAAGTGTAGGTATTTCGCCCCCCCACCCCCCGCGCCGGTCCCACGCCCCATATCCTCCCAACTCCTCTGGAATATTCGTGGTAGAATGTATTAGCCCTGACCATCAACAGCTAGCAGTTCTGGTCCCACCACTGAGCATAGTGTTTCTAAATTTAGAGCGAGGGATGCATGAGCGGTATTGTGGCACCACTCTCAAAATGAGACACATGCTTATGAAGTGAGGGACTGTGATTTGCAAGCCTTATTCCATCCATTTTGCCTAGAGCTAACATTTATTTCGTGGGGAGACCGGGAGATCCAGCAAAGAGCTATGCCGATGCCATCTTCATTTTGTCTGACTCCAAGATGGCAGCACCCTTTATTAAAGTCACCAATCAGTGGCTCATTGTGCAAATCAGTAAGAGAATGAATGAACACCACATGAGAATGGTCCCTGGTGAATGAAGAGGAGGAGGTGGTGAGTCTAGATTGCAAAGACCAATCACGGAAGAATACACAGTTAGATGAACTGATCAAATCAGGACACATGCCATATTACTATGCCTATTCACCTTCGTATAAAAGGAAGGTAAAGATCCAGACTTTGAGATGGTGGGTGAGGATATTGAGTGGGGGAGAAAGGATGGGGCTCATGGAAAAGAAGAAAGAGCAGAAAGTGAAGGCCAAACAGATTAACAGAGAAGTGCGCAGTCAGTCAGGCAGCACAGGAGCATTACGGAGGCCACACCAGGGAGGCCTATTTGATAGCAAGAGAGAAAGGAGGAGAAAACCTACAGCAATGGAACCATAGCTGGTTGGAAGCTAGAAGTAGAGTGTGGGCAGCAGGCGAAGCCTGTGTATTGGAGCGCAAGCACTAGTAGATAAGAAACCCTTAAAGTCACTGGAGTAAGCATGAAGATAAGCATAGTGAGACCAATAAAAAGATAGCATGGAGCTACAGTGCAGGCCCTAGTGGAAATTGCAACGCCACCAGCCCAAATAAAAGGATGTTTTGGTGGATATTGAACCATGGCTAATAAAATCGACCGAGAATAATTCAGTTTGAGGGGGAGGGGTAAAAAGGGCAGGTGCTGTGGCCAAACTGGAGTCCCATGCCACGTGGTTGCTGAGGTTGTTTTTCTGGGGCAATTATCTGCTCCTTCCAGGGGTCTAGATGGGTAGGGATACCCCACTTTCTCCCTCACGAATTGTGTAAACCTAGTCTGACCCCCTGACACCTGTGCCCCCCTCAACAAGAAGCTCTGAGAGATCCACCATTTACCACTTGCAGATGTTGCATCACGGGGGGGTGGCTGCATGTGGCATCCATAGATCAGCCCTCCGTCAGTGCAGTTTAGCAGGTGAAATTGTCATATACAATATTACATATTTCTTTTAGGTAGCCTCTGTCAAATTCATTACTGTGGAAGGAAAAGGTCATACACCATCTATACAGAAATTGAACTTTTAGGTTTAGCGACTTGGGTAGTAGACTCCAGAAACTGTCAATCTGTAATCCTTCACAAAAAGGCAGAGAACACAATGCCATTAAACCATTATAAATCCAGGAACTCTTTGGCATCCCCTACATATAAGTAATCCACCATGCACTTTCCCGCCCGAAAAACCAGCATACACTCCCAAAATAAGAGAGCCAAAATACACCCAACAAAAAAATAGTAAAGAATACAAAAGGAGCATGCCCTTTTGTTCTACTCGCAGAGCCCCAGTAATACATTTGGATCAGTGATACGAACAGAACAGCACCACAGGAAGGAGATTTGACATCCTAACTGTCTGATCTGAAGAGGAACATTAAATCAAAAATAAATCTTTTGATTTGCAAGATGCAAATAATTATGGATTACATAAAATAATACGTTTTAGAGATAAAATATATTTTACTTGCATAACATTACTTTTTACTTCCAAAATATTGTTTTACTTCCAACCTAAAAAAAGTTAATTCAATACTGTCACTTCCAAATCTTATCATGAACTGTGCTAGAAGGGTATTGCCCTCAATAAATACAATAATAATAATAAATTGCCCCGAGAGGCAAGTCCGAACTGGTGTAAAGCTGGAGAAGAATTAGGATGGCCAGGCAGTACAATATGCTGGAAAATGTCTGGATTACATAGGCCTGGTGGTCTTTTTCTCCATTTATCAAAGTAAGACCAATCCTGAGCTCCCAGATTACCTCTGGGTAGGGGTGGGGGGGGTGTGGTGAGGGGAGAGCAGTTTACGGGGGATTCGAGGTATTGTGCCCTGCCATACGAATTGACCCACTGCCTTCTGTAGGGTGAGGAGATCCCGCTCCGGAATGTGCACTGGCAAAATATGAAAAATGTACAGCAGCTTCGGAAGGAGGGTCATTTTAACTGCACAAATGCGCTCCAACCATGACATTTCCTGGGAATCCCATTTTTGGAGCCATTCTTTGGCTTCCTTCCAGAGATTAGGGATGTTGATTTGCAATAGCCTACAGTATGTGGGGATTAACTGTACTCCCAGATAGGGGATGTTTGTGTTTGACCATCGGAAGGGGAATTTTTCCCAGAGGGTTGCCAGGGTTAAGGGAGATTCCGCCAAGCCCATGCCTATCGATTTCGCTGGATTAATCCCGAAACCTGAGACTGCTGTGAATCGGGTTAACAAGTCGATTAGGGCCGGGAGAGAATGGCGTGCATTACTTAAGAAACAGAGCACATCATCTCCATACAGGGCCACTTTATGACATTGACCCCCGTATTCGAAGCCCTGAATGTCCGGATGAAAGCGGACTCTCTGGGCCAACGGCTCCATTGCAAGGGCGAATACCAGGGGAACAGTGGGCAGCCTGGTCTAGTTGCTTTGCCCAGAGCTATAGGGGGGAGTACAATGCGAGTTAACCCTGACATGAGTAGTCGGGATCTGAAAATTTGAGAGTACTGACTTGGTGAAGCACGGCTCAAAGCCGAACTCCTTTAGAACCAGTTTCAGGTAGTTCCAAGACATGCTGTTGAAGCCCCTGTGGGCATCCAGGGATAGCAGTGATGGCTTACCTGGGATTTGAGGGGCCTGGGCTATTGAGGTCAATGACGCGGCAGATATTATCATGTAACAAGTGATTTTGGATAAAGCCTGTCTGGTCATTATTGATTAGTGTCAGGACGACGTCCCCCAGGCATTGTGCTAAAATTTTGCTGAAGAGTTTCATGTCTGTATTAAGCAGAGCAATTGGGCGGCAAGACGTACAATCCATGGGGTCCTTGCCTGGCATCAGCATCAGTGTAGTGGCAGACTCTGCCATGGATTGTGTGACCGACCCGGAGGACAAGAAGGAGTTCAAGAGTTTCGTCAGATGAGGGATTAGTTCTGCGCTAAAGATTTTATAGAATTTGTTTGTGAAGCCATCGGGCCCAGGGGCTTTCCCCGAGTGGAAGGGACCGAACTGAGTTCGACCTCTTGGTCAGAAATGGGCTCTTCTAGGGGGTCCAGCTGTGGTTAGGCGATCTGGGGGGAGGTGGGAGTCGAGTATACATTCTTGAGTAGTTTGGAGGTCAGCGTGATGTGCAGACGTGTGCTCCCGAAAGAAGTACTCCATGATTTGGAGTTTACCTTCCTCCGATGTCTCATGCTTCCAATTAGCATCTTGGAGGGTTTATATGTGATTGCGCCTAGCCTGTTTTTTCAGTTTTGCCGCCAACAACTTATTGGCCTTGTTCCCTCTCGCGTAGAAGTATTGCTTTGTAAGCATTAAGGAGTGCCCTGCGCGCCCCATGTGATGTGTCTCCAAAGCTTTCTGTGCTATTCGCACACCCCGGAGGGAGCGTTGGGACCCCCTCTTCCTGTGTTTCACCTCTTTTATTTGGAGCTCCTCCAATTGGACTTCAACCTGCTTCCGGGCCTTCCCCCGTGCCGCGGCTTGGTCTATAATGTGGCCCGAATAGCCGCCTTCCCGGCGTGCAACACTATATCGCATCCCCCATCTCTGTGTCATTCTTGCTGAAGTAACGTTTTATAGCCTATGAGACGCAGGAGCGAATTAAGGGGTCCTCCAGCAGGAATTGGTTCAGACGCCAGGTTGGCTTGAGCAGGGAGGTTCCGTAGGGGGGGCTCATCATAAGCAACAGTGAGGCATGGTCTGATAAGGCTTTTGGGAGAATTTCAATGGCAATTACCTGTGGGATAAGGGCATCAGAGATGAGGAACATAGCCAATCTGGAGAACCCCTTATGGACAGCCGAGAAGAAGGTATAGTTGCGCTCCTCCTGATGGAAGAAGTGCCAGGCCTCTGAGTGTGTGCTCACGCAACAATGTGGTGACAGCCATCGTTAGCAGTCAGGGGTAGGGCTTTATAGACCAAAGGGTTGACCACTGTGTTAAAATCCCCACCCAGTATAAGGTCTCCCTCTGCAAACTCCCTCAGTGTCCTTGACAATGAGGCAAGGAATAGCTCTTGATGGGTGTTAGAGGCATACGACGAGACGAGGGTCACCTTTCGTCCCATTGAACACTGCCACCACCATGATATATCGCCCCTCCCCGTCCCGCAAAACTTTCAACATTTTCAACTGGGTGCCCTAGAGTATCAGGATGGCGACTCCTCTTTTTTTCAGGCCACTGGAGGCCTGAAACCTTGTGGGGTATAGCGTATTGTTAAGACGGAATTCGTCTGAAGGGAAGAGGTGCGTCTCCTGAAGAAACGGGAACGAGGAGATAAGGGTAGCCATTTTATGGATAAGTGCCTTACGTTTCAAGGGGGAGTTTAGACACTGGACATTCAGGGTAAGGCAGTTAACACAAGGAGTCACCATCCCGAGACCCCTCGGTGTATTTGCAAAGCTGTAGGTGGTCCTCTTCCCAAGATTGGGCTGGCCATTGCCCCCAGCTGTCAATAAACCTGCAGTTCGAGGCACTGCGTTACAGGACAAATAGGGGATTATAAAATAACAAAAATAAATCAACATAAATCTTTTCTGAACTTTCCAACACTTAATCAACCATGACAGTACATCAACAGTAGTGGGAATAATCCGTGCATGGGGCCCGATCAAGTCTAAATTCCATTCCAACTTCTTATGAACTTGAGTAAAAGGCAAGGAGTAGTGCTAGGATTGAAGCTCATTCCGTATTGGTGGAGTCTAGTGGTGCACGACTTTCAATTCCAGCAATATCCGGCGGTCTACCCCACCACTTCCAATGGTGTTCGTATTAATGCAGGGGTTCTAGAAGTTGCTGGGTCATTTGGGGGGGGGGGGTTTGAGGAGTCCGACTCTGGCCGCGGCATCGCTGGCAGGGTTCAACAGCACCTGGGCTTCCTTCTCTGATCTCGGAGTGGACTCAAAGTGGGGGGCCACTTGTTTTCCCACTTCTAGAGTGGCGTCATTGTTCGTCTCAAGCATTAGGTCTCTAGCCTCCTCCACTGAGTTGATGGTATAGTGCCGATTGTGATATTCAAAGATTAGCTTACAGGGGAAACCCCCAACAGTACCTGGTGGTTTCTGGCTTGTAGCCATGCTGTGACCTTTTGCAAGCACCGGCAGGTTGTTAGGGTGTAGGGCGATAGTTATTGAAAGAGCGTGAGGGCCATCCCTCGGAAGTGTACCAGCTCAAATCTGCTAACTGTGGCCATGATACCCTCTTTTTGGTGATAGAAATGCAGTCTGGATAAGACATCTGGGAGCAGGATGCGTCTCTGTTGAGCAGAGGAATAGACACGATGGGTCCTATCCAGGACAAGCTCTTCCGTGTCCGGGAGATCAAGCAATGACTTGAAAAGAGCATTTAGTAGTTCTTGGTCCGACACCTGCCGCGGCACCCTTCGTAGATGAACATTGTTTCTTCTCAACCTATTTTCTAGGTCGGCCCGTTTGGCCCAGACATCCTCAAGGAGTTCCTCAATTCCCACCACCCTCTTCGTGAGCTCAGCGTAATCATGTGCTTGTTCGCATGTCGTGTCCTCAAGGTCATTAACTCGAGCTTCCAGGCCCTGTAGATAGGTGTTCAAGTCTGCGATTGAGCGTGCCAAAGAGTCCCTAGAGGTTATCGCTTGCTTGATCTCGTGCGTAATATCTTGTTTCAAGCTCTTCAGCATATCAGCTGCGAGACATAACCCACTAACCAGAAATGTTCAAAATCTCTGCAGACTTAACTCATACAAAAACTCATACAACCACCTCTCGCACAGCAAGCCGCACGCACTTCACCACACTGCAAAAACAAAACGCATAAGCCACACCAACAGCACATGAGGACTGGCATCGAACCGATACTCGCACCAAAGCTCAGCGCGCGGTGTAAACCGAACTGAAGCTGCCAACAGGACACCACTTCTCCTTATCCTCCTCCCGCTTCACCTTACTAACCCACTCCGCCTTCTGGTTTACAGATCCGCCTGAGCGCCTGGGGACCAATTCCTTTGGGGACAGTGCACAGTGCAAATACCTTTAACATTTAACATCTTCTAAGTCTTTCCTGGAAAGAGGAATCAGGGAGCGGCGGACCCAGCAGGGGGCGAGTGAACGTTGGCCCTCACCGCCTGCATTCCCGGTTTACCAGCGTCTTGAGGGGATAAAAATGCTGTAATGTCTGATGGTTTCCCTTTCATTGCTGCCTTAGACATCACTGGGGAGGCCTTCCATGATTCTGCACGATGGGAGGGATAGTCCTGGTAAGCGCTAGTTGAATCAGCTCTCAAAGTGGTCACCAGGAACCCCCATCATGGTGCTGGGCTTAACTCAGTAATGGAGCAGGGGGAGCGTTCTCCCAGGGTGGGGGTCCGGCAGTCAGATGTGTTGATGAGATGGAGCCCATCCAGTGCTGAAGTGATGGAGTTCTGACCATAGGCCACAAGTGCGCTGTCGCTAAAATGTAGGGGGAGTGCGCCCTATGCAGGGATCGACCTTTAGCCAACCCATCAAGTCATTTTCTGTGTCCTTACCAGGCCTGCCAGTGATTTGCAATACTGTTAGTGGAGATGCAACCAGGTGGTGTGTCTTCCTGTTGAGGGGGAAACTACAGACGCGGTGGCTGGCTCATCCTGTGCGCTATTGAGGTGGCAGGCGTACAGCACTTCTCCCAGCGTGCCTCCCCTCCTTCAAAAGGCAGGGTGTGTTCCCGGCTTAGAGAGAGCATGCATGTTTTCCCCAGTTCCATCTGCTGGTGCTTCAGTACATGTGCTGTCCCTCAACACAAACTGCCGGCGTCAGGAGGTGATGCAGCATGAGTTGTATATGGCTACAGAGTTTAATATCTTCCCTATAGGGAGGAACCTGCAGAGATCATTCACAGTGAGAGGGGGGGGGGCTCCACATCTGCTGCTGCCCGCATGCATTTCCCTGTGATCCCTGCACGTATGCTCTGGCGGACCATTCAGGCGCTTGATTTAGGTGCTGCAGGAGGGACAGAGCAGTGCCTGGCTCCAGTCTGTATATTGCAGGCGTGCTCTGCCGGCGTGCACAGCCAGCGGCTATGGGAGCCCGGGGCTCAGAGGGAGAGAGGGGGAATCAGAAGAGTCGTGTGTTCCTGCACCTCCTGGTCCTGTCATCCACTCCACCGAGACCGGGGCCACCCCCACCTCAGACCCCTCGTGGAGCTCCCATCTGGCGGGTCTTCGATGACAAGCTATGGGCAGATGAGCGGGAGAGAGCCGTGGGTGCGGCAGCTATCGGGGCTCGCATGCGTCACAGTACGCCCGTGCACGCGTCACCTTCCCCTCCGGGCAGCCAGTGGTGACGTTCTGCTCTCAGGTTCCTGCTGGAGAGCAAAATAAAAACGCTGCAAGGCTTCTCCGTGCTGCTTCTCCCCAGCGTTTTGGCTTGGGTGACGGGTCGCAAGGCTCTGCGGGAGGCTCACTCATTATCCCTCAGCATTGTCGGATTAGATATTCATTGCGCCTTCTTCATAGGCGCGCATGCCGCCATCTTTCCAGCGAAACCGTGCCAGGGACGGTCGGAACACACCTCGAATGTGGCTTCCACCAGTGCAGTTTTGCTCCCTGAGCCAGCTGTCCGGTGGCGAGAGCGCAGTGGTCAGCACCAGCAAGAGAAATCAGCTGTTTTCGCAAGCACAAGGCTTGCTCATCCTACAGACCGAATTTAGAACTTGAGGAGTGACAGCTGGGGACCTGAGGAAGATTGGGAACTGCAATATTTGTACTTTAAATCGACCTCAGTGTCTAGAAAGGAACTACCTTGAGGAAGGAGCCCTGGGACCCTAAAACCACCTGGACTTTGTCAGTAATCTGGAGTCGGTAGTTGAAAACCCGGAGAGGAAAGACTGTCAGGGACTTGTGTGATTAAGATCAGACAATAAGGTAGCGCAGGAAGAGCATGGGAACGCCACTGATAACACCTGAACCTAGAGACAAACACACCGTAAGAAGGTTGGAGACAATAGACAATGCATATGCAGGAGTAAGAAGATATCCTTTTGGTGTTCTGGCCCAGACGCAAGATAGAAGGGAGTGGAACATAAGATCTTGCACTTTTTGGTGAGTGAAGACCAGAATGTCAAATAACAGAAAGAAACATGTTGGGTTGTTATGAGTGTTGAATTGTTGAATGAATGGACGACAGTTGTACGGATGAACAGATAAGAGTTGGGAATATTGGGTTCTCTTGTCAATATAGACAGGCGTTAATAGATTCCAAATGAAAACTTGTTCCAATATAAAAATTCAGTACCACAAAACCGATGTACTAGGTAACAGATTGTTTATGGGACAATATCGTCCAAATATAAAGCATTTTTAGAACTTGTCTTTGAAAGATGATAAATAATGTATTTTATTGAAATGTATTTTATAAAATGAAAATAAATTGATACTTTTGATAAAAATTGGTAATAGTATGTTGTAATTTAATAGACAACAACATACGACTGAGCTGGAACAAAAAGGTACTGGAGAAGCAAGGGACCCTTTAAATAAATGTGTAGTATTGTTTAGCTGCATAGGAACACGATTCATTTGACAGGGTAAATCAGTGCTATCGGGCCCACCGAGACTGAGCTCACGACAGACCCATCTTCATGGCGCGCGGTCTAGCCACGCCCCCAACACCACCTTATATATATGGAAAGACATGAAGGTCTCTCTAATGGAGAGATCCTGCAGCTCGCCAATCTTTTTAGCTGAAGTAATGGTGACCAGGAAGACCACCTCCCAGGTGAGCAAATTCAAGTCCACCATCGCCAAGGGCTCCAAGCACTTATGGCAGAACGCGCCGAGTACCACATTGAGGTCCCATCGTGCCTGGGGGGCTTCACGGGAGGAAAGATGTAGAAGACCAGCGAATTTACATTTTATCACTGGGTGAGAGTGAACAAAGAAGAACCGGTGTTAAGTTATACCTCGTTAGCGGACAGATACGTATGGCAAGAGTGCATATGAATGCCTTTGGATGCAAGGTCCAAGATAAAGGAAAGGGATACAATCCACTGAAGCTTGACGAAGGTCAATCTTTTTGTCTAAGCACCAAGGACAGAACCCAAGCCATTTGCTTTTGTACCATGCCCATATAGAGGGTTTGCGTCCTGCCTGGATGATGCGCACATTATCATTATAGGTTGAACTGTGCTAACGACCCGATTTCAGGAATTCGGCGACTAAGTTGAGAGATTGTGGGGACGGATGACACACCTTTCGGTCATTCTGTTACAAAAATTAGCAATCTCTAGCAACTGGATCGGTAGAAAGACTGACGGCATCTTCAGCTCCAAAAATCAGAAACTGTCTGGCCACCAGGGTGCTATAAAGACAAGTGTACCGTTTTCCCAGGAAATCTCGAGGGCGTCTCCCAGTGAGCCTAGGCCCAGACCCTCCCTGGAGGCACATAGTGGAATATTCCTGTTGGAGAGTGTTGCAAACAGATCTACACTCGGTGTCTCCTACTCAGAGAAGACTTGGGAGAGTACTTGACGGTTTAGCTCCTGTATGGTTTGCGGCAGACCAGCAACTGAGGGAATCGGCTGCTGTTTTCTCTTGGACAGGAATATGCACCACCTGCAGCTAAATTACCTTGTATACCACCCATTCCCATATGGTCCACCAGGGGAAGAGACATGGGGTATCATCACGAGTTGAGCAGAATTCTGGCACAGTTTGCGCACGCTAATACGGGCTGGCAGAAAATACAAAGAAACAAGGCACGGAGCTGAAATATCAGGGATAATAGCGCTAACGCCTCGGTCCCCCGTCGCAATTAGCACCCACGGCTATAGCGTCATCACCGGAATTTGGAGCATGGCCGCGGCCATCTTTAAAAACTCAGTCCAACCTGAATCACCCACTTCCTGCAGCCATCTGAACACGAAAAAGACTGCCAACAGGTAGTGGCCCACTGATGAGCTCTAAGCCAGCAGACTATGGAAGACAACAGGTAAGCACAAGACTGCCATCTGGCATGCCATCAGCCAGAAGGTGACTGCGGTGGGCAGCGTTCCCCGTGATGCAGTTGACTGCCGAAGAGGTGGAACGACCTCAGGGTTAGGGTGCGGGGACTCCTCTTCCAACACCGGCAGGAGTACTTGGAAACTGGAGGAGGCACCATTGAGCAACTAGTCCTGACACCATGGGAGGAGAAATGCAGTACCATCCTCGACATGGAGGGCATCAAGGGAGTTGGTGGAGCGAAGGCGGGTGCCAGCAGCCAGGAGTCAGAAAATGAGTGAAGCTACCCCGCTCCACACAGCAAAGGACCATGCATAAATGTCAACCCAGCACAAGACGCCGTAATGGACAGGGACACATGCCAGCAGACCCACCAGCTAGGCCAGCAAATCAGGGTGAAATGACGGTGCCACATCAGCCATCCTTCACAGCAGCCAGGGGGCATGGCACCCAGTGCACCCCTGAGCATTACTGCAGTGTAAAGGGGTGGCAAACGACCAATCCAAGTGCAATGCACACCACACCCCTATTGGTTCACCCTGTGCCAGTAGGAGTGTGGTGTTTGAGTAACCACGACACCTTGCAGCTCTCACACCAACATGCGGCAGGTCCAGTTGGCCTCCCCATGCTGGCATGGCAGACGAGCCCCATGGAAGCACATGTCCCCCTACACAGACATGGGTGCAGCAAGCCAAATACAAAACCCCACAGCACAACACTGCTGGCTGCAGTGCAGCGTCCCATAGAGCCATGGCATTGCCATAGTCGAAGCAACCACACCCACTCCCACACGGCATGCGTCACCCAGGGAGTGGATGTGGGGACATGAACAAATACAACCTTCCCCATTGCAGCCATTACCAAGGCTGTGCCTGTATGCCATCACCTGATCATGAGAGCATAATAAAACTTGCGCCCCCCCCCTCCAATTCACCACACACCACCGAGCCAGATGCTGGACGAAATGGAGAGGCGCCAACAGGAGATGGAGGCCATTGGCCACACATTCGATGCACCTCCTGGCCATACAGGATTGCTTGCAAGGGGACACCGCAGGATTGTGTGTGTAATGGAGGGGAACTGGGCACAGGCGGCTGCCAGTACTGCCGCCCTGACCGTGTATGGGCAGCGAGACAGGGAGATGACGGATGGGATTTCAGCCTTTGCCGAGTCGATTCGACAAAGCACAGGACTCGCTCTGCAGCACATCTGGGGGCTAGGTCCAATAACCTGCGGTTCGGCCACCCCACTGAGGGGTCACAGCCCAGCACACTCAGGCACGGGTCCGAGTCCCATTTGGGGCCAAAATCACTGAGGGAAGCCTTCAGAGGGAAGAGGCCATGGAAGTGAGATTGGCGCACTATTTGCCCACAGTGGTCGTGCTGGGGTGTTGGGAGGCAGGGAGTGGGGGGCATTAGTTAGCACATTTTATTACATTAAAATAGTTGAAATTGATCAATGCAAGGACATTCCTTATTGTGTCATGGTTGTGTTTATTAATTGACTTGCGTCAAACAGTGGCGAATGGCATGTGCCATGTGAATGTCGGAGAAAAAAAGTATCAGTCTTTGGCGAGCCAGTCGGCCATCCCTGACAGTCTCTAGCAATGCTCGCAGATGCAGCTGCCGCAGGCACTGCATCCTCATCCTCTGGGGGTGGCATGTCAACATCAGGGGGTTGAGGGACATTCTGTTGGAGGCAGATATTGTGCAGCATGACACACACAAGGACTATTTGGCCCACTATTTCAGGCGAGTACATGAGGGCTCCTCCTGTAAGGTCCAGGTGGCAGAAAAAGGCCTTCAGGAAACCAAATGTTCGCTCTAAGCACACACGGGTCCTGCTGGGGGCGTGGTTGTAGGCAATATCCTGTGGTGTTTGTGGATCATGCACAGGTGTCATGAACCAGGGCAACTGCAGGTATCCGGAATGTCACCTGCATGGAGAGAGGTACAGTCATGAATCACAGTGTATTGTGTGGGGAGGGGGGCATTTCACTGCATCAGGGCATTGGACATCATGTGCATGCATATGGGGCTTCATTGCGTGGCATGTGTATTTGCGATGTTTGTGCATGTTGTGCCACTCGTATCATGCATTGTATTTAATTAACATGCAACCCGTTCCCTTGCAGCAGATGTTGGGCATGTGCCTGTTGGTGCCATGTTAAGCTGATATGGTGGCAGTGTATTGCGCTCATGCATGTGACCTCAAGGGTTTCTTATCGGCCCTCCCTAGGCTTCTAGGGGCAGCGGGTTGGCATTGTGGGCTGAGTGTACATGGGTGTGGTACTGGTACGGTTAATGTTGTGTGATGCATAATCCGGCCCAATGTCAAACAAAGTGCCAAATCGCAAGTTGCAGTGTGGTACCTGTAGTCATGTGCATGTTTGGAGTTCCTACTGTATGTGCTCATCAGCTTCTCCATCCAGGTATATTTGACATGTGCATGTTGCCTGGTCTGTCATGTGACGGTGTGGGAGGTCCGACTTTTGCATTCACTTGTCATGCCATGCTTTGTGGAGTTTCTCACATCCGCCCTCCCTCCTCCCCCCATTTGGTCCTGTGCATCGTAGCGCCTGCGGGCGGACAGTTTTACTCACCCACTATCCACGTCCGTTGTCCTCTGTGCCTCTACATGTATCCAGGAAGTGTACTGTTCCGTAGGACCATGGCAGCGGCACAGCAGTGGGTGATGTAAAAGTTGGGGTCACAGGTCACCTGCACATTCAGTGAACGGTAATGCTTCCTATTGCGGTACACTGCTTCGTGGGTCTGGGGGGCTACCAACGCAACATGGATACAGTTCAAGGCTGCAATGACATTTGGCATTTGAGCAATGGCATAGAACTGTGCCTTCATGGCGTGAACCTGTGCTGGGGTGGAGGGCAGTGAGATGTAGCGTAGAACATGCCGCAGGAGAGCATCCAGCACCTGCGCCAACACTGCACAAAATGTGGGCTGTGCCATGCCGTGCATCATGGCCACTGAGTGCTGGAAGGCCATCGGTTCCTACGATTTGTAGGATGGACACTAGCTTTAGCAGTGGGGGCACAGCTGCCCGGATGTTAATCCTACTCCCTACGTCGCCCTAGATTGTGGTGAGCAGCTTACTCATGGTCTCCCTGTTGAGGCAGTACAGGGGGACCACCTTGTTTGTTTGTTTGTTTATTTTATTTCTATAGCGCTCCGGACCCGGGAGTGTAAGGGCGCTTAGTACAAGTTACAAGGCAAAGTACATGGTAAGTAGATCAACATATATACATAATATACAGACAGTAGAGGTAATAGCAACCAATAATGACAGCTATAAATTGTACATGTTGCACATGTCTCATTCTGAGTCTAACTTAAGGTTGACTTTTTGTCAAAAGCCACCCAATGGCAAGCTTCCTGAACGACTGGATGACTTAATATTCAGTGGCAGGGTGTTCCAAAGTTGGGAGGCGAGGACAGTGAAGCTCGAGCCTCTGGCTCTTTTAAAGGTAAATCTAGGTACTGTAAGACACAGGGTATTTGAAGATCTCGTAGTTCTAAGGGAGGATTTCATAGTGAATTTGTTAGTAAGGTAAGGAGGGGCTAGATGGTTGAGAGCTTTGTAGGTAAGGCAGAGGGTTTTTAGATCGATTTTATTTTGGATGATGAGCCATTTGCATGAGGTTCTGGTGGCAGAGATGTGCTCAAGCCTGGGAATGTTTAGTGCTGCCCGTAGCGCATTATTTTGAAGGACTTGGAGTTCGCCAATTATTGCTTGATTGGCACTAGGTAGAGGCTATTACAGTACTCTAACTTAAATTGTATAAGAGCTGTAGCTAGTGGGAGGCAGCTGTTAGAGGAAAGAAATGGTGTACAGGCTCTAATTCGTTTCCCTGTATAGGCAGTGGCTGAAGCGGTCGAGTTGACTTGTTTGGTGAGGTTAGTATTAGCATCGAGGTAAAAGCCAAGTGTTTTTACATTTTTGGCAACCGGGAATAGTGTTACCATCAATTATGATATTGGAATAGTTGGGACTTAGTTTTTGTAAGTTGTTGGGTGAACCAACAATGAGCAGTACAGTCTTCTCGTCATTCAGGCAGAGGCCATGTGTGCCATCCATGCCTGAATGACGGAGAAGATTTCATTGATCCTGGCTACCTCAGTTTTGTAATTGCCCGAGATGGTGAGTATCATCTGGGTGTCATCCGCGTAGTTTGTGTAGGTGACACCCAGACGGTCCAGTTTACCAAAGAGGGGCTTTGTGAAAATATTGTATAAGGTCGGTGAAACACATGAGCCTTGTGGGACACCACTGGTGATGGGGATAGGGTCTGCTGCTGCCATCGGAGAGAAGACTCTCATGGTTCTATTGGCCAGGAAGGACTGTATCCATGAGACAGCAGAGGGGGAAAAGTGGGCGGCAGAGGAGAGGTGATTGCAGAGTATCTTATGGTCAACCAGGTCGAAGGCGGCTGAGAGATCTAGGAGGAGTAGGATGGCAGCCTTGCCCTCATCTTTCATTTCGTCAATCTGACTTTTAAGATCAACAAGGGCAGTTTCTGTTCTATGCTGGGGCCGGAAGCCAGACTGACGCAATCCAAGTAATTGGTTGGACTCTAGGTAATGCTGAATTTGCAAGTAAGCAACTCTGTCAAGGATTTTTAACAGGAAGGGAACAGTTGTGATAGGCCTGTAATAAGTAGGTATGGCTGGGTCCAAGGTCTGTTTTTTTAGTAGCGGGAGGACCCATGACTGTTTCAAGTTTTTGGGTACCGAATTGGTGGAGAAAGACAGGTTTATGAGTTTGGAGATGAAGGGGCGAGATCTCTTGCTGCGTCTTTTATAATCTGTGCAGGGCAACTGTCCCCTTTGCAGTTTGACGGTTTGAGGGAGGTTATGATTTTTTGCACTTCTAGAATGGTTACTTTTTTTAAGGTGAAGCCATGGTTAGTGTTAGGGGTGGTGAGTGGGCTAGGGATAGGTGGGCTAGGGGAGGGGTGACTATTGGAAAGTTGTAGTCTTTTGTTTTCAATTTTAGTTTGTAGGCTAGTGATTTTGTTCGCAAGGGCATCTTGTGTACTAGTGCACCAGAGATGGTCCTTCACGGACGTGTCCGTAGGTGGATTAGGGTTTTCTAACTCCTTCAGGATATTGAATAATTCTTTGGTACTGGAGCTAGCATTACTTATTCTTATATTATAGGTTTCCTTTTTAGTGCGAATTATTTCTTTTTTATAACGGGAGGATGCGTTAGTGAGATTGATTTTATGTTCCTCTGATGGGTTCATTTTCCAAAGGGTTTCCATTTTGGACTTTTTATTTCTTGGTATTTTAAGTTCTGGTGTGTACCAGGAGTGGAGATGTGCTTTGGGTTTACCTTTATGTAGTTTTAGAGGGGCAACAAGGTTGATAGCTTTGGTCATGGCGTTATTGTAGGTATCTACTAGAAGGTTAAGATCCGATGAGTTGGGGATCATATTTAGAGTGGGTAGAACCAGTGGAATGAGGGCTTCAGCGGTGATGTTCCGCTTATTTCTCGTCAGGCATGGTGGCGCAGGTGGGCACTGTATATGGTGTGGATTATTAGTGCTAATGTCAAATGAGAGTAGGAAATGGTCGGTCCATATGAGTGGTTGAGGGTCCTTAGAGATAATGTTACAGTTATGGGCAGCAAGCCAGTCTAAGGTGCATTAGCAAGGAAGGAAGCTGGAGTATTGTGAGGATCGTTGTAACCCAAGTTAAAGTCACCTAGAATACAACTAGTTGTCAGTGAGGGTCCAGGGATAGGCCCTGACCCTGGGGATCGGCGCATGCTTTGCTTTTGTTTTTCTTCTTCCTCCTCCTGCCCCGCTTCCTCTCCCTCCTCCTCCGCCGCCTCCTCCCTTGTATTCCTTATATAGCTCTCTGCAGTGGATTGGGATCATCTGTGGCTTAATTTCTGCCACCTGTGTTCATTTACCTCCACCTGGAGGCTGGGGGTAATTGTGCTGTGTTTTCGGTGGTATTAGCACAGTTTTCCGCTGCCAATACAGCCGTACAGGGACTTGTGATGCAGCAATTATTGCGTTTCATGGTATCAGCGCAGATTCCACCGGTTGTACTATCGCCGGTGGTAATGGCGCCAGCGGCAATTGCACCGGCTGTTTTGCAGTCGGCAGAATTTGCGCCGGTTCATGATCCGGCAGAGCTGTATTGCAGGCACTAATTTTGTTAAGGTCACTTTTAAGGCTTACCGTCCAACTCGTGATGAGGCCCCTGGCCACCCCCCCTGATTATTTACATAAAACATGGAGACTGAGCTGTCTGTCCCAATTCAAACCGATATACTTGACTGGAAAGCCTTTAAGGCTAGGAAAATCACCAGTAATTTGAGGTAGTTGATCTGATGTTCTCTGTCCGAGGTAGACAGACAGATCGAACACCTCCAGATGACCTAGCTTTGCCCCCAGTCAAGTAGGGAAGTATTTGTTGTCAATGTCATATGAGGAGACTGCTCCAGAAAGTGGGTTCTCACCGAAAGGTTGGCAATATCCGACCACCAGCGGAGGTCGGGAGTCATCTCCGGGGTCGCCCTAATCAACTGGGAGTCTGGATTGGTGACTTGAAACCAGTTCTGTCTGAGCGTAACCTGTGTATGTCTCATCTTTAACTTTTTTAGCAGCAAGGCCAGGATGCCATTAAGCCCAGGAGCCTCTGGAACCACCATGCTGACCTGTGGGTGGTGTTCAGGAATAGGTTACATGTATGCACTAGGTCTAATTTTGCTGTCCATTGGACAGACCTTGGCCCAGACTGTGTTCCATCAGAAACACAAAGAAAAAAAAATCAGATCTTGCGAGACCGTCAGCAAAGCCTTCCTCTAGTTCACTAGAAATCCAAGTTTGAAAAGAAGCGGAAGCCACAATTGCATTTGTGCAGCTGCTTTCTGAGGACAGACTTCTGAGGAACCAGTCATCCAAATATGAATCGACATTGACTCCCCAAAATCTGAAAAATGCTGCAATCTGTGAGGGTTCAATAATTCGAGGCAGACAAATGCTTGCGTTTTTATCCAAATTAAACATTCCCTAGCTAGTCTAAGGAGGTACTTCTAGCATCAACAAAACTGGCACTCAGACTAAACAATAAAACAGTCAAAGTAAAACCTAGCGAACATAAATGAGTGAATAACCGACAACCAGTGATTTGCACGACCTTCACCTGTCTTGCGTAGATCCTTTCCCTAGGATTGCCCAAAGTCAATTTCTCCCAAATGTTCAAAAAGAAAAGTAAAGTCTTGATCCAGTTCTTATAAATTCTAAATGAAATAAAAGTTCAAACAAAAACAATCCACTGGTAACACTACATGATATTCAGTGGTGTGTGCGGACACCCCTACACACCACATTCATCCACTCCTTCAGTGAGAGGATATGGGTGCATATCGTCTCTCGTACACTCAGTGCAGTATGTGCCTAACACCTCGAACCTCGAGTTCCATATAGGTCCCTTCTCCTGCTGTTCCAGTATGACAGCGATGAGGGGGCGGGAGTTGGGGATAATACATCCACCTGTTCCTCTATATTCCCTCCTCTGGTGGAGTCCTCGAGCACATTCTTCTCTTCATTCTCCTTTATCATCTCTTCATACTGTTGTTTCTTTGGGACCCATATCTTGCCACCCCCCTCAGGTGACCTGCATTGTTAATATGTTAATTGTAAGGAAGGCATGGTATCAATAGTAGAGACAGACACAATAGATGCATGTTTCGAAAACCTTTATTTTGCAGTTTATTGAGGTTGGTGAAATTCCTAACTGGCCCTAACTCTAAAATGGGAGCAGCCACGACCATATAATAAACAATAAAAAAGTCCAAGTCAGTATAGTCAAAAGATCAGGCCCATACTAAGAAAATCGAACCTTGCCCTCCTTCTCAAATGACAAATGCATAAAGGGAATACAAAAAGGAAAAACTGCTGTCAAAGAAATGTTAGAATGGCTTAGGTAACAACTCCCTTCGCCACGTTCAGAAGCAAAGGTTCTCTAGAGTTTCTTAAAAAGGATAGCTAGGTGGCTCAATTCTATATGTCCTGCATACTCTGGCTTGCTGGTACAATTCAACAGTTCAGGTTTGGGCTTCCAGCTTTTGACAGTCTAATCAATAATTTAGGCGTGCTCGGACTTATACAGTTCTGTTCTTGGCTTTCACTTTACCAAAGTTCCGCACAGGCCTCCCTCCGCCGGGCTCGAGCCTGCCTTTCTCTTTGTGGGGGTCCCCTTCCCCATGTTCTATTCTTCTCTTCTTAGTGTCGAAGAATTTTGAAACTTCAAGGATTTTACACAAATCTCTGCATGACTACTTCGACCTACTTTTAAACAATTTGGCAATCAATCTTCACAACACCAATGCTCTTTGGTAGTTGTAGTTTTACTGTTGCCCTCTTGGCAGTTTTCAAAGTTCATATAGTTTGCTTTTCACTTAATCAACTCATTCAGGATCGCAGTTACTTCTCGCCTTCATTTCCCACTTCCCCTTCCTCAGAACATTTCACAGAGACTTTTGAATGTGTGATTCTGCTTCGCAGGACCACTCTGTTACTCTGTATACTTTTCTCAGCATTCAATGATTATTCTCTTTATTACGTGTTTTATCAACACAAACTAGGCTTTTGTTTGCCTTCGATAACTCACTGGTCGTGTTAATTGGAGCTCTATCTTCAATGCTTTTCTCGTAGCAGTGAAAGCCATTGCCAATGCCTCCTCTGTTCCTCCTCAACTCTGTCGTTTACCCAGGAAGGTAGCGGGCCGCCCGGAAGCACTTTGAAGTTTTCTTTTTTTCTGCTCACTCGTTTTCAGTCGCAGAACACTTCCGGCTTCTGGAAAGGATGGAATCCTCGCCTGGCACTCTCTTGTTCCCGCTGCAGCAGCTGAGCAGCCCCTTGGCCTTCCATTGCCTGGATCGCATCTGCCTCGGAAGAGCATTTCCTTCTCATAGCCAGCATCGCTACGAGCGTACGCCACCTTTTATCCTGACAGAGAGTGTTAACAAGTGGCAGGTGTAATTCGTATTAAGTACCTGACTCTGCCTGATCTCAGAGGGACAGAGCCATTGCAAGTCACTAGAGGTAATACTCAGACCTCATTCCTCATCTTCCTCGGCTCAGTAGTGTTGTCAATGCCAAGTGGGATGGAAGTATGGGAGTTTTATTTTTCCATAGAATAAGCAGGGATAGGGATAGGATTGGTTAGGGAAAATGGGGGATACCATGTTTCACCACCAGGTGCTTCACCCCCACTCCCCAAGGACCCCCTAACCAGGGGATCCTCTCTTGCTTGTCCACACCCATGGTTGGGATCCAAAAGGGATGGCCCTTACCTGGCCACCTGAGTATGGTATCCCTGGGGATGAGGCTGTAAAACACCCTCTGGTTGTTCACCTCATCCACACTCCAGGCCATGTGGCAGCAGTCTCCTGATGGCGTACAAAATGTCCAACATATTTTTTATGATCCTTGGGATAGTAGAAGTTCATTCCTGGAGGTGAAAGTGACCTTTTCTTTATATTCTCACGGGTACATTATTCATTTTACATCTGCTCACCGGTTCCTGCATCTATGTCAATCATTTTCATCCCAATAGCTTTCCTTAGCTGTCCCATGATGATCCTTATAAAACAGAATCCCAGCAATACCAAGTATTGCTCAGAGTATTTTGAAAGCATTGGCAAGCCAGGTTAGAATCCATGACAACAGGATTGAGAACCAGTCACCTCCTGCTGTCTCATGAATTTCATCTTCCTTCTTTGTATGCATGGTTGTCAGCATAGTTATTGCTTCTGTCAGGGTCCCATTTTCCCCATCATAGGCTACTATGAATATACACCAAGAAGGCCAGACCTTTTCGCACAAGCCTCCTTCCACTGCTGTAATTAAGTCCAGGACCTACCTGTCCTAGACAGTCATCAGCCTGATGGCTCTCAATTCTTCACACGGATTGCATCGGATCTGTAGAGGAGGAGCCAAATACCTCTACCTCAACCGTCCCGCTAGTTTAACCTGTATGCTGGAAACCAAAGTATTTGACTTACACAGAACAGTTGAACCGACAAAGAGCAGAGTATGGACTCTATGGCGTACCAGTGAAAGTACCATTACCTAAGAGAATCTGGGAGGTAAGGTACCCATTGAGGAAACCATACCTACATACAAGAAAATATGATGCCCATTTGAATGAAATCCCTGAAGAAACAGAGCCAATAAACGGCAAGGACGAATGGTAAAGACGCCAACCATTGCCAGTACACATCATGCAGAGCTGAGATGACGTACCTAGAAGAGATGTAGAGACCAGAGAATGCAGATATTCTATAAGGCATCAAGAAAGTATCAAGGGTAGGTGACATCTTGGAATCAAGATGGAGAAACTTATACCACAGATACAGATGGAGATATCAAGTCATTTTACATATGTACAGATGCAAAAGAATCGCAAGAAGACAAAGTAATCTTGAGGCTAGCTTTATAGTGAATAGATTGCGGCAAGCGTCATATATATATATATATATGGATAAGTAAAGGATTGATGTTTCCACTATGCATTATCGCAGTGCTGGACAGTAGCAAGAAGGCCTCATTTCTCGTGTGTCACAGATAAAAAGCAAATTGAATTACAAAGTGAATCTCAGCAGACGAGGCTGGATTAGCCACAAGCCAAGGTCTTATCAAACGGGAGTGAACTGACATTGGATACAAAATCGTGTGAAAGAACAAAACTCCTGTTCAGAAGGCATGAACATAACAAGGAAGATATCATAGGTTTATTAAAAAATGTTAAGACTTCCGGGTGCGGGTGGGCTGGAGTTACCTGGCATGAGTGAGGGCAGAGGAGAGGAGGAGGAGGCAGAGTGCAGGACAGGTGCCTTCTCGTGGGCCTGGCTGAGGTCGGTGACAGACCCGCCATTCTTCGGCAGTGGACGGCATTGTGTTGCTGCCACTGGTCCCTGGTACGATTTCCACAGTACCCCTACCACAACAGGAAGAGGCCGCGTCCAGCGCCACCAAGTGCGGGGATGGTAGCCGGAGAGCCCCAGCAGCACCTGGTTTCTCACGGCGCCGCCACCTTGGGAGGGAATGTTTCGGTGGACCGTGCACCTGGAAGGAGGCCCACGGAGAGTAAACCACGCAGCAGTGGCAGTTGGGCATAAAGTGTATTCCTTTGGGGGCTACTGCTCTGGTGAGGACTATGAGACCATGCGACAGATTGACGTTCATGTCTTCAACACAGATCTGATTTTGTTCCCAATACTCCAATATGCCTTTGTCGAAACGCACAGGCTTTTGTAAAATAAAACGCCCAGTTCGCTTTGTGATAGCTGGATGTGTCGGTAGTCCGACAGTATAGTTCTTCTTCCTCTCTGGCTCCATGGAAACACAATAAATACAACAAGCGAGACACCGTCTGTTCTTTACAAACTGGAACACACACAATTCAATTTGATTTCCTGCGTTTTGTGTCTCTTCGTTGGATGAAGTTACCTCCAGTGCGTTGCCCGGGGAAGGAGCACGTTCATGAAGTGCCTTACATGAGATATGGGCACACAGCTGTCCTTATTGATGAAACCATCTACATCTGCGGTGGACGGAACGACACAGAAGGTGCCTGTAATGTGCTTTATGCCTTTGATGTCGGCACGCAGAAGTGGTCCACACCAAAGTTGGCGGGCGTGATTCCTGGCGCAAGGGACGGACATTCGGCCTGTGTCCTGGGGAAGAACATGTACATCTTTGGAGGTTATGAACAGCTAGATGACTGTTTCTCGAATGACATCCATCGGATGGATACAGGTTCTTTTACATGGACCTTAATCTCTGCTCAGGGTAGGCGAGCCTGCTGGCGGGACTTCCATTCTGCCACCATCATCGGTAGGAAGATGTATGTCTTTGGCGGCCGAGCAGATCGTTTTGGGCCTTTTCACTCCAACAATGAGATCTACTGCAACCACATCAGGGTCTTTGACACGGACAGCAACAGCTGGATGGAGACCGCACCCGCACCACAACCCCCTGAGGGCCGTAGAAGCCACTCAGCTTTTTCATACAATGGAGAGCTCTACGTGTTCGGAGGGTATAATGCAAGGCTGAACCGACACTTCCATGATCTGTGGAAATTCAACCCAGTCTCTTTCTCTTGGAAAAAGGTGGAGCCCCGGGGTTAAGGGCCGCGCCCACGTCAGAGGCAGTGCTGTTGCATGATGGGAGACCAGATCATTCTTTTTGGAGGCACCAGCCCATGCCAGGAGCAAGGGATGGGGGATGAATTTGACCTGATGGACCACTCGGACCTCTATATCCTGGACTTCAGTCCCAGCTTAAAGACGTTGTGCAAATTAGCAGTAATTCAACACAGCTTGGACCAGTCCGGCCTCCCTCACGATATCAGGTGGGAGCTGACTGCCATGACAACAAACAGCAATATCAGCCGTCCCATTCTCTCCTCGCATGGATAACCCGCCGTCCTCTACTCTCCTTGTATGGATTCATCCGACGCCCTCTTTGCACAGACTCATCTGCATGCCTCATGGATTCATCGGTTGTCTCTCATAGTGGTTTCAGCTGCCGTCACCTCTTAAAGATTCATCCACCACCCACTCTTCACGAGGATCCCTTCTGCATTCGGTCTTCGCATTAACCATTTTGCTGTCCTTTGTTGCGTGGATGAAACGTATGTGGCCTGTGCCTGGGTTCATCTTTTGCCTGCCCCAGGCACAGGTTTGTCTGCTGGCCTACCTGCATGTCCAGGACCTGCATTGCACCCTTAGAGGTGGACCATTTCAACGTACATGTCCTTTGCACAGAGATGCCTTCATAAACAAAGCACATCATGGCTGTTCCCACATAGTTTGCCTTCCTCTGTTCTACCTGTGTCTGCCATCCTCTTCCACATATGGTCACCTGCCATTTTCTATCCCTAGCCCATGTGGGTTTATAGCTTTTGTGGGCCATGCGCAACCGTAACTCAGAGTCTTCTTTATATGCAGCCTGCAGCGATGGAGGCCCGTGGACACCAAAGAGGATGACGCCACCTCATCTCTGCACATATGAACATGGCGTGTCCTACCTGTAGGGCCAACACGGCCTGCCACCGTATGGAAAAGTAAAGGCCACCTGATACCCTTTGTTTTTAGGGTGTGCCTGTGAAGGGGCCCGGACATTCCCTTTTGTAGCACTGTTGAAAGCAGGGGCAATCAAGCAGATGCCTCCCCATTGCAGCAGCAGGCCAACTGAAAATCTAGACTCTGTACCCTCGAGTCCCCCACCACCCTCCTGTTTGGAAGTGCTGTGGCACTTTCTTCATACTGCTGGTCCCTTTCCTGACACATCATCTCCTGCTCGCAGATCAACAGGGCTCTTTCCCTGCATATCATGCAATCTGTCCTGCCACTCAGTGGCTCTACGTAGAACCTGCACTTCTGTTCCAGCATTGCCTTAACGTACTGGTCACGGATGGAGGAATGCCTGGCTGTGAGAATGTTTGAATGCAGGGAACCATAGCAGTATACCTTCCCCTGGCCCAATGTGCAGAGTGGTCCAAACATTGGTCATCGCTGGCGAGTTTATGAATTTGGAAGACGGATATCAGTGGGTCGATGTTGAGCAAAAGTGTGTTTCGGGAATCATACTTTGACTTCTTGGGGTTAGGTCTTGTGTGGGGCATGACCCTCAGTGGCTGGGCTGCAGAGGACTCGTCACTTGTTGGGTGCATGGGCCATGTTGAGGTGAAATGTGTGGGGCTCATTTTACATTGAGGATTGGGACATGTTGAGGCTTGTGATGCATGAAGATTTCTTAAGGTTGTCATCTGGTGGCCTCCTCAAGAGTGTGCAAGTTTGTGGCTTGTCAAGATCTAGAATTGTGTAGATAATTCCCCAAAGATTGTCATGAAGGGGAAGGCTCCTTGAGAAATGTTTTTGGGGTCACAAAGTAAATTGTGTGGGGCATGTCCTCAGAGGATAACAGGATTGTTGGGTTTGCACTGTAATGTTTTAATTTGTTGGCAGGGGTACGGTGGACTTTACTCTGCGTTGTGTAGGGTGAGCATTATATAAGCAAGGCCTGTAAGTGAGTGTGTGTGTGTAGGGGCTCTGGGGGGCTCTCTTCCCATGGCATCGAATGTGCTTTCCCCCCCAGGCCTGTGTTTGGAGTTTGTTTTTGTAGGGTTGCGTCTGGAGAAAAGCAAAATGGAAGATGTGTGTCTGTGGAACATATGTATGCATTTGTGTGGCTTGTACATGAAGGGCTGAGGCGTGTGAAACTTGCTTTTCAAGGATTGAGATCTGTATGGGGCTTGCCCACCAACGATTTAGGGTTTGAGCTGAGTGTGAGGTCTGTTTGCTCTGCAAAGCTTAGAATGTTGGTTAGACATGTTAGATAAGGTTTGAGCTTTGTGGCTTCTGCACTAAAATGAGGTTTGGTGCCACAGTTTGGCCCATGTCCTTAAGCCAGTGATGTGTCAGTTTGTCTATTTATTGTAGTTTGTGGGAGCTTTGTTCCTCGCGGTTTGGAATGTTTGCCCACACATGCCTCTTGGGCCACAATCTGAGCTGGGGATGATCTGATAAGAATGGTGTTGATTGTCTTCTGATAATAGGAGGAGTGTGATGTGTTTTCTGCTGGTTTTGAGGTCTGTTTGGCATGCTAGCTTACTGATGGGATTGTGTGTCACTGGGGGTGCTTAGTTAGGGAATGGGAGCATTGTTTGGGAATTCTTAGAGACAAGCTATACGTACTCCCCAATGTATTGGGTTTGTATTGCTATTTCCAAAGAATGGTATTTGTGACATAAATTGGATCAAATGCTGTCTATGTCCTAACTATTGCATCATTTGGACATAGTGTATGTGGGCATGGTTTGTGTTGGGGTGTATACCAAGGGGGTCGGGGACTCTCCTTTG
Organism: Ambystoma mexicanum; assembly: GCF_040938575.1. Lineage (NCBI taxonomy): Eukaryota > Metazoa > Chordata > Amphibia > Caudata > Ambystomatidae > Ambystoma > Ambystoma mexicanum. The sequence continues at coordinate 748,347,895 of NC_090937.1, forward strand.
AGGATTTCCTGGGTCATGCTCCCCACTTTATTTCTGGGATCTAGCTAGGCATGGAGGTGATTAGGCAATGGCCTCATACAGTGGTGGTCCTGCCTGGCTCTCCCAGGGAGTGGCGTCTGTTGGCCCTAGCTGCCAGGTGGATGGGAGGTTTGTTGGACTACGCTGCCTTACAGATGGGCATTTGTTGGCAAGCTCTCTACCAGGGATGAGCACTCTGGGCCATTTTGCCTTGGAGACCGGAATCCTTTGATGCAAGCTGTCTTTGGGATATGGACCTGTAGGGTGTGCTCTGCCAAAGTGTGGAATATCTCAATGGCTCTTTTGTGTTTTCACCATAGGGCGACATTTGTGAACGGATCTGTGCCAGAGCTGGGATTCTATCGGGTGTTTGAATGAATGTTAAGCACTAGCAAACAAAGCATTGATTTTATAAATATTTAAACAAGCAAAAAAAAAAAGAATTATAATAATGTTAAATACATGAAAGGGCTTGATTCCATGGTCTCTAGTCACATGAAAGCATGAAGTTGGACGAACAACATGATCACACCATTGCACAAAGGCAGACCGTGCATCTCACTCCCTAAATTTCTAAGAGCTAAAAACACTCCCAAGGCCGAACTTCAAAGGCTTAATTGACAGTAGACCACTGCGGTGATGATGGATTGATGTACTAATTGGTGGGAAGCTAATGAAAGCGACCTCACCAGCACCTGAATGGCCAGTCTGCATGCTGCTAGACTTAGGAGGAAAAGTACTGACGGCGGTTAGAGTGCCAACCAATTGTAGAGGACTGTGTAATTAGGGGTCCTATAGTTGTGTAAACCAATGGGACATTGTGTATTTAGTGACGTTCATAGAGGTCATGTTTAGGGGAGGGCTTAGTTGCCCCAACTGATGTTAAGTAACCAATCACATAGTCACACTTTTTTAGACTAGTATGGATCGTATACTTGTATGTTCACTCAGAGCCCATTACCCATGCACGTAGGTTTTTGTAGTTTGCCACGTTGGTTCATAGGTAGGTTAACGTCATTGATGACGAGTATTGCTTATAAGATCTCAGTTTTTACAAAGAATGTTTGAGTAAGAGGATCGAGCGAGTTCGTTGATGTTTGTTATGCTTCCTGTTTTAGATACTTGATATTAAAACAGTCTTCCTTTTGCCAACTTCCTGAGTCGTCTCTATTATTGATGTATGAGTAAAGTCTGCATCCCCATCCATCTCCAGGGTAATTGCTACTCATCAAAGGGGCTGGAGTGTAGCCAGATCAGATCCTTTAAGTGTTGCATTACTTGTCAGCTCACGTCTGGTGATTTGCAGCCACTTGGTGTTCACTGCAGTCTGTAGTCTTGGTATACATATAGATGTCATTATGGTTGCTCTCTTGCTGAACAATGTGTGTTCATCTTGAATGTCTTCATAAGCCTTTAGTGATTTTGATGAAATGTAGTTCTCTCTTTTCACCCGGTGAAGAATAAGCAATCTCTTCCTTTTCTATTGTTCATTCATCTTTGGAAATTTTCCGATATTGAGATCACTTTGTGTTAATACATGTTGCAGCATTAGTGATTCCCTCAATGGCACATATTCCTCTACAATTTTTAGGCAACTGGATCCACAAACCCAATATCGTCCATCAGTTCAGCAGTTCCTCCATTCATCTCTGAGACCTCGAGCATCCATGGTTCTCTCCAACTAGAACCAAGCCTCCATTCTTGAAGCATGTTGTTGTGTTCCTCTATGGTATTATAGATACAGGTCCTGCTTAGTTGTTGACCCATGATTCTAGGCATCTGTCATTCACTGTTTGCACTATGGCTACTGGTTCTTTCTTCAATAAATGTGCATGGCAAGATAATAGTCCATCTTCCCATCCGGTACTGTGGCAACACGCCCGTATACCAATAGCTGGTCTTTCGCAGCCTCCTGATCGCTCAGTTATGTCTGAGCATACCATCCTCTTCATTTCTAAATGTTTATACATTCTCCAATTTGGGATGGATATATATGTTTTTGCTTGTCCACCAAATCCCATCTGTCATCCCTTTATTCTTTACATAAGTATCTTCATATGGAAATGTTCCTCTTGATCACCATTGTAATGTTGCCAATTTTCCTTGAAATTGTCCTCTTGTTATACATGCTGCTAGATGGCTGAGACATATTGCATCATGTGAAGGCATCTCTTAAATGTCCTTGCTGCATTCATGACATACGGTATTAAGGAACAGACAGAGCAGGTTTCATCTGACGTTCTCTCTCCAACCTCCTTCATGGGCTGATACCATAGGTTATTCTTTAAATGAGCCGAATTATCAAGATATGTGTTTATATCTTCATGATCTTCCACAATGTCCCTTTTAAATCGAAATAGATGCCTTGTAAGATTATAAAGGATACTGTTTTTGCTTTTATCAGGGGCAATAGTAACTGTTTCATTGTTCATTTCTTGTAACATGTCTAAATGCCATAAAGATCAGAAGGAAAATACAAATCACAACAGAATTATATCTCTGTTACTCCACAAAAGCTCATCGTCTTTCTTGATGGCAATGAGCCTCATTGTCAAACCTCTCCATTTTGTTTTAATTCTGAATGTATATATGACTAATACTTTATGGGTCACACTTTTAGATCAAGAACTGCAAGATGATTGCTATTATTATTCTGAAACTAATAGAATTGTTTTTAGGATTGCCAAAAAAGTAACTATATTTACATATCTTCTTACTAAAGCAGGATATGACAGCAATATGTATGTAAAAAGAGCATACAAGAATATGTGTATTGTTATTATAATGGGTAACAAAGATGAAATGTGCTTCTCTTTTTCAGCTCCGGTAATTCAACAAATTGTTCCTTTAGCCTATCGAAAAAGGTTCCAGGATAACTGCAAGTCTGTTTATTCCTTGTCAAATGTTAAAAGATATTGGCCTTTAGTCTGAAATGCTGCTGTGCTCTTCATTTTCCTTGTTTTTACTCTTGGCCATAAAACGAGTCTTCATGCGCGGAACTGTCTTCTCTTGCTTCACAGTAGTAGTTGTAGAAGGCGTCTGGGTTTCCCCTTCATATGGTTTGATGTCGGGCTCATGCAGCCAAGCTCTTTTTCCTTATAGCTTGGCAGCTGTAGGGGTAACTTCTTCCACCACAAATGGACCTTCAAAGCGGGCATGCTCCAAGTGCGTACAAACATTCGTACTAGCATCTGATCCCCTGGGTATAAGCTGGGTTGTTCTAACAAATCTTCTGCTTCAATAGGTTGATCGCCTTTGTCCCTTCTCTTTGACCCCTCCCTTCTGTTTTGACCTGCTGGGACATGATAGAAACACTTGCAGTCATTGTTGTTAGGTAATCATGCATTGCATCACCTAATGTCTTTGCTACACTATGGGCATCAGTTTTTAACCTATTTGAAGGAGAAAGGGGGGGGGTCCTCATGGAGTTGTATGGTGATCTGGGCCAGGCTGGTTTCTTAGGGCATATAAGGTAAGGGGTGGGCAATATAGCCACCCCTTCTTTAAAGTCATCTTTACTTTCGCAATCCTATCCTTCATAAATCCATTTAATCGTTCACAAACACCATTCGTCTGTGGGTGATATGCAGAGGAAAACATATGCCTAATAGAATAACTATTTGTTCGAACAGCTCATCTACAAAATATGGCCCATTGTCAGACCGCAAAATTTCACACACACCCTATCTTGGCAACACTTCACACACAAGGAACTTGGCAGTGCACGTGGCGTCAAGGTGCGTGCATGGACCTGCCTCAATCCATCTGGAAAAAGGACATACCACAATCAGTATTTATCTGTAGCCATTGTATGTCTGCAGCATATCCACATAATCTATATCTAGATGCTGAAATGGGCCGTTGGGTCTAGGGATTGCTCCACTCACTGTTCGCAAAGTGTGCCTTGCAGTACATTTCTGGCACACAATGTAATTTACAATAAACTGTGCCACATGTTCTAACAAATTTGGCGAGAACCACTCTTCTGCTATTGTAGCAGCTACACTCTCTTGAGTCACATGCGCGGGGTGGTGTAGTGGCTCCAATGTAACCCTCAACAATGCTAGAGGTATAACTGGCTTTCCAGTGCTATCCGGTATCCAAATTGCCTCAGTGGGGGATAAAGAACACCCCTGCTTTTTCCATAATTCCTTCTCTTCTTGTGGTGCTTCTTAATTAACTAGGCACCGGACACCATGTTAAAGCCCTCCTTTACCAAGATGCATCGTCCTGTCATCTGTTTAACACTTTCTATTTTTAAAATGATAAATGATTGGGAAATAGGATGCCTTTTTGTCTTCTAAGTCTGTGGCTTTGTTTCCGCAGGAAATTACATCTAGTATGCACTGTGTGTTTTATGGTTGCTTGAGTGAATGGGAGTGCTACCACTTCAAAAGGTTTGTCCAATAGGGCTGTATGTTGCACTGGAGATTCGTCTGCATGGCGGAAGCCCCTCCTTTTCCAGCGTGACGAACGTGCATGTACGGTTGATGTCACCTAGGCAGAGTCGGAGTACACTGCCACTTCCTTATCTTCAAATCTCTGAAGTGCAGCCATAAGCACCACTAATTCTGCAGCCTGTGCTGACCAATACAAAGACCATATTGTGCTCGTCACGATCTCAAATTCACCCTCTCAGTTCAGCTTTACTACCAGATCCAGCATGCCTTTCGCCAGTCGTTTCGTCAATTTCTGAAGAACCATCAACAAAAACAACTCCCCCCCCCCCCTTCCCCTGCCAGAGTGCATTTTCTCTAGCTTGTGGAATTTCATTATAGTTTTCAGTATACATTGTGCAATCATGTACATAATCATCCTCCCCTACTGGTTCAGCTATGAATGTTGCTGGATTCGCTGTCTTACATCTGACAATTTTAATCGTAGGATTATATATAATTAACTTGAATTCTGATTCTCGTTGTGTAGTCAATGTACTTTTAGGCTGCTCTAGAATGGCAAATAATGCATGCTCTACAAGTAGAGTCACTGAACACCCCATTGTGATACTTGAAGCCTTTTCAATTGCAAATACAGCAGCTAAAGACGGCTCACATGGATTTCATAACTGGATCTAACATCACACTGTAATAAGCCAATGGTGTATGGTCCATGTCCTAATGTGGTTTTCTGTATAAGGATTGCTGTCATACCGTCTCCAATTGAATGAGAAAACAAATAAAAGTGTTCATGATAATCTGGAATTCCTAACACAGGGGCGGTACAGATCGCCTTTTTTAATTCTTCAAATCCTTCAGTCATTTCGTCTGTCCATATTATTTTGCTCTTTCCCACCTGTGCTTCTTTAAGTCCTTTTAAAAGTGGTCAAAAATATGTACTGTCATAAAACATCCAGGACCTGCAATAGTTACATAGGCCTACAATTGTTGTATTTCCCTCACTTTTTTATGTTCTGAGGTCTTCATAATTGCTTCTGCTCTCAGGTGTCACTTTTCTCCCATCATGAGAAATCAACTGTCCTATATACAAGACCTCTTGCTGACAGTATTGTAGCTTCTCTTTGTCCACTTCATATCCTTTTTCTGAGAGTATAGTCATGAGCTTAACCAAATCTTCTCTGTATCTTTCTTCGATCTCACTACACACCAAAATGTCATCCACAAATTGTACTATTGCACCTTCGAGCTGAACATTGCCCAAGTCCAACTTAAGGACTGTGTTAAAGACTGAAGGGGACTCACAGTAGCCTTGGGGCAAACTAGTATGTTTTAGGCAGATATTTCTATATGAAAAGGAAGTAAAATCCTGTGAGTTTTCATGAAGGGGAGTAGAAAAGAGCACGTTCTTTAAATATATGACAGTGAAATACTTGGCCTTAGATGGGATGTTGCACAGAATTGTCACAGGATTTGGAACTATATTGTTTAGGGGGCGAAGGTCCTGTATAAATCTCAACCATTTTTGGTAGCTGGTAGTCCCTACCTTCTTCTATGTTGTTACTTAGTGGACTGCTCAGGGGTTTATGGAATGTGGAATGAGGAGGAGCAAATCAGTTGGTGTTTAGTGCTCCTTGTTGGTGGTTGTGTCTTTGGGTTTCTATGAATAAACCTGGTGTTACTTGCATCCATGCGTGCCGGTGCCTTCTTCAATTTGGCGATGAGAATTGTGGATCTGGTGAGCCCGACTACAGATACTACAGAGAGGGCTGCCAGGTGCCACAAACCTGCGACAACCGAGTCGCGTTCCTGGAGTGGAGTGTAGAGTGGCGAGACTAGACTGGGCGGCAGCAACCGAGGCTCTGTGGAGAGCCGGTGACCCTGAATATTTTCGGGAGCTGGATGGCTTGAGCGCGTTGGTCGAACTGGCACACAACTGCTCGAGCGTGCGGGTTAGAGGAAAGGACCTGCAAGCATTAGAAGGTGTCAGGCAGCGTGGCAGCCATTTTGGTTGTTAAGGCAACCAAAAAAAACAATGAAGGGAGGCTCTGCATTACTCCTGTGTTATGATTCCTTGTCCCAGTACGTTTTTATTTCTCTTTACAAATTTTGGTGAAGAAACACTACAAGAGCTGCAAAGGAGTGCTGGTACTGAAGTGAGAGAAGGAGACAGACATTTTTGGCAAGGAGAATTGAGTGTGCTGTCAGTTGATAGGTTCGGCACAAGGAAGATGTCAGTAACTGTTCATCCCCCAGAAATGTTGTCAAGCTGGGTACCCTGAACAGACCTTGGAATGAATGGAAGGAGTACTGGATACATTTTTTGGGTGCCATTGAATATGAAAGAATGATCCCGGCCAATAAGTAGATGATGTTGTTGCATTATTTATTACAGGAAGGCCAACAAAATATAGAAAATTGCTGTTGGTGACTGAAGAGCAGGGAGGAGGCGACATGGATGAATACCAAAAGGCTCTGCTTCAATTTGACATATATTTTGCTCCCAAAACCAACATATCGATTAATCGCTATTATTTCAATACCAGGAAGCAACAGGAGAATGAGACGGTGGAGGAGTACGCCAGTGCCCTGAGGACCTTGGCATGGGAGTTTACAGTAAGGATAGGGACTGATGAATTGATTAAGCATCAAATAATTATCCACGCAAACAATACAGTAATTCAAGAAAGACGGTGGATTTGTGGGAGCCCCACTCTTCAAGATGTCATTGCAATTGCCAAGAAGGTGGAGCACACTATGTTGTGGTCCTGCACGATAATGGAAAAGAAATAGAGCGACGTGGCGGAGGCAAGCAAAGGCGACTCAGGGAAGGAGATGTCTCAAGTGAATGTGGTTACTAAGAGAAGCAAAAAGAGTAGTTTGAAATGAGAAGAATCCAAGCGAGAATCTGGAGCCAGAGGAAGAGAAGAAAAAGCTGTGGCAGTTCTCTGAGGGAGAAAAAGGAAAGTATTTTAGGTGCGGCCGATTTTGACATTTTTCCAAAACCTGTCCTGCGCTTAACCAAAAGTGGCCAAATTATTGTCTCAGGGGGCATTTTGCAGTGACGTGTTGGAGGAAGAAAACATTAACTTGCATTCAAGATGATGAGGACGCGAATTTGGACGATGAAGATCGTGTAATCATTGTGCAAGAGTGAGAAGGATTATTCGCAAATGAGATGTCCCAGTTGTAAAATCAGGATAGATGGTTTTCAAGTTAAAGTTATGGTGGAAAGCTGTTCGCCTTACACCATACTATCAGTGGACAGATGGGAGAAACTATGGCAAGCTGGTTTGTGTGGAGTACTTAAGCGATCCAACATCAAAGATCCTGGTGGGTTTGAAGGTTCCAGGATTACCATGAAGGGAATGTTTAGTCGGTGGAGGAGTACAAGTAAAGTTGGTCGTGGTCAATGTGTATGTAGCAAAGAAAGGCATAAATGTGTTAGGTTGGCGAGATCAAGCTGCCTTGGGCATCTGATTGGATCCCATGCCTTGGGCATCTGATTGGATCCCATAAGTGATGAACCTGTTCTGTTTGTGCACAACAGTACAACTGAAGAGGAGTGTTTTCCAGAAGTGTTCACTAACAAGGTGGGATATTTGCAGGGATTTTCTCATCTGATTTTCTTAATGTCAGGAACAGAGGCTGTGGAACACAAGCTGAGGCATATTCCGCTCTCCATCAAGGGGGAGGTGGAATAGGAACTCGACATGCTGCTTGATGGGTGGATTATAAAAAGAGTGAAGGCAGCAGAATGGATCAGTCCCATAGTAGTGGCTCAGAAGAAAAATGTGAAGATCAAAATGTGTGTGGATTTAAGAGGCGTCAACCAAACCATTCTTGTGGACACATTTCCGTTGCCGTTTATTACTGAGAGGTTGAGCAACGTAGGAGAGGCACCAGTGTTTACAAGCCTATACTTGTCTGCAGCATATCAGATTCCATTGACAGAGGATTGTCAGGCTTAAAGGACATTCATCACACCCTTTGGTTTGTTTTGTTTTTGTAGGATGCCATTTGGGTTAGCATTCGCTGTGGTTGTGTTTCAAAGGGTGATGACCAAAGGAATTGAGGGTACTTTAGTGTACCAGGATTATATTTTGATTTATGGTAAAACAGAGTTGGAGCATGACAGACTGTTTGAAGTGTTGAGTAGACTCAAAGATAGAGGAATGACGATTGACGATTGAGTTAAGTAAATGCCAGTTTAGGGTGAAGGAGGTGGAGTACCTAGGGCATGTAGAGAGTGGGAAAGGGTATCTCCCAAAGGTGGATGCCATGAAGGCGGCGAGGGAGTCTCCTGTAGCTTAGAATAAGGATACATTTAGAGGTGCTTTGGGCCTTGCTGAATTTTACAACAAATTTGTCAAGAGTTTTGCTGTTGTGTCATAACCAAACTTTTGAAAAAGAGTGCAGAGTTTCATTGGGATGAGGAGTGTCAGAGGACTTTGGAAGTGATAAAGCATGAAATGTGTGACACACAAAATGTGGGTGGATTAAAGGTGGATGATGGGTGCATTATTACAGTGAATGCAAGTGTGAAAAGATTAGGAGCAGTTCTCTCTCAAGGTGTAGGAAGAGAAGCAAGAACGATTTGCCATGCGTCCAGAGCTGTCACGGAGTGAGAGAGTCAGTATTTCGTGATAGAGAGGGAGCTGTTGGCATGTGTTTGGGCAATCGAATATTTAAGGAATTATGTGTGGGGCAAGCTGTTTTTGCTAAGAACATATCACAAGCTGCTGGTGGAAGGGCTTTCAGTGAAGGGAATTATGAGAGCTACGCCTAGGATTGCAAGGTTGTGTTTTAGAGTTCAAGATTATGACTTTAGGGTTGAATATGTAGCTCTGTCATGAATAGAGTGGCAGATTACCTGTCGAGGGTGCCATTGGATTTGGTGAATGATAGAGACTGTGCAGGAGAAGAACTCATGGTGGAATTTTTTGGAGGAATTATTTGTGGATGAGTATGCAGTGATTAAGAAAAGGGAGTGGAAGGGTGGTCTGGTGGATGATCAGGTACTTTTTAAGGTGACATTGTGCGCAAAACAAGGCTGGCTGAGGAAAAAAGGGTTTTCCTGATGACTAAGGTGTACTGGGAGATCAAGGACCAGCTGATGTTGGAGGATGATGTGTTGTTGAGAGGTGGGGTGTTAGTGGTACCGGTGTGTTTTAGGGAGAAGCTGATCAACAAAACCTATGAGGGACATGCGGGCAACTTGAACCAAAAGGAAATTGAGAGAAAGGTATTGGTGGCCAGCGATGGGCGGGATGATGGAGAGGGTGATTAGCGAGTGTAATGCGTGTTGTAACTGTGACCAGGCTTTGAAGACTCACAGACAAGAATTGTCATTGCCACAGTTGCCAGAGGGAGCGTGGTCGCGTGTGGCAATTGACATTCTGGGACCCTGTGAGATGTTGGGGAAGGAGAGTAGGTTTTTGATTGTTCTGGTGGATCATTTCTCGAGGTGGCTGGAGGTGAAGTGGATTAGAATGATTTCGAGTGGTGAGATAATACATTCTTTGGAACAAATCTTCAGAAGAGAAGGGTTTCCTGGCGAAATGTGTGGAGGGACAATAGCACTCAGTTTAAAAGTGAGGAGCTGGCAGAGTATGCCAGGAAGACAGAATTTAGGTGGAGGTGTATATCCTTGATACAGACCTCAGTCCAATGGTGTGGTTCAGCATTTTAATAGTGTTGGTGGGTGCGACTGAATGGGAGGTGAGGAACGGGAAGGAAGTGAAGGAAGCGGTTCATAGGTTTTTGTGGAATGTGAGGGTGTCTCCCAATGGGGTCACGCAGGTGTCACCATTCAGGATTATGAGGGTCAGGGAGGCCAATATGAGTCTTAATCCTGCTTGGGTGAACAAAGTGACTAAGGTTGGAGAGGGGGAAAGAGCAATGAAGATATTGTGGATTTTGATGCAAAGTTGAGGAGGAGGATGTGTTATGCAAAGAGGAGAAATAAGGTCTATTATGAGGCCAGGATAGGGCGTAGAACTAAAGCGAGTGTTGAGGTGTTGGTTGGATCATGCGTGCGCATACGGTCAAAGGAAGGTCAAACTTTTAAGAGCCCAAAATAGTACTGGAGTGTTTGGGTAATGCGGTAAGGGTGGAGGATGGGTCGATTTGGAATCTTGATAGGGTTGTGGCGGTGTAAGGTGTGGGTGGTGTAATAGATGATGTGGGGTTTGGGAGGAGGTTGCAGGGGTTGGGTTATGTGTTTGGAGATGATTCTGGAGTAGGAACAGGGAATGATCGTGGAATGTTTGTCCTGTTGGTGGGACGGCTCAGGAGGGTTCTGCTGCTGTTCGCAGTGGTAGTGATTTTGGTGGTGGCAGTTTGGTGAGGAAGAGAAGCGAACCGGTGTGGATGAGGAATTATGTTAGGTGAATCATAATTGGCTTTTGAAAGCTGTGTGTTAAGGATGTTTCTATTTGATTTTATTCTCTATTCAATTTACAGGTTTCAGTTTTATATTTAATTCTGTTCTGGTACACACATGTTGTAATGCTCTTATACAACGTTAATTCTCAAATTCCTTTACAGGTTATAGTTACACTTTTAGTTCTGCTTCTGTACATGAACATGGTGTTATCTATTGGGGTATTTTGGTAATTTTTCAGCTATGTTTTAACCTGTTTGTTTGTGTTTGGGGAAGGAGGTGTGCGGTAGCTAGTTCTAGCTACCGTCTTCTATGTTGTTACTTCGTGGAATGCCCAGGGGTTTATGTAATGTGGAATAAGGAGGGGAAAGTCTGCTGGCGTTTAGTGCTCCTTGTTGGTGGTTGTGCTGCAGGGTTTCTATGAATAAACCTGATGTTACCTGCATCCCTGCGTGCCAGTGCCTTCTCCACTGTGTTACATGGAGAATCAGATGGTACCAGTATTCCTTGCTTTATTAAAGCGCAAATGGTCTCATATATACTTTCATCTGCTTCTCTGGACATGGGCTATTGCTTTGTACGTGGCAAAAAGGGCTCCTGGTTTAAGCTTGATTTTAACTGCTCCTTTTAATAGGCCTACGTAATATGAACTTGTTGTCAATAAAATGTCTGGCACTTTCTTTACATCTTCCTGAAAAAATAATAGTTTCTTTTTTACCAACGCCATTCTCTGCTGTATTTCTCTATTCTCTACTTTAATCGAATTATTGAGATTTATGAAAAATACTAATTCATCATCTGAATGCTCATCCTTAAACAACTCCTCGTCGGTCAAATCGGTCAGCCTGTATCCTTTAATGAGGGCTTTCACTGTTCACCGTCCTCTTACTCATCTGTCTCATGAAGAATCACTCTTTCCTCTCTGGCCACAGCTGCTTCCAACTCCAAGGGGATAATCTGTCCATCTTCCATAGGAATTCCTGGTCTGAACAAAAACTCATCAGGAATTCTTATTAGTTTATCTGTCAATCTGGGTAACCACGATAATAAAACAGTCACTCCATACAAAAATACTTCTGTATCTAAGGGAACTCCTCGTAAGGTCTTGTGGCCTGTAAAGTCTAGTTTAAACTCTCTCACATTCATAAAATGTACCCCTGGAGGGGAACACACTATTCCTTCATCAGTAAAGTATGTCGTCATTAAGTCATGCCTCAATATGTTAACCACTGTTTGCTTAGAATATAATAATGGCAATGACATATCATGTTCTCCTACAGAGGCTGTTAATTTGCCTGTAAAAGGGACTAAACTCACCCCAGAGAATCCCTGTGCATTCATTCCAAAACCTGACATTGGCTAATTACTTTCACGGACACAGGAACAAGTTGCTCCAGTGTCCACAAGAAATGAAAATGTCTTGCTTCCTATCGCCACATTGACCCTTGGTTCCTCTAGGGGGTCTGGTGTTACAGATAGTACTGAACACATCAGATCACTCTGTGGATATAAATTCATCTGTTTACCTGTGAAAGGATTTCCGGCTACCACAGTCACGCATCCCAAAGTAGGTGTGGGTGCTTGCTGAGCTCCAGTAGTCCGATTCCATTGTGGCACCAGACCCTTTTGTGTCTGTGCTTGCTGATTTGGTACCTGTTGTGTTTGCATGGGTACTTGCTGTGATTGTCCTTGTGGCAATTGCATTTGTAATGGTGCTTGCAGCACATATGTCTGAGCCTCTGTGCGATCTTGGGCATAATACTCCTGCGGTTCTGCCTCATATTGCGGAACATAGCCCATCCCCCCTCTTGTAGCTTGATAATTTTGTTGCATGCCTCCTCTGCTTCTACACATTCTCGCTATGTGTACTATTCTTTGGCAATTTCAACATTGTTGCGGCTGTCCGCCATTAAATCCTCCTCTTCCCTGAGGGTTTTGAAATCCCCCTCGTCGTCCTCTTCTAGGCTCATTTCCTCTTCCCCATTGTCAAAAATTGTACAGACTCTGATCTATGGGATATACTACATTGTTTTGCTGCACCGATTGCATCTCCTGTGTCACCCCACCTTCATTAATTGTCAATACAGCTCTCTCTTTGGCTATTTTAAGCAACTTTTTCTCAACTAACTTTGCTTCCTACTGCTTCCTACTCTCGACTTTCTTCTTATTCTTCTCCTGCATCAATCAGCAATGGTGCACAATCGTCAATTATATTTCTGGCTATGGCTTCGCTTCCATTCCCACCTGTTTCTTCATCTGCCGTTGCACTGGCTCTGGCAGTCCCGGACACAAAATGTGGTAAAATAATGGCACTGTTTGATCCCATGGTTCATGTATCTCGAGCTGCTATCTCTTGAATATAAGTGACAGGGTCTTCATCCTCCCCCACTTTCCTAGTCATAAATGCACCCATATCTGATGGGGTTTACTGTAGTCCGAGCGCCCGCCATGCATCTGCTCTACAATTATTAAATGGGGCTCCATCGTGTGTCGTGTTTTGTGCAGTCACACCTGCAAATCCTGCTCATTTCAAAATGCTGTCAACTCTCTCCCCTATAATAGCTGCCAACAAGCCTTTAATGTCACCTTATGGCTAAGGTAATTCCTGATGTCATTCCCTCTGGCTCATAAATTGTCATGACCATAACCCCGGGTCTTGGGGTCTCTGAGCCTCACCACACTGTCCCTACAGGGCTCCAAGGGCCCAATTATGCCCCTCTTGGGTCTCCTGGAGCCAGTCCTGGCGCCTTTGGTGCCAGGCTCATATAGCAGATGGAGCTCCCATTGGGGAATGGATCAACATGGCTCCCCCATTGGGTTCAGTTCGGAACTGAACCATGCGGTCTAGCATCTTGGGCGTGGTCCGCCCTGAAGGCATCTGGGATACCTGTAGGCTATTTAAGCCATGCCCGAACTGCAGCATGCGCTTCGCGTTGCTCTGCACTCGCAGCGTGACATTCACCATGACCTGTCCGCAGCATTCCAGGCCTGCACCTGCAAAGAAGAAGAACAGGATTATTCATCCTTACCTGTTCGGCAATCCAGCTCCTCGAGTGTTCCAGTCTCTTCTCTGGAGTCAGTCTTCACCCGAAAGCAACATCCTGGGAAAAAGAGGGAAGAAGACAACATTAGCAAGACTTTGCTTCATTTTCCAGCATCGTGCAGAATTGCGCTTACTTTGCAAAGCGCTGTTCGTACTCGACGGCGGTCCGGACGCCTTCCACTCTGCGTTCCACGTTCTTCGGACCGCACTTCATCCAGGACATTGCGGCGACCTGCAAGAAAAGAACAATACAGGTTAGCCCGATTACAAAAACGCACATTGCGCCGCGCATTGCGCATCCACTTACCAACTCAAGCACTGCCCTCTCCATCAGCTCGACATCATCACCATCCTTTCTGCATCTAAGAGGGAAAGAGAAGATTAAACAGGGCAAATACAATTACAGACACACAATACTTAAGAACTATAGACTTACTTCAAGAGAGGAGTCGCAGCAGGTCTGGACTCCAGGGCCCACGCCAGTGAAGCAACTAGGCAGCAAGGTGCCCAACCACAACGCACCCCTGCACAGAACAGCAGGACAGAGAGCGCATCTTATCTAAGCACAAGGTGAGGAAGACTCTGAGGGGTCGCTGGGGACATCGGAGAGGTGGGCCCCTGAAAAAAGGAGATTGTAGGCTAAAACTAAACTTCTGTCTTCCAGAATAGACCCTTGCCAGAACGGGTACCCGAGGAAGGCGAATCCAAGTCAGAAGCTATCCAGCCAGGTCGGGTGGCGTCTCTGTGGATACAAGGTGAGCGTTACATAAATCCATTTTCCCGCACCAGAAGTAAAACTCAGTAATTTACATCTTAATTTGTCTTTATCCATTTGTGGCCAAGGTATATATTGTGGCCATCCTCCCCACTTTCTCTAATAATGTGAATTGTGAAAATCCAGGTCCGTAATCATACCTGCATACACTTCTTGTTTTCCAGGTGGGGCTAGTCTCACCCGTTTGTCTCTGGCCTAGCATTACCCTTAATTTGATAAAGCGGGATACGTCCCCTATACTGCATGATCGTGTTTCTGGTCGCTCAGTGTATGGTGCCGGCGTTTTCTCTTTGGTGGGGTCCTCTAAATCTTACCATTTTACACCTTTTTCTACACTCTATTCTTCTGAAAATTCACAAGTGCCCTCCCTTCGCGCTCTCTCATTTTTTTCCCTTTCTTCACATGACATTATGCCCCAGCTTATATGACTATTATCTATTCCGTGTAATCAAGATCTAGTCTACTTAAAGACAGCATTCTGTGCTTATTTGTCATGACATCTAGCCTTCCTCCAGTTTCCCTTGCTAGAGATCCTTCTATATTCTCTTGGGTTTTATGTCCTTTATCCCTCATTTGCCTATTGCCCAAGTCGTTTCTCTACGCCTTCTATATCTCGCACATCAGCCCATATTGGTTTTATTGATACCCCTTGCAGGTTCCCTACGGGCTGTTGTGACCCCCTTTCTTCCTCAAGTTGTCCTTGTGCTTCGATCAGCACTCTGCTCCTATGACCAAGATACTCTATTTCGCCATCTTTTAGTCCCCTACTTCTGTTCATTTATTTGTTCCTTCTGCCTATGTCTCTTAATTCATCTTCCTCTCGCCTTCTTTGCAACCTATGTTCCTTCAATCTTTGCGCTTCCACCTCCTCTCATCTCTCCTTTTCTTTCCTTGCCTCAAACATTCTTCATTGTTCCCTTCACTTGCATTCTCTCTTTCACTTCTTTAAATGCCCTCTCCTTTCTTTTCTTTCTTCTCCCGCCTCTTTTCCCTCTTTCTCGAACACCATTAATGCTCTTATCATCCAGCTTGAGTAATATTTGTCCTCCCATCCATTCCTTCTGTACCCATCGTCATTCCCTTAGCTGTCTAGCCTGCGTAAACATTGAAAAGGGACACGATTTTCTGCTATCAAAAAGAGCTCAGTTCCCATCCGAAAAGACAGAATATCCTACAACAATGGAGGAATGGGGACAAGACATGACATGGTTATTGCTTATGTCTCCACCTTGAAATGCAACTCTCTGTTCAGAGTTGAAACTGGCAGGCAAGAAAGAAGAGGTTGTGGGGGAGAACTGCCAGTGATTGGGGTTAATAAATTCCAAGAGTTTACAAGTGCAACAAATGACTTCTATTCTGCCTCACAGGAATAGCCTGGGTTAAGCTAAGGAGTAGATGAGGTCTATAGGTGCTCCAGGTGGTAGGCAAATGGACTGATCCAATGGAACTGGGGGATCATTTTTGCAGAGAAATTACAATTTACTATCTTCAATTAACTTGTCAGAGTCCGGTCATCTTGCCAACAGGTGTACTTCTGAAAAGCTAATGCACTCTTAAAGTGTTCTGGCATTCATCTGCAAACTTCCAGGACACATTCTATAATCAACTTCATCCTGGAATCTAGTTAGAGTGTTCTGGTCCTTGTAGTTCTTTACTCTGTGAAATCAGGGAACATTAACATTTACAAAAGCTGTTTTTTGGTTCTGGCTTCTGCCCATCATGCTACTCACAAGTGGCATACATTAATTTTGCAAGCTAGTTGCCAGCCATTAAAAAGTAACTTGCCACCTCAATGGCATGGATACACACAGCACACCATTTCGTATTCACCAAGAGTACCATTTCGTATTCACCAAGAGTGAAATATCACTCAACCAATACCTACTGCACATTTCTCACCCTGTGCTGCTGCACTGTATGAAACTCTGGTATTTGTCTATGCAGCCCCTGATAAACTACAACCAAACTTCTGTATGTGATCTGTTCCAATCTTTGCAGCCCTGCCTTCCACCAATACAAAGACCAGGTTCAGGAGGTGGAGTTCCAAATGCTTAGAGCTGGATCAATTGTCAGTTGCTTTCAACAGCTCGACTTTATATTTTCTCAGATTTTGGAGCCCAGTTTTCAAACAACTAGCTTTCCACCTACACCCATGTCGCTCTGAAGCAGAAGCCGGCACTTTGGCTTGGTTTTTCCACTTAGTTACTGATTAGGAGAGGAGATGCACTTCTGTCTACCTTGAAGAATGATGTGTCAACACCATGTTTACAGCTCCGATTGCAGACTTCTTGTGTTATGCTTATTCCTGTGTGTTTACCAAGTTCCCAGTTTGCAGGTACTGTAATCGAATTCTGTTTCCTGTTGCTATTAGAAATACTCAAGCTCCAGTGTCCAGGCATTACGATGGCATTAGGTTTTGTCTTTGTTATGAATGCCCTTGCTCCATGGTAGATTGCCGTGTTTTGTGTCGGTCCCAACATCTAGTATAAGGTTCACAGCTCTGGGTTCCTGCTGATTTTATTTCTCCTCCTCATGCCTTTACCTTGCTCTGACTTATTTCCAATGAAACAGTTGTCGCAGTTACTGACCCAACAATCTGGTCCAACCTTTCATAGATGCCTTATCAGCCTTCCCTGACTCACAAGTCTTTTCGATTCTGTGTTCTCTTGCGATTTGCTTGCTTTCCCCAGAGATGCTGGGTCACTAAGAGCAAATGGCTACGGTGGGATTTGATGATCTCTCTGCGAGTTCAAGGTTTGCTCACATTCATGCACCCAACCAACTAATTTCTTCCATGGTAATTTGTCCCATTATCTGTTCAACTGTCTTGTGCTTAGGAGGCTTTTAAAGTCTGCATAGCGCCTGGCCATCCTTTGAGCCTTTACGTCTAGTTCCCATTACTACTGAGGAAAGGCAGCATTATGTGTTGTGAAAGCATAATGAGTCAAGACAGACAGCAGGTTCAGGTTTTCTCAAGTTTTATTTACCTTAAAGTGCAGGTTTGAATAATGCCTAACTTATCCTACACCAAAGTGTGATTTCCCTACCAAAAGAAAACTAAGAATAGTCTACATCAGGAAGTCCAAAGTAAATCTTCTCTCCATGTCCAAAACCTATACTTGCCCTCAGAACTAACTGCATACAATGTGTAGGGATGTCAGCATCAAAATGAATAGTGTTCAAAGTAAAGTTCAGAGCTTCTTCTAGCTCTTTGGCTTGTAATCAGCTCTGCTTCCCCAAGTTCAAAGTAGCTAATCAAACACAGGGGTTCCCTTCCCCAAGAGTTCAAATCTTCCAGGTGTCGAACAAACACTTGACCTTAATATCACAACCAGGTCTTTGCACAACACAAGTTTCTTTATAGGCGTTTTCAGTGACTTTTCCATTTAAGGGCCCCTGGGCTAGCCAGTTGTCCTGCCTGCCCCCTTCTCATGGCTTGCCACAGGATTCCAGCTTTGTATGCCTTCACTTCCTGCTGCATACACTATTGCATTGCTTTGCGGGTCTCAAGGGCTCCGCCTGCCACACCAAAGAGTTCTCCCTGCACACAGCTGACTGTGCTCATGTAACTGACTCTGCTGTCACAGCTGCTTGTGCTTCCGCCTCTCCCTCTGCCTCCATTTGTTTTCGGGCTTCTCATTTTTAAAGCTCCCAACTCCATTTACCTTGCAAAAGGTACTAGTCCGCTCACCAGCAAAGCGGTAGTCCTGCTCGACTCTTGTTGTCCTCCTACCAGTCCCAGTACTTGGCTTGGGTCCAGGACTTGGCTGGGGTTGATAGATGGATGTTTTATTTCAAAATGAGGATGTGCTGGTCTAGTTATCCTCTTCTTCATCCCAGTACCGTACTGAGGCCATTTTGGGATTATTTTAGGGGGAGGAGGGAAATCGCAAGAAAGGGGTTGACAAAAGCTTACAAAGGCTTGAGGGATAGAGGGTTCATGGTGAAAGGGAAATGGGGGATACCATGTCTCACCTAAGAATGTCCTCCCCACAATCCCCAAGCCTCCTTCATCTAGGTGATCCTCCCTCGCATATCCAGCCCCAGAGTCAGGATCCAAAAAGCGATGGCCCTTCCCCGGCCACCTGAGAAGAGGATACCGGGGGAAACCTCATCTACCTGCTCGCTTTACACTGTAGGTTCCATCTGTTTCAGTCACACACTCCAGCAGGTTCTTATCTCAGTGCAATCCCCGGGCATTGTCCAGTTTGGTTACACCATCCTGCCCACTGCCTTATTGGCCTGCTAGTAGGGACATTAATCTGGAATCCCTATCACTCCTCCAGAATTCCCTTGTTTAAGCTCTGCCTGCAGGCCACTCTGACCTGCTTTCTCCCAGTCTCCCGGCATCCCTTTTCTGCAGACATCGGATCTAGATACGCTTCCATATCTGACCAGGTGATGATGAAGCTGACATTATATGCCTCAAGATAGGACACCATTTAGCCTAAATATCTAACAAAATTCCTCTTGCCAGCAAGTTCCACTATGATTGCATTGTTTTACAAAGAATCATGCCATTGCTGCCTCTGAATCATATGCTTAAATCAAACCGTCAAAAATGGAGATGCCTGCAGGTCCTTATCTGCAGGTGGGTAAATATGAGGGAAGAGGAAGATTTAGTGGCTCTGAATTGCAGGTCCTCCTGTCTGCACAGCGTCCAAACCCACCTGGTCTGTGCTGCTAACGGCTTGAGTGTTTGAGAACAGCAGGGTCTAAAAAGGTAGTGACTCCGCTAAAATGATCATTGCCACATGTAGCAGTTAAAGGGTGCTTTATGGATAATCAAACAGCATTATCAATGGCCATTGGTTCGAAGTGGGAATTGCTTGAGCCCACCTCCTTGCTATGTAATGTGCACCAAAATGGGAGTCGCTGCCCCCTACCCCTCTTCAGGCCACAATGAAGGGTGCCACACATGGGGTGGCACAACAAGTGCTCAGGGTTCGAAATTGACGGGAGCAGGGAGTTATTTAGCTCCTGCTTGTAGTCTAGAAGAGCCTGGTTACATTGACATCAGCTACCAGGAGCTACTTTTGGCTCCACAGGCCAACCGAGGGCAAACAAACAGACCTATGGGAATTTAACTGTGCATTTGGGGGGACACTATAAATATGCATTGGGGCAAAATTACATGACATTTAAAGCATAAGGGTCCATAAAATTAAGCAAAATGTAACATTTGCTTTTTATGTTGAATTTAGGTTTGTGGAGTGCTATGTACTAGCTCCTGGCTCCCGAGTGGTAGCTCATGATCACTGGTTAATGCTACATACCAAGGAAATGCTTTTAGCTCCTGCTCATCTAACCTTAATTTCGACCTCTGAGTGCTTGGTGTCAATTTCATCCAGAGAAGAACAAAACTAGTCTTTTAAGATACCTTCTAAAGTTCTTGAGTAATATTCACACACAACCATTATAAGGTACCAGATTACACATTATCTCATTCATGAATAGAGGTTGCAGTGGTAGAAACAATATCATTCCCTGTGAGACACGTTGGATCTGGTAATAAAGGAATGTGATTTAGCAATGCTCATTCATTCTGTAAAAATGACAATCCTACACCCTGCATATTAAATACAGCCATTTATTTTATTTAGTTAACAATGCTTACATGGCACATTTATCCAAAGCGCTGAGCAAAACGAAATTACCTGTACATTGGTGACTAACAATGAAGCAGCAAGCATGGTCCAGAGAGATAATTCACATGACAATTCAGGAATAATCAGTTTAACAAATGCAACGTTTTGAAGGCGTTTTTTGAACTGATCGAAGGAAAAACCAAAAGGAATGTCTAGGTTTAAGAAGATGAAATGAACGAAAGCGTGAAAAAGCACAAGGAGTCCGAGGAATACACATAAGAAATAGTGAAGCTGAGCGAAGGTCTCTAGTAGGGTGATGGGAGAAATCAAAGAATAAAAAGGTAGGATGGAGCAAGTGTGTGAATACTTTTAAAAATTAAGCAAAGAAACAGGTACTTGAAGTGCTGTTTAATGGGAAGCCAATCAAGATGAGCCAAATTAGTGGTAACAGATGAAAAAGGTAAACCAAATCAAATTAACGCAGTGTTGAAAATATAGAGCGTAGACTATACAGAAAATAGTTAGAAGACCATCAAGAGAGCAGCAGTAGTGGTGACTAAATAACAATCGTGTGTAGCAAAGTGATAGTTGAAGCAAAGGTAAACAAATGACGAATATTCTTTATATAAAAAAAATTAAAAAAAAAAAAAAAGAACGCCGTCAAGATTGAATACGACTGCGATTTGAGCCTGTAATGAAAAGGAAGAATAAAATTTAAAAACCGAAATTACATGACTGGTGAGAAGTAGGAAGCCCGGGACAGGGGGAGAAATAAAAGAGGGTGAAGAAATCCTAGAAGGAGCAGGAAAGAATAGGGAGTTTGTTTTTTTGGGGATTAAGACAGAAGAGGCAGGAAGACATCCAATATTTAACAGCAGAAAGACACTGGTGAAAATAATCATTAAAATTGGAAAATGTAAGTAAAACTTTTGTCATTGGCTTAGAGATGAGCCTTATAGGAAGAGAAGAGAAGGAAGAGAAGGGTAACTGGAGGAAGAGCCCTTCCAAGATACAGTAAAATAACAATTAGTAGGAAGGAAACCATGGAAGAACAGTTCCTGAAAGGCGCATAGAGGAAAGAGCAGAGTCGGATGATCAGCTCTATCAAACGCTTCCCTAAGATCAAGCAGAGCCAGTATAGAGGAACATTTAAGATGTTGGGCATGAATGAGGAATTGAGTTTGAAACCAAAAGAAGAGCAGTCAATAGCTGGATTGATGAGAGGGTAGCAGATTAGGGAGATTAGACGTTGGCAGTAAACTAAACGTTCTAAAAGTTCAGACAAATTGGATACAAATATGAGAGTTCTGTTGGGTCTAAAGAAGGTTTTTTCGAGGAAGGAGATACTTTAAATGCAGAGCAAAAATATCCAGACGATAAAGAAAGCAAAAAAAGCAAAATTACTCTAGCTGGGATTCTAGAGTAGGGGTCTAAGTCATTGCACAATTCTCCTGCATCCAAAACATTGTAGCTACAAAAACTGCAGGTTTAACGACTGGGAATGTGGGTCTAGAGTAGCAGCTGTCGGATCAATACATGTGTGTATAAGCATGTGTCTACCTGCTGAATAGACTTATTTTATGTTGTCTGCCTCAGCAATGCCTGCATCTAGTTACAGGTTCGATTACTAGTGAAGAGGAAATATTTCTTTACAGGGATGCTTCTCTTTAGAAGCCTATTCCAATCTTTTTTAGCCACCAAGTGGGTTTATATACAATGCATTACAGTAGTGAAACAGCACCCTTCTGTTGTAGCCGTCATGCATAATCCCCGACTAACAGGGCCTCAAGTAACAAGAAATCATCACTGCACAATCATGCAACATACCATGCCACCTAAAAGGTATTTAACTAGTAGAAACTGAAAGCAAGGTGTTAAATGTGTGCAGTGAGAAATAGTCTCACTGCACAATCTGTGACATGTTAAAATAGGAAAGGCTATGTAACAATCTCAAGTGTGATGTAAGGGATCAATAACCAGGATAAGACAATATATCACGTGTGATGTCAGGGATCAATAACCAGGATAATATTAGTTAAACTACAAATCTTTATTTTTGAGAAGAATAACAGGGTGGGATAAAACAACAAATAGGGCTGTGAAAGTGAGCATGCTTTCTTGTGACTTGGAACAACAGAGTCTGGGTTTAAAAGAGATTATGCAACATATGCCCCTAACCTCCCAAGGGGATTGGTTTGTAGTTTCAGTTCAGGTTTAAGGGTTTTCTGCACCCTTTGTTCCTCAAAGGGGGAACCAGTTTGTTGTCAAGTTATGCTTAACGGTTTCCCACACCCTACTTCCCAGGTTCACTCAGTGTTGTATTTAAGGGGTTCTTACACACCCTACCCCCGCCCTCACCTTCACTCAAACGCTTCTCCTTGGTGGGTTACATTTCCAGGTTTAAAAGGGTTCCTGCACCCTCTTTGCTGCTCTTTCACTAAAGTGGTTGACTCGTAGTTTTACATCAGGCTAGAGAATCTCCTGCACCCTCCTCCTCTCCAGGTCGGTCTAATTGCTACTAGTTTCCTCAGAACCTTCCTCACTTGTCTCATTTAGCTCTTGAAGCAGTAGGGCTTTTCTCCTTGGAGTTTCAATAGAGCTGCTTTTAAGGCGGCTCTGTCACAACCCTGCTCTGGGGACCGGACTACTACCCACCTCATGCCTGTGCTGGCCTTGTTTGCTTTGCTGCTTTTCAATATGCTCATTTCTCCTCCCACTGTCATCTAGACCCCATCAGATCGGAGCCCAGCCCTTAAGCCCGGCCTTGTACCAAGGCTGACCTCTCAAACCTTCCTAGGCAGAGTGACTAACTAGGCTTTCTCAATCTTTCTTGACCCACTCTACCACCTCCTCCTGACATGCACACCTACTGCCTCCTGATTCCACTTCCTGATCATCTCCTCTTGTCATTTTGTGGTCTCTTATCAACCCCTCCAAGTCACTCTCCACTTCCTCCTGATGTTCACCTTCTCTTGATGGTCCTACCACCTCCAACAAGTATCTCTCCACCTCCCCCTGCCTCATCTCCCCCTCTACTCTACAACATCGTACGCAACTCTTCTCCCTCTCAACCCCCTGCATACTCTTTTCTGGTTCTCCAACCGTCTCCTAAATCCTTCCTCACACTAACCTTTTTGGAGAATTTAATTTGCTAAATTTCTTTTTCTCACATTTCTCAATTAAAGTGACAGTGTGCAGGATTGTGCCTACTTCAGAAAAGCCTAGGATCTCCCTAACTTTGGGGCAACCAACATTACTTTCCTTTGGGCCTGGGAGAAGTATAGCATTACTAACCCCCGAAAGATCTAGTTTAGAACAAATAGTATCCGTCTCCCTTGAAGGCACAGCACAACCTACAGCCGTAAGCGTATTCATACATCTGGAATTTTTGGGTGATGTTTTGTCTGGATTGTACAATTCACTAGCTTGGGGAAGAATCTGGGCCTCCTTTCGTCACCCCACCAGATATCCCTGGAGTCAGTAAAGTAACTTTGTCATAGTGGACCAAGTACCCCACCCGTGTCCCCCCCCCACCCCCAGAAAACATTTAAAGGGGGCAACCAGCTTCACTTAGCTACCTTCAATTCTCGCTACGCTGTCAAACACTCCTCGAACATCTGTCTCCTCCTTGAAGACCTTGACCTCGATGTCCTTGCTCTCACCAAGACGTGGTTCAAGGCCAGCTCTGTCATAGCTTTTGGCACTTCTCCCTGAGGGCTAAAAATTCCTGTCCAATAGCAGGCCCTCCCGGCCTGGGGGTGGAGTGGCCCTGATATTCCCCGAGTGGGTTCCATCCACCATCATTCTCACTCAATTCTACTCCTCCTTTGAATGTCTTGTCTGTAGGCTCTCTCTCCTTCCCGCTCCCTCACTCTTGTCGCCATCTACCGGCCCCCGGATCTATCTCCCTTTTCTTCTTGGAATGAGCGGACCTCTCCTCTCTCCTGGCCTCATCCCCGAAACCTTCCTTGGTTATTTTAACTTCCATCTTGACTCTCTGGGCTTGGCCACGGTTCTCTTTCATGACCTATGTGACTCTCTTTCTCTCACAATTCTTCCATCTGGGCCAACCCACTCTGCCGGCCACACCTTGCATGCTCTCATCTCAACAAACATCCCCCTCTCCAAACCTCTAACTACTCCTCTCTCCTGGTCTGACCACTCTCTCCTCTTCTCCCATCAAGAACTCCCTGACACACAGACAATGCCTCCACCCGGCCTTTCAGTCTCCTTCTCCGTTATTTGACTGATGAAGCGTCTGTCAGTCGCTGCATTTGCCTATACCTTCATCCCTCCTCCCGGCCCTATTTTTGATTCTCCTACCGACTCTGCAATGGCTAACCTCCATTTCTAACACTCTGGACATCCTTGCCCCTGCCATGAGGATCTGCATGAAGCCCGCTTCCAAATTCAACTCTTGGTATGACTCCGCCTTGGCAGCTTTGAAACACAAATGCAGAGCTTCCGAGCGGAAATAGCAGACCTCAAGTAACACCCTTTGACAAACTGGCCTGTCGCCTGCGCCAAAAGCAATATCGTCTAGCCATGCGCTCCAAGACGAGGGCTCATGTCAGGCCTGCATTTCTTGGGCAAGTTATAACGTGGCTGAACTTTTCAAAATCTGCAAGGAACTCGCCAATCCTACTGCAGTCCCCTCCTCTCTTGCTCCCACCCAGGCACTTTGCTCAGCACTTGCCTCCCACTTCTCCACCAAAACTCAGGACATCCTGTCCTCACTGTCATCTACTCCCACACTCTTTTCTTGCATCCCTTGACCTTTCTCTTTCCACCACTTCCCTCCTCCTCTCCCATTGCACCGGGCAATGTCCCTAGAGTAGTCCGCTATATGAAAGTCTCCTCCAATCTGTTCTTCCAGAAATATCAAGGACAACATCTCCTCCCTCACCCCTCCCTTGGCTGACCTTTGTAACCACTCCATTGCCACTGGCTCTTTCCCACAACCCCTTAAGCACTCTCTTGTGCACCCTCTCCTAAAAAAAGCTGTCTGCTGACCCCTCATGCCTGGCTAACTATCGCCTTAGATCCATCACCCCCTTGTGGGGCAAACTCAGAGAAGGTGGTCATCCCCCAACAGATCCACCACACTGAATCGGCTGGCTGCCTCCATGATCACCGGTCTGGCTTCAGAGCATCCAGAGGCATGGAAACTGCTCTCTTGAACACCTGTGAAGACTTGCTCTGAAACCTGGACTCTAACTCTCACTCTATTCTGATCGTTCTCGATTTTTCTTCTGCCTTTGACACGGTCAATCATGCCATCCTCATAAATTGTCTGTGATACCCTAGGCATCACGGACCGGGGACAGGCATGGCTGACCTTTTCAAACCGACTCTCCCAAGTGCAATTGGGGCCCTTTCCTATCCTCCGCCTCACTCTCTACCTGTTGCATCCCTCAGGGCTCTATATGATCGCCACGGTTCTTCAACATCTACTGTGCCCTTCTGGCCCACTTGATCTCCACTTTCTTGCCTCACTTCCACTGCTACTTTTACCTCCTTTTCCCCTCTCATACCGATTCTCTGGCTTCTATTTTGCGTGGTGCCCTGCTAATGAGCTCTGCATTAATACTAGCAAGACAGAGATCCTTCTTATTGGGACAACTGCTACCTGTCCCCCCACTCTCTGGCCACCCTCATTGGGTCCCCTCCTCTCACCCTCCTGGGAGGCTAAAAACCTTGGGGTCATCTTTGACTCCTGCCTCTCCTTCTCTCTGCATATCACGGACCTTGCTAAGAAGTCCAACTTTCAGCTCCACCTCCTCAGGTCATTCTTCCTTTCCTCACTTTCCCCCAGAAGCTCAATGTCTCCAGAGCTCTGGCTCTCTCTAGGCTTAACTATTGCAATAGCCTCTTCCCCAATCTGCCTCTGTCTTCCCTCTGCCCTCTTCAACTAATACAGAATAGGGCTGCAAGACTTATCCTTGGCCTCGAGCCCAGGAACTGCTTCTCTTCTGCCCTAAAATCTTTCCATAGGCTCACAGTGACTGCAAGGATCAAATTCAAGACCCTTCACATCATTCACAAGGCTGTCTGTGGCCTGGGACCTCTACATCCAGGTTTCTCTCCCTAAATACCTCCCCGCTAGAGTTCTTTGGTCGCCTAGCTCCTACTCTCGGCAGGTCCGACGCTTCTCCAAGCAGAGATTGGTTGGTAGATCCTTTGCTCGGCAGGAGCCTCTTTCTGGAATGGCCTCCCTGCCCCCCCTCAGACTTAAGCAGCATCTTCTTAAATTCAACTCCTCAAGACTTTCCTTTTCGCCTCCTCCTTCCTTCACCTCCCGTGCAAATGTTTCCCTGCTACTACTACAACTGGAGCCTGGTCTCTTACGAGTCTTCAGTGGCCAGGTCCCCTTGACCAGTCCACCTCCCATAGCATCCTGAGCCAGCACTTGCCCTCAGGCCCACTTCCCGGATTAGCCTGATTCTGATCGATCCACTTTTCCCTTCCCCTCCTCCCCTGAATTTGCTCCTGTGGCTCTGCCTAGCCTTTGCCCAGCCCCCTGGGTTCTCCTCTCCTGCACTTCTCCCCTCCTTCACTCTAAACCGGTCCCCCTCCCAGCCCTTACCCTTATTTCCACCCTCCCCTCCACTTTTTGTCTCAGCACTTGCACTGTTAGAATGCCACATGGCCTATGTCCACAACCATCCTTTTTGTCTTGTGGCGCCTGGAAACACTTGTGTAAAGGCGCCATACCGATGACCAATAAAAAATATATAAAAACAACAGTGCCTACTTTTAGAGTAACCAATTAGCACTAAGTGAATATATGATCTTGCAAGTATGGAAAAGATTACTTGCATACAAGATTACTTGTATGGAGCCATTTCAGGGTATCAGGTAATATTATCCCATATATGGTCGCCGTAAATAATATCCCTGGGAAAAGGTTGCAGCAATATTATATGGGTGACCATATATATGGGGACAGGGGCAAAAAAAAAAAAAAAGTGAAAAAAAAAGGAAAAAAAAAAAATTTTGGGGGTTGCGGGGGTGTCCCCCGCATGTTCCATGCAATAATGTCGCCACAAAAACCACAAAAACGGCAATTTTTCGGCGATATTTTTGTATGGCGAGATTTTTGTGGCGACATTATTACATGGAACCCATTTCGCATCGTCATCCACCTCGAGTAGCAAAAGTGTGGGTTTAACACTGACATAATAGAAGATTTTATAGTAATGTGGATTGGGCACACAATCGACCATGCAATAGGACATCTGTAGGAAGTTGACAATCACCACTATCTGGAGTTGGGGTACCCTTACTGGCTATGCAAGTGTAAAAGTAAGGGAGGATGTTTTAGGGTGCTCGGCCCAAGGAAGTCTTGTTACATGGAAACTCAGTCTACGTCTCGGTCTTACGCGGTAGAAAGCTAGAAATCCATAAGTGGAGGAAAGCATACAGTGTCTTAAGGTGGGGACGCTAGTTTGCAATGGTTAGCTTATGGAACTGGGAAAGAATGGCAGCAATGGAGTATTGCCATGTGCAGTGTTTCATGCATAATGTCTGAAATCCCTTACTGTGGAATGTACATACATGGAGTAGAAAAAATTAAGATGCCTCGCATCACTAGTGCGAAACACAAATTGGTGTTGCTGCTCCAGGACATGAGGGCCCCAGCTGAAGGGGTGCAGGTATGTGCAGCAAAGAAAAAGTGGTTAGGGCGGGCACCGCTGAGTTTCTTTTTGCATTCGTATGGCTACTAGTTAATTAGAACAGGCGATTAATGGCGTCACCAAGTAAACCAGTATACACTATACTGGATGTACCGAAGAGTTGCATAGATGTCTGATGGGAAAGAATTGCCATCAGACCTTGGGTCGCCAATTGTAGTGAAGACTACTGAAGGAAATTAAATTCATTCATATTGAGTAAATAGATACGTTGTAGAAAATTGTGCCTGAAGGCACAAAAATGCTCTTGAAAAAAATGTATCCAAAACAAAACTTTTAGTAAATTGATTCTTTACTTCATTTGTTAAGAAGAAGCAGAAATGATGTGCCAATGCATTTCGGACCTATACTTGGTCCTTCATCAGGGCGAATTTCTGTAGTACAAGGAAAAAACATACACAGAGAAAACAAGAAAAAACAGTCACAACGAGTATTTACATAAACCAATTTCATTGCTAGCCACAAATGACCATCTCAAATAAAACCAAAATCTGCATTTATATCTGTCCTTGTCACTATTTCATCATAATAATGTTACTATTATCCTCATAATATTTCAATGCATATCAAGCGTTGAGTTACGCCATAATTTTGCAAAAATTCAGAAATATCGGAAATAACTTAATAGTTTATATATGCAATCTCGAGAATTCCGAGAGTACCCAGATGTGTATCTGTGAAACATTCTAGTGTAATCATTTTAATGCGACCCAACATCTTGCATCATCATACAAACAATAGTCATCCCATTTAAGAATGCCAATTTATGCTTACTACATTGTAATGGTAAAGAAACACATACCTGCTTGTATATATTGCTGCATTAAAAACTATTGTGGCGCGTGCGTTACTAATCTTGTTGCACGTGCTGTTTATTAGAGGTCTTCATTCCAATGTAAATCCACTTATAACAATCCCATCTGTAAAGCAGGTAGGATGATGCAGTGGTAAGATATCTAAAACGTACCTAATATTATTTAAAGGAAACTAATATAACACTGTGAAAGCTTACCTCATAACATGCTAAAGCTATCTTCATACTATAGCAAGATGGTGATGGAAGTCATTAGGGCTGCCAGTAACGTTGCTGTAAGCTAGGTACGTGTATGCTTACACTCCATGGAAAAACCAACAGAGCGCAAAGAGTCCCGCCTGTCGAACAAAGGAAATCTAAGTGTCAAAATGGTATTTACTAACTAGCCTTACACACTAAAATGGGCATAGATACACATTAATGATTAACCTACCCCGTAGTGTCGAGTTGAAAGCAGAGACACAGTAAGACGCGGTTTTAATCTGGCCGCGAGCTGTTAGTGAATAAGTACGAGCGTTGTCATGGAGACGCTTTTGTTAGACGCGTGACGTGGTTACGTGATCTTACGCTGATGCTAATCAGAGTCATGGCAACGAGTCAATGCTGTCTGTTGCTAAAGAGATGTGTATACAACAGCAATTACAAAAAACTAGAAACTCTGGGCTACTAGCAAGGAAAGCACCAGCGCGAAGTTGCAAATGCAGTGAAACAACAGTAATAAACTAATAGAGCGCGGGCGTTATCTGCAAGTACTCATTATGCAATGTTTACCTAATGGCGTGACAGTGCTCTTGTGTTGATATATACAGTGGCAACTAGACTACAAGGTGTAAAGCACGGCTGATAATAATTAGAGTAACTATGATACTGTCAAAAATGTGCGTGGGTGCATACACAGTCTACAGTAAACAGTTACTTTTTTTTGCAATCCTTATGACAGAATAAAATAAAATCAGACAAGGTAATAAACAAGATAAGTAACTCTAATGGGGTTACCTAAACCGTGCATTAAGCCACGGAAGTTGTTATACAGATATAATAGGAAATAAATTACAAAAATTACAGAATAGTGCAGATCAAATAATAAACATTGCATGACATATTCAAAACATCCAAAAAACCATCAGTACCAAACCTATTTACGCAGAATGCAAAAAAAAGGTACAGATAAAAAAAGCATATAACTCATCCTGATTTTCAACATGTGAGTACTAATGAGTTAAATGCAAATGTTACACAAGTATGTCTATCCAAGAAGAGACGGACTACACGAGTAATCAAAACTAAACCAATCATTACTTGCAGTTACTTACAATATTATGCCACTCTCATCAATATTACTCTCCTAGCTCCACACCCCTATGGCATGTTTAAAAGTCTCTCATCAATATTACTCTCCTATCTACACTATCTATCTACCCCTATGGCGTGTTTAAAGGTCTTATATCTGACTTGACAACAGCTAGTGTAATTAGTTACTAAATGTATTTCCTGTGAAAAAAAGAAAAAAAGTTAAGACAAGGCAAAATCAACTGGATGATAACTCTTTCATAAAAAGCAATATAGATTAAGTTCTTCATTAAGACCACGTGGTGATACCGTATCGAGTCTCTCGATCCAATATGCTTCACGTTGCTCAAGTCTTTTTGTGGCACTTGTGTTGATGTTCTTCAGTTGTACTACTTCGAGAATTTGGAATCGCATTTGTGCTATCTGATGCTTAGCTTGATTAAAATGTCTAGCAATTGGTGAATGTTGGTTGTTGGTTCTAACATTTGATTTATGTTCGTTCCATCTTACTCATGCCTTTCTGCTGGTCTGTCCAATGTATAATAGGCCACAAGGGCATTTGATGCAGTATATGACTCCTTCTGACAAACAAGTAGAGTGGTCCTTGATTTTTATTATTTGTCCAGTTCTGGGGTGTGTGACTGAGTCACCTTTAGTGATGTTATTACAATTATTACACGACATACATGGAAATGTCCCTTGTTTCTTTGACAGGACTTGTTTGGTTATTTTGGGTTTGGTGTTAACCAACAAATCCCTCAGGTTGCTGCTCCGTTGATTAGCAAAGACAGGTCTTTCTTGAAACAAATTCTGGATTTTCGCGTCGCAAGTTAGCATCGGCCAATGTTTGAGAATTGACTTCTTAATTTTAGATGACTGAACACTGTATTTGCTAACGAACACCAATGGATTCTCTTTGCTGTTGGATACTTTTGTCTCCAGTAAATGAGTTCTTTCTTGCATATCTGCTTTCTCTACAGCCAGATTCAGTTCATCTTCTTTAAAGCCTCTTGCTTTGAATTTACGGAATAGTTCTTCTTTTTCTTGCGTATATTTAGAGTCTATATTAGTGATTCTTTTAATACGTAGCAATTGGCTATATGGCAAACTCCTTATTGTAGCTGTTGGATGAAAACTCATCCTGTGGAGAAGGTTGTTTCTGTCAGTTGGTTTATGATAGACCTCTGTGTTGAATGATGGTGCATTTGGAATCACTAGAACATCTAGAAAGTGTACACTAGGATGGCCTATTTCATACGTGAATTGGATTCTTTCATCTATCAAGTTGATGTATCCCAGAAATGTGCAGCACCATTCTAACCTGTCACCACTTTATAAAGGGTTGTAGAGCCCTTGTGCCCAGAGTAATGCTTCTGTTTGTAGGGAGTCCATGGCCAAAAGCTTAAGTGACATCAAAGAAGTTCCTTAAACAGGAGTAAAAATGGTGTAACATGCCATGTGTTCCCCCTCAGTTCTCCGCAAACATTTCCTACCCTCCAAGATCCAATAATAACTAGCCATCTTTAGAAATCTTTGCCAAACTATTTTTTAATTAAAATTACCAATGTTCTTATTGTTTATTCTAAATGGTTTATGATTTACGAAAAGGTGCTCACCAGAGGGTAGAACACCTTTTCGTAAATCCTAAACCATTTAGAATAAACAGTAAGAACATTGGTAATTTTAATTAAAAAATAGTTTGGCAAAGATTTCTAAAAGATGCACCTCACAATGATACTGGTGCCGGTCTGTAAGGGTCATAATGTAGCAGTCAGCAACTATGCAAGGGCCTGACGTAAGTTTGATGGGTCCACATGCAAGAGCTGAAAGGTTTCAATTTACTTCCACCACTGGACAGCGATTGGCAAGGAGGGTCTGCTTCTTTTTCTTCGATGTACTGTTCGTCCAAGTACTGTGTGCAGTCAGCCAAGGTCAGAATACGGACCTATCCATCTAAAAACCCCTGGGCATTACGTTAATTCTGGAAGATGACGAGCATGTCTAATGAGTGTACACAATGGCGAAGAGTCAATTACACACTGCTCAGGAAAGAATTAGGTCAGGATCTGCAATGTGTCCAGTATAGTACGCATCAACAGTGGGTGTGGGGGGATGACATTGTACGGACTCATGTGGGGCTGCATTTTAAGTTCTGCAAAGTAACAAGCTCGACCTGACATTTCATACTAGTGGCATGCAGCCCCACTCCTTAACATATGCTTTGAGGTTCTGTTAGTTTTGGAGTCTTGTACATTTTCCAAGGAACTGATCGCCTGAGCTGGCGCAATCCAACAATATGAAAAAACAGTGCACATTTATGGGGGGATTTTTCATAGGAAGGGAGTAAGAAAATCTAAAATACTGCACCAGGTTAACTCTCCTGTCATGAGCCAGTAAGGACATTCTGTAACAACCTGCAAATGCCTACACAGATTTCCTTGCATCTAGACCAAATGTCACATGAGGAACTGTGTAATGAATAAACCGTTTTATCTCACCAAGAGATGTACTCTTGGGTCCATTTAGTTTGAGCTATTATGTGGCAGAGACACCCATCAGCCGAAACTATTGCATTAGAGTGCAGCTAGGGTGAAATGGCATATGAGGGGACACAGCTTGAAGGAGGTGTTTGGTTATGTGCCCACCCATTGACTGCCCATGCTATTCCCCATAGCCATTCCCACACAGTTCCTGCCACTCCTGCCCACACAACCTCCTCATGGGAATTCTTTGAGCTCACTTTAATAAAGCCTTACCATCACACTTTACACTTGAAGGACCTTCCAGTGTTTTTTCAAATAAGGCTGAGAATGTTATTGTTCCAAAAGATGGGCCATTATCAAAAATATATATAAAACATTTTTCAATAAAGTTCCAATGTAACATTTTGAGCAAATGAGGCTCAAAGTAAAATAAATGTCAAGCACTAGGAGGCATCCATTTTATGAAATAAATGAACTCCCTACTGGGAGATTTTGCTTATTACAGTCAGAGCAGAGAATGCAGTCAGGATCCTTCCTGCCACGTGTTGCTGATAAGTGCTTCTTTGTGGGGGTTTTTGTTATGCTTTCCCGGGCTCCCCTGAGATGGGGGAGCCTGGGAAACTTTAATCGAAAGTCCAGGCAGTTATAAATACAACCACGTTGTATTTATGATAGACGTGGCTTTCGTTTCAAGTCTCCCAAGCTCCCCCGAGCCAGGGGAGCCCGGGAGACTCCAAGCGAAAGTACCAGCAATTATAAATACATTGTTGCTGTATTTATGATAGCTGTGTTTTTTTTTTAGATCTCCCGAGCTCCACCGAGCGGGGGGAGCCCGGGAGACTTTAAGAATGTCACGACAATCATAAATACAAGAACATCGTATTTATAATTGCGGCACCTTTTGTTTTAAGAAAGTCTAGGCAATAATGAATACTTTGCCGGTATCCGGCAGAGTATTCATAATTGCTGCGACTTTAGTATTTAGCTTCCCATGATAGGGAAACTAGAAAAGAAAGTCCCGGTAATTATGAAAACTCTGCCGGCGGACGGCAAAGTATTTATAATTGCTCTGCCTTTCATTTTAGGTTTTCTGTGCTTCCCTGGGCTTGGGGAGCACAGAAAACGTAAAATGAAAGTGAAGGCAATTACTGTGGCAACCTCCTCTCTTCGTGTTAAGCCGTGCTCTCTGGCAGCAGTAAGCAAAAAAAGCTTCTAGTAGGGGGCTTGTGCTCGATTATTGCCACCAGAGCAGAGCTCAACATGAACAGAGGAGGCTGCTTCATTGCACAAAATGGATGCCCCATTTTAAACGTTTGAGCCTCATTTGCTCAAGATTTTACACAGGAACTTGCTTTAAAAATATGCTTTATGGACAGGACCATCTCATGCCAGACATCGACCTGTTGGACAGAGGACAAGGAAGCAACCCTGTACGAGTGAGAAGAGCCTCAGTTAACCCTGATATCTAGTGAGAATGGAGTGACGACGCAAAATGTGAGCCGGTCTGTATCTCTGCAAAAAACTACAGAGTGACTGTGGAGACAGGTAAAAGACCCTGTAAAGTGGGCCAGCACAGAGCCTTGACAGTCTCCAAAAGCTGGGCACTGCCGACCCTCCCTCAGTCCTCCTCTAAGAGTGGCCTTGACTGTAATTTCTCCTGTGTGCCGTTTGAAGCTTGCATGTGCACTTCCTCTGCCGACAGCCTGAGCAGTCCTTCTTAATTATCGGAGGCGTGGGCGGACCCACGCAGGCGCTTCCCCATCCTATAGGATGATGTGCACCGTACCCACTAATTATTATTTGGCTCCATTTAAGCTCACAACTCCTCCCACCTCCCCGTCTGCCTCACAAAATCCAACATCACACTACTCCTCCTCCTGCCTCTCTCCCCATCACCTCCCAGTATAGTCCTCCCACTCAGCTCAGCCACACCCAACGCAGTCAGCCGAACCCTCATCAATTCTCTCTCTGCAACATGTCTTTCACACCTAATCAAGAAATGTCCCACCGTTTCAGGCACCCCACACACCGCACAGTCCTTTGATTCACGCTTCCCTATTCGAAATAGACAGTCATTCAGCCCCACATGACCTATCCTCAACCGATTCAGTATCACCTCCTCCCCCTCCTCCATTCTGAACTCCCTGCATCCACCTTCACCGACACTTTCCCACGAACACCGAACATCCACCTGCCCTTCACCCCATTCACCCACCTCTCCTGCCACTCATCCAGGACCCGTCTCACCATCACAGCCTTCACCTCATCCACACTCAAAGTCAACCTCACATCAATCGCTCCCCTCCTCATACCCTCACCCGCCGCCAGATCCACCAACTCATTTCCCAAAATGCCACTGTGACTGGGAACCTCAAAACTCCCTGTGAGGCTGGGAGCTAAATCCTCTTCTGTTGTGCCCCATCTGCTGAGCTGCTGAAGCAGAATACACTTAACCGAGGAGGTTAAGTGTATGCCAAGGAGTCTTTTTGCCATGGAGAGCATTTATATAGGACTCTAAAAGAGAGGGTTCATTCAAGTAACCGTTGCTTTTACAAGACCTTGGATTTTGGTGATAAGAACTGCAATCAGGGCATTTTTATGCTGAAAGCATACACAAAGCACCACTTAGCTAACCAAAGCTAGGTATTCTTGTGAGACAATTACAATATCTCACAGAAAAGTTTTAAACCACCTTATTTTCAAGTGTTCTTTTTTGACACACCAAAAGGCGTTCTTTTAGGTAGAATGTCATATGAAGTATGCTTTTCTCATTCAATCATACAATGAAAAAGAAGGCCCTTGTGCCCCTCAGAAGTGTCCAACACACGGCCGCATACCTCATCAAGGGTCTACGCAAATACATCATCGCCCCGGCCCACATCGACCTTCACTGGCTCCCACTGCACGCACAAATCACCTTCAAGTCTTGTTGCATCATCTATAAAGCAGTTGCCCTCAAGGCACCCAACAACCTTGCGGAGAAACTCAGCATCTCCGGCGGACAGCACACCACCAAAAGCCAAGATACGTACATATTTGAAATGCGTCTCTGCAAAAAGGGGACAACCAGAAAACAAGCCTTCTCTGTCTATGCCCCAAGACTATGAAACCTCCTCCCCATTAGAATCAGACTAGCCCCTACGCTCCTGCAATTCAAAAAAGAACTCAAGACCCACCTCTTCAAGGTGTCTCTCCTCCACAACACCTAGTCATTCACTTCGGCCCCCACGCCACCTGACACGCCCTCCAGCCCTCTGCTCCCTGCCACCCTGTACATCTGTACCCCTCTCTACCCTACCGCTGCTGTACATCTGTTCTGTTACCTATAAAAAGCTCTCCGTTTTGCATCTGTGCTGTTGTAAACCTCTGTAAATCGCTCCGTTGCTTCTCGAAGATAGGTCTGTGCTCAATAAATACCATAACAATAATAATAACTAAGTTACCTTTTTTCAAATTATATTTTGGTGCGAGTTGAAGCACCTTTATAAAACTACAGACCATTTTTCTTTAGCTTTGTACTGAATTGCATTCGAGTATTTGAATAACGCTACAACCAAACTCTTTTGCCCATCATATGCCTATAAGGAATTTATGTGTCGCCGTAATTTATCATGATTTGTGTACTTTTCAAGCCCTTTCCACAAAATAAATAAAACATTTTTTTTAAAAAGTATTATGAAAGTCAAGAGCATGGGGAGGGGAAGGTGGAGAGCATACATGAGTCCTGATGGTTTGCAAGGGATGCTGAAAGAGGTTGCTTGCCCTGGCCTCGTGCTGATTTTTATAACATTTCAAGTGCTGCGAAACGTATCTCTCCCTCTGCCTCAAGACCTAACTTGTAAATAGGTTCTTCTTTCATCACACAATATGGCAATCAGGAATTAGTGGCACACAAACATCTGCTCGGTACATCGCGTGCTGAAGTTTTAAAAATATTGAAATTGCTCGAAGATTATTTTGACAATGAAAATATTCATTACCTGTGTAATTAAAAACATATTGCTAATTTGAATAACGGGGCCAAATATTTACAACCTGAAAATATAAATCATGAAACCGCTGCAAAAACAACCGTCCTAATTGGCAAAACGAAATCCGGTTTGTTGCACTGCATTCCAAAGTCAGATGGTGTTTGCATACCAAATTTGCAAAAATACCTGTGTCAAAGAATATTTCTACCAACTACAGCTAGCAAGATGTGCTCAGGTGCCCAAGTTGCAAGAACAGTCTCCACTCCTGGCTTAGACGCCGACCGGCCCTCGTAGGGGGCGCTAGAGGGACAGCCTACATAGCGGGCTCTTCCCTCTGGCCACCCGCTTCCGGGGGTTGGTCTAACCTCTACTCTTCCCCCCTCTTCTGGGGCGGAAGAGGCGTCCCCGGGGAACTGGCTTCCGGTCTAGTGGACCGGGGCCGCTTATAAGGGCGGGAGCTGCAGGGGCTCAGTCTCTTTGAGAAAGCAGGTCACGCCGTCAGTGATCACCCACTTTGATGTTTATAGCGAGGGACTGAGTGCTAAAGGAGAATTGGTCTGAGGACATGTGTATTTAGCATGAGGCTGGGAGTAGCCATTTTTATGTACAGAAAAATAAGGTGTAGAATCTGGGTGACGCGTTCGCAGCACCGACAGTAATAGTACAGGTAGAAATTGATTTTGAGTCATTGTAAAAAATAATGATATTGTGTTGTGTGATGAGATGCTAATTTTTCGTTTTTGTTGCAGGCGGAGTATCGGGGTGGTCCTAGCCAGTGGGGGACTTCACGCTGCAGCTTCGGCGGCAGCGGTTCGGGATTGGCCGGGCTCGATCCGATCCCTTGACGGGCACTGACTTCTCTTCCTTAGGGCTCTAGGCCAACAACCTCCTGGTCAGTGCCCATGAGTGCCCTGCTAGTAGTAACCAGTGTTAGCTGGTAGTAACCAGAAGTTTGTCAGTGTTTGCCGGTGGCAAATAGGATGACATGGTTACCTGTAACCGGACTGTTATGTGGCTGGGACTGTCCCAAATTATTGTCTTGCTCCTAATAAACTGCGACCGTGTACTTTCCAAATATTACAAAGTTGTATGTGTCTGCTTATTCTGGTATCTGTTACACTGACCAAAGGGGGTGGGGTGTCCAATGGGGATCTCCCCGCTATGCCACTTCAACATAGTGTGGCTAATTTCTTAGTTCCGTAGAGAGCCCCCCCCCTTCCCAATCCTTGGTGGCTATCTTGGTACAGTATTTTTTTTCCGTTAATGGTACGCCGCGAGGTAACCCGTTCACAGAAAGAAAACATTTAAAATTAGCCCCATTTCAACTGGCTATACCGAGGGGAGAGGGCGGCGTTAATGTTCCAGGGCCCTTGTTAAAGGCCCTTGCTTAGCGCGGGGCTTTAACTTGTGCCCCAGGATGATACACCCCGGTATAGCCTGTTGAACAGGTACTTAACACTACAGAAGGAGATGAACGGTTTACTGAGTGAGACACTGATTATAAACAGACCGAACCAGAGACATTTATTCACAACGTACAGAACTGATGTAAATAGAACCACCTGAGACGACGCTGAGTGACCCAAAATACATATTTGCCGGGTCTCATGCTGTATTGTTTGGGGAAGGCGGCCCTTGTCCAAGATGCCTGCTGCCCGTAGGCCACGCTCTTCACTCTTTAGGCTGTGCCCAGCACTTAGGCAACACCCCCTGCGAGAGACCTCCCCCTCCCCAATCCTTCGATTTCTCAGCGCACTAGTAGGAAGGGCAGAGCAAGAGAGATTAATCAAACTTACGCCCACAGTAGGGAGAGAGCCCACAAGCGTGCACCACCTGAAATCAGTGAGAGAAAGGGAGAAGCAAAGTCAGGCAACGAATGAGAAGCTCAAGGAGTAGAGCAGCATCTCAGGATTGGGAAACAAAAAAGCCAGAAGCAGCTCAGAGAAAAGGAGAGAGAAAAAACATGCCATAAAACTGCTACATGCTTGCATATGGAGTGCAAAACCTGCGAGCGGACAGAGGAAACCGCTGGTTCTGAAACTGCTGCATTATTAAATATTGTGTCTAAATCCGAAGAGTGAACTGAGAAAACTACTTGTGCTTAAACTGCTGCAAGCTGGGAGACAATCCATCATCCCAGAATGAACTGAGAAGAAAGCATATTGGAATACGGTGTGCAACAACCCAGGAACGTCATGTAACAGCCAATCATGCACACTGTTAAAATTCACAAAATACAGGCTTTTAAAAAATCTTTTCCACTGAAGACTATTGTTCTTATTTAACGAGTCTGTATAGCAATAGGCACCTCACCATTCTGCAAAGGCCAAGCAGAATAAGGTGGCGATTCAGAGCCAAGGAAATGCTGAGGTGGGGTGGCAGAAACAGGCGCATTCCTGTGGTACAAGAGCCATGGCGTCATGGAGATTAACGACCGGAGAAAGAACTTCTTGTGACTAGGGCTCAACGGCACAGGCCCACAGAAGGTGAATTAAGAACGCGTGAACAGAGATGCAAAATAAGGGAAGGGATGCAGAAGGATAAAAGGCCTGTGGCTTTTGCGGAGGGTAGATAGCACACAAGTTATACATTAAGAATATCTAGGTTGAGCAGAATCACCCACAACACGAATGCCATCTACGAGCACTGCCTTTCCCCCCACTTTGTACACATGTATAACTCTGCCTGACCAGACAGATACACATTTTATGCGGAAAATACAGATACACATTCTATCCGGAAAAGAGACTTCATTGCATTTAGCGCACTGTGTTGTCGTCTCACAGACAGTGCTTTTCCCCAAATGCTACAACTATGCCTGTCAATAGAACAATTTAACACCGGTATTTAACAGTGCCTACCCTTATGTTTTGCTTAGTATAAGAAGGCATAGGGAACATCCCAGGTTAAAAACCAATCGATGTGGAAATCCCCAGAAATATCAATTTTTACAGTGTTTGTGTATTGTTTCGCATAATCTCAACCTAACAGTCCTGTAAGAGCACTAGTACTGATTCTAGCAGCAAATCAAATGTCTAAATTCCCTAATAGGGACATTTTGATTTAAACAGTACAATAGTAAATGGGTTCTCCCATACTTGTTTGACCAAATATCTTCAGCGCTCACCCATCACATCTTCAGGGGCACAATCCTCTCATTTGAACGCATCTATTTTCATGGGAGCGCATGGTCCCCTACTTCTGTACATACCCTTCTCAAAGGTTTTGTTCAGGCTTGTTTTTAGAGCACCCTTACATAGCTGAGCATTTCCTCAGAGTCTACATCTCTAGAGCGGTTCACCAAAGGAACACTTGCTCTGGCTGGATCCTTTTAACGCTACAACAGGATTTGGAGGATTAAACGGAGTATATGTATGGTTCCTCGCAGACCATCGGATTTGTGGGAGAAAAACTCATTATCTAAATTACCTGCCAAGATCAGCACATATATGTAGGATTTATGACACACGATGGACAACTCCGAGTCTAGGGCTAGCAAGGCAGTAACAAACATCTTCAGAAGACCACCGTCCAGTATCACTCCTCAGCAACAGCTGTGACAGTTCG
Organism: Ambystoma mexicanum; assembly: GCF_040938575.1. Taxonomy (NCBI): domain Eukaryota; kingdom Metazoa; phylum Chordata; class Amphibia; order Caudata; family Ambystomatidae; genus Ambystoma; species Ambystoma mexicanum. The sequence continues at coordinate 748,387,917 of NC_090937.1, forward strand.
GTTTAGAAACCCTAATGAGTGAGTGCATCAACAACTGCTATCTTCTGGATCTAAGCTCAAATGGTTGGCATCCAGCATGACAGACATTTCACCTTAAAAAAAAAAAACAGCCAGTAATACGTTATTTGCCACCTTGTATGCACAAACCAGGAAGCCATCCTGAAGTAACATTGGGAATTGCACCAATTTACTCTTAAAACATATTAGGAAGAGGTCACATTGGAAACCTAGGGCTCTGTATTGAAATCTATACACAGTCTGGACACTACAAAAAACACATATTTAGACTATGTATGAGGTAAACGCAAAACAAATAACACTTTACAATTTGCTATAAATCCTTCATTTCAAGAGGTGTCATAGCATGAATCTTTCAAACTTACTGGGGCCCCCTTTAAGATTACTTGTACTCAATTTCGAGAACAGATCACATTCAATAGAAATGTATGCATAGGGCGAGTTTTCTTAAAATTCATTTCTCAGCATGGCTAGAAATTACACTTCTTCTCAGTTAAGACTAATGTGTTTTCCCTGCTGCCACGTGTATGACCCTTAAAATAAAGTCGCCAGGCCAGGTTTCCAGTCCATGCATACTATTCATCAAGTCAATGAAGATTAAATGGAAACTCTCTCCATGAGTAATAGCTACCTAGTTTGTGCTTCCTTGATACTCATTTTTACTCTGCACCATCTGGAGAGGAAGTCTGCGTGGGCTTCAGAGGCTAATTCTTTGTACCATCTCCACATAATATTTCTCCGTTTGTTCAATAAATGGTTTTAAAACTTGCATTTTGTGCTATTTCAAAACTGAACACACACAGCGTTTAACCTTTCTTTGAAGTGCACAATGGATACCAAAATAAGCCAGAAATATGTGGAATAGCGGCAAAATAAGGCGAAAGGAAGCCCAGCTGAACAGTGACATTTACTTCCTGGCTGCTTGCAAACAACAAAATCAAATTAAAAAGGGCACCAGGACCTCCAATCCAACACGGACTAAACAGATCATGATTTATGCTGAGAAGACATGCACAAACGCATCAGAAAAACGTAAAAACCTTCTCAAACACCAACACTACTCCAAGAGAACCAGAATGAAGAAAAAGGTAAACAACCTAACTACAAGGTGGTGTGATCAATCTGGACTATTCCTTCCTTCTCCCCAGAGGGGAGCCACCCCCTTTGAGGTTAGGGAGATGAGCACGCTCAGCAAGACCCTTCCTATGGGTGTGGGCAAGTGGGGCCTCACTGGGAGTGACTGCCCTCTTCGGGACCAGGACTCCCATTCCAAGGAACTCCTTGTCCAGAAAAGATACCTATATGGGAATCAGAAAGACTGTTAACCCCATTTTAGATTAACTGAAAAACGACATTTCCTCAAACTCGTTGGCATCAGGTAATGCAGAATCTCACCTGAACTCCACAGTCAATCGTGGCGACAACCCTTTTGTTTCTGATAATGCACATAAAAAACACGAGGAACCTTGTATCGAGGAGAGTAAATCCTACACAGCGGCGGGCATATGACGGGAAGACGTCCTAGAGGGGCAAAGCCACGCTGCGGAGCCACGGAAGCATGGAACGTGAACGAGTCGTTCGCAAGACACCGGAGGCCAAGTGTACTGACTGACAGAAAACCCAAGACCGAGAAAAAGATGGAGGCGGGACAGTGAGCGTCTCACCTGTTGGTGTGTCCAAACACGAAAGGTAACGGTTGCCGATACCAGTCTCCAGTGGAGAACCCGCACCGCTGAGCTGTGCTCGAGGAGTGCCATAGCTGCACAGCAGTGGAAGGAAAGTATGCGCTCCCAACAAGGTACCACAGTGGGGAGAGATAAACAGTGAAGTCGTGGCTGGAAAATCCACCAAGGTTATGAGATCCTGATAAACCCAATCGGAGATAAAGCAAGTTTATCAAAGGGCCATAGGGCTTCGGAGAGACCTGTGAAACCAAGTGACTTTCAAGGCTAGGAATGCCACAAGGGTTATGGGAGCCAGGTAACCTCAAATGGAGATAAAGCAAGCCTATTAAATGGTCATTGGACTTGAGAGCCCTGAGAAGCAGAGAGACAGTGTGAACTGGATAAAGAGAGAACCTGTAGGTTTCCAGTCATTAAGTATCGAATCAGAATATTGGCACGCCCCAAGTCAGAAAAAGGGGTATTGTATGAAGAGAACCTTTCTTCCTGGAAAGCAGGGGAGGGGAGGAGGAGGTGGGACCCCTAATCGAATGGAGGCAACTGGTGGCCACTATGTCGGGCCCCTCCCAGACCCTTCACGGTGATGACACGGAAAAGATAATGACAATAGACCCGCCTGAGGAAGAACAGGCTGATGACACGGATACAGTGGCTCGAGTTGATGGGGCGGGAGGGAGTATGATAGAAGAGCGCATTCTGTAAATGTTATGTTGTTAAACTTAAACATGGAAGTCCTAATTATTTGTAATGTTTCGTGTGATGTTATAAAATAATTTTTAAATAATTTAAAAAAAAAAAAAAAAAACCTTTCTTCCTGGAAAGAGGGAACCATATGGAATCAAGGTTTAGCATACATATTTACAGAGCGGTTGAGAACTGCATTGCAAACAATTTGTGAACATATAAACGTCCTGAGAAAAAGACCGAAGTGATTGGGCCAGGCAGAAGCCTAGGACAGAGGCTAGTGCTCCGGCCGACACTTTTTTCTGTTGTTGACCCCCCCCGCCCACCCAAGTAGTTGGGCTAGTTGGTGCACAGTGTGATAAATGGGACCGAGCTTCTGGCACAGATTGTCTATGGCCAAACCTAACAATGATTTCCAAAGAATTGATTTGAAGTGTAAGGAGGAAAGCCTGACACGTGTTTCGAGCCTTGAACGGCTCTTCATCTGAGGCTTAACACACACAAATTAATTTACAAAGTTGTGTTAGAAAATCATGGTACAAAAATTAAGAATACAAACAAAGGACAATTTAGGGAAAGGGGGAACCAGGTATAATGCACAGGGGCAAGCAAGAGGAAGTATAGCACAATACATAACAAAAATTCACACGCAAATTGAAAGCGAAAGGTATCAAAGCAAAATCAACATGCATAACATTGAAAGTAAAATTAAATACCCCAAATTGTAGCATTGGATTGATTGAAGAGTGTTGCACAATCGGAAAAAGGGGTAAAAAAGAAAAGATTCATGTTGCAAATTTAAAGTTAAGTACGTATCTTTAACAGCGCAATCAAAGACTAAAGAATACACTTGCATATGCCAGAATTAGGCACGTCATGTAGAAAAAATGGGTTCAATTGAATTACCTTAAACACCACTTAGGAGGACTTCCCAAGAGAAGTGGGGGAAATGACAATGCCAGAATGTGAAACTGAAAGGAAAGAATCAAGGCTATAAATACCAAATGTAACCGATTTGATAAAGGAAACCTTCAAAAAGAAAATAAATGAATAACTCAAATGCCTCGCAATTGAGGAACGGCTGGAATAAGAAAAAACAAACCAAATGAGTCACAAAGTAAATTGCAATGCTGTTAAGTGACCGTTACCATATTAACAACTAATTTAAATACGACATGTAAAGCACGAAGTGGATTGCCGCAGGGGATGCATAAGGTAATTGGGCAATTGAAAGCTTCCCTGATGTTTGAGAACACAGGGGAGCGTGAAAAAACGTCTTACTTGGATGAGCGTATGGAAGTGTCTGCTGGTATTCCATTGAGAGAGCCGCAAAAGGAAGGTAGGACTAACATTTATACAAAACACCCATGCAGTGTTCGAGCAACCGTAGCTAAGAGCAATTTAGCCTACCGATGGAGGCCGCCATGTTGGGTGAGGGTAGCAAGAACTACAGCAACCAAGAAAACCCAAATTAAAACCTTGTACTTGCCGGAACCTTAAAGGATGAAAGTGTTAGGCATGAAGACAGAAGCCCATATATTAGTAAACAAAAGCCCAATTGCTGAAACCAAAGTGTTCCTGAAGTAACATTATAGGGCAACATAAATATATAACATGCATTGATCAGGCAATGTATATGAAAATAGTGCCGTGAAAAAACCACTGCGCTGAATGATGAGCCAAGAATTAGTGGGGTAAATAAAGCAATAAAACTGCCGCACTAAATGATGAGCCAAGGAATAGTGGAGGAGGTAATGAAATAAATTAAAGTGGAGGTTGCAACCAAGCAGAGCCTCCTGAAATGTAGAATTTAGGGAATATGTGAGGAAAGGGGGGACCTCCCATTTAACAGTGTATACACAAGTCGAGAGTGCGCTGCTCAAAGTCACGTTACAGAAAAACTAACAGGAAGAGCAAGAAGTAAACAACTTCAAAATAGAACCAAAGCACATGTTCTGAGGTAAAGTGTAGGCACCTGTATTGAAGGATTATTTAAACTGCTGAAAGTTAAAGAAAGGTGGCAAACTCATGGTCAGAATTTAGACCCAAATGCACAGTGCGATATTTAAATATTAATTTCGCTTCGAGTGGACGTAATTTTAATATTAAATTGCCACCTCTAGGGGACAATGACACTTTGCAAAGTCCCACTAAGCGAATATCCTCCTTGCAATCCATTTGGTGCAGCTTTTGCCAATGGTTGGTAAGGAGATATTTCGCATCCTGGCTACCAATTGTCGCCAGATGCTCCCGAATCCTAATCTTGAGTGGCCGGATGGTGCTCCCAATGTATTTGAGGCCACAGATGCAGATAATACAATACACTATGTATTTAGAATTACAATTAATGAATGCCTTGATTTCGAGATCCCCTCGTGGCCCAAAGGGGACTACGGATGTTTCAAATCTAAATTTGCACATGTTGCAACCTCCACATTTGTGGAAACCATGCGTTCTAGCAGAATGAAGCCAAGTCAAAGGTGGACTTGGTGTACTCATAAATGAAGGGCATAATTTATTTTTAAGAGGCTTGCCCTTACTGTAAGTAATGCTAGCATTGGTATCAAGCCAATTGGCTATGTCAGTATCAAGGTGTAACAGATGCCAATGTTTCCTCAGAATCTTGCATATTTTATGGCTATCAGAATTGTGACTTACCGGCCAGTCAAAAAATTAGGTTGATCACTAGGTACAATTCTGCCCGTACACTGCGTGGGTGAGGGTTTTGTATAAAAGTTAGTCCTACCTTCCTTTTTGCGGCTCTCTCACTGGAATACCAGCAGACACTTCCATACGCACGTCCAAGTAAGACGTTTTTTCACACTCCTCTGTGTTCTCAAACATCAGGGAAGCTTTCAATTGCCTAAGTACCTTATGCATCCCCCCGCGGCAATCCACTTCGTGCTTCTACATGTCGTATTTATTCATTTTCTTTTTGGAGGTTTCCTTTATCAAATCGGTTACATTTGGTATTTATAGCCTTGATTCTTTCCTTGTAGTTTCACATTCTGGCATTGTCATTTCCCCCGCTTCTCTTGGGCAGTCCTCCAAGTGGTGTTTAAGGTAATTCAATTGAACTTATTTTTTCTATATGACAAGCCTAATTCTGGCATATTTAAGTGTATTCTTTAGCCTTTGATTGCGCTGCTAAAGCTACGTACTTACCTTTAATTTTGCAACAGGATTCTTTTCTTTTTTACGCCTTTTTCCGGTTGTGCAACACTTTTTAATCAATCCAATTCTACAATTTGGGGTATTTAAAGGAATGGTTCGCCCAGAAAAATGTATTGCCCAAAAAGATGGGCAATAAAAACAAAAGTGCAAGTATATTTGTTTTAAGTTCCTATGTAATATTTTGAGCAATTGAAGCTCAAAATTTCCAAAAGCAAGCACATGGAGGCATCCATTTTGTGAAATCGATGCCCGCCTGTGCTCGCTTTTGCGGCACTAATGAAGGAAAAGCCAGCCAGCTGTAGTAAACAAAAGCTACCACTGGGTGGCTTTTCCTTCATTGGTTTTTCTTTCTAAGTTTCTCAGGCTCCTCTGAGAAACTTAGAAAGAAAAACTGCAGCGTTTTCGAAACACGGCCGTGTTTCTCTGCTTACAGCTGCTTTCCCATTTGGGGCTCTCTGGCTCCCCAAGGGGAGCCAGAGAGCCCCAAATTGGAAAGCTGCTGCAGGCAGAAACACCGCAGCATGCAAACACAACCGCGTTGTGTTTCTGCCTGCCTTGGCTAACACTTTGGGTCTCCGGTGCTTCCCCAGGGGAGCACCGGAGACCCAAAGTGAAAACCAAGGCAGGCAGAAACACAATGTGGTTGTGTTTCAATAATGCTGCTGTTTTTCTTTCTAAGTTTCTCAGGCTCCTCCGGCTCGGAGGAGCCTGAGAAACTTAGAAAGAAAAACCGCAGTGTTTTCAAACACAATAAAGTTATATTTATGTTTGCGGTAGCTTCAAAAGCTACTGCAAACATAAATACAACATTTTTAAAGCTGTGGTTTTATTTCTAAGTTTTCCGGGCTCCTCCAGCCCAGAAAACGTAGGAAAAAAAAAACTCAGCTAGTGCTTTTTTTAAATTAAAAATAGCACTTACCGAGATGCAGCTGCAGCTTTTCTGCCTGTAGTCTCCGGTCTCCGTCCTGCGAGTCCCGGCACCAATGAAGGAAAAGCCACCCAGTGGTAGCTTTTGTTTACTACAGCTGGCTGGCTTTTCCTTCATTAGTGCCGCAAAAGCGAGCACAGGCGCGCATCGATTTCACAAAATGGATGCCTCCATGTGCTTGCTTTTGGAAATTTTGAGCTTCAATTGCTCAAAATTTTACATAGGAACTTAAAAAAAAAAAGTGCGAGTATATTTGCTTTATTATTGCCCATCTTTTTGGCCAATAACATTTTTTGGGCGAACCATTCCTTTCATTTTACTTTAAATGTTATGCATGTTGATTTTGCTTTGATACCTTTCGCTTTTAATTTGCGTGTGAATTTTTTTTATGTATTGTGCTATACTACCTCTTGCTTGCCCCTGTACATTATACCTGGTTCCCCCCTTTTCCTAAATTGTCAATTTTTTGTATTCTTATTTTTTGTACCATGATTTTCTAACACAACTTTGTAAATTAATTTGTGTGTGTTAAGCCTCAGATGACGAGCCGGTCAAGGTTCGAAACAAGTGTCAGGCTTTCCACCTTACACTTCAAATAAATTCTTTGGAAATCATTCTTCAATTTTTACAATTCCTTGGCGCAGAGAGACTGGGCCTATTTCATGTTTTCATTGAACTTCACCAGTGGGTCTGTACAGGCAGTACAGCCACACCTCCCAGATACCTGCTGCCCTGTGTAACCTTTTCTATCTTGGAGATACACAAGCGCTGTGGATTAGTGACTCTCTCTGCCTATCGTTTTTTTATGGTCAAACCTAGACGACCCAGGATTCTATGCTCTGATGTTTCAGAAATGCAATGTGAAGCCCGAGATCAGAGTGAGGTGTGTGTGTTTGGTGGAGGGGGTTCATTAGTACAATCCTGAATGTACATCTGGACAGAACTAGTGTGATAAGTATGACCCTTAATGGCTCTGCTAGGACAATCCTTGTGTGTATGGAAGACAGTGTGGGTCAATGTGCGGCAATGCATGCACAGTATGCTTGAATACACTTTTTCTTCCTCTGTCCACAACATGTGCTCATGCATCGATTACTGGGTGGCATCTAAGTGCCTGCTAGGTCCTAGGACATATTAGGGAGTGTATTACCCTCCCCCGGATCTATTTTCAGTCACTCAGCATGGTCACCTTGGCTCGTTATCGGGCTGGGGCGGCACGGCAATTACCACACATTTTAGACGAACCAGGGTTCTGTAGCTAAGACCGGCACGCCTTGGCAGGCATTCAAGGTGTGGGTATCAGGACTGAGCACTGAGTTCCAAGTCCTCCACACCATTAGCAGGGAGCCAGCAGGAGTCAGAGGGGAGGCTGAAAGTTCTTGAACAGCAATGTGCAACATGACTTTAGAATTTTGGGAAGCATTAAGGAGTACTTACACAAGTTCTGTGGGATGGCAGAAAGGGAGAGAAAGTACTGCTCTCTGCCCACCATGGCCAGGAGGTATGGTGAGGCTGATCGACTGGGCTGACCTATGGCAGCATTGCTACAGTTAGAACTTTCCAATAAACCCCCACTAGCAGTTAGGAACGAAGCTGGAAATGTTCACAGAGCATGCAAAAGTGTTAAATACGTGCCTGCAATTTTACAAAACCCTATATAGACAAGTCATCCGTGGAAGTCTAGAGTGGAGACTGTTTGCTTGAAGCCCTTCCGACAAATCAGCTTTCAGATAACAGTGCTAAAATTGGAAGAGCCATTCACACTGGAGGAGATGGCCTCTGCCATGAGTTGCTGCCCAGCGGATGACAGTTACTAAATTCTACAAGAAATAGAAGCACGTCCTGTGTCCCTACCTGCTGCAACTATGGAAGAGTCACTGGAGGTGCGGACCATCCCATTGTCTTTAAGGGAAGCAGTGATCACGTTATTACTGAAACATGGGAAATCCCTGGAAGACAGAGGCTCGTATCGACCGTTATCGCTCTTAAACGTGGACACAAAAATGTTAGCTCGGGAGTGTATTACCCTCCCTGCGATACATATTGCATATAATACACCCGACCAGTCGGGCTTTATCACCAGCCTCTCCACAACGCTGAACCTCAGGCAACCGTTCAATGTGACGTCCCAAATCAGTCCAGAATTGCCTGCTGTAGTGGCAACGCTAGATGCTTAGAAAGCATTTGACAAAGTGGCATGGGGCTTCCTCTTTACGGTTATGGAACATTATGGATTTGGCCCACACATTATGTCTTGCGTCAGGCTATTCTGGAGTCAGCCAGTAGCCAGAGTCAGGGTCGAGCGCGGTAGGTTGCAGAACTTTCCGCTTGGTAGAGGCATTAGACAGGAATGTATGTTATCCCCCCTTGCTCTTTGTGCTGGTGATCGATTTACTTATTGAATATGTATAAGGCGCTTATACAAGACCGTGCTTGAAAGCACCACAAGGCAAGAGGGAAGGGAACAAGGGAGCAAGTACAATGAATACATAGAAACAAACAGCGGTCCTACTAGGCCTTGTGACATACAGATCGTGCAAGTGCATTGAAAAGAAAAAGGAAAAGGTAATGGGTGTAAGTGCAATAAGGTTTTCCTGGGTGGGAGGGGGGAGTTGGTGTCGATTAGGCAGAAGGCCAGGACCCTAGTAGGCTCTTGAGGGACCAGGCCGCCAATCTCAGAAACAGTGGGGATGGTTAGCATGGGAGGGTGAGAGGGAAGGAGGAGGAGAAGAGAAAAGTCTTCAGTTGTTTGCAGAGCTTGAAGTGGTCAGGTTCAAGATGGAGAGAGAGGGGACGAGACTGTTCCATGGGAGGGAGCCAGCTGAGGAGGGCAATCGCACCCCAGCCCTCTGCTTGGAGAAACGTTTGATCAGCAGAGAGTTGGAGCAAGAAGGTCGAAGGGGTCTGGAGGGAGAGTATTTAGTAAGAGAGCTGCAGGTAGCGTGGTCCCAGGCCCCAGAGAGCCTTGTGGATGATACAAAGGGTCTTGAATTTGATCCTTGCAATAACTGGGAGCCACTGGAGAGATTTTAAAGCTGAGAAGATATGGTCCCAGGGCTGGAGGCCAAGGATAAGTCTTGCAGCCCTAATCTGGATTAGTTGAAGAGGACGGAGTGATGAAAGAGGCAGGTTGAGGAAGAAGACGCTGTTGCAGTAATCCAGCCTGGAGAAGATCGGAGCTCTAGAGACGTTGAGCTTCTGGGGAAAGGTGAGGAAAGGGAGAATGCCTCTAAGGAGGTGAGGTTGAAAGTGGGCCTCCTATGGCTCACCTACTCTGGCAGAGGCATAGGGGTTTCAGACTGCAAGGGTTGGCAGAAATAGTCTCCCTATATGCGGAGTATGTGCTCATGTACGTCAGGGATCCAGCTGTAAACTGGTCTCCAATGATGGCTGATGATGTTGCCTTTGGCTCATGAGTATTTGTCAACTGGTCGAAATCCGAAATGTTCCCTTTTTTCGGAAGGTGCAGATTTTTCTGTTCACAGAATAAACCTTAGGTGGGCACCCCAGGAAATAAAATTAATGGGCATTAGAGCATCCAGAGATGGAGTGCAGCTGCATGAACAGAATGTGGGAGCATACTTTGACATGCTACAGACTAAGCTGCCCCATTTGTCAAAGTGACCTATCTTAGTCCTGGGCAGAGTGGCACTGTTGAAAATGGTGGTGCTGCCAAAATTGCTGTATTACTTCCTAAACATCCCTATAGTGCAAGGTGGACCATTCTTTAGAACACAATGTCCTTTGTGTCCCTCTTTATATGGGATTCGAGCGGGGTATGCATGAAAATGTCGGGAATGTCTAGGCAATGTACCCAGTGGGGATTGCATGTGCCTGACTTTCAGCTATATTATCTTGTAGCACAGGTCAGCTTTGACACGTAATGGAGGGACCATGGAGCAAAGTATCCATATGTCAAGGTTGAAAAGATTAACTGTTACTATGGAATTAGGGGCTGTGCTACTTAGCTCTGGCTATACTGAACCCTGTCCCTTCGTTCCCTTATGTGTAACGCTCCAAGCGTGGAGCAGGATTCTTAGGAGGTTGAATATAAGTTAGCCTTTCTGCTGGGCTGCACCACTTTGGGATATCCTGGATGTGAAACCAACCTTGGACATGATGATCAGCAAACACTGGTTGCAGAATAGGCTTGCAAAACTGGGAGTTTCTCAGTATGCGCAATATTGTGACCAGGATGGGACAGACTCCGATAGGAAATTTTCAGTACCTGTGTATCATGGAAGCCCTGAACTCCAAGTGGCTAGTGTTCCCAGCTGAGATGGCTGTGCATAGGTGTGTAGAATTAATGTTTCATACAAACTCATGTAAGAAGTTTATAACAACTTATTCAAACCTGGTCCAGTCCGAAGAACAAGTAACCTTACACAGAGCATGGGATAGATGGGTGAGCAGCTTAGCCATAGACATAGATGACCAAATGTGGCGTAGAGCATTTATGCAAATGACGGAGAGTTCGCTCAAATCCAAGTTTCAGTTAATACTTTTCAAGATGCTGCATAGGCTACACTACACACCTGCACAGTTATCAAGATTCCAAGGGGGAAACTACACGTATCCGAGATGTGAGTCTTCGGAAGCTGATCACTTGCATATGTTTCTGACATGGCCTTCGTTGTTGCCATTTTGGAGATTTGTGTGCAGAGCCCTCACTGATGAATGGGCTGACTGTACCTGTGGACCCATGTTGGTCGCTTCTGGGCCGCTATGATAAAGTGGCGAGGTTGCATTATAAATTCCTGCAAATTGAGTTTCTGTTAGCCAACAGAAAGATATTGTTAAGATGGAAACAGTGTGCTCCACCGGTTTAGTAAAACTGGTGAGCGGCTATGACCTAGCCCAACAATAACGAGGACATATACATTTCACTTCAGCCGGTTATAAGCCAAACCGAGACACATATGGGCCCTCTACCGTGCTTATTTATTCCAACGCACCACTGTGGAGACAGAGAAATAGTTCTTACAGTGAACCGCTGATTGCTCTATGTCTGTTTCATCACCCCCAAATATATTGTTATCTGCACCATATGCAATATCCCATCTGTACAGACTCTTGTAGCCCAATATTTAATTATTTGGCTCGCAAAGTAACTAAATAACAAGGTTTGTTTTCTTTTAAAGTGGTCTCAGCCGTTCATCAAAACATCAGTTAAGCAATATCCAGTCTATTGCCTGCTATATCGGGACGTTACATCAGAATCACCTTCTCCAAATCGGAGACAAGGTTGAGTTACAAAGTCAAGAGGCTGAGGAACTACATGCTACTATCTCTTCAACAAGGCAGCATTTCCGGGCTGTAGAGATTCAGGACTCCCAGACGGCTCGACTGCAAAAAGCTTCCATCGGCTTCAGCTACAAGCACCATTGACAGATATCCTGAATTAGCAATCATTCAACGGCAGACATGACCACTACCTGGGACTGCTACAAATGGGGTTTCCTTCTCCAATACTCGAGACCCCAGGCTTCTGGACATTGACCTCCCTGAAGAACCTCCTCTTCTGGACTTCCGCCCCAAGATCAATCCTGAAAACTTTGCCCAAGTCTCTGCTATGCCGGACAGAATAAGGATTCAATTCTCTTCATGCCTCCACTAAAATTTGGGTGTTCTAATACACTAGTGGGCACCACTCGGCCCTGCTGCTCTCTGTAAATCCACCATGTAGAGAAGACCACTAATCAAATTAAGATATGATTCCCTATGTGAGTTTCCGATTGGCTGGTTCTACTCGACCTTGTATCTCCATTACTTGAACAAGTTCCAAGAAGTTCTAGGGCTTTGTGAGACATTCAGGAAATACAAGCAGTACTTGATAGCCCATGGTCTATAAATACAGCTCATGGTTGGACAGCACTATTCAACAGGCTAGGTCCATCCTCAGGGGTGGGGCTAGTTTAGGTGGGCTATGGGGAGTGCAACTCCCCCTCCTGGAAATGGGGGTTACCAAGCGCACTGCAATAGTTACAGTGTAGGGAGACAGCCTAGTGATTTAATTGCACACAGTTAAAGTACATGTGTTAACTTTACAATTTAAGAGAAGCAGTTTTATGTTTTTTGGCACTGCCCAGGCTCCCCCTGGGATGTACATGGGCTGCTGGCATGGCTGCACTCGGGGAGCTTGAGCTCGGCTATTCAATTGTAAACGGTGGACCTTACTTTACAAAAATACATAAAAATAATACAGAAATGGAGCAGCTGTTGGGGGACTGGTCATTAGACCCTCTTGCTGTTGGGGGGCTGCTCATTAGATCCTCCTACTGTTGGGGGCCTGTTCATTAGACCTGCCTGCCTGAAAGTCCTGCCCGAGCGGCGCTCTGCTCTTTTGTGCCTGTTATGTTTTTCCATCATATACCTGGTAGCTGATCGTGCCAGCAGCTGCCAGTCACCCAAAACACTCACTGAAGCAGTGGTAGGGTCACATTAACATTACCTGCACGGCTCGCTACCTGCAGTTACCACCGTCTCAGTGGATGGACCTCCCAGCAGTAGCAAAGAAAAACATCCAAACCAACGGTGGTCCCTGCCTTTGTCAGGGCTGCAGCATGCATATGCTGCCCACGACCTGAGCAAATGCCGGGTCCACCCATGATCAGTGGAACATGGAAGCAGCCCAGCCCTCCAGGAACGGCAGCTCCGCCCCATTAAAGAGGCCTCCACCACTGAGAGTCATTGCTGGACATTCCAAGACTCCAGCAGCTCGAGGACATGCTACTGGGGGGCCATAAATACAATGAGCTGGAAAAGTGAAAACTGCTGCTTTAACGTTTATTGAACCAACTTTAAAATACTGTTCTTATTAATATAACACAGATAATACCGTAGGGTTTGGTGGACTTAGGAAGAGGCTTGCTGCAGTGCACCCTGTGAGATTTAGCCCCTGTTGGGTCTTAGTAACTGCTTTTGCTCTGAAAAAGATAACAAGCCTGATGCATTTATACTGCATTGCTTGGCCCTTTACCACCTAAAGCTGGGGTCAACAAGACCAAAAAAGGATACTAAACAGGAGTACAGCAGAAACTACGCTATTCAGTGTTGTTCGTTTTCATGCGTCATGGTCACCTGGGTTTGCATGCACTGTAGTTGCCTTTGCTTTTCTATTATATTTAGGCAGGCGTGGGGTCTAGCCCTTTGTGTCTGTGTCCTTCATTATCCCTCCCTCCCCGAGCATCCACCCTACCACACAACCCCCAATTGATCTACCAGCTCAACATCAGTGGGACCCAGGAGGTAGCGGCAAGAGGTGTGGCAAGGTCAGCCGATGGCAACACATGTTTGGCTGTGGCTTGTGTGGGGTTATTACTGGGTCACCCCCACACTTACACCCGACTCTGGCTCCTCCAGTGTGCCGCAGCCACATCATCGCGATCCCCGCCACACTTGGTCATAGTGGCCATATCTAAGAACTAGGATAGACCTGGCATGGTGCAGTTGCGTAATTGCACATAACTCAATAATTAGTTTAAAAATCACTCTTTGATACTCCTCAGCATATAAAACACTAACAAATTAATCAAACTTGCATTACATTCAGCTTTTTTGTGACACTGTCATTTGGCTTAATATGGATGACCATAATAGGTGGCCCTGGGATTTACTATATAGTTTAATTGGCAGTGATTAAGAGTCTTGTAGAAGTCTTTCTTGGCCAGGTAATAAGGGGTAGGGGTGTGTTAAGGGCCCGTGGGGGGATGCAGGTGGCGATCACAACCCGGGCAAAATGAACATACCTGAAACTGTGTAACCTAAATGAAAAATGCTCTGGGTGCCCAATAACGAGTTTGCAAACTATTATACACATGTGCAGCCAGATCCCACGACATGGCCACCGGTGCAGAGCACAGCTAGCCAGTGACTAGTATAATCCAGTCACTTTTTCAAAATGACCAAAAAACAAGCAAATCTTCTACGTAACAATCCACCAAATTTAGAAGTGCTGCTCATACGGTGTAATTGGGGATATCTTTACTATGGGCTGGGTGGTCAAGCCTTACCCTGACATACACTCACACGTCACATAGGCGTTGCATGTCATGTCAGAGTGTATGTTAAGGTCAGGTCTGTCCCCCTTTTGCTTCTCCTTCGCATGGAAAAATCACAGATGCTACAGTGGCAATCCAATCGTGCACAGAGTTCACAGTACCCGTGCAAGTATTACTCATAACCTGTGGGGAAGAAGCAAATAACTAAATAAATAAATCAGCAAGGAGAAACGGCAGAGCTGTGCCTTGATTCCGCCTCAAACATTCCAACATAATAAAACCCACCTGAAGGAAAATGTTGCTAATACATTCAATCCTCTTTGGCCCATGTTCTGCAGAATGCATTAGTAGCAAGGGCTGAATCCAGCCAGCAACAGCCCTAATCTTCCTATTATATGACAAGAAAAATAAACGCTGCAACAGGCCTATATCACAATGTTTCAGGTTAAATGGGATAGGGTGTGCAGCTTGAGACTTGGCAGTGTGTCGCTTTTCGTTTTTTGCAAGCTTTCAAAAAATGGCACCTGCAAACCCTGCTAAAAATAGCTGGTAACCTGAAGCGGCACTAGCAATTTGTATAAAGGGCCTTCCTTTCCACTTGCCTTGTTGAGATTAGATTTCCTCCCTCAGCGACTTTCCGAAATGATAACAATATAAACAAATTAAAATAGCAAGCACTTCTGACGCGTTTTCAACACACCAAATATACAGATGCAATTTTAGCAATAGGGAGGAAATGTACAGCACACTCATTAAAATTCCACATCATCAGGTGCGGCGCCATCATCATGTATTTAGAGGGGAGAGGGTGGATCCACGTGAGGATAAGAATAATAATTTTGCATTTATATAGCGCTACGCACCCTCAGGGATTTGAGCGCTGCTTATTATTACCCACGTGTGTGATGCTCATTTATCGACCTCGGAAGGATGACTTGGGCCTTGCCGGGATTCGAACCTGCGTCAGCAGGCTCTGCACAGATGTCAAAGCGAGCGCTCTACTTGCTGTGCTATCGGCCGGCTAAATTAGCAGTCAGGCGTCATCTTCCATCCATCTCCCCTTTTAAATACCTTGGGGGAGGGGGGGTATGTGGATGGAGCCAAGAGCCATCCTTATAAGTTGCTGCTGCTCCATATTGACACCCAACAGTTAATAATATAGAGTGAAAGCTTAATTTCACCACCACTGGGAACGCAACAGACAGGCTCAAATATGCTGGATAACCACATGTTGGCTATGCGGATGGCAAAAATAGGACCAATCCAGCTCGCTGGCCTTCTGTTCAGCTTAACAACTCTCCGTCCTCTGCTATCCGGCCGCAAAACCTTGCCATTAGGCATTTCCTCAACTGGAAAGGTCCTGTTACGGGTAATAGTTGATGCCGGATTAATAGAGCCTTCTGGCAAAGAGGGTGCCGGATAACTAAGGTTGCCATAGGTTTAAGGTACGATTACATTTTTTAACAAAACAATTCGGTTACACTTTGACACACAAAAACACACCGTCATATTTATATGCGCACATAAATGTTGCAGATATGTTCACTTAAAGAATGTAGTATACTATTTCAGTTAGTTATCCAAGTACATAAGGTGGCTACAGTCATTAAACGTTTCAGAGCCAAACGTCGTTTAGCGGCAATTTGGGCTCCATGGATTTCACACCGCTACTGCTAGGATGGAAAGGAGCTGAAGACACCTAGTGCTTAATGGCTGCGCGGAAGGGGACTTTCCCATTAAATGGCCCTGTGCACTAGCATGCGATACCCAATCAGAGCAAGCACCTTCACCAAGAGGCTAGGGGGCACTAGAGGCCAGGAAACCCCCTGACCCCTTCTGCCTTTAAAGCCAGTGTCACCTGGTCCGAAGCCAGTGCTTGGGAAGAAGAAACTGGTGCACAGCTTAGTTGTTCTGACAGGAATGGTGCCGTCAATTAGCAGAATGTGGTGGGCGGGAGTAATGCCTATAGGATGGCGGAATACAGCATCTGGGAGGATCTTGCGTGGGCGAGGCAGATATGAGAGGGACATGTTAACAGGGCCGGCAGGGTTGGGCAGAGGCCGAGTGACTGCAGGAGCCCGTGAGATATAGTCTGGATGTCAATGGGAGAGAA
Source organism: Ambystoma mexicanum (assembly GCF_040938575.1). Lineage (NCBI taxonomy): Eukaryota > Metazoa > Chordata > Amphibia > Caudata > Ambystomatidae > Ambystoma > Ambystoma mexicanum. The sequence goes on from NC_090937.1 coordinate 748,404,516, forward strand.
GGCAGCATTCGGAGAGTAGAGAGGCAAGACAGCTGCCAGCGCTGATCGCAAAGGAGGAGGATGAAACTCGCAGGAGGAGGAGGAAACTGTCAGTCAGCCTGTGTTTCCTGCATTGCGATTGGATGACACCGGCGCTGAAGACTCCGGCCTGACCTTCTATTGCCGTGTACTGCTCACCGACCTGTGCAATGATGCCTTATTCAGGGCTTTCCAGAGTAGTATAATCTACGGCTGCCCACAGACAGTCGACGAGCAAGACCAGCGTTGTACATCAGCAGCCATGTCTGATTTAAATAAATATAGTTGTCTTCCCATCTGGCCAGTACGGCAAAGATGAGCTGGCTAAGAGCATGAAAAGTATGGCAGAGCCAAGATTGTGGCTAAAGGTGTGCTCAGTGCGGGTGATGGTGCTCGCATCCGAACTGAGGCTGCTCATGGCTGGGAACACGGTAGTCATGGCAGGTAAGGTAGAGGGCGTTTCCAGGATTAGCTGTGCATAACATTGCAAGGGATTCGGCAAGATATAGGAAAAGTATCCATCAAAACACGCAGGCTTTTCACTGTGGCGGTAGCTAAACGCAATATCCCCAGAAGTTGAAAGGCGCGAACGGCCACTACGGTACATGCATGGTTTAAAGCCTTGATGTATGTTAATGAATGTGAGGAGAGCTTCATCTCATACATCGAACCCACTAGCAGGCCCAAAGATAGATGGGGCCCATTTCGCCGCTACTTAGCTAGCATGTATGTGGAACCTTTGACACCAACAGGGGCCGATGGGTCTGATGTACGGCAATGATACAAGCAAAAAAGCTATTTTGTATATACTTTTATTTCACTCTGTATTCGGTGGACTAATACTTGCATTAATATGTTGTAACCGTCAGTGAAAAATAAAGTAAAAAAAAAAATGAAAAAAATAAGTATGGTCAGTGACCAATGTGTATGCAAATTTAGGCCAAGGTTTGGGATGCACGTGGGCTGGATTTAGTGGCACACTCTTTCAGTAGCGAACATTTCCACTTGCTTGGTCTTCATTTGATGAAAGCTATTAAAATACACATGCAAGAAGACATCTGGTAGTCTATCAAAACTGTAAGACTCAATCGATAGAAATCCTACTATGCATCATCCTGGTCGATATAACATGTTTTCTGTAAGCAGGTGGGCCACTTTTTTTTTTTTTTTAAACATTGCATTATTTAAGTTCAGCATTAATCGACAGTGCAAAATACAGTTAATCAACAAGTATCTTTATGGAGTATTGCATGACGCTTCAACACATACAGCTTCCTTATCCAATCCAACAATACTTTCCACATGGTTAATCTTTAGACAAGTAGGCTCTAAATTCACCCCAGGTATCTTTTGACCTGGAGGCGTAGGGCAGTCTCAGTATGTATAGTTCCTCACAGTCATTGACCCACGTTAAGACTTTGTACCATTCACTAAAAGTAGGTGGGCTGCGGGCTTTCCATTTTTTCAAAATACATCTTTTTGCTAGCACACGTGCCATATTCAGTAAGGCTCTCAAGTTTCTAGTCTATATTATTTTGCCACATACCAACTATAGCAGACACAGGAGAAGTGGGTATCTGCCTGGATGCCATGGTAGATCATGCAACAAAGATGGATTCCCAGTATTGACCCAAAGCTGGGCAGGCCCACAACATGTGCAGTATTTCTGCATCTATCGATCCACATCTCGGGCATTGGCCGTCACAATCTGGATAGATCTTTTTGAGTTTAAGGACGTATACTCAAACATATGTAATATTTTATATTGAATTCATTTGAAACGCATTTTCATAGACACCTCAGTAGTAAAAGTACACATCGCAGCCCGTTGCGCATCTGACACTGTTAAATTAAGCACAGCATTCAATTTTTCTGTGACCGAGCCTCTCTACAAGGAACCGTATTCAAAATGTCCTTTTATAGGGAAGACAATACATGCCCCCCCCCCCCCCCCCCGAGTTGGTAATAGGACTGCCACTTTCAATGATCAAATATCAACAAACCTTTATATATACAATGCCATTGCTTTTCATTACTACTTGCACTCTACGCAAGTGAGTGTTGGCCCCCCGCCGCTCCCAACTGCTGAAAAAGAAAATGCTTTAAAAACAGCCAATTTCAAAACATCATAGTACAGACTACGAACTAGGATTAAACATTATTTCACTACCTCCTTTCAATAAATATTTTCATAGACGGTGGGTGTGAAAGGGTTGTATAGGTTTCGGATGTTGTGCCACCTATCACCCAGATCCCCAGAAGGGGAGTCCTCATCCCTAGTAGGGGAGTCCCTCCCCATGAGATTCTCCTGCATTAAACCACCCCTAAGGTAAATATTGGGTAGCAGCCTCACCTCCCTAGACTCATGAGAAGGGGCTTCCACCTGGGGAGAAGTGATGACACCTTGTAAATCGTCACAGGCACCCCATGGGGCACTTACATTATAACAAGACAGGAAAGCAGACAGGGGGCTAATGGCTGGTGATTATCTCCGGCAAAGGCAGCCAGCAGGGAGCGAAAAACACTAAATGCCCACTGAACAGCTAGTTTGCATCTTGCTGACAGAGTGCATTCATGCAGACAGAACTGAGGAAAAAGGCAACATGGAGAAAATAAATTTGCTACAAGAGGCAGAGTTAACGCCCTAAGGGTGGCAGCAAAGGCAGTGCTGTAAAGCACCCATTGAATGTCCAGATTTAACTAAGATGTTGCTGTTTATTAAGAGTACCAACGTGGGGCAGCTGGTGAGGGCCCAACCCCCATAACTCCCCCACCCACCCTCCCAAATCTATGGGCCCATTGCAACCAAATATGTGGAAAGGCCTGATAACGTGCCTGGATGTGGCCGCCAATGACATTGTCCCAAATCAAATGAAGATATAAAAGAAATTCATGTCACAACAAAATAAAGATTTTACTCCCAAAGTCTTGATTACTCTTTCTTCGATTTCTTTTGTCTTAGGTGGCACTTGCTATGGCTAGTGATAAAATCTCAGGATTTCTTCCCTGATCTATTTATTCTCCTTTTCATCTGGGCATTGCTGTGGCTAGAGGTTACCAGGTTTCACAATTCTTCTTGCTCTGCATTCCTTGATTCCTTTACTTGCACTGACTAACCCAGCCTGCACGTCACAAGTCACAATCGGACACTGACTTTGGGAGTAAAGTCTTTTCTTTGTTGCAACATGAAAGTTTCTTTTACATCTTCATATGATTTTGGGCATTGTCATCGGTGACTAGACCCAGGGACAGCGTCAATGCCGGTCAGCGCTTTCGGTTAAAATGGGTCCGGGCCTTAGGAGGGCCCCATTCCAGCTGCCCCACATTGGCACTCGTACTAAACAGCAACATCTTAGTTAAATTTGACTTGTTTTAAGTGTATTCTGACTGAGCCTCATTAGCTTCATATTTAATAACGTTGCCACCACCATTCGGACTTTCTAGGGGCTTAATTTTATTTTGCCCTGTTTAGTGAATCAGTTTCATTTTTATTCAGACAGTGGGAGTCTGTTTTTGATTTTCATCCCTCACTCTGATATGGATTAGACTATTGCGATACGTCTCTTCCCTACTCATTGATATCTAATGTGAAGAACCTGTTGTATGCGTAGCGGGCGTGCACCGAAGTTGCGCCTAAATTTAGCCCTTCTGTGCCCGACCGGGTCCCGGCTGGGCTGTGTGCGCCTGCAAATATTGATCTACGCACTTCACTTCTTCCTGATAAGCTGACAACCTTACCTATAGTAAAATGTCACTTTGCGCCCCTGCACCTGAAAATACATGCTGGCAGTCAAATGTGGACTACCGCTTGTCTGTTATCCCTGGGGCGCTCTTGATGGCGCGGCTTGGTTTGTTGTGTAACGCACATTCTTTGGTGAAACGTCAGCTTGATATGTTTGATGTATTATTAACACACGCACCGCATTTTGTGGGCATAACAAACTCGGCTTAATGAAACACTCATATCCGATTTGGTTCAGGGCCTCCCTTCGACCTATGCAATTTTGCACGTAGATAGGAGCAGCGTCCCGTCCTGGAGGGGGTGTTGCCATTATCTTTTAAACACCAGTTTCAATGCTCAACAATAACCATTTCCCATAGCATACACATGGAACATACGTTTGTTGATTTGTCCCTTGCGCCCGTCTCCACTCTCTCCTTATTTTCTACTGTCCTCCTAGGCCCGATTCACTCTTCTCAGATGCTTTTGCGGAGCTAGGTGCTGATCTTCAGTTAAAGTACACCCCATTATTTATTGTCAGTGATTTTAACATTTGGTCGGATGTTGCTAGCGACCGTTTGGCACATAACGTTCCTCCGCTTCTAGCAGATCTTCAGTTGCTTCAACTTTTTCAGAGCCCCACTCAATGAAGGCCATATTTTGGAGTTAATATTGGGTGCTGCTGATAGTGTTAAGGTGCATACTGTTCTTTCTTTGGTCAGACCATTTTCTAATACCTTTTACTATACTTGACCCACATTTTCCCGACGCTGCTACTTCAGCAGCTTACCCTCGTCAAAATTGGAGACGAGTTAATTTGACTACTTTACCTTCACATATTGTAGAATGTTTCAATCACTCCGGTCTTCCCCAGGCTTCTATGACCCTTTAACGGCTCTGCAGGATGCTTTTTTATAAAGTTGCAGATGTGGTTGCACCATTAAAGTTGGTTCTGAGACCTCATAAGCACACTGCACCCTGGTATACCCCTTCCTTACGAGCCCTTAAGCAGTCATATAAAGAGGCTTAGCGTGCATGGTGTTAAGACGGATTTCTGAACTCTGTCCTGGTGGCGCAGAAGTTCAGAAGGCCAACCTAATTACTTGGAACAGGGTAACCTCTGGACAAGCCAGACCAATCAAGGTAGCGATCGCGGCGGTCAAGACTAGGTCTCAAGAGGGGTGAGGGTGACTGAAAGCCCGCAGTGAGCACACAAAGCAAGAGCGCTTACAAACTACTCCAAACAGTTGTTTATATCAAAAATAGATACACATTTATTATAAGGCCTTGAAACTAAAAACCACAGTAAAAGCAGCAATATACAACGATATTAAACCAACACATACACTATCCACCCAATATATATACAGAATACACAGTTTCACAGCATTAGCAGCACGAAATATGTTATCCACCTGCAGGGGAAGAAAAACAGGCAGTGCGAACCAATGCGTGTGATATGTCCGCCTTCTGAGGCCCCTAACTAGATGGTAGTCCAATCCCTACGAAGAGTGGAGCCTAGCGCTCAAAAGTACCTGCACACGCCGGTGCCAATGGGCAGAAGGTAAAGCTCTTCGGAGGACGTTGGACAGCTCTGTAGGGTTCCCTAATGAAGGGGAACACGGTCCGCGACTCTAGCGCAGCCTCCACTGTGAGGCAGAAGTAGGGCGCGAGTACGGACAAGGGGTGCTGTATTTACAGCGGGGAAAAGCAAGGGGCACTGCAGGAGGGCGACCAGATCCTAGCTAATCTACTCACCGGTCCCCGAAGCAAGCAGGCCCGAGCTTCTCCTCGATAGATGCAGCTTCTGGCAGGTTCTGAAGAGCAGGGAACGTCTCGTCGTCGTGCAGAGTAAAAAGACGTCCCGATCGAAGAATCCTGCACAGTTTTGTCGCCACGGCAGGGCAACGGAACGGCCGGGTGTATTCAAGCCAAACGAGCACCGTTCACCTCTAGCTTAGGGTTGCTAAGCAAACGAATCGTGTGAGCGTGCCCCGGACTCAGAATACCACCCAACCTGTCGGCGATTACAGAGCAGGACTCCTTAGTAAGCTGGTCAGTCAACTGGATGGCCCAGAGACACTTCCGAAGGCTTACGGCAGGAGTTGATGAAGGTGCCGGGAATAGCTGGTCCTGCTATTCCAATAGGTCGAAGCGCCAGTACAGGCCTTCTTGTTCGATCTTAGGTGGAAAGGGCTTCACCGGACGACAGCGATGAGGAGCAGAAGTTCTTCAGGGGGTCACCAGCGATTCCTCGGTCCAGCCTCGTGTTCGCAGGATACTTGGCTCCTGTATCCCTGGGTTCGTAAGAACTCAGGAGATCGACATGGCAGTGGTGTTTCCAGCTCCCTCTTATCCACGGTTCCCTTCGCGCCAAAACGGAGGGGAGCCAATGGGAGATCCGCTCATCAACACACATACCATACGTGGACCAATCACGGACCACAGTGGTCCCAGGCATTCACACCACCCTAGACTCTCTGGCACCCAGGATGTGTATTGGGACCAGACAGCCCAGCCCACATCCTGGGGGCACTCAAACGACATGTAGAAGCCCGCGAAAGCAACCGTGTTTCGCGGGAAACTACATGCCCAAATAAGGAAGGCCCCGGGTCGCCTGACCTGGGGGAAGGTAAAGGGAGCAAGACGGACAGTGGACGAGACAAAGGAGCCTCGTGGTCCGGCCATTTTGGGTAGCCGGGCCACCCTTTTGTGTTCGCGGCAAAAAGGTGCTCAGAACAGCAAAAGGAGCTCAAAATAAACCAAATGATCGCTGCCACCAGCCCAGTCCCTGAATGACTTGCACCGATCCAAAAACCATCCTACAAGAGTGTCTAGGGTCTGTAGAAGGCTAGAGACCCAAGAGAGCTGTAACTTAGCTTACAGTGCCCTCTTGTGTCGTGTTGCACTAAAATGGCGACACGATAAAAGAAACTACGGGAAACAGCGTTCCCCGGTACTGACTGTCTTAAGGGCATGTCAGTTTCCCCGTAAGAAAGGAGCGAAAGCCCAGAGGAGTACGGCAGAAGGCTGCACTTCTCTGGCAAAGTCAAGAAAACAGGTTGAAAACAATAGCAAAAAGTTTAGGGGTTGCCACATGGAAGGAAAGTTCCCTACAATAACGAAATCTTTCCTAACACTCGCCCCTCCCAGACTATGGACAGGGGGAACTAATCCACCCCTGGATGAGTCTCTTGTTCAGGTCGGTAAAACATTCTGGACAACCCATCAGCATTGCTATGTTGGACACCTGGCCTATGCTCAATAGTGAAGTCGAAGCCTTGTAGACTTATGGACCACCTAAGCAACTTTGGATTCTCCCCCTTCATGTTCATTAGCCACTTTAACGGCTTATGGTCAGTCTGCACAGTGAAGTGGGTCCCATAGAGGTAGGGCCGCAGCTTCCTTAGGGCCCACACAACAGAGAAACATTCTTTCTCTACCGTGGACCATCTGAGCTCTCTGTCCTTAAGCTGGCGACTAATAAAACCGATAGGGTGTTCCTTACCCTTCTCATCTACTTGTGATAGTACAGCTCCTATCCCAGTGTCAGAGGCATCCGTCTGCACGATAAAAGGTCTTTGATAATCAGGGGCCCTGAGCACAGGGGCCTGGCACAAGGAGTCTTTCAAGCCATTGAAGGCCTTCTCACACTCGTCAGTCCAAGTTACCTTCTTGGGTTTCTTCGGAGTTGTGAGGGCAGTCAGAGGAGCAGCTATGGTGCCATAGTCTGCCACAAAATTGCGGTAATAACCCGTGAGTCCTAAGAAGGCTCTCACTTGGGTTTGTGTAGTGGGGGTAGGCCAGTCTTGTACTGCTTGTACTTTACTGGGGAGAGGCTGTATCCTTCCTCCACCTACTTCATGCCCAAGGTAAACCACTGAGCCTTGTCCAATCTGGCATTTACTCGCCTTTATGGTCAAGTGGGCTTTCTGAAGGGCCTGGAGCACAATCCCGAGGTGTTTCACATGGTCTTCCCAGGTGGCACTGAAAACTGCTATATCGTCTAGATATGCAAGACAGAATTCGTCCAACCCATTCAACACATGATTCACAAGCCTCTGGAAAGTGGCAGGTGCATTCTTCAATCCGAACGGCATTACCCGGAATTGGTAAAGCCCGTCGGGAGTTGAAAATGCTGTCTTCTCCTTGGCATGTTCTGCTAAAGCTATTTGCCAATAGCCCGCAGTCAGGTCAAACGTGCTGAGGTACTTGGAGGCACCCAAGGTATCCACCAGCTCGTCAGTTCGAGGCAAGGGGTGAGCGTCTGTCTTGGTGACAGCATTCAGAGCCCTGTAATCCACGCAGAACCTCAATTCAGAAGTGCCTGCCTTTGGAACCAATACCACAGGACTGGACCAAGGACTACTAGAGGGTTCAATCACCCCAAGGTCTAACATCTTGTTGACCTCGGTCTTAATATAAGACCGTACTTTATCCGACATCCTGTATCCCCTACTTTTGGTAGGTACACTGTCTCCTGTGTCAATGTTATGTTTGCACCAAGGTGTCAAACCAGGCGACTGTGAAAACAGGGGGGAAAACTGCCTAAGCAAACTTTTCACCTCAGCCTGCTGATCAGAAGTCAGGTGAGGGGCCACTCGGACACCCTCAACGGAGCTATCTGAAGGACCGCTTTGGAACAGGTCGGGAAGAGGTTCTGACTCCTCTTCCTCAACGTCTGACGCCAGTAGCAGTGCTGCGATTTCGACTCTTGGGACGAAAGCCTTCAGCCTATTTACGTGGAACACTTTTGGAGCCTGTCCAGGCCTTCCAAGGTCCACTAAATAGTTCACCTCACCCAGGGGCTCCACCACTGTGTAAGGGCCTGACCATTTGTCCTGTAAAGCGCGAGGCCTTATAGGGTTCATGATCAGGACTTGCTGACCAGGGGTAAAGTGAATTAAGGAAGCTTTCTGGTCGTACCAATGTTTCACCAGCGCTTGTCCTGCCTTCAACTTTTCACTAGCCAAGCCCATCAGGAGTACCATCCGTTTTCTGAGCCCTAGCACATAGTCAACTACATTGGTAGTAACAGGGGGAGTGGGCATCTCCCATCCCTCTTTGACGATGGCTAAGGGTCCCCGTACGGGATGACCGAACAGAAGTTCGAAGGGGCTGAAGCCAACACCCTCCTGTGGTACCTCTCGGTAGGCAAACAGTAGGCATGGTAAAAGAAGATCCCATTTTCTTCTCTGGGGCTCCTCCAGAGCCCCAATCATGCTCTTTAGCGTTCTGTTGAAACGCTCCACCAGACCATTGGTCTGGGGGTGATATGCAGAAGAGAACTTGTAGGTGACCCCACATTCTTTCCACATAGCCTGCATATACTTCGACATAAAGTTGCTGCCACGATCTGACACAACTTCTTTAGGGAAGCCAACCCTAGTAAATATGCCGAGTAAAGCTTTTGCAACTGACTTGGCAGTTACAGTCTTTAATGGGATGGCCTCAGGATACCTGGTTGCATGGTCGACCAGCACCAGGATAAACCTATTGCCTGAGGATGTTTGCGGGTCAAGGGGACCAACGATGTCGATCCCTACCCTTTCAAATGGTACCCCCACAACTGGGAGCGGTACCAACGGAGCTTGGATTGTCGCGCCAACCTTACCAGACAACTGGCAGGAGGCACAACTCCTGCAGTGACTTTCTACTTGCACCCCCATCTTGGGCCAGTAGAAGTGCATAGATAACCTTTGCTTGGTCCTCTTCATTCCAAGGTGACCAGCAAGGGGAACTTCATGCGCCAACTGCAGGAGGAAGGGTCTAACAGCAAGGGGAACCACCAACCTCCTATGGTCTCCTTCTGTAGACTCTGTGGGCTCACTGTACAGGAGTCCACCTTCCCTATAAATCCGATGCTTCCCAGGAGGTTCACCCTCAAGCTGGGAGCAGGCCTGTCTCCTTAGGCCTTCCAGAGATGGGCACTCACGTTGGCCCTTACTGAAGTCGTCCCTATCAGGACCTCCTTCAACTAACAAGTCTTTTAGTTCAGGATGGTCGTTGGGGTCGAACACTTCAGGCATCGCCACCTCCTCGTCAGGCTCGGGCGATTGACCAACTCCCTCCACCGCAGTGGTAGGCGAGCTCGGGGGAATATTCTCTTTCCCCCGTCGGGACTTGTTGACTCCTTTCGCCTTGGGTTTCCCCTTCGGCTGGGGCGGCGTATTGGACTTGGCCAATGCTGCCCGTGCTTGAGACCGTGTGTAGGGTCTTTCGGCAGTGTCTCCTACGAGCCCTAGAGCTCTGAGATCATTGCCCAACAAGACCTTTCCCGGGACGTTTCTCTGAATGCTCACTGGAATCCTAACTGCTGTACCATTTAAAGTTAGATTAACAGGGATCACGGGAAACATACGGAGGGGGCCGTCAGCCAACTTAGTGGGCATCAGAGGAGCTCTGGCAACTTCCTCTGAGTCTACCAAGGTAGAATCCACTACAGTTCGACTGCACCCACTATCCCTAAGAGCTGGAGTATCCACTCCATTGATCAGCACACTGTCTTTAAAGTAGTGCTTGGTATTATCCGGAATCCTAGCATACGCCTCTGCGACTTTAGGCTCCCAGGAACCCAGGGACACTAAAACTACCTCAGCCTCTATTCCGCTGGGAAATGAGTCTGAGGAGAAGGATGCTCCTGTAATCTCTTCTTCCTCGTAGGAGGAGAAGGCCAGATTAGCGGAGTGGACCCCCAAAGGTCTAACCTTACAACGGGGATCCCCCTTCACATGGTCAGTTGCTCCACAAGAAAAACAAGCCCCATTGGGTCTGTTTACGTAGGGAGGCTTATTATAACCAGAGTTCTGTTTCGGAGGCGAACCTCCACTACCCTGTGAGTTCTCGTATGGCTTACCCTTATTTTTCTTTTTGTGGCCCTTATGGGAAGAAGATTTAGCAGATTCCCCACCCTCCATATCTTTGGACTTTTTCCCTTCCTCCTGCTTACCAGGATGAGTTTTGTCCTTATGGGACACTCGATGTGACACCCATAAGTCTGCTGCAATGGCCAGCTTCTTAGGATCTATCTCCTTCGAATCGGCCAAATGCTGCTTAAGCTCCGGGGAAGAAGAAGCAAAAATGTGTTCCAGCATGACCAGATTGATCATGCCTTCGAAGGTAGAAACCTTATAACCTTCAACCCAGCCAGTTAAGTTTTTCAGGGACTCAGCTACATACGACACCCAAGTACCACCTTCCTTTTTCTTATACTCTCTAAACCTTTTCAAGTATTGGGTCGGAGTCTTCCCAAACTTTAAAATGAGAGTCTGCTTCAACATTGCAAAATCAGCGCGCTCAGCCTTTGACATTTCCATAATGGCACTGCAACCAGAATGGGGCAGTCTGCTGAGTAACCATGCAATCTTATCCGCATTATCAACCTCTTGAACCTCGCATGCATACTCAAACGCATTTAACCAGTCCATAATGTCATTTCGTTCCTCATACACACTGAGCAGATCTTTTGGAAACCGTGGATGAGAGGAAGCCCCAGAACCATGTCCAGGACCCTTGGACCCATTTGCGAACTGAAGCTTGGCCAGTTCCAACTGGTGATCCCTGTCTTTTTGTTTTTCTGCCTGGTCGATTTTCAGTTTGGCTATGCTGAATTCAAGCTCCTGCTGCCTAAACCGCAGCTCTTGCTTCTTGAATTCAAGCATAGCCTCCCCATCAACACTGGCAGAGGAAACGTTAGACATTACATCCTCCCTGTCCTCGTGGTCGTGATGGATCAGTGCAGCGGCAGAACCGTCGGTTCTGCCAGTGAGAGCAGCCCCACCACCTTCTGCACTGTCCTCGGAAGTTATAGCGTCAAGCTGCGCTTCTTGCCACGCCACGATTCTCTGGATCATTTCCAATTTAGTGCCTTGAGAGGAAACCCCTCTCTCCGCACACATCTTCTTCAATGTTTCAGATTTCGAAGCATTTAAGGTTAATAAAGTATTCGTTTCCATACTGTTGATAGGACTATGGCCTTTTTAACGTTATATTCAATACTTTACTGCGTGTCCTGGTTGGAATAACCTGAAAACGCCTTAGCTCGTGCGCAACACTGGATACCTTCAGTCGTATCCCACCGCTGCCACCAATTTGTTAAGACGGATTTCTGAACTCTGTCCTGGTGGCGCAGAAGTTCAGAAGGCCAACCTAATTACTTGGAACAGGGTAACCTCTGGACAAGCCAGACCAATCAAGGTAGCGATCGCGGCGGTCAAGACTAGGTCTCAAGAGGGGTGAGGGTGACTGAAAGCCCGCAGTGAGCACACAAAGCAAGAGCGCTTACAAACTACTCCAAACAGTTGTTTATATCAAAAATAGATACACATTTATTATAAGGCCTTGAAACTAAAAACCACAGTAAAAGCAGCAATATACAACGATATTAAACCAACACATACACTATCCACCCAATATATATACAGAATACACAGTTTCACAGCATTAGCAGCACGAAATATGTTATCCACCTGCAGGGGAAGAAAAACAGGCAGTGCGAACCAATGCGTGTGATATGTCCGCCTTCTGAGGCCCCTAACTAGATGGTAGTCCAATCCCTACGAAGAGTGGAGCCTAGCGCTCAAAAGTACCTGCACACGCCGGTGCCAATGGGCAGAAGGTAAAGCTCTTCGGAGGACGTTGGACAGCTCTGTAGGGTTCCCTAATGAAGGGGAACACGGTCCGCGACTCTAGCGCAGCCTCCACTGTGAGGCAGAAGTAGGGCGCGAGTACGGACAAGGGGTGCTGTATTTACAGCGGGGAAAAGCAAGGGGCACTGCAGGAGGGCGACCAGATCCTAGCTAATCTACTCACCGGTCCCCGAAGCAAGCAGGCCCGAGCTTCTCCTCGATAGATGCAGCTTCTGGCAGGTTCTGAAGAGCAGGGAACGTCTCGTCGTCGTGCAGAGTAAAAAGACGTCCCGATCGAAGAATCCTGCACAGTTTTGTCGCCACGGCAGGGCAACGGAACGGCCGGGTGTATTCAAGCCAAACGAGCACCGTTCACCTCTAGCTTAGGGTTGCTAAGCAAACGAATCGTGTGAGCGTGCCCCGGACTCAGAATACCACCCAACCTGTCGGCGATTACAGAGCAGGACTCCTTAGTAAGCTGGTCAGTCAACTGGATGGCCCAGAGACACTTCCGAAGGCTTACGGCAGGAGTTGATGAAGGTGCCGGGAATAGCTGGTCCTGCTATTCCAATAGGTCGAAGCGCCAGTACAGGCCTTCTTGTTCGATCTTAGGTGGAAAGGGCTTCACCGGACGACAGCGATGAGGAGCAGAAGTTCTTCAGGGGGTCACCAGCGATTCCTCGGTCCAGCCTCGTGTTCGCAGGATACTTGGCTCCTGTATCCCTGGGTTCGTAAGAACTCAGGAGATCGACATGGCAGTGGTGTTTCCAGCTCCCTCTTATCCACGGTTCCCTTCGCGCCAAAACGGAGGGGAGCCAATGGGAGATCCGCTCATCAACACACATACCATACGTGGACCAATCACGGACCACAGTGGTCCCAGGCATTCACACCACCCTAGACTCTCTGGCACCCAGGATGTGTATTGGGACCAGACAGCCCAGCCCACATCCTGGGGGCACTCAAACGACATGTAGAAGCCCGCGAAAGCAACCGTGTTTCGCGGGAAACTACATGCCCAAATAAGGAAGGCCCCGGGTCGCCTGACCTGGGGGAAGGTAAAGGGAGCAAGACGGACAGTGGACGAGACAAAGGAGCCTCGTGGTCCGGCCATTTTGGGTAGCCGGGCCACCCTTTTGTGTTCGCGGCAAAAAGGTGCTCAGAACGGCAAAAGGAGCTCAAAATAAACCAAATGATCGCTGCCACCAGCCCAGTCCCTGAATGACTTGCACCGATCCAAAAACCATCCTTCATGAGTGTCTAGGGTCTGTAGAAGGCTAGAGACCCAAGAGAGCTGTAACTTAGCTTACAGTGCCCTCTTGTGTCGTGTTGCACTAAAATGGCGACACGATAAAAGAAACTACGGGAAACAGCGTTCCCCGGTACTGACTGTCTTAAGGGCATGTCAGTTTCCCCGTAAGAAAGGAGCGAAAGCCCAGAGGAGTACGGCAGAAGGCTGCACTTCTCTGGCAAAGTCAAGAAAACAGGTTGAAAACAATAGCAAAAAGTTTAGGGGTTGCCACATGGAAGGAAAGTTCCCTACAATAACGAAATCTTTCCTAACACATGGCGCTCCACCGACTTATCAGCAGACAAATTCCCTTAAAAAACTCAGTCTCAAATATCATCAGGCCATTAAAGAGGCAAAATCGGTTTATGACTCCAATCGCATCTCACTGGCCCTGAGCAAGCCTAAAGAACTGTTTGCAGTAATAAGGGAGTTGTCTCCCGATGTAGTATCCACCTCTGTCCACCCCTTCCAGGATCTTGGATTCCCCTTCGAATTTTTTTTATACAAGAGATCTCCAATACCAGGCTGAACATTCCAACCCCTGCAACTGAGGTGGTTTCTCCCCTCTTACCTTGTAGCCGTCATCTGTGGCATGTGGAGGACAGTTCTCCACCTTCAGGGAAATTGAGTACCACCTCCTGAGAACCATTTCACGACTCAAGTCCTGCCCCCTAAGCCCCACTCAGCTCTCACCCACTTGGACCATATTCGTCTTCAAGTCATAAGGGAGATTAGCTCTAAACTTACTCCTACTATCACCTCTGCGGTTATTTTCTATTTGAGTCATGGCATTGTGCCTGAAGCTCTTAAACATGCTTTGGTCACACCTCGTCTCAAAAAGCCTAACCTGACCTGGATCCTACACTGCCTGCAAATATTTCAACTCATCACACTTCTCATGTTTCTCATGAAAGTGCTTGAGGCTATAGTCTCCCCTCAGTTTAGGAACTATCTTAAGGATGCGAACGTGCTGTAGTCTTTTCAACCTGGCTTTCGGCCCTCGATGGGCACCGAGTCAGGGATCTATGTACTGCAGAAAAGAAATCACTAACACATAAATGTCAATTTTTCCCCCCTCCACATGTCACTGCAATTATATGCTGGGAAACTCGCTGCACCACAATTACTCCCCTCATTAACCTAAACCTCCACCCCCACCCCCATATAACTGTGGTGTAATGTGCAGTGTGAAATTAAAGGATAGTTCCGGGACTTTTTTTTTTATTGTCCCTACGGTTCGGCCATGTGTTTTTAAGCATAAATCGGTAGATCGTAGAAAACTTTCCTATGGACCTTACCCGACTTTTCGTCCATTAACGCACTCGAAATCAGCCGCCATTTTCTGATAATCCTATCATTTCCCCCCATCGCCCTGGCTCACCTGCTTTTGCGGCACTAAATCAAATCCCCCGCCCCTGAAACAGACTTTATCAAAACATTCATATTCCCCGCCTCTATCCGTGACGTGACTGTGCTGCGTAGGCAAACGCGCCCAGGCGTCTTCTACGCGACTACACACAGAACCCGGAAACCAACACAGATCAGCTCACAACACAGCGCGCCACAATTGGGAATATGAAACTGTACTTTTAAATCAAACCGCAAGATTGTAAATTTGGTAAAGTACATTTATTGGACATCAAATGTTTAGAGAATATTCTGCGATTTGCATTTTTCTTTGCTCTCGATCCAAAATAGTTTGTCTTGAGGCAAGCGATGTTCGTGTGCAGTACACAGGGTGTTGGTTTACGATAAAATAAGCTCTTCAGTCGCACTGATAATCGCATGGCTGTTCCAACAACGAGGCACTAGGCCACCACAACGGTCTGTATGTTGCATCTAGCCGTTAGTACCGCGTAAGGGCATACTTGTACTTGGCGATCGTCCCATAAAATGGCCAGGGTGCTAACGTTGTTCACGCGGAGAAGCAACTGGCGGTTATAAAAGCCATCCGCCGGTGTCTGGTACTCGTGACACATACAATAATGAAGGATGTACCTGTTTTAAAAACATAAAAAATGAAATTAGTCTCACCATCAGATCTTTATTAAAATTATTCATTTTATATATTAGGTCGGGAAATTATTTCATAGCTAGGACAGTGCAACTGGGTATTATACGTCAAGGGGGGGGCTGTAGGATACTGAGACAGTCCCCCAGTGCAGGGGTTGACAGGGAGGCAGTGCAGGTGGAGAGTGGAAGGGCCCAGGAACGAGGTCGCAGACAGTGGACCAGTTGTAGCAGGGGAGAGGGAGAGAGAAAGCAGAAGCAAAGAGGAAGGTTTTGAGGTGCTTCCGTAAAAGGAGATGGTTCTCCTCAAGATAGTGCGCGGTACAAAACAATATGCCACATAGAACGAACAAGTACAACTTAACCCGTCTTTAAAGCTACTGTATAGTAATTAAATTGCGGTATAAACTCATCTAAAGAGTTACTTACATTATATTTGCATTTTCCATTGTGTCTGTGCGTAGGGCAGCCCCGAAATACCACTCCTTCTATGCCGACGTTATTTCTTCTAATGAACGAACATTAAATGGCTTTCGTTTCTGAAATTATATTCATTATCGTTTACGTTATTGCACCACACCCCCAAAAAGAAGTCTTTCGGGATGGTCCCGGCCTGTCAAGGTCAAATAACAATAGAACCTTATACTGAGTCGTGGGCCATTCCGGCACCCAGCAAAAAATTAAAGCAGCTGACCTTCACTTTGAACAAGCACACATTCCTAGTTAGCTACATTCAGTGTAAGGCCATCTCACAGGACTTGAAATTTACACTCCATCTTTGCATTTTGTCTGCGTGCATTTGCAGCCCCAGAGAACCATAAATACGGAGACATTCTATATTTTTTGAAAAATGATTTATATTACTGTTTGGTTTAATTTAATGCGCAAATGAACAAGGTTGGATAGACACATTGCATGTACACTGAGCAATCACTTTTATTTACACATTACATAGATACACATATTCAATGGGCCTGCAACATGAAGAGACTCGAGAGAACAGACAATCAAATTACAATAATTTAAACCGTGATGTGTATTTCTCAATGAGCTCTGCTTTAGGTGTACATGGAACAGAGGCAATGTTGGGTGGCAATGCAGTTGTCCCCTGCACAGGTTCGTTCACAACTCCATGTATGTGCCTATCTAGGACATCAACAATAAGTCTCTCAATAAACTCATATTGCATATCCTGAAACACTGGTTTGATCACCCATTGTTTACTTCTTTTAGTGAAGGCCTTATTGTAGCGAAGCGTCCCTAAAGTTCCGGTCGTCCTACTTTGTTGACGGCCAACATTATGGTTATGTGCCAAGACCGCTAGAAGAGTCCGATTTATCATGCCCTCCATGCCAAAATGCAATCGTTTTGGCCTGTACTTTAGGCACATATTGTGGAACACCTCCAAATCTCCTGTGTGGCAGAATTCCGTGAGTCCCCTCAAATCTCTTGTTATAGTTTTATCAAATACAATCTTTTCAATGGCTTTGTGAGTGGGTGATGAAGGAATCAACCACTTCTTCTTCCGTGCCTCCTCTGTGGACAAATGGCCATGTTCACAATTGTGGAAATGTTGGTTTGTGGTCCAGCGGTGAACGTTGCTACAGTGTAGCATTACTGACCGCCATTTTTCCAGTAGAATTTCCAACGACCCTCCACATGTTTTTGAGCTCCACCAAAGATGGTTGCTGATTGACTTGGACCACTGTGAAATACCTTGCATATCTTTTTTTTTACCTGCAGCCGATTTTTTTATTGATTGTTTTTGCAAGATGCCAAACGTCAAATTGGTGATTTATATTTTTGTACTCTTCCCTCATTGTCTTGGCAATTGAAACGTGTCTGTCCGTGGCTATCAGGTCGATCACCATTCCCCACGATTGTAGTTCTTGCAATGATGCTACAAAGCCAACTTTCTCCATGGCCACTGAGGATGTACTTTGTGACACCTGCACGACCACCGAACTCACAATTTTCTTACTTTCCATGTCCTGAAAGTGGTAGGTGCAGTACTTGGACAGTGCGACAGCCCAGGATTTTCAGCCATCACCGGCTAGCCTGAACCGTTTGCCCGCGAATGTACTATCAATAGACATTTTTTCCATTCTCCAAGCTTCGCTAATGGCTGGAAATAGATAATCGGTTTGGTATTTGTAGAACTGAGTTTTCGCAATGAAATGGATTCCCACAAACTGAAAGAAAGACTAACTTTTTAAAACTTGAACCACTAAAAAGTGCAGCCGCTGCACAAAGTAGATTGCCTGCTGGCAGTTGCCCCAGCATGGGTTGTGCAGACCATGAGAAAGGATGATATTTTGTACAGGTGGCATTATTTTAAGGTTAGTGCCTCGAATAGCACGAGTCACATTAATCAATGGCTCCCCACATACTTACAGTATTGAACTATTAACAGTGAAAAACAACATAATATAGTGACCAGGACACTAACCTTCTTTTGCTTTCTTTTCTTTGAAACTTTCTTGCCTCGAACTTCAACATCGGGACGCTGTTGCTCCGACTCATGTGTGCATGTCTCCACTTCCTCTTGCGCTGCAACGACTATATTTTCATGATAAGCACATCCATCACGCACTGACGCTCCATCGACTCCCTGAAACATAGAACTTTCATTAGTATGTATAATAATATTGAAAACACAAAATGTACTTGGGGACCAATACCCACGTACATCTCAATAGCAAAACACAAATGAACACTTTGTGTAGAACATTCAAACGACAATTATTCACGCATTGTTGATCTAGTTAGATGGAACTGTCAAGATCCATACCTCGGGCTCCTCATAGACTTCCATTGATGATATTATTGAAGATGATGCTTCACTAACTCCCTGAAACACAGTAATTGCATTAGTATGGTTTTCTATTTTGTTAAAAAGAACATACACTTTGTGCAGGCGTCAACGGCTCATCTAAATAGACCTGCACAAATGATCAGTTGTCTAAAATAAATAATGGATATCTAAATATGATTCGATTTGCTCGATCGTTGGAAGTGTCACCACCCAGATATCTGCATCAACTACTAGGGGTGATGTTCTTGTAGAAGAAGCTCCGTCATCTCCCTGAAACATAGTACTTGCGTTAATAAAGAAGGAAGTATAGCGGATGTAATCACGTCATATGATTTCGCTTGATCGAACTGTCAGTATCCATACCTCGAAATGCATAAGAACATCAAGGGACGATGTAACTGCGGTGCAAACTTCTGCAAGCTGTTGCGCCGACCCGTAACTGCATGCTCCCCCTTCTTCTTGGACTAATGCTCCATCGACTCCCTGAAACATAGGACTTTCATTAGTAATGAACACAATATTGAAAAAAGAAGACACATAGGAGGGCGACGACAGAAGGACATATCAATGGCTAAAAACGAAAGAAACATTGTGTGTAACAATCACGCTACAAGAATGCAAGATCTGATGATCTCCATCGATGGAACTGTCCGGAAACGTACCTCGAGCATCTGAGTGACATCAACGGTTGTCGTCAATACGTTGGACTCCTCAGCATCTCCCTGAAAGACAGTACTTGCATTATTTTGGATAACAATAATTATAACTGAAAACAAAGACTAGAGGACGAGTACAAGGGTGTACCATTAGGTAAAATAATCACACGATAAATTAAAACTATTGATTTACATGCCTAAAACAAGTCAGTGGCAGAATAGCTAAGTAAGATTACCCGATAGGAGCTTGAAGTGGCTGATGACTGCAATAACGACACAGATGGAGAATTTTCCGCCTTCATATTGAGTGGATACATAAATGGGGAAATTATTGTTAGCTAATGCTACACACTACAGCAAGGCCGAGAGATAAATACGTAAACTTGACTCACCAGTGGAGGGATGTGGACGAATAGAGTGGGAATAGCGGTTGAGAGCAATTTTCGCCTCGCTCGCGGTGTGTCCTTCTTTATTAGCAATGATGTGGAGTACATGTCTGAGCTAAAGTGCCTGCTGCAGATGCGGTATCGATCACCCCTCTTGTCCGCAAAGACTTCTAGGACTCTACTTTCAAGCTCAGACGGTGGATATCCGCAATATCGGACCCATTCTCTTATCTGATCTATTGTCTTAGGGAAAACATGCATTATAGTACCTTCAGATTTATTATGGGTCTTCGAAGGGCAACTGCCAATGGAACAGGCAGGCATTGTGGAAAGTTCTGAAAAGTAAAGATCAACAATTCTCTATGAATACCAATGTGTTAAAAAATTAAATGACACATAAAAGGTTCAATGCAAGGTTCGTTTTGGTTCTTGGAACTATACACGTTATTCACATGCGGATAAGTATTTGAATAACTTTAAAAAAATAGAAAGATAATTTGACTAAACTCAGAACATGTGACTAGTTCCTTGCATGTACTGTCTTGAACGAAAAGAAATTGGACGCAAAATGATTATGGTACATGGCCTTACCTTGACGAACAAACAGTTAGATGCAGAGATCAGAGTAGTTTCTTGTCGTAGAACAGGGAGCAGTTCACAGGTTGCAAACTGACGAGTTTCCTCGAAGTGGTCACGGAAGTTCACAGAGACAAAGAGCAGATAACCAGCACCTTCGCGGGTTGACTAGCAAAGCGCAAAGAAGTTCTCATTAGAATATGAAGTGGGTTATAAAGAATTCGAAACAGGGGTGTGTTTGTGAATGAATGACGTGTATATGTCGTGGCATTATGCGGTTTGCAGGGGGCCGTCCAGCGTGAGGGGGGATGCTTGGCAGGAGACACGGGGTCTGGAGGTAGACATGGGAACAACAACCCATGCTCTATAGACCACTTTGAAGTGTACATGGTCTTTGGCACCTCTTGGCCTTTATCGCTCCCTGACAGCTCCACTTGCCAGCACAAGTACCCCGGTGCGAACTGCCTTTGATAGGGCGGGGGGGGGGTGGATTGGGGCGGTGGTCGTGCAGACAAGACTCGTTTGCCGCAGGACCTCACCAAGGAGAGGCCATCTAACTGCATGTAAGAGGCAGGCTGCAGGATCTAGTACATGGAAGGCAGGGGGTGAGTTTATAAATACCTCACCCTCCCAGGAGAATATATGGGTGCAGTTCACCCTGGAGACCCTGGATGCCTAGGCAGTTAGTCAGCAGCAGGCTGGCCTGTGGTGGCAAGGCGGCACGGGCCAGAGGGGGTCATCTCTGTACCCGGTGCCCAAAAGGATGATTTATTATGATCAACCATATGGATTATTTACCTATAACCATGTTTTGTATCAATAAAATCCAACGGCCTTCCTTTTATTGCCAACGCTTGAACAAAGTGGTGTGGTAAGTATTTTTGGGGGAGGAGGCAAGGCCGGGAGGCTTGATGCCAACCCGCAAAATAACATATGTATGTCTGCTGCATATGGGTTCAACGGTTATGTGGATTGAAGGTGGGCGGCCAGCGTGAGGGAGGATGCTGGCCGGAGACATATGGTGTGACAAGACAAGGCACAGGAAGACTATTCAATGGAGACACACTAGATTCATTTAAAAAATCAAAACAACCATTGTTAAAATATATGTTGGGTTTTATTTTAGATCTTAATTTCAATTGAACATAAATAATAAACATTACACATTGTAAAGTTCCGGTTGCAGCACATCCAGGGAAAATCCGCGGTATTGTCCACTGTCGCTGGGGAAATGTTGTCTAATGGCAAGTACCGCACAGGCAGGTATTACTCTCCGAACGCGGTGTCCGAGCCTCCCGTGAAGCCACCAAGTGAAGCAACGATAGGCCACCAGCCTGTACCACCTGTGAAAATGAAAGATGCAAACTGTATTAAAATGACAAAACTTTCTTATCACTGTCGATTCAGGTAAAAAATGTCATTCTGCTTTGAAAAAAATTCTATCTAGAAAATGCACAATATGGAACCAATTTACATGCATTCGAATGATATGTAGATGTAATTTTATATGTGGGAGACGACCATGAAATAGTAGTGGCATCACTGACATCACAACCAGAGTATACTTACTCGTTACTCGGATTACGCGGACGAACAGTGCCGCGAAGTTTGTGCATAAGCACCATCATCATCCTCAACACGGTCCGTGAGAGGCAGGCTTCCCTGAACTCTGGCAGCTCGGTGATGCATTGCGGACTTGGCTCGCCTTCCGAAATGTAGGCCAAGCACCCGGAATTTTCACGGCAGCAGCAGTTCTCCTCCTCAGTTGGCATTAGCTCGCACCGATTGCACGTGCACCAGGTGGAGACGCCCTCCATGCGACATGGTCCAGGCTCTTCATCCGTTGACTGGTCCTCCCAACTGCCGTCCGAATCCCCATCGTTTTCGCGTGCTTGCCTTTCCAGTAGTTCTTCCTCGGTGTACTCGGGCTCGTACATATACGGCATTATTGTAGCCATTGTGTGGTAAAGAAAGTAAAATAATTTACAGAGATGGTACAGGTGTTCACAAGGCCTAGAAGCGGCGAAGGTAGCTGACCAGAGCACAGAAACGAGTCACAGAATACTCAAAGTAACACAGAGAGAGTAATGGAATCGAAAATCTGCTGCTGTGTGTTGTGAAACGGTGTGTTTATACTTATAGAGGAAAGAGGCGTCCTGCCATTTCCATGGCGACACTTCATTAGCTGAGGCGCAGCGATTGTTGACACGAAACGTGCTTTGGCGTTGGGAAATGGGCGGTACGCGTCTGCTGATGTCAGGCTCAGGGGCGGGGGATTTGATTTAGTGCCGCAAAAGCAGGTGAGCCAGGGCGATGGGGGGAAATGATAGGATTATTAGAAAATGGCGGCTGATTTCGAGTGCGTTAATGGACGAAAAGTCGGGTAAGGTCCATAGGAAAGTTTTCTACGATCTACCGATTTATGCTTAAAAACACATGGCCGAACCGTAGGGACAATAAAAAAAAAATCCCGGAACTATCCTTTAAGCATTTATGTGTTTGATATTTTGGTATGATTCCCTGAGTCAGTGCTGGTCTAGTCCTGGACAACCTTACTCTTATTAGAGATCAGGGCAGTGCTAGCTTCCGGATATTACTCGATCCGTCAACCGCATAAGAGACCATTAAACATCTTACTTTGTGTCAGCGGCTACAGGAGGGTGGTATCACTGGGACAGCATTTCATTGGTTTGCATCTTTTCTGTCAGACCGTACTCAAACCCTTGCTCTTTCCTTTTCGGTCTTCACCATCGCCTCTCACCTGTGCAGTCCCCCAGGGCTCAGCGATATCTCCTCTTCTCTTGAATATCTATTTTCAGCCCCTGGCTAGCCCGATTCATTCGCATGGTTGCCAATGCTATTCATGTTACGATGATACACAACTAATCCTCAGAGTGGATCAGAATCCTAGCGAATCTGCAGCTCGTCGTCTGAGGGCTGCTTTGCCTCTATAAGGAACGGAATGAATACAAATTGGCTCAAGTTAAATGGTAATAAGACCAAGTTGTGGTCATCGGTCCACCGGCTGCATGCTCTTTATGGACCAGAGTTTTTGCCCCCCCAGCCCCAACTTAGGTACTCTCCCTACTCTGGTAGACTCTTCTCTGTCCCTTGACTTGCAGGTGAGCGTTAGGTGCAGTGCTTGCTTTTATAAACAATTCTTTTTTTAAAAAAAACGTGGTCCCTTTTTTGCCACAACCACTGAGAGGGTCAGTAGTGGCCTCCGCAGTTTTAGGCATCCTATATTATTGTAATGCTATTCTACTAGCCCAGCCCAAATGCCATATGAAGAGACTCCAAAAGTCTACAAAATTGAGCAGCTCGTTTAGTTGTTGGCCTGCCCCAATATGCACAGCTTCACTGGCTCCTGATGGGAAGCAGAATCACATTTAAAGCTCCCGGTCTGACCCACCGAGCCCTGCATAAACGAGGGGCTCTTTACCCTCTGGGGGAAGGTTATTCCCTACTCTCCAGCCAGAACCCTTTGATCTGCAAATATATGCCTTGTTGTGCCTAGGTTCAAAAAGAAAATCGCTGGGTGGCACTGCTTTCTCTATCGCAGCACCAGATCTTTGGAATACTCTTCCCATAACAATGAGGCTTACAGAGGACCATGCCAAATTAAATTTCCTCCATTTCATCCTGTCCTTGGGGATTGTAGCCTTTCACAGCGCCAGGAGACCTCTGGGTGGCAGTGTGCTTTACAAGTGTTACTAACATAACATACCTCCTCCCTCTCTTGCTCTCTCCCTGCACTCCTAGCGGCGAGAAGTGGGGCTATAGAACTCAAACACCCGAATATAGTACACTTTAGTTCTCATGAGGCCTCTCAGCGACACAGGCGTTGCTTTGGGAAGTGTTAATAACCAACACCTTTGAAGAACTCTCTCAATTGTTTTGTCTCAGAGCCCTTTTGAACTTGGACAGTGACTGAACTCCAACACCCAGCATACAGTTCTCTTTAGCATGCTTTTAGCTTTTCAGCCAAATTGCCTTTCCTTTCCACTCACTATCCCTCTCTCAGAGTCTCTTGCTCCATGTTGTGGGTTATCTGGACCATCACTCCCACTGTAAAGGTCACGTTGTCTTGCTTTCAGTCTCTCAATTCTGCCTGTACACCTTTCCCTCTCTTCTCTCTCTTTCTGAGGGTACAATTAAATTGGTCTGCTTTCGGTCCCAGGAATCCCCTGCGCTTCTTAATCTCCGAGCACCTCTCCTGCTCTGTTGGGGAGCATCTGTACTTAAACCCCAGAATATAATTCACACTGTTTTGCTTGCAGTCTTTTCACACAGCCTGTCCTACTTCCCATATCTGCATCTCTTGCGCTTTGCTGGATACTATCTGGAATGCAACTCAAAGCATAAAGATTACTTTAACGTGCTTTCAGTACAGTCTGTGTTCTCAAAACTCCGGTATACTCTCACTACCTGCTCCTCATCTGGCAACGGCTCTACCTGCACCCTCTGCTTCTCACCATTCGTTCCTCTCGCCCATCCATGTTGCTTGTTCCACACATTTCAGGTCATATCTGCAAGCTTCTCCCCCTGGGTCTTGCCTCTTTACTCTACTTGGGAAGTCAGCTCAATAGTAAAACTCAAGGGAGGCAGTGGTTTTTAAACTCTGCTACACAGCGTTGATCCATGTTGCCCTCAGCCAACCTAAACTCAAAGTTTCTGCTCCAACCTTTTTGTTCTGCAGAGCTGCAGACAGAGTCACCAGATCAAGAACAGTGACAATTAAATGTCTAGTTCCAGCACTTCACTGCAATGGTGACCCATTTAGTAGAACAAGTTACTTTCTTACCTGGTAACGTTCTTTCAATGGGATGGTCCGACGACGAATTCTATATCTATGACATGTAATCACCACAGCTGTGCTGCTTCGGAAACTTTTCTCGGCGTCTGCGTCGATGACGTCGATGCGCTGTCGTCGAGGACCTCCTCCGATGTCCGACGTCATCTGATGTGATAAGTAGGACGCACGACGCCCTAAGCCTCAGTTGTAGTTTTTTCCCCCAGAACGTGTGACATTAGTCAACTGCCAGTCAGACACAAAGCCTTGCGGAACGTAAGCTGCAATCGCAAAAGAAATTCTGCAGCGGGGACGGCAGGGCGGGAGCGATATGGAATACGTCGTCGGACCATCCCATCGAAAGAACGTTACCAGGTAAGAAAGTAACTTGTTCTTCGAGGGGATTGGGTCCTCCGACGTATTCCATATCTATGACAGACTCCCAAAGCAGTACCAGAGCAAGAAGGAGGGAAAGAATTTAGAATCAAAATTTAGAATAGCCAATCAAATAGCAGAGCAAAGGACCGCCTTGCCAAAGGCCAGATCCTGTCCTCGGATGGAATCGAGGGAATAGTGACGTACAAATGTATGTACTGAAGCCCAGGTGGCTGCATCACAGATGTTGCGAATAGGAACACCCCTCTGCAGGGCAGTAGATGCAGCCATACCCCTGGTAGAATGGGCCCGCAAGCCAGCCGGTGGGTCCTTACCCGCCAAGCGGTAACACTCCAAGATGGCCAAAATAATCCAGCGAGACAAAGTCTGTTTCGTCACAGCTTGCCCCAAACGCTTTCCAGCGTAACCAATAAAGAGTTGATCGTCCACTCTGACCCGGGACATGCGTGAAATATAAAAGCTCAAAGCTCTCCTAGGATCAAGCCTATGGAGCCTCTCCTCTTCCTTAACCGGAATGCAGAGGATAGAATGCCGGAAGAACAACCTTCTGGGCCAAATGAAATTCCGTCACTACCTTCGGAAGAAAAGAAGGACGAACTCTAAGGACAACCCTGTCCTTGTGAAATACAGTGAAGGGTGGCTTAACTGAAAGTGCCTGTAACTCACTCACTCTGCGAGCGGAAGTAACCGCAACTAAAAACACAGTTTTCAGAGTTAACAGCCTCAAAGGGCAAGAATGTAAAGGCTCAAACGGAGCACCCATAAGAAACTTAAGAACAAGGTTTAAATCCCAACCGGGCACCAGGAAAGGTGACGGAGGCAACACATTAGTGAGCCCTTTCAGAAACTGTGAAATTAAAAGGGATTTTAAAGTAAGAACACTCTTCAGACGAGCGCTTAAAGATGGACAGCGCCGCCAGGTAACCTTTAACGGTACCCACTTGCAAGCCCCTGTGGGCCAAAGAAAGTAAAAAAGGACAGAACCATGGGGATGTCACATGCAAAAGGATCCATATTCCGAACTCTGCACCAGTCGCAGAACTTACGCCAACGGTACAGAGACTTTGTTGCTGGCCTTCGGACCGAAAGCAACACCTCCATCACGTCTTCAGGGAGGTCCCAAATCCTTATACCTCAACTTTTCAGAAGCCAAGCGTGAAATGGAGGGATCTGACCTCTGGATGGAGAACCTGACCCCCCTCCCGTGAGAGCAGATCGTCTCAGTAGGGAAGACGACGTGGAGGGCAGATGGACAAGTCGAGAAGGTCCGGGTACCACGTCCTCCGAGCCCACGCCGGGGCAATGAGAATCATCCGGGAACCGAACTTCCGTAACCTCCGCAGCACTTGCGGGATGACGGGGACTGGAGGAAACGCATACAGCAGCGGGAATGACCACAAACGCGTCTCCTAAGGCTCCTTTTGGAGGAAATTCCCGTGAGCAAAACCTTTCAAACTTCCGGTTGACACTGGAGGCAAAGAGATCCACTTGAGGGGTCCCCCAAAGGGCGAAGATCTCCAGGAGAATCTCCTGAGCCAACTCCCACTCGTGAGAGATCGCGCTCTGCCTGCTCAGAGCGTCCGCCGTCACGTTTTTGTCTCCGGCCAGATGAACTGCCAAGATCGAAACTTCCTGCTGGATGGCCCAGAACTCGAGCTGCATCGCCTCCCTGCACAGAGGAAGTCACCCTGCCCCCCCCCCCCTTTTTGTTGAGGTAGTGCATGGCCACTGTGTTGTCCGTCAGGATCAGGACACTCTTTCCTCGCACAGTCGGCAGAAAAGCCTTCAGGGCTAGCCTGACGGCCCTCAGCTCCAACAGATTGATATGGAGTCTGGACTCCGACAGAGACCAACGACCGCTGACTGTCAGCCCGTTGGCATGAGCTCCCCATCCCGTGAGGGATGCATCCGTCACGATCGTCACCTCCGGCCAGGGAAGCCAAAATGGAGCCCCCTTCATCAAGTTGCCTTCGACGGCCCACCACAGAAGGTCCCGGGCGACCAAGGGCGGCAATTGAACCGGGTCCGACATCCTGCCGGAGGACTGCGACCATTGCGTCTTGAGTGCCCACTCCAAAGATCTCATCCGCAGGCGAGCCTCTGGCACCAGAAGAATGCAGGATGCCATGAGGCCAAGCAAACCTCAAGAACTCGAACGCTTGGAGCGTCTGGGCTTGCTGAAACTTGTGCACCATCTGCTGAATGTGAAGAGCCCTCACCTGGGGAGGAAAACACTGCCCCAGGGAAGTGTCGAGCACTGCTCCGATGTACTGGAGCCGCTGTGTTGGCGTCAAATGGGACTTCTTTAAATTGAGGGAGAAGCCCAGCCTGTGAAGGGAGTGGCAGGTGACGGACAGATGATCCAGGACTTGCTCGGGAGAGCACCCTCTGATCAACCAATCGTCCAGGTAGGGGTAGACGTGAATCCCCCCCCTTGCCTGAGATGCGCTGCCACCACCACCATGAGCTTGGTGAAAACCCTTGGGGCGGAGGTCAATCCGAACGGCAGGACCCGAAACAAAGTGCGAGTCGCCAACCACGAACCTCAGGTACTTCTTGTGCTTGGGATGGATCGGCACATGGAAGTAAGCATCCTTGAGGTCGAGTGACACCAACCAGTCCTGAAGCTGAAGGGCCTGGAGGACTTGAGAGAGAGTAACCATCTTGAACCTGTCCTTCCTGAGGAGTCTGTTCAAACTGCGCAAGTCCATGATGGGTCTCAATCCCCCGTCTTTCTTCGAAATAAAAAATAAGGGGAATACCATCCCTTGCTCCTCTCCGCTACAGGCACCAGTTCTATGGCGCCTTTCTCCAGCAGGGCTTGAATTTCCTGCGCAAGGAGCGGATCCGGACTCAAAGAGAGGTTCCCCCGGTGGATTGTCGCGAGGCCTGTGCCGAAAGGGAAGACCGTAGCCGTGGGTTATGATCTCCAGAACCCACACATCTGAAGTAATGGCTTGCCACTCTACAAGATGCTGCGCCAGCCTTCCCCCAACCGGCGAACCATGGGACATGGCCTCATGACTGAGTGGGAGCGGCTGCGGCGTTACCTGAGGGCAAAGAGGTAACTGCCCGAGCGGCCTTGGCACCACGGGTACCCTGTCATCCACCTCTGGTACCCCTGCGTTGGCCTCTTTGACTGCCAGCTCCTCTCGCTTTACTGAAGGAGGAGTAATAGCGAAAGGAACCTCCCCTCCATTGCTGTCCCCTAGGACGAAAAGGCGGAGGTTGGCGAACTGCAGCGCCCAACGACTTCACTGCAGCTTTTGAGGTCTGCAACCTCTCAACCCTCTTGTCAGCCTTGCTGCCAAAAAGGTGTTCACCGTCAAAGGGCATGTTGAGGAGCCGGGACTGCACATCAGGAGCAAACCCCGACTTCCGCAACCACGCAAACCTGCGTATCACGGTGCTCGCCGCCATGGACCTACTGACGCATTCAGCTAAGTCCAATCCCGACTGAACGGACTCACACATGGCATCCTTACCATCCTGGACCATAGCAAGGAAACCATCCCGTTCGTCCCCTTCGGGAATATGGTCAGCCGCTAACGCAACACAGTTCCACAGAGTGTGTGAAACGAGACAAGGCACAAATGGAGTTGGCCGCCTGAAGCGCCATACCACCAGAAGAAAACACTTTCTTCGCCCAGCCATCAAAACGTTTGTCGTCCCCATCAGGAGGGATGGTAGGGTACGACGCCTGCTTTGCCGGGGCCGTGGCCGCCTGCACCACCAAACTCTCCGGAGTGGGGTGCCTGGTCAAGTAGCAGGGGTCGCTACTGGCTGGACGGTACTTTCGCGACAAGGATCTGCCCACCGCCGGGAGACTCTCCGGAGCAGTCCAAGCCGCCGCCACCCTTCTCTGTAAAGCCATATGGAACGGCAGTACCGGGTCAGTTGGGGGACCAACATCAAGGATGTCTGTTAGATCATCCTGCACAAACTCCCCTGGGGGAGCAGACCATCCCAAGTACTCAGAAACCCTAGCCATAAGGCGCCGGTACGAGGAATCGGCATGAGAGCCAGGCTCAGGCCTACAAAACTCCACCTCCGGAGAGGTGTCCAGTCCATTGGCATCATGCAGTGACTGCCTCAAATCGTCAAACTGACTATGGCCTGAGACAATTTCATCTGGAACCCGACTAGGAACCAGGCCATCAGAATCCTCATCCGCCTCTGAAATATATTCCAGGTGGCGAAAAGAAGGCACCCGAGAGTGCTTGCTCTTAACCAGAGCCTTCCTAGGGGGTTCCCCCGTGCCACGGGGTACCTCCAACACGAAAGGCGTCGAGCGAATCGGCGCCGAGAGAACAGGCATCGGTGCCGAGAGGATCGGCGTCGATGTCGAGGAAATCGGCGTCGACGTCAGATGCAGCGCCGCCAGCATCGACGGCGTCGACACAGCCCTCGGAGCCCCGAGCGTGTCCGACGACCTGAGCGTCGACGACTTCCTCAGAGCCAGAGCCTCGAGAAAGCCTGTCGACGCCTCAGACATCGATGTCTTCCTCGAAGACCTCACAGGTGCACACGGTCTCGAACGCGTCGAGGACCGGGACCTGGAACGGGTACGTCGAGAACGAGTCTCCTTGTCCGAACGGGACCTCTCCCGTGACTCGTGCCGACCACTCTTGCGAGCGGTGTCTCTCGACCTCTCACGACCGACCCCACTCGGGGGCACGGACGGCTTAGTACCCTGCGACTCAAGAATCGCCAGCATTTTCTTCCCGAAGGAAGCCCATTCCTCCGGCGTCACACGGCTGGTGGGGTAAGCGACGTGCCGGGCCGAAGAGGACCTGGAAGACGACCGGTGTCGGCGCTTCCGAGAATGCCTCGAAGAGGCTGAGGAGTGGCGAGACCGACTCCTAGAAGGAGACCCACGAGACTTCCGACGATGACGCGGAGAGTCACCCCTCGAATCATCCGTCAAAAGCCCCGCAGACCTCGACTTCCGGGGCTTGGACACCCGACCTACCGACAACTTCTTCTTACGTTTGCGTAAGGCTTTGGACGTGAGCGACTGGCAGTCGATACAATCATCCGTGTCGTGGGCCTCCCCGAGGCACCAGAGGCAGGCATCGTGCGAGTCCGTCACCGACATCTTGGACCCACACTCCCCGCACTTCTTGAAGCCCGGACGCGGGGTCTAAGACGAAGTAGAAGACATCTTCACACAAAGGATTTTCACAAAACAAACAGGTTCGAAGAACCGAGAAGAACAGAACTCCAAAGAGTCGAGGCGGTAACCGAGATTCACGAAGCAACACGTTCGCGGAAAAAACGGAACTGAGGCTACGGGCGTCGTGCGTCCTACTTATCACATCGGATGACGTCGGAGGAGGTCCTCGACGACGGCGCATCAACGTCATCGACGCAGGACGCAGACGCCGAAAAAAGTTTACGAAGCAGCACAGCTGTGGTGATTACATGTCATAGATATGGAATACGTCGGAGGACCCAATCCCCTCGAATCCTCCTTATGCTCATTATGTGTACACACACACACACACACACACACACACACACACACACACACAGAATTGTGCATGCACATACTCGAATTGGACAAATTGTTACACCAAGTACTCAACCTAATTAAAGTTGATGCAGACTAGTCCTCTGTGCCAGGAGTCTAGGTGGTTTTGGTTCCTTGTTAAGCGATGAAGAATTGTATACAGAAAGGGGTTGTGCACTACTACGAGTTGTACCGTAAATGGGCAGGTCATTTTGAGAGATTTACAATAGTAGCTATAAATCGATATCGCCTGTAAAAAATAAATACATTAAAAAAAGCTTCTATTCAACCTGAGGATTTTGATTAGTAAGACGAATGAGTGCACTACAATAGCAATTTTCTATGGACTGTATAACCACTAAATATGAAAACTGTGAGATGAGTTTACTTATACAATAAACTTACCCTGAAAAGCGATATTCTGGCTTATTTCTTTCAGAGCGCTCTGTAAAAAGAAACAAAAACTTTACTTAAGACAGACTCACACCCACTGTGTAAGACAAAACGATACATTGATCACTGTGTCCACCAAACAAGAGAGCAGAGAAAAGAACTTCCTTTTGAATTGTATTTAACAAATACAATTTTGAAGATTTGTTGTGGATGTAAGCATTGATACTACCTATCTCTGCAAATCAAGATGTTTTTAATGCAAAGATTTCTCTACCAGAGATGTTCGGGGGCTGCTGGATCAACTGGATCAGAGGAAGACGGCTCACCTTCCTGGGATAGTTTGTGGGCCAGGGGCAGTTCCAAGAGGGAGGAAGGAGTTTCTGAATGACTAATCACAGTCAAAGGTCTGTTTTTGGGTGGATGCAATTGCCTATGATGAAGATCCTGATCACGTGAATCCTATTTCTATTTCCCACAGGCGCAGTCCCTTCCAGGTACCTTTAATTTCTTTTGGATTTGGAGCTGCTCACCATATTCCTGGAAACTGAGAAAACGTTAACAGGTCTACAGGCAGTTTGGCATCCTTCATTTTTAAATCTAGGCATCTTAGAGCCTAATCATCATGTTTAGCGCGTTGCCCCACGTTACCTAGACTCATTCC
This sequence comes from Ambystoma mexicanum, assembly GCF_040938575.1. NCBI lineage: Eukaryota > Metazoa > Chordata > Amphibia > Caudata > Ambystomatidae > Ambystoma > Ambystoma mexicanum. The sequence continues at coordinate 748,436,370 of NC_090937.1, forward strand.
CCCTTTTGGCTCCTCCCAGTCCATGCATTGTTAATTAACCTCCAAATCATACTGCTTGGTTTGAAGGCTGAGTAAAAACATTCCACAGTTGCTCTTCTTTGGAAGACAGCGTTATTAATATGTAGGACAACAGAACACATCTTGCACCCGCTGAGACCTATGGGTCGGCGGCTTGTCACAGTGGCGAGTTGAGTCAAGATGAGCTAATGGCATATCCCGTGAAGGGAGGCGTTGCCATCACTGTGGCATGCGGCTGGGATAGACTGGGAAGTCCTGTCCATGGGCAAGTGAATCATGGCACGACTGGCTTTAATTACATTAATTTCATCTGAATGAAACTCACACAAATCCAAAAGACACTGACTACTTCTGAATTGATCTTCATCCTCTTCAAAAGCAGAGCTTTGTCAGTATACGACTTAGAGAAGTAATATTCTACTATGTTTTTTTTAGCCACTCTTATTCCCCTCTCCTTTACTTTTCCCCACTCAGGACAATCTGCTCTGCAGCTTTTTTTTTTTACAGATTGCTCTTCACCCCTATTTGCAGTCATACCACAATCATATCTGGATACAGGCAGAGCATGTCACTCCCGCTGAAACCTACAGGCAGAATAACCCCCAACTCAATGTACTGCGAGTGCTCCCCAACAGCCTTTGCAAGGAGTCCCCCATGTATGCAAGCATTATTGAATCCATTATGCTCAGCACGGACTTGGACAACACATTCCCCCCTTCCCCTTCGATACTCCCGGGTTTCCAAGCCGAAAGGGGAATATTTCTGGGAGGCAACATTCTGACACATCAGTGAAAATGTTGCTCCATACGTGCTTAACAGCTAACTAGAGCTATGAAGTCCTCTTTTTAGGGGCTGTGTGGGGGAGGACACACATACATGGTTAGTAATATTGTGTGTTATATTTTGACTAAAGTGCCTATTGAAGCAATGGAATTCTATCTGTGATTTATAATAACTTATGTATTTAGGTATACCAGTGTAGTGTGTCCTCTAGGAGTAACTGTGGGTGTAACTGTGGTGACTAACTGTACAGGCTACTGGCCTTCATCCCTCATTCGAGTTAAAGCCTGGCTGCTCCACCACTGCTCCCAGTATAAAGAGTACTGATCTCACCTCCCTACCTGAGGGCTAAGTCTGTTTTTCTCTTCTTTCTTCCCTCTTCTTTTCTCCAACATGTACCTTCAAAGATGCAATCACCAACCCACTAAGTCCCTGATAAACCCCTTGTCAATGGCCACATGCTCCATAGCCCCCCCAAGCAGGGCACCCAACTCCCATGCAAAAAGGAATTTATACTAGACTAACCTCAGGCCCCCTCGTAAAGTCACCCGCCTCTCATATCAACATTCTGTGGCATGTTAGTACTATTGCACGATTTCTATCTGATACTAAGTTTATGGTAAGGACACTGGCTTAGTCTGCAAACTCTCCTTTAAGTACATCACTTTCTCACCCATATCAAAATTCAATCCGAGTAAATGATCCTTGTTGTGTACGTATGTCACAGTGGCCTAACAGCGGGGTATTTCTGCTGCATGCCTACGTTTTTGTGGGGGGTCATAGTATGCACATATTTTGCAAGGAGGCATCATTTCATCACTACCAACGGCTATGTCACTTTACATGGTCATTAGAAAGTCAAAGACAGACCTCCTCCACTGATGTGTTTTGTCCTAGTCTTTGGTGGAGTGCAGGGAATATACTTGGGGCATTAAGTTGCAGATGGGCACATAATTGGCACCCTAAGTGAGAACCCAAAAAAGTCACCCATGGTCGTTTGCATTAGGAAACCTCTCCATTATCATCTATGCTCCACACTGCTACCTCAGAGGGGGAAGGGCAAGAGTGGTGGGTGCCAACATCGTTCTAAAATTGTCCCCCATGCATATTCAGCTGGCGTTACACCCACCTATGAGAAAGGGAATAAGGACAAATAGTACCACTCTAAGCTAGTACTTCTTTGTATCATGTGAAGGTGCATTTTTGGGGAACATCAGAATGACCACAAAATAAATATCTCACAGTGATTGTAGCCTGCAGCCCTTCTCAACACATACTGCATACTGACCATGCAGCACATTTTTAGTGACATCAGCTTAATAATACAAAAAAAGGAAAACAAATGTTTGCCAACCTTGGTCGTATACATCCATTTGAACTTCCTCTGCGACTGACCCCCCCACATAAGCCAAGAGTAAATGTGGAGCATGCAGCATGCTTAGTGCAAACATACCCAAAGTGCAACAGTCTGCTTCATGAGATTGCAGCTTTCCTGCTTTCCAATAAGGGGCTCCTTGTTACCAAACCTACTGTTGCATACCGGAGATTAGAAAAAATCTATGTGACGAATCCCAGGGTATTGTCACTACTTCCAAGGGGGAGGCCCCTTCCCATGAGGCCAGGGAGGTGAAGCTGCTACCAAACAGTCCCCCTGGGGTGGTACTCAGATGGATTTCATGGGGAGGGAAGCCCTCCATGGGATAAGTGACAATCTCCTTGGGAGAATGCGGTATTCCCCTCCCTCATCTCCGTCCCCTCCTTCCTTTCACCCCACTCCGTACCCTCTGCTAACCCATACCTCTATTTTTGTAGCAGTGAGGAAATCAAGTCCCAGGATAGTACTGAGACAAAAAAAGTGCTACTGAACTTTGTGACGATCATCAGTTCACTACTGTGACGAGGAAGAACAAGTATAGCTCACACGGTTATAAGTCTCTTGTTTTGATTACTTTTCCCCTTTTATAACGATGTTCACTTGCATATCTTCTTTCAGGGGGTTTTCTGTTCAATAACTGTTTGGCATGTCTGCTGATAGGCCCCAGTGTCCCCGCTTTCCTTCCGTAAACTCAGTGGTTCTTCCTGGCGTATTGCATCTACCATATTAAGCTGGCAGCAAGCATTCGGCGTCCTGCTCGCTGCTTCTGTTTCCCGGCTTATCTGCTCTTTGCAGTGCTTAACACCTGCAAGCGCCCAGAAGTCTTCTCTTGGCTTCTGACGTCTCTGCAGCGTGTTCTTCCTCACGGTCTACTTCCCTTCTCCTTGGTGAGCGGTTGGCTCCACAGAACACCTTCTAGTCCTTCTGTCTCTCCGTCACTTCCGATAGATGCAGTCTTCTCCCTCCAGCAGCTCTCTTTGCTCAGCTGCATCAGCTGATTACATTTCTCAGCTGTAGGCAAGTACTCGTAACAACTAGAGCACTGCTTGCGCTCTTGGCCTTGGGTGATCTGTATTACTTGATCCCTCTTCCTTGCCCCAGTATTCACGTGCTTATGGGAATGGAAGTCCATTCCTCATGACTTGGATACGTAATTTGGAAACCACTAAGAACGTTTACCCAAAGTCAAGTATGGTTCTGATGGTTTGTATACATAACTGGTGAAAAGGCTTTCAACTCTTCATAGGTGGATGAGGGGCAGCATAACAATATGCTAATAAGGCATTCGGTATAGGTGGGATATCCTCAGAAGAAAAAGGGGGATACCATGTCTCACCCGATGATGGAACAACACTCCCCCGGAGGCCGTCTCCCTGCCATGTGATCCTCCCTCATATAGCCACCCCCAATGTAAGTATCAGATAGCAGCTGCTGTCCCCTGGCCACATGGGGGAAGGTCACCGTCGGGAAAGAAGTGATGACACCATCAAATTCATAACAATCCCTAGATCCTCTCCACAGCCTACGCTGGATGTAGCTGCACTTACTCTCGCATGCATTGGCTGTTTGCTGACATCAGCCCCCCCCGCCCCTACTCTGGCCCTGCTTTGTCCCCAGGAGGGAAAGAACAGGTTAGGCCTCCTCTCATCCAGGCGTTGGAATGTGTTTTTCCCTCTTTGGAGTATGTGGCTGAATCAACAGCTGGACGAGCAGAACCGTGCCAGCTCTCCCAGAAACATTTGGAGAGAAGACCCTCTTGAGAGAAGTCTGTCTTGTCGAGAAAAGAGTAGATCTTGATTAACTTGCCAATGTCCTTGACAAAGAAGTTGCTAAACAGCATCCCGTTGGCAGCTGTGGCAGCCTCTGAAGTTTTAGCTCCCCTAGCTTGGTTTCGATCTTGACCAGCTCTCCTATTTTCTGCCACTAGGACATAGGTAGACTTCCACAGAAGGGAGCTGGCCTGCTGGAACCAGCCCACTAACATCTGTGCATCCACCAGTTTCCCAGTAACCTTAGCCTCATTCCCAAACTCCAGGATGTTTGCCAGGGGGGCCACCCCATCAAGGACTTTGACATAGCAGGCCTTCCATGACCTGTCTTTCATTTTCTTGATCTCACTGCCATTTCTTCCAAGGAAGTTGAGCATTTGGGCTGGGTTTCTGGGGTTTATGTGACTTGGTGGCGATGCAGGGCCTGAGGCATTCTGCTTTTAACTTGCTCCTGGCTTCTTTGTCAAGTAGGGTGCACCCCTCTTCTTTTCTGCTACCTTATACAGGGTAGCCCATTTGGAATATCATGGATGTACTAGGGCATCCAGTGAATGTAGTGACCTATACTCTTGTCCCCATTGTCTTTGATCACTTGCGATAAACTGTGCCTCTTCAACGTAGGCTTTGGTCGTCCCTGAAATCAGACTCACTGTCACCAGCGTATGACGACAAAGCCGTGCCCTGTCTTGCTTCCTCCGGGCATGAGGGTTCACCTTCTAACCCTAGTTGACTAGCCAGGAATGCTGCCTTTAACACATCCAGACCTGTGAGGACTGCCTTCCATACTCTTGTCCACAGAGGATCCCAGGACTCAATGTTTTGGGTCATGGCTGAGCGCAGGCCTCTATCCACCTCATTCTGAGACTCCGAGCTGTCCACTGCTGGCACTGAACCACACACACAGACACGCACACATGGCACACCAGAGAGGCCTAAGGTGCTTGTAGGGGGAGGTGTTGATTCCTCGGGCCCGTCTAGCTTGGAAACTAGGTTCCTGATGTTGCCATTAATGTCCAAGAAAGTTCAAGCTGTCAGAATATAGTTCATGACCCTGCTACATGGAGCGAATGCTCTGTGAGGCAGAGCTAAGGGATAGACTGATGATGGCCTTACTTGCACTGTCAGGTTGCAGATGCTGCAATGAGGACGGGGCGATGCCAGAGTCGCTGTGCTCCAAAATCATTCTCCAGCCGACGAAGAAACAGAAGCCTTGTGCTCCCTCCAGCCCCCACCGTCCTTCCTCATGTGGAGCAGGATTGCAGGAAGGTAAGCCAACGGGGCTTTGAAAATAGCCAGGGATGTTCTTTTTCCTCTTTATCAATGCAGTCTTCATTTAGAACATTATTTGCCTCGAACGCATGCCACCCTCCAAATTAGAGCAAGTGTTGCCAATTTGAAATTTCAGCAAAACGTTTTATTTTTCCGAGACATCCGTTTGTTTTATGATCAACTGAGGGGCACATTACATTTTTACTGCATTTACTTGGCTGGCTCTGTGCACTTTCCGAGATGGCCGCCCCTGCCTAGGGCAGAGGAGTCATCCATTGTCTAAGGCCTGCCCCCTCAGCAATTGGCTGCCTCACTCCTACATCAACCAATCAGGGGCACCGGCAGGCGGAAGCCGGCCCAACACTGAAGGCCCCGTCTGTGCCTGGCCGAGGAGGGGCTGGAGGGCCCTCTACAAACTATGCCTCTGCCTCCAGACTTGATCCATGGACATCGATGCTCGCTGCATTACTTGAAGTGAGTGATGGCTGTACTCTCATTGTCACCTCCACCAATCCTACTGAACCTTTCTACTCTGCATTTGTACTTTGCCTTCTTTGCCACCACTAATCTTCATCTCCTATCACTGCATTTAGGCTGTGTGTAGCTTTAACATCTGTGCACCTCTCTTGCATTGCATCGGTGCCTCTTTAAAACAATTTGATTTTAGGCTGTGTACTTTTTACAGCTGTGCACCTGGATGCTCTATTCCTTTCTAGATTGCATTTACACCTTTGTGACTACTTCCACTAGGCCATCTGGTGAGTTTAGCTATAACTGTGCGGTGCAGCCACTCTTCTAGCATTCCTCAACTATCCTCTGCCACACGTATGGCTCTCTCCGCCACACGTATGGCTCTCTCCATCTCTCATATTTTCTCCAACTGCTACTCTACCACCCACCCCCCTCTATCACGAAGTCCAGTAGAAAAAAGCACAAAAAAGACATCTTGAGTGCAAACGGTGAACTTCCCATCACAGACACCTACGTCAGCGCTTCCTCCAGAGAGGTTTTCACTGATATCCTCTTCTCTGTCCCCTCTCCAGATCTATGCCCCCCTCCCCCATCTCATCTCCACTCTCTCTCCTTCCACATCCTCTACCATTAATGGTGGCACAAAGTGGGAAGTTCTCTTGGCCAGCTTGTCATCCTCATGTTCCTTCGTTAATGTCTATCACACCGGTAATATCCTGGTTCAGGGTCTACAACCCAACCTGCATATTTTTGACCGGTTTCTGCCTTCTCCCATTAATTTCCTTCTTTCCTTCTCCTGCATCTCCCCCTACCACGCTCCCTCTCCCCCTCTGACTGGTGTACCACGGCCCTATATACCACCTCAGAAAACTTTCAAAAAGAGAGACCTCCTCCATCTGGCAACTCTTAATGCCCGCTCAGCCAACAAACACTCTGCTGACATTACCTCCTTGAAGATATTGGGCCTCATTATTACATTGGCGGGGCACGGCTTCCGCTGGTGTCATTTTGTTTTTCCGGCGCCCACAAATGGGCAATTACCGGGTCATTACAGCCCTGCCGGAAAAAAGATGCTCCCCATTCAGCGAGATTGGATGCACCGACACCGTTTATAATTGTGCCGGTGTATCCGACATACTGTGCTCGCGGGTGACGCTCTGCCCGCCAAGCTTACCAGTACTGTAGTTCCCAGACCAGCAAACTTATAATGAGGCTCCTTGACCTCGACATTCTCGCTCTTACCGAGAATGCCAGCTCAGTCACTGCTTTTGACTCCCTCCTCCCTGACGGCTTCATCTCCAAGCCTCAATATCACTGCACTGTCGGGGTTGGGGGTCCTTAATCTTCCCCAAGCGGGTTCCTGCTTCTATCTCACCCACCCAGCACTACCCTTCCTTTAAAAGCCTGCTTTGCAGGTTGGTTATCTCTCCCATCTCCACTCTGACCATTGCTACCATTTACCGGCCTCCAGGCACCCACCACCCTGTTCCTCTCTGAATGGGCTGATTTCTGCTCTTCCTTACTTCCATCCACCTACAACCTCCTTCTCCTGGGTGATTTCAACTGGACTCCCCTGGCTCTGCATCAACTCTCTTCACTGACCTCCGCACCTATATTCCCCTCTCCTCTTCTCCCAATTGGGTCCCTTTGGCCCTAAAACCACCCCCCAAAAAGCCCCACCAACCTCGTTCACCAACATCTGCATGATGAAACGAGTGTCAGATGCTGCCTTCGCTTCCACCTTCATTCCCCCTCATCCCCTACCTCTGATACTACCTCTGCCTCTGCTCTCAGCAACCTCCACCTTTGCATTTGTATTTATTTTGATTTATATAGTGCTTTAATCCAAAGCGCTAAACATGAGGAACAAGCAAATACAACAAGCAATACATGATATTGAATCAAACCAGAAAACAGTACAAGGAACAATTTACATTATTTATGAGGTTAAGCGCAAGTGGAGAGGGACCAAAGTGAGAGATGGAGTAGGAGGTGTACGTGAAGGGGCTACAGTGGTAAGAGAGGAAGCAAAAAGATACTAGGGGGGTGAGTGGAAGAGATAGGATTTTAGAGAAATGCGAAATGAGGGCTAGGAGGTAATATAGCTGACGGGGAGGGGTAGGCGGTTCCAATGGAAAGGAGCGAGAAGGTGGAAGGAGCGGAAGCGGGGAGGGGCAAAGGGTGGAGGAGAGAGAAGGAAGTGATCTGCAGAACGGAGAAAACGAGAAGGAGTGTAGAAAGTGAGAAGGGAGGATAGGTAGGGAGGGGCAAGACAATAGAGGTGTTGTAATATGCACAGGCACGTGCACGGGCACTTGTGGAATGTTGAGGCATTTTCAGAGTCAACATTCCACAGTGGCCGTTAGGTTGAGGAGGTTGAAGCAGGAGGCTGTGGGGTCTTGCAATAAAGTACTTACCTTCATCTTACTTGTGTCCGGTGAGATCGTGTCATTGGCGACGAGGATTTTGCTGGATAAATGGTGAATGGATGCCAGTGGCCTTTTCCTCGAGGACTTTGAGGGATGTGGAAACCAGGTACTCGGTAATTGAGAGAGAGACTTTGGCAGTGTTATGGGCTTCAAAACACTTCAGGACATGTTTGTGGGGCATACCCTATATTGTCAGAACGGACCATAAACCGTTGGTGCAAGTGTTTTCTACCAAGGGAGTCATTGCAGTAACCCTGAGGATTGCGAAGTGGTCAGTACAGCTACAGGATTACAATTTTTCTTTGCAGTATTTTCCTGGGAAGTTTAATGTTGTGGCAGACTGCTTGTCCCGTTTGCCTGTTGTGGAGGTGGACAGTCAGGCAGGTTTGGTGAAAGAGGAAGACTTGCAGGAATGTCAGGTTGCTTTTGTGGCTTCTGCTGTGGAGAAGTCATTGTGGGATGTGGAGTCTGGGGCTGATCTTGAGTTAAAATGGATTAGGGAAGGTCTAGTGAAAGGTTGGCACACGGTTAAGGATAGGCCTGAAGGGAAAGGTTATGCCCAAGTTCTGCATGAATTAGCCGAGGGTCCATGGGGCGTGTCTAGGGGGAAGTAGGTTGATACCCCCTGTAAGTCTGAGAGGTAGAATGGTGGAATTGGCACATGTTGGTCATTTGGGTCGATCTTTGACCAAGAGGAGACTCAGGGAGGAGTACTGGTGGCCGTCCATGGACAAGGATGTTGAACAAGTGGTGAAAGACTGTCAGGCATGCTCTGTCAGCGATAAGAGCAAGGTGCTGCATCCACAACCTGTACATCCTGTAGAGGTTCCAGAGCAAGTATGGTCGAAATTGGCTTTGGACATCATGGGTCCGTTTGAGTGTTTAGAGCCTGAGCCTAGATATGTGTTGGTGGACTATACGTCCAGATGGATTGAGGTGGCGGTGTGTTCCTGTGTCACAACCAATTCTGTTATTGCCTTCTTGAGGAAAGTATTTGATCGTGAGGGATTACCTGCAAGTTTAGTTACAGATAATGGGGTGCAGTTCACCTCCAGAGCAATGAGAGAATTTTTGGAACAGCATGCCATTTCCCATTATAGGACAGCTCTGTATAATCCTTCTGCTAATGGATTAGTTGAGAGGGCCAATGGTACGATTAAGTCAGCTATACAATTGGCTTTGGCAAATGGTTTGGATTGGCAGGAGGTGGTGACACAATATCTGGCTGCATATCGGAGAACCCCTGCCATGGTTACGGGCAGATCTCCATTTGAGCTCATGAGGGGCAGGAAAGCAGGTACAATGTTGAGAACCCTGGCTATGGGTGGTGGAGGTCCATGTAATATGGATTTGCAGGCTATTCATCGCAGCATTTTGGCACGCCAGGAGGCCACGGTGTCTTCACAAAAGTTTAGGAAGGAGTTGAACGTTAAGCCTGGGGATGAGGTGTACATAAAAAATCCCAGGATGGTTCACAAAGGCTACAGCACGTTTTTGCCCTCAAGTAGAGTGGTTAAGGTTAGAAAAGTTCATGTACAATTGGAGGATGGCTCTGTCTGGAGTAAGAGACGGGTGGTGGTGGATGGCTGCAAACGCGTGGAGAGGGCAGGTGTGCAGTCTGATCCGGAATCTCAGGAAACAGTGCTGGATTATGATCCTGTGGGTTCACAAGTAATCAGGTTCGAACAGGAACAGGATGTCCCACTTCCAGGTCCTTTGGGTGCAGAAGTGAATGTGGAGTGTCAAAATGCTTCTGATCAGCAACCTGATGTAGGACAAGAAGCGGGTCGTCTGGTTAGGAAGTGTGGTCCCCCTATAAGGTTTATAGATTACATTTGTTAAATGTGAAATTTACATTTTATGGTGCGTCGCACCCATGTCGTCAATCTTTCTATATCTATTTGTAATTTGTATTAATTTATAAGTCATGTAATCTTCTGTTCATATTTCCATTGTTCAATTTGTGTTGCGGTTTATCCTGTTACACGATGTTAACATTTTTGTTATGCAAGGGAAGAGGATATGTTGTAATATGCACGTGCACGGGCACTTGTGGAATGTTGAGGCATTTTCAGAGTCAACATTCCACAGTGGCAGTTAGGTTGAGGAGGCTGAAGCAGGAGGCTGTGGGGTCTTGCAATAAAGTACTTACCTTCATCTTACCTGTGTCCGGTGAGATCGTGTCAAGAGGGCTTTGAAAACTAGACAGAGGAAGTTAAATTTGAGCTGGGAGTGAAATGGGAGCCAGCCTAATGAGTTAAGAGAAGATGAGATGGAGTTGTGAGGTGAGAGAAGGCAGAGGGAGCGGATAGCAGAGTGGTAGATGGATTTCAGGGGGGGGAGAGGTGAGAGGCGGGGAGCCCAAAGAAAAGAGTGGAGCAGTAGAAGAGTCACCTTTCCATCACCAATACTCGACATTCTTGCCCCAGTCATGAGGATCAGCCGGACACCTGCCTCTAAGCGTAACACCTGGTACGACTCCAAACTTGCGGCCCTGAAACAAAGTGCACGGCGATGGAACGGGAGTGGCACACTTCAGGCTCACCCTCTGACAAGCTGGCCTGCCGCCTGTTCCAAAGGCAATACAGACTCTCCATCCGCGCCAAGAAAAAAATCCAACATACATGCATGGGTTTCCGGTGCATCCAACAACATGGCTGAACTTTTCGAGATCTGTAGGGAACTAGCCAACCCTTCGGCAGTCTCCTCCTCCCCTTCTCCTGCTCAGGCCTTCTGCAACGCACTGGCCACACACTTCGCAACCAATAACTCAGAACATCCCGAACACTCTCGCCTCCCTTGGCCTCTCCCCCACCACTCCCCCTTTTCCCGTCACACCTGAAGAAATTACCAGAGTTGTCCGCTCCATGAAGGTCTCTTCTAAACAGGTTTCCCCATACTCATCCAGAACCATCAAGGATAACATTGACTCCCTTGCCGCCGCACTCGCCGATTTCTGCGATCACTCTCGTCACTGGATCTTTCCCCTCCTCCCTTAAGCACTCCCTTGTGCGCCCACTCCTGAACAAACCTTCAGCAGACCCTGCTGCCCTGTCAACTAACACCCTATTTCCATCACCCCCTTCCTGGGCAAGCTGATGGAGAGGTTGGTATTGCCCCAACTCAACTCACACACCAAACTTTCTGATTGTCTTCACGACCATCAATCGAGATTCCGAGCATCCAGTGGCACGGAAACTGCTCTTCTGAACACCCGAGAAGAACTGCTTGCATCTCTGGACTCCAAATCCCCCGATATCCTCATCCTTCTCAATCTCTCCTCTGCCTTTGATACAGTCAACCATTCCATCCTCATACAAGGCTCCACGATACCCTTGGTTGCTCAGAATGGGCACTGGACTGGCTGACATCCTTCCTTACTGACCGCTCTTCCCAAGCCATCTTGGGTACCTTATCCTCTCCCATTTCCTTCTCCACCTGTGGTGTCCCCAGGGTTCTATCCTCTCCCCTTGTCTCTAACATCTAACTTGCTCTGCTTGCACACCTCATCCCCTCCTTCTCCTCCAACTTCCAGTGTAACGCAGATGACACAGCTCTTTTTCAAACTTCCTGCCAACCTGCTTGTACCCTCCATCATCCCCAACTGCCTATCTGCCATCTAGTTCTGGTGCACTGCCAATGATCTCTGCTTCAACGCCTGTAAAACTGAGATTCTTCCCATCAGGACCCTTGTTCCCTCCTCCTTCCCTTCACCCTGGCCTTCCTCCTTGGGCTCTCTCCCTGCTCCTTCTGAAGCCAGAAACCTTGGAGTCATCTTCAACTCCCCTCTCTCCTTCCTCCCTCACACTCAGGACATTGAGAAGGAAGAGCTGAAAGTGGGACTTCTTGGCAAAGGAATTCCCTTTTCTCACTTTCCCCCAGAGGCTCAATGTTACCCGAGCCCTGGTTCTCTCTGGACTAGACTATTGCAATAGTCTCCTCCTGAATCTACCTTCCTCCACTCCGCTACCCCTCCAGCTAATCTAGAATAGGGCAGCAAGACTCATCCTTGGCCTTAAACCCAGGGACCGCATCTCTTATGCCCTAAAAAGTCTTGATTGGTGCACAGATGAAATTCAAATCCCTCTGCATCATCCACAAGACTGTCTGGGCCCAGGGACCACACTATCTTACACGTTATCTTACTAAATACTTTCCCTCTAGACCACTTCCTTCGTTTGGCACCAACTTGTGTGTAAAGCGTTTTGCAAAACAGAGGGTAGGCGGTCGATCGCTTTCCTCAGCTGGCTCCTTCCTATGGAACAGCCTCCCCCTGCCTTTATGCCTTGAGCAGGACTTTCTTAAATTCTGCAAGCTCCTCAAGACATTCCTCTTCACCTCCTCCTTCCCTTCTCTTCTCTGCTAATCCTATAGTTGTTTTGATTGGTGTCCGGGGCCCTTATGCTTCCTCAGGGTGCTTGACCTCCCACCCCCAATCGGCCCAGCTCCTGTCCTCCCTCAGCACTTGCCTTGGCACACCCTCCGCCCTGTAGGATGGCACTTGGCCATGTAGCACTCAACAACCCAAGCACTTCACCTCTGGCTCACCCATGTGCCCGGACTCCCTAGCACTTACTCCCTCTGCCCTTTTCCTTGCTGCACTTGCACGTTCTGAATACTCACAAGGCATAATAGGTTTGTCCTTCCTCCTTTTCCATCCGCTGCTCTTAGTAACTATTTTGTTATGTAATGTATGTCACTCCCTTGTTCCCTCCCTTGCCCTGTGGGCGCTGTAAGGAAGGCATGGTATCAACAGTAAGCCAGACAAGTGACCACAGTTCAAGGGTGTTTATTGAACTTTCACAAGGGTGTGATAATTGCCTATCTAAACCTAAATCTACAGATGGGAGCAAGCTACGACCATCAAATAATAATAATGCAGTCCTAGTGGAGTCTTGTCAAAATGAAAGGGACTATACTAAAAAATAATTATTGCCAATCCTTACCGCCAATTTACAAATAGTGTTGGGTAATGTCCATGAAAAAGAAAGAAGTATTCACAAAATGATAGGTCAGGATGTTCGGGCCGTTGACCTCCCTTCCCCCATGTTTTCAGCATGGGGCAAGGCGGTTCACTCGAGCAAAGCATACACTCTGGCTTCTTCGACACAAGTGTAAAGTTCTATTTCCAGCAACAGGGCGTTCTGTGCCCAAGTCTCTTTTCTCATCAAGTATCTTGATTCAGAAGGCCGGATGTACAAAAAAAATAAGATACACAGTTCTTTTCGTCTTACAAGTATGAACTCGGGTGCTTCACCCTGCATCCCCCTCAGTCGGGCTCAAATCCCTGCTATTTTACGATTGTTACTGCGAATCCCCCTCTTCCGGGCTCAGATCCCACTTTTTTACAAAGTTCCGAGAATATTTATTTTCTCAGGTGACTCACCATTCAACCCGGATCCCCCTTCGCTGATACTTCCCCTTTTCCAATTAGTCTCCCTCAGCTGGGCTCGAACCAATTGCAGTTCACCTTGAGTTACTGAAGACTTTCGAATGTGCACAGGATTTAACCTGACCCGTTGCAGGACCACTTTGATACAAACTTCCGTTTTACAATACAGTTGCCATTCAGTTGGATACCTAAAAGAGACCTTTGAATGAGCACCCACGTGGTGCCGGACCACTCTGTATACGGCATCTCACTTGGCCTCCCAAAGTTCATTCACTCCTTTGGTTACCAATTATATTTGCGTCGTTCATCACATGCGTTTCACACAAAGTCCTCTCTGTATTGCTTCATGCAATGTTGCCACTTGCAACCTTTGCTCAAACACAAGCTGATTTGGCATCAGTCTCTCCGACTCACTGGCTGTGCTGTCTTTACTGGCGCTGCTTTGTTGTAGGACCAAGGACAGTACCACAGTGGCAATCGCTCCTCCCTGCCTTGGATATTGACCTGGGAGAGCTCCGGGTACCTTCGATGCACAGTGTAGGTTTGTTCAGCTTTAGTTCCTGGTCTTAGGCTTCTTGCTTTCCAAGGTTCGCAAGAGTAACGGTCTTTAAAGGCCAAGGGCACTTCCCTCCTTGCAACCCTCTCTGGTCTCGCCGTCTTTCTCCTTGTATTAAACTGCCATCTTGGAACTGTCTTTTCCTCGTGTGCTTTTCCTCACTCAGAGTGTGCTTTCGTGCTATGCCTTCCATCCGGTTGGGGAAGTGTGATGGAAGTCAGGTGTGTACGGCATACGGCATCTCACCATCCGGTGCCCCACTTCCACTCCTCGAAGACCCCTCATCCAGGTGATCCTCCTGCACTGGTCCACCCCCTGGAACTGGATCCAAAAGCAATGGCCGTGTCATGGCCACCTGGATGACATATCCCCAGGGACTAGTGGGCGAGACACCTTCAGGTTTCTCACAGCGCTTCGAAACGGTAGTTCACTTGCTGTATAAGTGCCTACAATCAAACAAATAAATATCAGGCGGGGGGGCGTGGCTGGATGGCGCCGTGAGGGGACGTGCTCTTGAGGAGATCCCGTTAATCCGACAAAGATCCTGAGAATTAAGCTGCAATTATGGCGTAAAAGCAAGCGGACAACGCATCCCCAGACGGGGGGAAGGTCCAGCACGAGAGTGGAGCGACTTGTGCGGCAAATTAGAGCTTAACTGGGCGAATCGTGGCCACCGGAATGGAGCTGGGCTCCTGCTACGCGGACGCGAAAAATGGCGGCGCACCAACAAAGGGTCATAAACTGACCGAAGAGCCGAGGATAGGAGCGTGAGCCTGCATTGCCCAAGCGAGCCTGCTCCAGCCCTGTGGGCGAGAAAGCACCCGGACAGTGCGCGGATAGAGTATCCGGCAGTGGGGGCCCCGTTGGCACGGGAAGCGGACCCCGGGACCAGGAGAGGAGGAGCGGCAGGAGTGGCCCAAGCGCCCCGGCTCTGGGACATAACAGGGGGCTGCGTCAGGTCGCCCTCAAAGGAACTGTGGGCACGGAGCGACGCAGGAGCACACCATCGACAGGGCGGTTGCCGGGAGGCACGCCTGAGGTGTGTGGAGACAAGCAAAGTGGGGGCTTGTGAGGGATCGAGCCCCGGGGTGCGGTCCCCATAGGAGACCTGAACGGACTGCGGAGACGGGGCGGGTTCAGGCCGTTACCCCCTGGCGGGGGCCTTGAAACGCTGGAGTGGGGCCTCACATGTAACACAGCGGACGAGTGTGCAGGGACGCAGCGTTCTTCCGAACATCGAGGACACGGCTGCTAGCAAGCGCACCTGGGGGGTGGTGCTTGGCTGGCCTCCCGGCGGTGCCACAACAAATTGAATAAGGTCGGATGCGGCCCGGGAGTGGGCCAGAGAGTACAGGGGGCCACCCGTCGCACAGACTGGAGGCGGCTGAAAGAAGAGGACGGCCTGGATACGAGCGACTGGCTCCACACCACAGCCCCGGCTCCAGAGGTTGGTGAAAAACATGGGCCGGGGAACGCAAATCGGTGCACCCTAGTCACTGAGTGCACAGGGCAATTGTGAAGAAGCATAAGAGGCTTAAGTGGGGGCCGGTGAGCACGGGCCACCACGGAGCACGCCAACTGCTGCACACCCGCTGGGAAGCAACAGTAATAGCATGTGCTAACAGAGGGGCACCCGTGCATGCCTGCTAATAAAGGGGGGCTGACCCGCTGCGGGGCACATCTACAAGTACCGTGGAGCCGGAGGGGATCACCCCACATAAGACCGCGGGCTGGCAGGCCCTAGGGCCAATGAAGAGTTGGAGTGGTGGAGTGCAGTGAGTGGCACCTAACCGCTAGCTGCACGTTAGAAACACTGCAGGGACTGGCTGGTAATACTGCATAAGAGCTGGTGCGTGGGAGGACACAGTCCATTCTAACAGAGCGGAGAGTGATAGGGACATACCCGAATAAGGCTGAAGTGACCTCCCAGTACTGAGTGTGGCCTGACGTTACATTGGCTGTCGCAAACCTGTACAGCACAGAACAATGTCTTCCAAAATTGTCAAACCCAGGAACAAGCAGCCCACGCTGGATGCCCATGCTAAGACATCTCCAGGAGCGGTAGGGGGCAAAAGCAAAGACAACACTACCACGGATGCGACGGACATGCCGGGCACGATCCAGGAGGTGCTTGCAGCGATTGCGGACCTGAAAGTCGCCTGGGAGACCAAGCTGGTCCTGGCAATGAACAACCTAAAAGTGGGACTGGACGTCAAGATTGGAGCGGTCCAGGAAGAAGTTAATTTGCTGAGGCAGGAATCCAACGGAATATGTGGAATCCATGCTCTTGCAGGAAATAACTGGCGGAGCACTGACCCAGAGTTTTGCAGTTGAGAGAGCGCACAGGGCCTTGACGAGGAGACCACCCCCGGAGTCCCCCCGCGGCCGCTGATCGCAAAAAACCTTAACTATCGTGATCGGGAGAAGATACTTGAATTCTTCCGGAAAGGAGGCACGATTGAAAGAGGACCGGCGAAAATCACAGCGTACCCGGATTACACTTTGCACGTTCAACGCAGCAGGATGAACTTTGGGTCGGGGAAAAGGAGGTTGAGAGAGGCTGGCCACAGATATATGCTGCTTTACTTGGCTAAATTGAAAGTGTTTCACAAGAATAAAACCCTGTTTTCTGAGACGCCGGAAGATGCCATGGACTGGTTGGACATGCAGGGATGCCCCCAAGAACCGGGTACCCAGACAGAAGTTGCGGAAAATAAGTGGCACGTAGCTGGGGCATCTCTGGTTATATGGCACAAAACATTGGAACTAGAATATAATACTAAATAAAGCTTGTGGGGAAGGTGTAGCAGGAAATATTGGCCAATGGGATCCGCCAGCAGCAAATACTCCGAATTAGATAAGAGGGAGCCCCTGGGAAGCATCCCTTGAACCCCATAGCATTACGCTTAGTTAGGTCACTGATAGTCCGGTGACACCCCGCGGGGTCCTAGTCTTCGGGTTACAAGACAGGACCAGACACGGGTGGGCCTGAGATCCAGGGATGGTGCTGGGCATCTGTTGGGGTTGGTTGGGTGGGGGTGGGGGGGTTGTGTGCAGTGGGGTAGGGTTGGGAAGGGGGTGGGGGCAGTTCTTAAGGTTGGGGCGGTTAAGAGTCATAAAACGGGCCATCGTGATAGACATCAGCGGGACCGGAGAGGGGAAAAACATCATACCAATCGCATCGGGTAATCTCAGGGTCGTGACCTGGAATGCGCGGGGCCTCAATAGTTATCTAAAACGTAACAAGATGATGATGTACCTAAAGAGGATGCGGATTGATATCTCTGTTACAGGAGACCCACCTCACCAAGGAAAAGCTGGAGGTGGTCAGAAGAAAATGGAGGGGTAATGTCATAGGGGCCACATACTCTGTGTATGCAAGAGGGGTGATTACATGGGTGGCACCGCACGTGCCTTTCCAGCTGCACAGCTCGATGACAGACCCAGAAGGTAGAATGGTAGTGGTGGCGGGACTCCTGGAGAATATTATAAACTTGTACACCCCTAACCATGACACAGCAACATACTTCAGATCCCTATACAGTAAAATCAGCCCCCTAGCGGGTGGCGCAATGATCTGGGGAGGGGACTTCAATTGCACCCTGAACCCCAGGATAGACAGGTCAGATGACAAATCAGAAAGGCCGGCGCCAGCAGCCAAAGCGCTGAGAACACTGTTGACAGACCTCGGCCTAGAGGATGTGTGGAGACAACTGCACCCAGCAGACAGGCAGTACTCGCATTACGCAGCGCCACAGGACCTGTATACGAGGTAGGATTCTGTGTTTGCTGCGGCTGAGATAGTGGGAGAGATGGTGGGCGCGGAATACAAGGCCCGGGTGCTATCTGACCATTCGCCTTTGGTCGTAGAGTGGCGACATCAATCCCCCAGAGCGAGGATCCCGACATGGAGGCTCAGAACTGAGGCCCTACAGGATGCAGGATTTCGAGAGGACGTGAGGGAGGCCATTGAGGAATATTTAGAAATTAACATGGGTAGCGTACGTTCTGTGGGAACAGTATGGGAGGCATTTAAAGGAATGGTTCGGTCAAAATTCTTTATTGCCCCTACGGGTCGGCCATGTGTTTTTAAGCTTAAGTCGCTCGATTTTAGAAAAATTTCCTATGGACCTTACCCGAGTTTTCGTCCATTAAACGCACGCGAAAACAGGCACCAGGGAGCTGCCATTTTGTGATAATCCTATCATTTCCCCCATCGCCCTGGCTGATCTGCTTTTACGGCACTAAATCATATCCCCCGCCTCTGAGCCTGTCATCAGCAGACGCGTACCGCCCATTTCACAATGCCAAAGCACGTCTCGTGTCAACATTCGCTGCGCTTCAGCTAATGATGTGTCGCCATGGAAATGGCAGGACACCTCTTTCCTCAATAAGTATAAACAGATCGTTTCACAACACACAGCAGCAGATTTTCGATTCCATTCCGCTCTCTGTGTTACTTTGAGTATTCTGTGACTCGTTTCGGTGCTCTGGTCAGCTACCTTCGTTGCTTGTAGTCCGTGTGCACAGATACCAGTACCACCGCTATCAATTATTTTAGTTTGTGCAACACACAATGGATACAATAATGCCCTACATGTACGAGCCCGAGTATACCGAGGAGGAACTACTGGAAAGGGAAACACGCGAAAACGATGGGGCTTCGGACAGCAGTTGGCAGGACGAATCAACGGATGAAGACACTGGACCTAGTCGCATGGACGGTGTTTCCACCTGGTGCACATGCAATTGGTGCGAGCTAATGCCGACCGAGGAGGAGAACTGCTGCTGCTGTGAAAACGCGGGATGCGTGGCCTACATTTCGCAAGGCGAGCCACGACCGCAATGCATCACCGAGCTGCCAGACTTCAGGGCAGCCTGCCTCACACGGTCCGTGTTGAGGATAATGATGGTGCTTATGCATGAACTTTGCGCAACTGTTCGTCCTCATAATCCGAGTAACGAGTAAGTATACTCTGCTTGTGATGCCACTACTACTTCATGGTCTTCTACTATATCCAAAATTACATATACATATCATTGTAACGCATGAAATTCGTTCAATAGTGTGCAGTGTCTAGATAGCATTTGTCCGAGCAGAATGCCATTAGTTACAAGAATTGTCATTGACAACAAACGTTTAGTAAAATTATCTTGGTCATTTAAAAACAGTTTGTTTCATTCCTTTTCACAGGTGGTACAGGCTGGTGGCCTATCGTTCCTTTACATGGTGGCTTCACGGGAGGCTTGGACATCGCGTTCGAAGAGTGATACCCGCCTGTGCCGTTCGTACCATAAGAGAAACGTTCCCGAGTGACAGCGGTCAGTACAGGGGATTTTCTCTCGCTGTGCTGCAACCTGAACTGTACAATGTGTAAACCTTTGTATTTTTGTGTCATCAAAATAAGCTACAAAATAAAACACCACATAAATTTTAACAACAGTTGTTTTGATTTTTTAAATCAATGAAGTGTGTCTCCATTCAAGGATGGACGTCAGACACCTGTGCTCGGAATGGGTGAAGTTCAGGTCGCTGTGAAGAGGGGTGGTCACTATCTAAGCTAACAATCTATTATCAATAATGCATGCACTAAATAACACTTGTTCAAAGTCTTTCAGTCGGTTATGTCTCTATAAAAGTCACACAAATATCAATACTATCAATTAACATTGGATTATACAGGCCTTAGGTCAAGGGTCTTGACCACTATAATACAGTGTTTGAAGTGTGGGTCTGTGCTCACAAGAATCTCTGGTATGTGGCATTTGTTATTGATAGACAACGATATACTGCAGTAGGGGTCTAATGTTAGTTGGGGATCTGCTAGGTGGGCATCATGGCGTGGTCAGTGGTCTGGCACATGAAGAGAATACCTTGCAGGGACACAGGGTCAGAATGGCAGTAAGTTTCCACTGGCGAGGGTGCGTGGGCAAGGACACGTTTGTGGAGATGAACAAGCCATGTGCTTGGTTCAGGCCGGTTCACATGCAGGACCGTGATCTCAGAGAGTGATGTGTTACATTTATTAGCTGTTGCAAATACCTCTGGAGTTTTCCAGTCAGAGTGGGAACGAGGCTGTGGGCCATGTGCTCTGCGGGCTGTACGATCGCAGTGAGGCCTGGTCACCAAAATGGAGTGGAAAGGGGGTACAAAAATGGATGCCCCGTGTCCTTTAACATCACATAAGGGCAAGGGACGGGCGCAAACGGCCAAGGTGCCGAACAGCATGTACACTTCAAAAGGTATCCCACGCCCAGGGGCCATCGCTCACATGGCCTCCTCAGACCCCGTGTCTCCAGGCAGGCCTCCCCTGAGGCAGGCCGCCCCCCTGCAATACCACAACATACACACGTCATTCATTCGCAAACACACCCCTGTTTCTAATACTTTATAAAACACTTGATGTCTCATGAGAACATCTTTGTGCTTTGCAAGCCAACTCCTGAACCTTCTACCTGAGAAGCACTGAGATCTATGCTAATCTGCTCGTCGCCATGCTATCTGCGACTGCTTCGAGCAAACTCGTGAGTGTGCTACCTGTGGCCATCTATCTGTTCTCCTGCAACATACTGCTCGGCCTGCTGAATCCAACTGTTTGTTGGTCAAGGTAAGGCCATGTATCCTAGGTATATTTCGGTCATTTTTACATTTCAATCTATTTGCTATTACAGTACCCAATACAGCCATGGTCATTGGTCTCATTGCTATTGACTTGAGTTTCAATTGTTATGCTATCAATACATCTATTTATTTTCATGTGTCAATTGTCATCGAATTGCATCCTTCGGGGGTCCAGTCTATAATGTAAGCATGGTTCCTTTTCGTCACTGGTGAGTCAAGTGTCCGTTTTTAGATTTAGGCCTTGCAGTAGTGTGTAGGTAGCCGAATGGATTCATTGATATTTTAGGTGTTGTTTCCAATTTGTAATACTTTCGACATTGATATGAGTATAGCTTTTTGAATAATGACATTTATCCATATATATTATTTTTAGATTTCATAACCCACAAACAAAATCTGTATATGGGCACAGGGAACTGTGCTTTATTGCGCATTACTCAAGTATTCGGTCTACTTACATGGCAATTTTAAATATTGGCATTTGATTATCAAACAATAATTTACCTTTACAACTTCTTGTCTATCCCTTGAATCTGAACCAAGAACATTCTACTTCCGTCACATGCTCGCAGTTATCAACCACTTCTAGCGCGTATCAGGTAATCATACTTGGCTATTCCGCTACAGACTTGTTTTATGCATGTCAAGTAACAGTTTGTATGTATCGTGTGATTATTTTACCAATTGTTTGGTTAGTGCTTTCCAATTGATATACACCTTAGTTGTCGTCCCCTGGTGTTTGTTTTCAGTTATAATTAGTGTTATCCATACTAATGCAAGTACTGTCTTTCAGGGAGATGCTGAAGCGTCCACCACATTGACAACAGCCCTAGATGTTCTTCAGCAGCCCGAGGTATGGATACTGACAGCTCAATTGACCGTGATCATCAGGACTGGAACATTTGTCGTTTGATTGTTCCACACCATGTTTCATTTGTGGTTAGCCATTGATATGTACCTGTGCGGTCGACCTCAAGCGTGTGTTGTGTTTTCAATATTGTAATCCTTACTAATGCAAATACTATGTTTCAGGCTGTTGTTGAATCGTCAACCCACGCACTTGATGCAGAGCCTGACATTCAAGTAATTCCGGTGGAAGCGGGACCATGCGGATACGAATCGGCGCAACATCTTTCGGAAGTGCGCACCACATTGACAACAGCCCTAGATATTCTTCAGCAGCACGAGGTATGGATACGGACAGCTCCATCGAGCGTGATCATATAACGTGATTCCATTTGCTATACTTTCTTCCCTATTAACGCAAGTACTGTGTTTCAGGGAGATGATGGAGCTTCCACTACAATCAAAAGATCACATTTAGATGATGCAGATGTAAAGAAATCGGAGAAATAAGTCGATTAAATCTGATCATTTTTAATTATTCCTTGATTCTTTTAGATAATGCAACATTTGTGGTTATCTCTTTATATGTACCTGTGCCGTCGACCCCAAGTGTGTGTTATGTTTACGATATTGAAAACCATACTAACGCAAGTACTGTGTTTCAGGGAGTTGCTGATGCCTCCTCTTCAATACAATCATTCGTGGCAGTCCATGTAGAGCCAGAGGTATGTATACGGACATCTCCATCGAACTAGGTCATCAGAGCTCGAATACTTGTCGTTTAATTGTTCCACACAATGTTTAAATCGTGTTTGGCTATTGAGATGTACATGTGTGTTCGTCCTCACGTGCGTTTTACGCTGACAATATTTTGATACACAGTAATGGAAATACTATGTTTCAGGGAGTCAATGGAGCTTCATTCCGTGCTGTCTATGCTGATACAGGAAATATAGTCGTTGCAGCGCAAGAGGAAGGGGAGACATGCGGATACGTATCAGAGCAACAGCGTGCAGATGTTGAAGGTTCAGTCAAAAAAGTTGTAAAGAAAAGAAACCAAAATAAGGTTAGTTACAAACAGTTCATAACTTTAGAAATTTGTTTGTGCTGGGGACTATTTTATGTTTTTTACCAGTAAATTGTACTGTACTTTATCTTGTGTTTAAACTGAACATCCCTTTTCCAATCTGTCCTCTAGTTACCCGTGGGTCTACGAACTATACATACACAGACAGTGAAGCGAATGAGAGATGTTGCTTGCCAGACCATTTACACTATGGAGCCTATGGAGGAACTATTAATTCAGACACGGCGTGTTGAGACTCGGGATGCTCATGTCCAATGGCCAGAACATGAAATGAATGTGTCCGGAGAATCCAGCAAAGTTTTATTGGACCATTGCTACAGTACGACCGCACCGCCGCAACAACATGATACTGGAAGTTTTGAAGATGGCTCTGAACTAGTCGCAGATCAATTCACACAATCTACACCCGCCAAAAAATTGCCACCAAAAAAAGCTGTTGACATTGTTGTGTTCTCCCATCAATGTTGAGGTAGCAGATATTGAAATGACAGAATGAACCAGCAGCAGCATTCACAGACGCATCATAACTTGATAGCAGCGATATTTCTTTCAAATGTGGTGATATGTCCTCAACGTCACAGGCCGAATCAACTTTGACGCAGGATGACAGTCTAATGAAAGAGGGAAAATACATAGTATTCGACAGTTGTTTGATGGATATTATAAATATGCTGAAATGTGGGAATTCCGTCAGAGGGAAAGTATGTGGGAAGCCATTGATCCATGTGACTCGTCAAAAACAAGGCAGTAACGTCACAATACATGCCGCCTGTAAATTACATCATATGTTCTCATGGTCCGCACAACCGATGCTGGGGAAACTGCCAGCAGGCAATCTACTGTGTGCAGCTGCATCACTTTTTAGTGGCTCCAGTTTTAGAAAGTTAAAGTCTTTCTTTCAGTTTGTGGGACTCCATTTCATTTCAAAAACACAGTACTACAAATACCAACATGATTATCTGTTTCCGGCCATTATTGATGCTAGGAAAATTGAACAATTGCCTCTAGCAAGTACATTCAAAGGCAAACGATTCAGGCTAGCCGGCGATGGACAGTGCGACAGCCCTGGATTTTCTGCCAAGTACTGCACCTACCACTTTCAGGACATGGATAGTAAGAGAATTATGAGTTTGGTGGTCGTGCAGGTAACACAATGTACATCCTCAGTGGCCATGGAGAAACTAGGATTTATAAAATCAGTGGAATATCTACAATCGAGGGGAATGCACATCGACCTCATAGCCACGGACAGACACGTTTCAATTGCCAAGACAATGAGAGAGCAGTCCCACATATTAAACATCAATTTGACGTATGGCATCTTGCTAAATCAATCAATGAGAAAATCCCGGCTGCAGGGAAAAAAAAGGTTTGGAAAGTATTTCAGAGTGGTCCCAGTCTATCTGCAACCATCTTTGGTGGAGCTCCTAAACTTGTGAAGGGTCAGTGGAAATACTACTTGAAAAATAGCGCTGGTCAGAAAACCTACATTTCCACCAATGTGAACATGGCCCTTTATCCCCAGTGGAGGCACGGAAGAAACAGTGGTTGAATCCATCTTCACCGAAACACAAAGCCATTGAGAAGATTGTTTTCGATAAAACTCTCAAGAGATTTGAGGAGACTGACAGAATTCTGTCACACAGGAGGTTTGGAGGTGTTCCACAATATGTGCCTAAAGTACAGGCCAAAGCGCTTGCATTTCAGCATACAGGGCATGAGACATAGGACTCTACTTGCCGTCTTGGCCCATAACAAGAATCTCGGCCGTGAACAATCTAGGACTAAGGGTAATGTAAGGATGCCTCGCTACACTAAAGCCTTTTCAAAAAGAAGTAAGCAATGGGTGATCAAACCAGTCTATGAGGAAATGGAGTTCGACTTTGTCAAAAGCCTTATTGTTGCTGTATTAGAGAAGCACAGATATGGAATTTTGAACGTTTCTGTGCAGAGCACTGATCCATTGCCACCCAACATTGCCACTGTGCCATGTCCACCCAAATGAGAGCTGGTTGTGAAGTACAAATCCTGGTTTAAATAATTGTAATACGATTGTCTTTTTGTAAATACATTTTATTGTACAGTGTGCATACAAAGTACGCTAACCCTACCTTCACCATCCTGGGTGCCGAACTACCTGGGTGTCATCTTTGAATTCTCTCTCTATTCACCTCATATTGCTGACCTTGTCTATTTGTGTATGTATATATTTTTGTTGATGTAACTAATTTTCGCAATCTCTTATAAATGCTGGGCACTGTTAACCGAGGGGAGGCTTGCGTATTGCAAATAATAAAACAATCAATAAATCTCACTTTCAAATCAAGTGCTCTGGTAGTTTATACTTTCACCTGACCCACAAAAAATTAAAAGTCTCAATAGTTATGGTTCTTTGAGGCTTCAAAGCTCGCAGACAAAGAGGACAAAATTGGGGCCTTAGAACGCGCCAAGCGAGCCGTTGCAGATGAGAGAGAAGCCAATTCGCATTTTCACATTGAGGTGCACTACATAGATGGATTCGAAACTTCAAGTTCTCACAGATGGCTTTACTACGGGATGTCGCAAAGAAAGAATGTATGCTAATTTCTAGTGAAGGCCACCGGCTTTGATTTTCAGCTCGTGCCCTGAAGAGGCCCACAACTCGCACTTGCAGTATAAGGTTCTATTGTTTTTTGACCTCGAGAGACAGGGACCATGCTGAAAGAACTTCATTTGAAGGGAGGATTGGGGGGTGCAATACCGTTTGAGACGATAAGGCAGAAAATTCTTAAACTAGACAGAGTTTCATGTTAGTTCAGTATACGAAAAATCGTTGTCAAGAGCACAGTGGGATTTACAGACTGCATTACGCAGACACACAACGGAAATTGCAAATATAATGTAAGTAACTCTTTAGACGCTTTTATACCGGAATGAAGAATGAATGAATGGATGCATGAATAAATGATTGAATGAAGTGCTTTGAAAACGTTTGTGGGATCGTCCTTGTAGCGGGCACATGGGCATGCAGGTCCACATTCCACACGCATGTAGACAAAAAGTAGTTTCTCATTGTGTACCAACCTCGATTTATTTAGTTAGTTTTCGCATTGATTTTAGAGCCGAACATACTCCATTACACTATACTTGAAAGCAAATAGTTTCAGCTCGGCCGTAATAAATAAAATGAATAATATTAATAAAGATCGGCTGGCGAGACTAATTATACATTTTATGTTTTCTAAATAGGTACATACTCCCGTTTTGCTCATGCCACCAGTTTCAGACACCGGCAGATGGTTTTTTTTATTTTTTTTAATTCAATTTTATTGGTTTTTCAAGGCAACAAAGCATTAATACAAACAATGGCAACCGGGCACCGGCCCGAGCCAACTTCGATTAGAAAAACTCTGCTGTTTACACCCTACCTCCCCCCTCCCGCACAAGACCCCTAACGATGAGGCACACGATCCACATCTCCATGAGTAAACGTTTCGGGCAGCTCCAACCGGGCATACAAGGAATTAACATAAATGGACTTTACTTGAAGAAGTGCAAAGAGTCTCCTACCACAACCAGTTTTTGGGCCGGGTGGGGTGCATCAGCTAGGCTCCCGTATCATCCTCAACATTGGCGAACGCTTCCATAAATTGCAGCCAATCAGTCTCAACCTGCGTGCAGGAGCCGTGTAATGCTGATGTTAGTCTCTCCATGAAATAAATGTCTTTGGCCACCAACACCCATTCCCTCTTCGAGGGGAGGGATGCTCTCTTCCAAGTCCTGGCCCGTACAGCTCTGGCTGCCAATAGCAAGAAGTGTGTCAGGTCCGGGAGTTTCTCCCAGTGGTCGTCCCTGTAGCGGAGGCCAAATATCAATAACAATGGGTCTGATGGGTAAACCCCCTCTCCCGCCTCCTCGAGCCAGCTGATCACTGCTGACCAATAGACTTGTACTTTCCTGCAGGACCACCACATATGCCAGTAGTCGGCTCTTTCCCCACATCCGTGCCAACACAACGGGACAGTGTCTGGGAACATCCTAGAGAGGGAGATCGGGTCGTACTGCCATCTGTGGCGAAGCTTGATGGCGTGGGACTTGTACTGGCATGAGATAGAAGTCTTAAATGCCCTGCTACATAGCCTCCCCCAGAGCCTGCCCTCGATGGTGCAGCCCAAGTCCCTCTCTCATTTCCCTCTAAGGCTCTTAGTCGTTCCCTCGCGGGAGGTTAACAGTGCTCTGTAAAGGAGGGAGATGAGGCCCTTCATTTCTGTGTGGGAGTCTAAGATTTTTTCAACCGGGGTCAGCCCTCTTTGTAAGCATGATTTCAGTTTAGGTTTCATTAGGACTCCCTTGAGGCGCAGGTATAAGAGCGGGGACAGCCTGCCGATTCCCAGAGCCGCTTCGAGTTCCTGGATACTTATTAAAGTGTCTTCCCTTACCAATTGGCCTACTCTACACAGGCCCGCGTCAAACCATGACTGATGGTGTTCGTGGCCCGGAATTTCTTCGAGGACTGGCGTTCACCAGATGTGGCTCAGAGGAGAGGGCCATGTGGTGACTTTCTCGCTAGAGCCTTTCCCTGCTAGTGCTTTCCACATTGTGCCCAGTATTGGGTGGTCCCTAATTCTTTTGGGGAGCTTTTTCAGTGGGACCCATAGCCATTCCCCCACCGTGACTGGGCGCAGGTAGATATTTTCAATGTATACCCATTGTTTATTTGTGTCCTCTCTAAGGTGGGGAGCCAGAGCCCTAAGTTGGGCTGCTCTATGGTAGGCATTAAGGTCCGGGAGGGCAACCCCTCCTCTATCCTTGCGGAGGGTGAGAGTCTCGTACCCAATCCTATGTCTCTGGCCCTGCCATATGAACTTCACTATGCGCCTCGTGGCTTCTCTAAGGTATGATTCAGGAGCCTCCAAGGGGAGCATTTGGAAGACGTACAACACCCTGGGGAGCAAATTAATTTTTATGGCGTTTATTCTTCCCATCCAGGAGATCTTCCCCTTCCCCCAAGCCTCCATGTCCCTGAATAGTTTGTCAAAGAGCGGGGGGTAGTTTGCCTGGCCTAGATCCCCGTCGGGACGGACTATGTTGAACCCCAAGTATTTTATCTCCTCCGAACAGATTCGGAGGCCCAGTGGGACGAGTTCCACAAGGTCTCTATCCGCATCAGGTGTGAAGGGAAAGATCATGGACTTGCTGACGTTTACCTTGAACCAGGAGAAGTGGCCAAACTGTTGAATCACCTGCAAAGCGGCTGGGACCGACCTTGCCGGGTCCCGCAGGTGGAGCAGGATGTCGTCTGCATAGAGGCCTAATTTGAAGGTGCGTTCGCCCACCTCAATTCCTCTCACCATTGAGGCCCCCCTGAGGTACTCTGCCAGAATCTCCATTGTCATGGCGAAGAGGAGAGGGGAAAGGGGGCAACCCTGCCTCGTACCTCTCTGGAGATGAAACTCGTGACAGACGCCCGTTGACTGTAACTCTGGCGGTAGGTGACACATAGTGCCTTGACGGCTTGTTTAATCCCCGCCCCGAAGCCCAGCTTCTCGAGTACCCCCTGAAGGAATCCCCAGTCAACCCGATCGAAAGCCTTCTCAGCATCAATGGACACCAGGACGGGGTTCCCACCCTTCGGTGCTGCCTCTCGCAGATGGTTTTTTTAACCGCCAGCTGCAGCTTAATGTAAACAACTGCACAATCCTGATGATCTTATGGGACGATCGCCAAGGGCCCATATGCCCTTACGCGGTATTCGCGGCTAGAAGCAACATATCAACCTTTACGCTGGCCTAGTGCCTACTTGATGGAACAGCCTTGCGGTTCAACGTGCGACAAAAGTGCCTCTTTGAACGAAAAGCAACACCCTGTGTACCATAAAGGAACAGCGCGTGACTCACGATAACATTTTAAGGATTTGCGTATAGAGATAAAAGAAAATAAATGACTTTCGGAGTTCATATGTCAATTGCTGAATGTTCTATAAACATTTAATGTCAAATAAATGTACTTTACCAAATTTACTGTGTTGCTGTTTGATTTTAAAGTACAGTTTCATATTCCGAATTGTGGCGCGCTGTGTTGTGAGCTGATCTGTGTTGGTTTCCGGGTTCTGTGTGGAGTCGCGTAGAAGACGCCTGGGCGCGTTTGCCTACGCAGCACAGTAACGTCACGGAGAGAGGCGGGGAATATGAATGTTTTGATAATGTCAGGCTCATGGGGGGGGGATATGATTTAGTGCCGCAAAAGCAGGTCAGCCAGGGCGATGGGGGAAATGATAGGATTATCACAAAATGGCAGCTCCCTGGTGCCTGTCTTCGCGTGCGTTTAATGGACAAAAACACGGGTACGGTCCATAGGAAATCTTTCTAAAATCGAGCGATTTAAGCTTAAAAACACATGGCCGACCTGTAGGGGCAATAAAAAATTTTGACCGAACCATTCATTTAAAGGTAGTGGTGCGAGGGGTAGCCATATCAAAATCCAAAGGGCTCCAAGGGGGCATTGAACGGGAACTACAAGAAACAGAAAGAGAGCTAGAGGCCCTGATACAAAGTGAGGGGACCACCCAAGAGGACAGCGCCAAGATAAGGGGCTTACAGATGGCTTCTAGCGAACTCTGGGACAGATTATGCAAGCTAAACTATAAGAAATATACAGAGAGGCTACATGCAGGGGGGGGGCAAGCCGGGTAGATTACTGGCTTGGTTATACAAAAACGAGACCGCCCGCCCGGTGATCAGAGAGATCAGGGACGTGGATGGTCAAATCTGTAATACCCAGGAAGGGGTAAACAAGGATTTCCTCAGGTATTACAGACGACTATATGAGGACGCAGGAGAAGAACTTAGTCAAGAGATACAAGAAACAATAGAGGACATAGGGCTGCCCACCTTAGATGACCTAGAAGGCGCAGATCTAGACGCTCCCATCACCTCGGACGAGCTAGAGATGGTGATCCAACACTTGCCCACATGTAAGGCGCCTGGGTCAGATGGGTTACCCAGTGAGTTTTACAAAACATATAAGCAGGAGCTACTTCAGCCGCTGCTCGCCATTTTTAATGAAGCCTACGAGCAAGGAGGAACTACTGGCGTCTCTCCGTGAGGCAGTGATCATCCCACTCCTTAAGCCAGGCAAGCCGGACGTGGAGTGTGGGTCTTATAGGCCCTTGTCTATGCTCAATCAGGACAGCAAAATACTTACGGCAGTGCTTGCCAACAAATTAAAAAGGGTAATCGGCAAGCTGATACACCCGGATCAAACAGGCTATGTCTCCGGCAGAAATATTACAGACAACCATAGGAGGCTGCACCATATCATTGATCAAGCCTAGGGTGACTTGGGCGAGCTGGCTATCATGTCGTTGGACGCGGTCAAAGCTTTTGATTCAGTGCGGTGGCCATGGTTGAAGGCAACCCTGAAAGGATACGGGATGGGGCCAGGATACATCAGATGGGTCCAGATGCTATATAGCTCCCCGATTGCGAGAGTCAAAACAGGAAATATAATTTCAGATAAATGTCAGCTCAGCAGGGGGACCAGACAGGGATGCCCCTGGTCGCCCATGTTATACATTCTGGCCTTAGAACCATTGGCAATTTGCCTGAGGCAACAATACGGATAGGTGAGGATCAGCACGACAGGAGGGACACACCTGATATCAATGTATGCAGATGATATGCTCCTCTATTTGCGCCACCCGGAGGAGAACCTGCAATATGTGCTGGAGGTGAAGGATCGTTATGCCACCCTCTCGGGCATATCGGTGAACCCCGGGAAGTCTAGCTTGTTCCCTTTGGGAAGCTATAAGAGCACCCCACCGGAGAGACTGCTCATCCTGCAGATATCCTGGCAGCCCGTGACATTCAGGTAGCTAGGTGTAAACATTTACCATAAGATAGAGATAGAGCACAAACACAGAGAAAGCAATTGAGGGAATTAGAAATAGCATGGCGTTCTGGTCTCACTTACCCCTAGCCATGATGGGAAGAGCGGCTCTGCTCAAAATGGTGGTTTTGCCCCATTTGTGAATGTCCCGTACTTGATCCCCAGATGCTTTTTTGCAAAACTACATAGCATGTGCAGGGGCTTCATATGGGGCAACTCGAGGAATAGGGTGGCCCTGTGGAAATTACAGAACACATGTGATAAGGGGGACATAAACCTGCCAAATTTTGAATTGTATTAGTTGGCGGGACAGCTGTTGTATGTGGCTAGGTGGTTGTCTGCAGAGGACTCGGCAGAAGCTAGGCTCTTGCAAGGCGACTCAGCTCCATATTTTTTGAGAGAGACTGTGTGGCTGCATAAAACTAAAATGACGGGTATGGGGAGACTGTTGAGGGTGGGATGGGAAGTCTGCCACAGAGCACGGAGAACTGCGGGCGACCCAGATCTGCTATCTCAGCAGGTCCCACTGGCGGTGTTGTGCGGGGACGACTCCCAACTGTTCAAAGGGGTCCGCAGATATTGGGAACCGGTGGGCCTAGCTACCCTCAGAGATATATGGCAGGAAGGGGAGGCATTGGAATTTCAGAGGTTGCAGGAGGAGACTGGGGTTCATAGAGGCCAATACATTACTTATACCAGGCTCATGAAACGTATGAGGGAAAGGTGGCCTGAGGCGGTGCTGGCGGAGGAACCTGATGCCACCCTGGAAATGATGTATGATGTCTCAGAGGGTGGGCACGGAATATCCAGGATATATGAGCTCCTGAGTGCAAAGGCAGGGAAGGAGCTGCTCCAACTGAGGAATTACTGGGAGGAGGAAGTAGGAGAACCCATGACAGAGGGACAGTGGGATAGAGCTCAAAGGTACCACAAAAAGGTGTCCCGAAATGCGAGACTCCAGCAGATCCAGTTGTTTGTCACTCACAGAGCCTATTTAACCCCCGGTAGAATAGCCAGCTTTGGAGGCTCAGCTATACAGAAGTGCCCCAGGTGTGGGGAGGAGGCAGGGCTGCTACACATGTTCTGGGCTTGCCCTGAGGTGCAGAGATTCTGGGAAGAAATAAGGACGAGAATAGCCAGTGGGGGAGTGGTGCTTGACGTGAGGTCTGCTTGGGCATGCATACTTGGGTGTTTTCCCAGGCCACGTAATTCAAAACATATTAGTAAGATGAAAGACCTGGCCTGCGTCCTGACCAAACGTAGAATTGCAATGTGTTGGAAAGCGGCCCATAGGCCCAGAGTGGAGACATGGTGGGCAGATCTCTTGAAATGGGCAGAAGCAGAAACTGTGGTATGGTTTGAAGCTGTTACCAGGGGGGGGGGAAGAGGAGGAAGTGGGCCCCCTGATAGCCTGGAGGCAGTTGGGGACCTCAATGGCTAACCCCCACCAGGTCAATCATGAAACGGGAGACTCAGATGAGTCGACAGGCATTGAGATTCCTGAAAATGCTCATGCAGATGGCATGAATGAGACGGCTCGAGTTTATGGGGAGGGAGAGGACAGGACAGAGAATAACACTGTATAACAAGATGTCTGGATATTGCTTATGAACGTCCTAAAAGGTTGTAATGTTTGATGTGTTTGTTTAAAATAATAAAAATTGTTTAAAAAAATAAATTATAAATACCAGGCGCCTCAAAAGAATGGCTGTACTGCCACATGAAGACCGGAACAACTGGAGGAGTGGGAGTCATGCTAATTGCTATGTGGCATGCTCCCAATCCTTAGCTTACATATTTCTATGCTGTGGTCTTTTGCTCCCGCCGGTCTCCCAAATTCGTCCACATAGAAGCTACCTGCCCTGAGCTCTGTGGGAAATGTAGCTTCTTTGCTGGATTTTGTTGAATGCTATTTGCAAGTAAAGATAGAGTGAGCATAATATAAGCTTCCGGTCTTCATAAGAAATTACTTTGACCTAAATGAGTGTTCACTTTTTAAACACGCACACATGCACCTCTTTTTCTTCTGAGTGAGAACCTTTCACATTTAAATGGACAATGTTTAGTAGCCCCCTTGTCAGTCCTCCCACAAAGTTGGGAAGTACCCTACACTTTTACAGAGTTTGTATCTTTAGCTACTGTGAGGTAAATCGTACTTGGAAGATGAACCCCAGTTAGCACTCAATTGGCGCAAAGTGAGCGTGGGGGGGAAATGGACAGGTAGAAGGGCCAAGGGCCCAAAGGTATCTCTCAAAACAAAAGGCCAGCATCCAATCATTTCTTCTAATGGAATGTGCAAAGAGGAGGCCCTCTTACTGTCTGTGCTTCTTCAGCGTCAAGATACTAGGCACTATGCAGCCCGAACTTCTCTGCATACTCTAACCAACCTCGCACAGTGCCAAGAGTATGCAGGAGATTAATGGGGTGGGGGTACATGAGCACACACCCTTAACCCCCTTCCTTACCATGCAGCTCGTTTTGGTCGCTAGCTACAATGCAGTAATTTTGGAAAAGAAACCTGTTCCTTTCTCCCAACAAGTTAGACCATTCAGGTTTATTGAACCTGCATGCTACTTTTATGTATAGGGTCTTAATGACCCCCTCTACCCAGGGATAATGTGGGTGCATTCATATATTACTACCACTCTTATTACCTAATATAATATAGCCACATGCATTTAGCCTATCTGTGTAAGCCTTACCTTGTTTTTAGCCCACTTGTGTTAGTCAGCCACATCTCGCATTAAGTCTAGTTGTGCAAAGTACTGTGATGAATCCTGTGGAGTCATCATTGATCTCCAGCATAAGATCTCCTCCTATGTGGCCAGGGGAAGGCAGTCACTACTTAATCCTGACCCGGGAGTGGCATTACGAGGGAGGTTCACATGGGAGGAGATAGCTGTCGAGGAGATGTGGTGACGCGATCAGGAGAGACGCTGTATTCTTCCCTTCCAAATGAAGAAGCCCTATAATTCCTCAATGCCTGATGGCTTGCTGTCACTTTAAAAATCCCTCTCCTTGCAAGACTCAAAAATCTCTTCTTGCAAAACAATCCAAACAGAACACCACCTATAATTAATGTACACATATTACTCACTTCACATCACCTGTCTATGATGTTTTTGATTTAAAAAAAATCCCAAACAATACCACTTTAAAAGACCTTAAGTTCATGTGGGCTCCAACTCCCACAAAGCCTCAAGTACTGAGACGAAGAGAGGAAGAAGGAGTTAATGTGACTTGAAGGAAACCCCAAGCCAAACGTGCAGACTAGTTGTCATAATACAAATCTGCTGCTTGGGACATTTAAACCTGGGGAATACCTTCCATTGACAGTTGGAGACAAGAGATGCAAAGCAGGCGGAGCGGAAAGCAGAACTGAAGGCAGACAGACGCACAGTAACAGACCGTGCTAAGAGAGGCTGATGCTCCCAAGCATCCCCTTGCTAGCCTGATTTACCAGAGAAGCGGGAGACAGAAGCACAGCAGGTGCTGGGAGGACTGCTGCACTACTGGCGAGCCTAAATAATCCTAGTACAACGCATGTACATTGGTACGGTCTGTGCGGTGCCCCCCTTCAACTAGACGGTATATAAGCCTCTGGTTTTTAATTGCATAGCACTCCGCGTGTTGCCATTAGCAATAACCGTAGGTTGTGAACTCATCAGTCCTTTCTTTGTGTTCCTATCTTATGACATCCGGAGTCCTCTTTTTATGTCGCGCCACTTACTTCCGGGTTGAACGCGAGCCTAAATAATCCTAGTACAACGCGTTGGACATTGGTACGGCATACTCGGCTGTTTTCGGAGTATATATACTCTTCGCTACGCGAGTTAAAGGTCTTGAATTGTGGATACTTTAATACAGCGTTTTTCGATCCATTCCTAAGAGGAACAGGATAGATATTGACTTGGCGCATATTGGAAAAAGAGCTTTTAAGTTGGCCCTCAGCTACTAGGAGCTATTGAATAATCAGGACTCGACTTTGGAGTCAACGGCCAAATTGTGGTGTTGCTACACTGGCGCTACTGGTACCAATTTAAGAGGAAACTTGTGAGAACCCACATCTGTGACCTTGGATTGCATGGTGGAAACTTAGAAATTGTAATATTCCCCTTTAGAAAGTTCATGCATTTGAGCAACCAAGAACTGAAACATGTCGGGAGCTATTTGTATCTGAGTCATCACACTCAGTTTTTGGAAAATTGTTAAATCCGTTTGTCTGTTTGTGTAATTTTGTATCGTTTTATGTGGCTATATGAATGTGTAATTTGTAATTTGTATTGTTGTTTATTACCATGCTGTGTGAGGTTGGGTCTGACTCATACCGAACACTTTTTATAAGTGTTTTTATACTTTTGAATTAATGATGAAATAATGATTGAAAACTAAAAAACTTTTTTATAATAGAAACAACAAGTACCGGGTCTATTTTTTCAGGACTGAAGGTACCATTAATGTGGGATACACACCTACACATATGCACTAGATCAGAAAAATGTTATATGGTATAATGATCTCCTTTACATATCAACATATTTAGGTCAACCCCTGACCGTGTGGGAACGTTTGAATAGGGGTGTGTTTTCGCCTTTTTTGAAGTGGTGGCACTACTGGCAACAGCAGCAAGGCTGTTGGGATGGGGTCTCCTAGAACAGTAGCAGTTCTGCCGCTGGAAGAACGCTAAGCCGCAAGAGAACTGGGCAAGGGTCTGTCGAGGCGGGGAAGCCTTCCCGGAGTGAAAAAGTCACTGCATCATTGTTCCACGAGTCAGAAACCCCAGCAAACACTGTCGAGTCTACCCATAGGTGTTGGGGACTGGGAGAAAGCTGAGGGTATTCTCACTCCTATTCCCCCTGTATCCTCTTCTCAGGTGGCCAGGGAAAGAGCACTTTGTTTGGTGGAGGTTACTTGAGATTGGGAGTGGGGTACCCACAGGCAAGACATGGTAACCCCCTTTCCCTATGGAAGACCAACCTAACCGTCCCAGGCCTTTATGGGCTATTGTAGAAGTTCTCCCCTAATTTCCCCACATTCAACTCTTGATAGTACTGGGACGAGGACGAGGTGACTAAAAGTAACTAACACTGAACCTTTCTTTCACCGCCTTAGTACTGTGAAGAAGTTGGGAAAAGGATGATGCCTGCAGAGTACTTGCAAGGTTAGGCATGTATCTTTAATCACAGTCCGGCAGATCCAACTGGGAATCCACACCTACAACCGGTCAAGTGGTCGCAGGTCAATAAAGGGAGACCGGTGGAACGAACAAAGAGCAACAAGGAGACTAGCGGTGGACCTGTGTCGTAAGGAGGCAGCCGCTGTGGCACCTGTGAATGAGCCAGAATGCCGGATGATAACCCAGAGAGCTCGTGGAGCCCAAGGCAAGTGGGCTGTGCGGTTGCCACTGGTCTGAGAGCCTCCGGTTTGGAAAGTGATCAGCCCAGAGCTGCAAGTGAGCAAAAAGAGAGGACGCTGTCCGCATCCGTGCAGGAGCATTGGAATTGCCGGCGTGCAGAAGACCCGGCATGCGAACGGGGCTCGCGAAGGCTGGCCTGCTGGCATGAGAAGCAGGAACCACTGGTAAGGGATGCCGAGGACCGTCGAGTGTTGGGAGGAAGACTCACACACACTCCTAGCAGACCGCATATAGGTAAAGTTATACTGAACTGCATAAAAACTTGAAATTAAGCTTGAACTATGCATATTCAATACCGAACACAAACTTGAAACTAAGTTGAGTTATATATATTGAGTATCAAACTGAATGCAAATTAGCAACTAAGCTGGATTACGCATATTGAATATCAAATTGAACAAAACCTTGAAATTAAGCATTCTAAACAATAAATGGAAATTAAACTTTATGGGCAAAGTAAGTAACTGATGAAAGCTAAAACAGGCAAGTGCCCAAGTGAAAGCAGCCTACGAAAAAGAGAGCAAGTGTGAAAGAGTAACAAAACGGCAGGGAATAAATTAGACCACCTTGAAGTGAACTTTTATGAATGATTCAGTGTGGCAAGGCGTAAGTCTGACAAGAGGTGTGACATGGTATGGCAAGGCCAAGTGGCGAACCAGGAGAAGCCAAGAAAGTGTAAATTCGAGGCCGACAAATAGAAACCAAGTGAATATAAATCTGTGGACGGGACCGAGGAACCTCTGCGAGCTGATGAGCCTAGGAATCCTGGTTGCATGACCTGTGATGGGTGGACCGCGTGGTCTAACAACTGTGCCTAGGCCAGTGAGCCCTAAATTGTACAAGCAAATGACATTGTGAAATACAGCCAAGGAGAAGCACTATAAGCAAACTGGCAATGCCATTCAGGAGGAGGGTCAAGTTGACCAAAAGTTGTGTTGAACTGTGAGAAGCAAATAATGGTTGTTACATTAAAGTCTTGGGGAAGGGAACCCTGAGACTTAAGGAGCTGCAAGTGCTGTCTTGAGGACAGAGCCTCAAGACCCGTTTCTTTTGAACTGCGTTTCTCGGAACTTGGGGATGGGAACCCTAGGGATTGTGTAGAACGGTATTGCCTTGGACTGGAGAGAGGTAATGTTAGGACTTTTGTGGAACGGTTTTGAACTTGGGGAAGGGAAGCTGAAGAAGAAGCTAAGAGCTGGAAGAAGGTCAGAACGTTATGTTGACTGTTTCTTTGGTTACTGACATCCCTATACATTGTTTAGCTTTAGTTGTGAGGGCAAGGGTAGGGTTTGGACAAAGACAGCGTTTTAAAGGTGAACTCTTTGTCCAATACTTTCCTTAGCTTTATTTCAGGTAGGGAAATCCCATCTTAGAATAGGGCAAGTTAGGCCTTCTACCATCCTGGCATTTGGACAAGTCTGCATATATGAGATGTGACTATGGTGAAAGTTGAAACAAGTAGTATCTAAAGTCAGAGCAGTATAAACTGTGAAGGAGTACAACTGTGTTCTACCGAAGAAGAACATTGTAAGAAGTCCTGGTGAAAGAAGCAAATCAGGCAGTGAACCTTTGGGAGAAAGATACCTGGTAGGGGAGTATACCATGGGATCTGCCATACCAGAAGGATTCCTGGCAGGGGAATAAACCAAGACAACATCCTCAAGAAAGTGTTGAGTGAAATAGACATTTCTGCTAATCTTGAGGAGTCATTATTTGAAAAGACATGTTCACCCTTCTTACCCTTCTCTGTGAAAAAGAAACACTTTCGCTATTCTTCCAAAGAGACATTTTGCTATTTCTAAGAAAGTGTTGTATGAAAGATATGTATTCTTTCAAAGACCATTTTGCCATCCTGAAGGAAGTGTTGTGTGAAAGACATTTCTGCTGTTCTGAAGGAATCATTGGTTGAAAAGGACACCGTTTTTCTACCGGAAACAATCCAGGGAAAAGTAACCACCTCCTGGATTCAAGGATTGTTTGTTGATTTTCACATTTGATTTTTACACACTTTCTGCTAAATCAAAACATTGATATTTACCTTACACCTTTGACTGTTTGTTTTAGTGTAAGGGTCAGATACGTTTTCGACACGAGGACAGTTTGCATAATTTTGACAATAAGACACAGACTGATCTTTAGTTTTAGTTTCCTAGGAAGGGAAACTTTAGGTTAGGGGTCGGAAGGCCTTTATTCAATCCCTTTTCTTTAATAAAGATGTCTGTTGTTGAAATGACTGCAACTTTTCTCATTTCTGAGCCCTCCCGGTACATAGATTAAACCCTGGATGTAGACATTGTTGTTCGTACAGCTACCCATTTCATCCTCCCGCACACCGCTCCTTAACTCAGTGGAAGGCACGAGCTCACTCCACACATCCAGATCTCGCATATAACAAACACTATTGCACAATACCTCTGCCATAAGAATGAAGCCACCTTTAATGAGGAAAAAATTGAATTGTAGCCTCCCACACAATTCTCTGTCTCCTTAAACACAATCCTCCCCTGTCTAGTTCATAGTATACCTCTGTTGCGCCCATCCACACACCATTCAGACATCAGGGTCTTGGCCACCATCACAATGGCTGAAATGCACACACGGATAATAGCACCTGCCAATTTTACCATATTTGGACCCTGGCCCCTCAACCAACAGCACATTGGGACCATAATTATGGTGAAAGTCACTATACCAATGTCAAAATGAATGAATATTACTTTTTAACCAACAGCGAAGCGTGCACACACACTTAACCTTCTCTTAAGAAAGATCATAACTGACCATGTGTTTTTCCTTCTTTTTTCTTATGCTTCCTTCGGTGTAGAAAACCAAATGACCACCAGTGACGATTGCCATCTGCAAGGGTGCGATTCTGACTGCAATACAATGATGCACAGAATTCTCTTTCTAAAAGTGGGCCTGCTAATCAGAACCCCTTTTCAAAATGCTCCATGACAAAAATATAGTGGACTCCTGTAACTAGTCTACTGACAAGACCACACCAGCTCTGCTATGGCACAGAACATGTTCAATGCAGACTTGTGTATCCCTTTCTGCTGACTGGACACAACGTCACAGCAGACAGAGGTAACAATTAAACTTCTGATCAAAATTATAATACTTGCCTGCCATAATAAGTTTGGTGGCAGATAAATCTCTAAACGTAAGCCATGCCTGGTTGTGCCATTGTGACTGATAGGAGCACCCAACTCCACAGTAATCTAATAACACACCAGTGTCAGCTCTGTGATCAGGCCTCAAATGTAACATGGCTGATGCTTATTGGCATATAGGCTAAATGCCTCCAGAGCTGCCTTGTGGAAACTTCACCAGCATACTGCCTCCTTTGATTCTCCAGTAGGAAAGGACACCACCCCCCCCCCCCCCCACCAACCCTCCTGGACCTAGATACTTCCCAGAGGACATCTCCAGGAACGGTGCTTCAGAGGTAGTACTGACATTTGTTTTTTAAAATTATTTTTGGCGGTTGACTTAAATGAAGTCTGTCACCTTCCATGAAAAAACACCAACTGAAAAATGAAAAATACAATACAATTCTTCTGCACACACAGGGTGTGACGTCTTCATTTGAAGCCCAATTTCCTCTTTCCCCACATCAAAATCATTGTAAATTAATTAGCTCAAACAACCTCTCCCCAAAAAATCTCAAAGCAGCGATTAGAGAAATCCTTTCCCCCTGCAAGAGTATTGTCCACCATTCCTCTGCTGAAATCGTTTTCGTTTCTTCAAAAAACATCCACAGGATTTGCGTTTTAAGTCCATTCACAGAGACTGATCGTGTCCAGTTGCAAGTGCTCCTTTCAGCAAGGAAAAGTCTCTTAATGGTGTTGCCAATAAGCATTTTTGATACAATGTTAAGGTCTGCGATTTAACTAAGGCCAGTAACTAAATCATGCCTGTTAGTTGAACCACTTGTATTGGGACACAATTCAGTAAATTAAACACTTTTTTCCAAAAGAGAATTTCGAAAGAATGCCACGTGTTGGTTGGGAAAAACAATGAGGCGTCCGCCCTGTATGTTAGTATAGGTACAACCTTCATTTTATAGAAGGTCACCACGGGGACAATGGAAAACTTGCCATCGTTTTTTTTTTTTTTTTAAGTAATCTTTCTTGTGATGTAAGAGCTTTGGCTTTGTTTGTACTGACATGACAAAGCCAGCCTCGCCGGGATGCTGATCACTGGAATGCCTTTGAAGTCAGCAGGCATGGGAAGGGGGTGGAGTTAGAGTAGCCAGCGAGGGAAGGTAGGTTTGGAGAGGTGGTTCACCATCTTGCTATTTATTGGGACTCACTTCCTCTTCCCTCCCCCTCCATTTCCTGCAAGCAGAGCACTCTGGCTGGGATGTCATAAGGCAAACAACAAGGATTGGACCTTTACAGCAGGATTGCTTTTGACCAATCCCCGATGGCAATTTGCCTTTAAAAAGAGAGGCATCCCCCTCATTCTTTGATTCATCTTTAGACCATCAAGAGAAGGATAGCCATTTGGATCTCTTTTGGGCATGCAGTTCATACCAAAGTCATCCACCATAAAGGTTAGGACACAAGGCATCCAAGGCAGGTGAAAGCTCTGTCCCCTAAACATCCTCAGCGAACAGTGGGGGTGACTGTTGCTGGACCAAGGCCTCTCTCTGTTGGCTGCACTGGAACCAGGTGTCTGCTCACTGGAAGTGAAGGAGCCCCTGCAGGTGCAGTCAAGCTCCCTGGAGTGGGAGTGCAGGACAGAATGACTTGCTTTGTCCTTCGAGACCCAGGATGGAGCCTGCTAGCAAACTAGAAGTCAGAAAACAGCTCTGGGCCCTGATTGCAGAAATGAACCACTTGTGCGCGACACTGACCTGGACATCATCTCCCTGTCCTATGCTTCTTCGTGCCACATACCACTGCGGCTTGGACTGCATTGCGTGTTGCACAGTCAAACAACTCCCCAACCTGACGCTGAATCATTGCCTCACGGAGCTATTAAAAGCCTAGTTAATGCGGTTGAGCCCCAAAGACAAGAGTAAGATACTCTGAAGAGGCTCTGCCCCCTGGTCCTCTTTTGGGACCATTTTTACTTCAGCCCCCATCCTGCCTTTGCCTTCTAAGACATTCTTGAACGTTGATATTGTGCCAATTGAGTACCTGAACACCCATGCTCATCTACCCAGAGATCAATTCTACAACATTCTGCATTTTCTGTGCAGTGGTGGTTTTTGCTATTGTTTTTAGTTGATTGCATTTCATTGTTTGATTAAAAGTCTAATTTTCTTTTTAAAAGAACATTTTATTGGATATATTTTAGAACCTATTTACTTAAGTTGTTTGGTTTGCTATGTCATCAGCTCACACCCCTCCTGACGATATAACCTGCCCTCGTCCTGCACTACCACATAAGCTAAGGGGGTATAGCTTTCGGGCTGTGCCCGTTTCACCTTTATGTTTGGGGCCACTGCTGGTTTAGTAGTGTGGGGGCAGAGTAGGCAGTTTAGCAGCTACTTATCCCAGCAGCAGACATTTTATCACACCACCGACATGGGGGCGGGGGAATTGACGTATTTACAACAAGGCCGACTAGGCCCAGGGCGGCAGATTACCAGAGGAGAAGCATTTTATTGCAGTTTATTTTTTATTGTTTCTCTGCATATGGCTGTTCGACAAGACTAAGAGTAAGTATGAGCTGTTAGCAATCATTCCACTCTGCCAGCTGAAGTTTTTGATGGCCAAAAGTATATATATGCTTGATATTTACAAAAAGATTTTATTTGTAGGGTGACTTTTATTTTAACTTTTTTTTTTTTTAAAAAGGAAACGTGCACCAAACGCAGCATGCTTTACGTATTTAGTGATGCAGTCATACAACTCTCCCAGACATATATGACAGATATAAAGCTCTTTGGTCATTCTTATCTTTCATAAAATGTTCTTTAATATGCAAAACAGCCAAAGCTTCATTGGTTTTATTGGTGCCACTTTGCATTATCTTTGGATAATCAATACACACATACACTGTGTTAAACAGTCACTTTTATATTTAAATACACGACATGCATTTTTTAAACCGTTGCAAAAAAGTGTGTTTTCCCTTCAGAGAAGTAAAGGTTAAAAATGATACATCATTTTACAATATTAAAAGCATGCCTATGCTTAAGTCAAGCAGAGTTCCCACAGGTGGCACTAAAATGATGTT
This sequence comes from Ambystoma mexicanum, assembly GCF_040938575.1. Classification (NCBI taxonomy): domain Eukaryota; kingdom Metazoa; phylum Chordata; class Amphibia; order Caudata; family Ambystomatidae; genus Ambystoma; species Ambystoma mexicanum. The sequence goes on from NC_090937.1 coordinate 748,478,458, forward strand.
CAGAAACAAGCACTCATTTCACTCCCCAGTCCAACATTTGAGAGGTCTGTGGCCACCCAAAAGGTGCAAGCATGAAATAAATCACAGAAGTTAAAATTGCGAAGAGTAAATCTGATTGCGCAAGTGCACCGAGAAACCTATAAAAGGGTGAGAAAAAAACAGTGTGTACCTTTGGCACATAGTTTCACAGCTGTAAAGGTGCCCTGTAAAGATATCCATTCAGCCATCTTTACAGAGGCTGCTCAGTGCTAAGCAGGCAAATGGTATCCATGCTGGGTTTATCATGTGTCTTTGATGTAATTCTGCTACACGCTCAGTACTACCAGGAGAACCAACTGCAAAGTATGTCACACAGTGCATAACTGTGATGTTTTACATTAATTATATTTTAGATGCAAGGTAGGACCTTTACTTTGAAACAGTACGTCCAACGACAGCAAGACATCTAGATCTATACCCACAAACCTCAAATGTTCCCAAGTATTGTATAATCCAACTCTACAGCCTTAACAGACATTTAAATTACCTTAAAGGCAAACTGGCAAGACCCGATTACCTCAACCACACCCACAAAGGTAATATTGTGCTGGAATGCCTGATCCATTGCTCAATTTTACTCTAAGTGTTGGGTATTTCGAACAATTGCACAAACATACAATGATGTAAACAGTGCGTACCAATATATTTGTTATAAAAGATGCCAGCACTGTGCAGCTACGAGGAATGCTGTTGCTTCCCACAGATGAATGTTCAAGGTCACCCTTATCCATTACTCCACTGTGAGAATGCACACCCAAAGATTCCAATAAACCTCTCCTACTGTCTTTACTCTACTGAGGTGTTTATGCCCAGGCAGAGATTACAAACTTCACTTGTGTTGTTGCCATATTTTAATGGTGTTCAGCCCAAGGGATTGGAGGTACATCGGCTGCGCAGGTAATTTGCCTTATTTCAATTTTGCCCCATCTAACACCAGAGCTCTAACCATGCGAAGGGAGTTGAGTTCTTTTTATTCAACATTTTTATAAGATGTGCCTGTACCACTTGCATATATTTCATATACAAACTGTACCATTTGACAAGACCAGATGTACAAATGTATTTATGTTGCATTAATATTGCAGACAAGTCTGGGTGCTTCTCATAGAAGGACAGCAGGCAATATGTGAGAGGAACCAGATGCATTGAAACTAAAATTCCTCCAGCCTTCTCTCACGTGTGTCCAGTTGGCAGACAGCTTGTTTTTGTTTTTTTCTTTATTCATTCTACGGCCTTTGACATTGTCATTTGCCAATGATACATTCAAAATACAGTGATAAAATATTTCTTCCTTTAAAAGATGGTTTTCGGACCAAACCGAAAGTAGACAATTAGCCATAACAATTACCTCTAGTCCACTGAACTGTAGAACACACTGCCTTCTCCAAATCTTGGGCAGCAGAGATCTGAAAACACACTTTCAACTAGCATAACATTAAAGATGGCAGGCTTGAATTAATAGAGAGGAAACAATACGTTTCCAATCCCTGCAACCTTAAAAACGTCCTTATGATGTTTGGACAAAGTTGACATAGTTTGTTGAAGGGGCGGAATGTGGTGAAGGTTCAGAGTCGGCAGAGGAGGAGTAGTTTGTCGGGGGGGGGGGTGCATGCACTTATTTGGCCTAGGGCAGCAGAAGAACAAGTTACTTTCTTACCTGGTAACCTTCTTTCGACGGGATGGTCCGACGACGTATTCCATATCTATGACAGGTAATGTCCACAGCTGTGCTGCTTCGGAAAATCTTTGGCGTCTGCGTCCTGCGTCGATGACGTCGATGCGCCGTCCCCGAGGACCTCCTCCGACGGCCGACGTCACCCGATGTGATAAGTAGGACGCACGACGCCCATAGCCTCAGTTATAGTTTTTTCCCCAGAACATGTGCCACTAGTTTTCTGCCAGTCAGACACACAAGGCCTTGCGGAACGCAAGCTGCAATCGCAAAAGAAATTCTGCAGCGGGGAAAGCAGGGAGGGAGCGATATGGAATACGTCGTCGGACCATCCCATCGAAAGAACGTTACCAGGTAAGAAAGTAACTTGTTCTTCGAGGGGATTGGGTCCTCCGACGTATTCCATATCTATGACAGACTCCCAAAGCAGTACCAAGCAAGGAGGTGGGAAAGAATTTAGAATACAAATTTAGCATGCCCAATCAAATTGCGGAATAGAGAACTGCCTTGCCAAAGGCCAGATCTTGCCCTCTGATGGAATCGAGGGAATAGTGATGTACAAAAGTATGTACTGAAGCCCAGGTGGCTGCATCACAGATGTGACGAATAGGAACTCCCCTCTGCAGGGCAGTAGACGCAGCCACTCCTCTGGTAGAATGGGCCCGCAAGCCAGCCAGAGGGTCCTTACCCGCCAAGCGGTAACACTCGGAGATAGCTAAAATAATCCAACGAGACAAAGTCTGTTTCGTCACAGCTTGTCCCAAACGCTTTCCAGCGTAACCAATGAAAACTTGATCGTCCACTCTGACCCGGGACATGCGCGAGATATAAAAGCTCAACGCTCTCCTAGGATCAAGTCTATGGAGCCTCTCCTCTTCCTTATCAGGATGTGGAGGAGGATAGAACGCCGGAAGAACAACCTTTTGGCTCAAATGAAATTCCGAAACCACCTTCGGAAGAAAAGAAGGACGAACTCTAAGGACAACCCTGTCCTTGTGAAACACAGTGAAGGGTGGCTTAACTGAAAGTGCCTGTAACTCACTCTGCGAGCGGAAGTAACCGCAACTAAAAACACAGTTTTCAGAGTTAATAGCCTCAAAGGGCAAGAATGTAAAGGCTCAAACGGAGCACCCATAAGAAACCTAAGAACAAGGTTCAAATCCCAACCTGGCACCAAAAAAGGTGACGGAGGGAACACATTAGTGAGCCCTTTCAAAAACTGCGAAATTAAAGGAATCCTAAAATAGGAACACTCTTCAGACGATCGCTTAAATATGGACAGCGCCGCCAGGTAACCTTTAATGGTCCCCACTTGCAAGCCCCTGTGGGCCAAAGAAAGCAAAAAAAAGACAAAACCATGGGAATGTCGCATTCAAAAGGATCCACATTCTGAACTCTGCACCAGTCGCAGAACTTTCTCCAACGGCAACGGTACAGAGACTTTGTTGCCGGCCGCCTGGCCGAGAGCAACACATTCATCACGTCTTCAGGGAGGTCCCAATCCTTATACCTCAACCTTTCAGAAGCCAAGCGTGAAGATTGAGGGATCTGATCTCTGGATGGAGAACCTGACCCCCCCCTCCCGTGAGAGCAGATCGTCTCGGTAGGGAAGACGACGTGGAGGGCAGATGGACAAGTCTAGAAGATCCGGGTACCACGTCCTCCGGGCCCACGCCAGAGCAATGAGGATCATCCGGGAACGGAACCTCCGTAACCTGCGCAACACTTGCGGGATGACGGGGACTGGAGGAAACGCGTACAGCAGTGGGAATGACCACTCCACCATGAATGTGTCTCCCAAGGCTCCTTTTGGAGGAAATTCCCGCGAGCAAAACCTTTCGCACTTCCGGGTGACACTGGAGGCGAAGAGATCCACTTGAGGGGTTCCCCAAAGGGTGAAGATCTCCAGGAGAATCTCCTGAGCCAGCTCCCACTCGTGAGAGATCGTGCTCTGCCTGCTCAGAGCGTCCGCCGTCTCGTTGTCATCTCCGGCCAGATGAACTGCCGAGATCGAAACTTCCTGCTGGATGGCCCAGAACTCGAGCTGCATCGCCTCCCTGCACAGCGGAAGTGACCCTGCCCCCACCTTTTTGTTGAGGTAGTGCATGGCCACCGTGTTGTCCGTCAGAATCAGGACACTCTTTCCCGCGCACAGTCGGCAGAAAAGCCTTCAGGGCAAGCCTGACGGCCCTCAGCTCCAACAGATTGATATGGAGTCTGGACTCCGACGGAGACCAACGACCACTGACTGTCAGCTCGTTGGCATGAGCTCCCATCCCGTGAGGGATGCGTCCGTCACGATCGTCACCTCTGGCCAGGGCAGCCAAAATGGGGCACCCTTCATCAGATTGCCCTTGACTGCCAACCACAGAAGGTCCCGGGCTACCGAGGGCAGCACCTGAACAGGGTCCGACAGCCTGCCGGAGGACTGAGACCACTGGAGCTTGAGTGCCCACTGCAAAGATCTCATCCGCAGACGAGCCTCTGGCAGCAGAAGAATGTAGGATGCCATGAGGCCGAGCAGTCTCAAGAACTCGGACGCTGGTAGAGTCTGGGCAAACTGAAACTTGTGCACCATCTGCTGAATGTGAAGAGCCCTCACCTGAGGAGGAAAACACTGCCCCAGGGACGTGTCGAGCACTGCTCCGATGTAATGGAGCCGCTGCGTTGGTGTCAAATGGGACTTCTTTAAATTGAGGGAGAAGCCCAGCCTGTGAAGGGAGTGGCAGGTGACGGACAGATGATCCAGGACTTGCTCGGGAGAGCTCCCCCTGATCAACCAATCGTCCAGGTAGGGGTAGACGTGAATCCCCTCTTTCCTGAGATGCGCTGCCACCACCACCATGAGCTTAGTGAAAACCCTCAGGGCGGAGGTCAATCCGAACGGCAGGACCCGAAACTGAAAGTGCAAGTCGCCAACCGCGAACCTCAGGTAATTCTTGTGCTTGGGATGGATCGGCACATGGAAGTAAGCATCCTTGAGGTCGAGAGACACCAACCAGTCCTGAAGTTAAGGGGCCTGGAGGACTTGAGAAAGTCACCATCTTGAACGTGTCCTTCCTGAGGAGTTTGTTCAAACCGCGCAAGTCCACGATGGGTCTCAATCCCCCGTCTTTCTTTGAAATCAAAAAATAAGGGGAATACCATCCCTTTTTCCTCTCCGCTACAGGCACCAGTTCTATGGCGCCTTTCTCCAACAGGGCTTCAATTTCCTGCGCAAGGAGCGGATCCGGACTCTTAAAAGAGAGGTTCCCTGGTGGATTGTCGTGAGGCCTCTGCCGAAAAGGAAGACAGTAGCCGTGGGTTATGATCTCCAGAACCCACACATCCGAAGTAATGGCTTGCCACTCTACAAGATGCTGCGCCAGCCTTCCCCCAACCGGCGATACAATGGGACCTGGCCTCATGACTGAGTGGTAGCGGCTGCGGCGTTGCCTGAGGGCAAAGAGGCAACTGCCCGAGCGGCCTTGGCACCTCGAGTACCTTTGTTTCCACCTCTGGCACTCTTACGATGGCCTCTTTGACTGCTAGCTCCTCTCACTTTACTGAAGGACGAGTAATAGCGAAAGGAACCTCCCCTCCATTGCCGTCCCCTAGGACGAAAAGGCGGAGGTTGGCGAACTGCAGCGCTCAACGACTTCGATGCAGCTTTCGAGGTCTGCAACCTCTCAAGGCTCGCGTCAGTCTTGCTGCCAATAAGGTGTTCACCGTCAAAGGGCATGTTGAGGAGCCGGGACTGCACATCAGGAGCGAACCCAGACTTCCTCAACCACGCAAACCTGCGCATTACGGTGCTCGCCGCCATGGACCGGCTGACACAATCCGCCAAGTCCAAACCCGACTGAACGGCTTCACACATGGCATCCCTGCCATCCTGAACCATAGCAAGGAAACCATCCCGTTCGTCCCCTTCGGGAATATGATCAGCCGCTAATGCAACACAGTTCCACAGAGTGTGTGTGAAACGAGACAAGGCACATATGGAGTTGGCCGCCTGAAGCGCCATACCCCCAGAAGAAAACACTTTCTTCGCCCAGCCGTCAAAACGTTTGTCGTCCCTATCCGGAGGAATGGTAGGATACGACGCCTGCTTTGCCGGGGCCGTAGCCACCTGCACCACCAAACTCTCCGGGGTGGGGAGCCTAGACAAGTAGCAGGGGTCGCTACTGGCTGGACGGTATTTTCGCGACAAAGACTTGCCCACTGCCGGGAGACTCTCCGGAGCAGTCCAAGCCGCTGCCACCCTTCTCTGCAAAGGCATATGAAAAGGCAAAACCGGGTCAGTGGGTGGATCGAGATCAAGGATGTCCGTGAGATCATCCTGAACGAACTCCCCGGGGGGAGCTGACCAACCCAAGTACTTGGTAACCCGAGACATAAGGCGCCGATATGACGAATCGGCATGAGTGCCAGGCTCCGGCCGACAAAACTCCACCTCCGGAGAGGTGTCCAGTCCACTGGCATCATGCAGTGACTGCCTCAGGTCATCAAACTGACTATGGCCCGAGATAAGGTCATCCGGAACCGTAACCGGAACCAGGCCGCCATCAGAGCCTTCATCACCCTCTGAAATGTACTCCAGGCGGGGAGAGGAAGACCTCTGCGGACCAAAGTAGTGCCGGACCTTAGCAATAGCCTTTTTAGGGGCAAACCCCGTGCCACGGGGCCCCTCCGACACCGCCTCGAAATGCGTCGAGGGCGCCGAGCGAGTCGGCATCGACAGAAAAGGCGTCGACGTCGAGCGAATCGGCGTCGACGTCAGCTGCAACGCCTCCAGCATCTGTGGCGTCGACACAGTCCTCGAAGCCGGAGCTCCGAGCGTGTCTCGACAACCTGGGCGCCGACGGCGTCGATGACCCCCTCGAAGACGGAACCTCGAGAGAAATCGTCGACGACCTCGGCGCCACAGGCGTCGACGTCTTCTTCCAAGACGGCACAGGATCACGCGGTCTCGAGCGCGTCGAGGACCGGGACCTGGAACGGGCATGGCGAGAACGGCTACCCTTGTCCGAGCGGGACCTCTCCCGCGAGCCGTGCCGACCACCCGAGCCCGAAGGCGTATGGGCGGTGTCTCTCGACTGGTGCTGACCGACCCCACTCGGAGGCGCAGACGGACCGGTGCCCTGCGATTCCAGAATCGCTACCATCTGCTTCCCAAAGGAAGCCCATTCCTCTGGTGTCGCTTGCATGGAGGGATAAGCGACCCGCCGACGGGCGGAGTCCTCGGAAGAGGACGGGGAAGGCGACCTATGCCGGCGCTTCCTGGAATGCATAGAAGAGGCAGAGGAGTGGCGAGACCGACTCCTGGAAGGAGACCCACCGAACTTCTGACGACGACGCGGAGAGTCACCCCTCGAGTCATCGGTCGAAAGCCCCGCAGACCTCGACTTCTGAGGCTTAGACACATGACCTACCGACAGTTTCTTCTTGCGTTCTCGCAAGGCCTTCGCAGTGAGCGACTGGCAGTCGACAGTTGTCCGTATCGTGGGTCTCCCCGAGGCACCAGAGGCAGGCGTCGTGCGAGTCCGTGACCAACATCTTGGACCCACAGTCCCCGCAGTTCTTGAAGCCCGGACGCGGGGTTGAAGATGAGAAAGACATCGGCACGAACAGGTCTTCACACCAACTGAACAGGTTCAACGAACCGAGAAAGAAAACAGAAACTCCAACGAGTCGAGGCGTACCGGGATTCACGAAGCGAACACGTTCGCGGAAAAAACGGAACGGAGGCTATGGGCGTCGTGCGTCCTACTTATCACATCGGGTGACGTCGGCCGTCGGAGGAGGTCCTCGGGGACGGCGCATCAACGTCATCGATGCAGGACGCAGACGCCAAAGATTTTCCGAAGCAGCACAGCTGTGGACATTACCCGTCATAGATATGGAATACGTCGGAGGACCCAATCCCCTCGAAAGCCTAAATACGCCAGTGGGCGAGGCATGGGTGGGTCGTAATATAATAGGATACGAGAGCAATGGCATTATTTAAGACGGGGAGATTGAGGGAGCCGTGCAACCAAGGCAGAAATGCTCCACGCTTAGTAAAAACAAAGAGGAGCACCAGGCAGCCCGTAAAGGGCACATGTGTGCCTCCTCAACTCCACCTCACCTTGAGTACCATTGTTCTCCACCGGTCCTGCTATCACCCCAATGGCCCCCGCAACCTTTACAAGTCGAGAAGAATGAAAGATAAAGAATGCAGGAACGAAGACCCGAAAGACCCGAAGAACAAAGACTGCAAGAACGAAGTAGAATGCAGTGGCCCACTCACAAACTACAGAAACAGGGGGTGACTAACTCCTCAAGGGAAAGTCGGGCACAGAATGGGATGGTCACATCGCTCAGCTAGAGGGATTCTACACGTTAAAAAAAAGCTGGATCCAGGGCAGTGTCTCCCCTGGAAATCGAAACAAATCCAGGGCAGTGTGCTTCTACAGCCGGCCATCGGGCCCTTCCTGAAACACGAACCAATCTTGAACCAGTTGGATGAGTTTACCGTTTGCAAAACATCCTCTCTAAACACAAGCCTGCATTGATTTATTCATAGCGTCCTTGTATACTGCAGTCAGCCATCAAAAACAAAAACGTGGGGTTTTCCATGTTTCTTCACTGCTTAAAAATAAATTACAGCAGGGAGGGATGGAAAGGAAGCCAGATTCCTGGGAAGCAAAACAGAGCAAAACTATTTCCATGAATCATGTGTGGCGGGGCTCCGCTACAGAGGGAAGGCTCAGCACTTTCATGGAGCCACATCTGTAAACTTATAGAAACGGACAAACCACCATTAGCATCGAGGCTTCCAAATAAAACGCATCGTCAAGCTGACCTTTCTTTGCGTTGGCAGCAAGCCCCGTTATCAAGCAAATATGTTTAACTGAAAGGGTGACCATGTAACGCGACCTGGTGGTGCAGTGCTCCCCGAAAACCTCCGAAATTCTGGTAGATGGCTAGTTTAGCTATAAGGCTGGATTCCGTGCCCGTCGATTTGCACACATGACTTGGATGTGGGGGCCCGGATTCTGATTTCAGTTTTAAACTCTGTTCCAACTAACAAGATTCTCCTAGTCCTGGAAAGGCGACGAGATCATGGCAATATTTTTTACAAAATGGTGTTGGGCCGGCTGTCCGAGCAACCACACACCAACTTTCTGGATAGATGGCCCAAGGAAAATAAAAGGGGAAAATACCTTCTGAATAGGATTCAAACTTTAATGGAGGACAGCCTATTGCGGCGCCAATCCAAGCGGAATTCAGGAAGGGGCAGGTACACTGGATTAGTGCCCGAGGTCGGTGCTGTTTAACAGTAAATAAGCCCGTCTCAAAAAGTACTCTGTATCTGGGATAGTTTTGATTATTTTGACACAAGATTGTCAGTTCAGCATCTGGCAGGACCAGCAAGCAAAGAGCAGGGGTGTCTGGGAGCAAGAGATTTGCTCTGCTCTGCAGGAACATCAATGGCTGCTCCACTAGAGGCCCAAGGAGCCAAGTCTATGTCAACCATTGTCTGCCTCAAGGGGTAGATATATGGGGGGGTTACTGCTGTGAACGATTTTATTCTATGAGAAAACATTATTGCAATTGAGCAAAGGTACCCCATAACTCCATTACAACTATTTTCAGCTATAGGTATACAGCGAGTTAGCTGCACAGACCCCTAGTGCTTCAAATCCAAAAGCGAAGCTCGTCCCAGCGGATGTATACAGATATTTCTGTGGCTAAGTTATATGAAGAACAAATACAGAACTTAACATTTAGCATGTATGATGAATATGCCCAAAGGCATTCCAAGCGGAGAGGAGACTGCCCTAAAAATACCCATCTGGAATTCAGAAACAGCTCAGAAAAGGAAAGAGGCTCTATGCTGGGGACTTTCTAGCTGGCAATAAGTCAACACGGTACTCTTAGACCCACATCTGGAGGAAAGAAATGGTACACGCTAGGTGAAGAACCTCTACAGAAACTCTGATTGACAGGCGCCCAGTTTCAGGCAGTGACTCCTTACCGGAGGAGCCAGGCAACTGATGCAAGACACTCCACACATTGGGTCTGTCCCCACCTATATCCAGAAACTTCAGTCAACTTAGTCTTCTCTTGCCCCTTGTTGAAGCATTTGAGGGGAGCCCGGTTAAAGCCTTCCTTGTGGAGGGCAGGTGTGAGTTTGATTAGAGGTGCACATGTCACAATACAGGCTACTGGAGTTAAAGGTATCCAAGTAGAAAGGGGCACAAAAAGGTATTGTGAGAAACCTGAAGGTGTCTCCCGAGCTAGTCCCCAGGGATCTGTCATCCAGGTGGCCAGGACATGGCCCTCGCTATTGGATCAAGTTCCTGGGGGTGGACCAGTGAGGGAGGATCAACTGGATGGGAGGTCCTCGAGGAGTCAGACCGACGGTTGAGACGCAGCATTCCCCCTTCGTTCAACACCTTTTCCTCATCCTACCATGTAGGACATTCAAAACCAATGCCCCAACCCCTTTTGCTACAAGAACACTTTGCACAACACGAAAGACAACGGACTAACACCAGAGCCGTTTACCTGACATGTCCCAATACAAGGGTCAGGCAAAGTCAGGAAATGGACCAGAACCACACACCTGATGGCCCTTTCCTATCCCCCACATGGATAAAAGGTGGAGCATGAGAGCACAGGACAAGCAAGGCAGACTGAATGTTGTGAGAGCTAACTCAGCACAGCAGTTCAAGAGGAGGAGAAAGACAGCACATACCAAGGGGGTAAGAAGGAGAGAAGAGACCTTGCCCTTTCTGACCATGGCCCGTGAACCCTCCTCAGAAGGAATCGGAAAACCGCAAACAATAGCCAACGTGTGTTGCAGCAGATGTCAACGGCACACAGAGCGTGCCTACGGTGATAAGCAGGACCAAGGGAGGAGTCTGCTACCGTGGTACCGGCCTGGACTCAAGATATTCTGAAAATCTAAGCGGTTCATCACAGCCGGTGAGTCAAGGGGTGAACCGATAAGAACCGAACTGTGCTGAATGAAAGCCACAAAATAGCAAAATAAAGGAAGTTTAAAAACTGTAAGAATAAAGGGGAGACCAGCTGCAGAGGGATACGGTACCACATGGGTGCTTACTCGAGAGACTCTGGTCAATCCCGTGTTTGTTGAAAGTGCTAATACCAGGAAGGCTGCAAAGGAACAATGAAAGTGGTCATACAGGGGTCTTGCAAAATCCTCTGTACAATCGAAAGACTCTGACCGAGATGTGATTGAGAAAGGCAAGATGAATAAAGTTGGCAACAGGATGCTGACATAAAGGGCGAAGCCTGAAGTCTTGAAGAAACAGTGTGTTGACAAAAGTGAACCCTGCAGAGGGATGTCCATGGGAACTGTTTAAAAGGACATTAAGATTTGTGAAGGAGAGGAAAGCCATAGTGAACCCAGCAGAGGGAGGCTGAGATTCGAGAGGGGTCAGCGCCCGTAAGAGGGGGACCCAGCGGTGAGACGTCATCATCCTAAGTGCTGCAAGGAAACTAACTTTTGCTCTGTAAATTGGAAAGCATCAGGTTTTCAAAGGCAAGAGACTTTTACTGAAAAGAGACTTAACCATTGAAGAACCAGATAGCTGGTACGAAACGGTCGGCTCATGCTGGGAAAGCTGGAGTCTGCTGTGCTCGGGAGACTCGCCGTGTCCCGTGCTCAAAACGTGGGGAAGGGAGACCCCTGGCAATCACATCCTGACTTATTATTTGTAAACACTTTTCTTTATTGAAACCCTTATCCCACACTCTTTCTATATTTATTTGTAAGGATTGGCAATAGGGCCTTCTTCGTATAGGCCCTTTATGTTGACAAGACAAAACAAGGACTGCCTTATTTTTCATTTGATGGTCGAAGCTTGCTCCCATCTTAGAGTTCAGTTTAGATTAGGCGTTTTCCAACCTGCATACTGTTTAAATGTAAACACCCTTGAATCGTGATCACTTGTGTCTGTCTTTACTGTTGCCACCATGAGTTCCTTACAGTATGGAGTTCCTGGTGCCAGAGAAGGAATTGGGTGGGAGGAGGGGGAGGTTGGTAGGGAATCCTTTCTGTGCACACATGATTCATCTGTTATTGTTTTTAGTAATACTCTAACACATGGACAGAGGCAGATGCTTTTGTTGGTTTTAGGTGTTCTAACATATTTTGGATTTTTCTGCTTGGTTGTGCTATTCTGTATAGTTACTGTGTATTGGTCTGATGGTGAAGGTTTCTAAAAGGTGTTTAACTGGCCTTTATAAATACTTTCTATTTGACTATGTAGCTTGGATTTAGCTATGCAATGTGCCCAGCACCCGCTCCACAGTGGCCTCTATGCAGTTGTGTTACAAATGTGTGTCACAGTAGATTAAGCTAGTTTAGTTTATTTATTTGTATAGCGTGCCAAGCCCTGGGGCAATTGAGCGCTTATCTTACCTAGTTACAGAATGTACACACAGTTTAGAAACATAAATACAGATAAGAACATAGGGCAATGAAGTGACGATACAAAGAGGGGTCATCAATACACTTAATAATAGTTATATATAGATTATTCACAAGCAGATCTAGAAAATACAATGGTGACAGTGGCTACACAGGCATGTTTACAGTAACAAGGGGAGGTTCTAATACAGAGTAATTAAGGTTGGATGGTGTTGCATGGTGTTCACTTAAGTAGTAGTTCGAGATGCTAGGCAAGAAGCCAGTCTTTCACTTTGGCTCTAAAGGTCCAAAAGGATGGTTCAGCTCTGATGGCGGTAGGGAGGCAATTCCAACATTTAGCTGCTAATACAGGAAAACTCGATCCGCCAGCTGATTTTAGTTTGAATTTGGGTATATTAAGGCAGCGTAGTTAAGTAGTTTTAGTAGGTCTCGTGGATAGGTGTCTGAAGAATTTATCTGTCAAGTACTGAGGAGCTATGTTGGATAGGCATTTGTGCGTGATGACAAGTGCACAAAGTGTGATTCTGTTGCGAACTGGGAGCCTGATTTTGCCGCGGCCAGAATGTTGGCATGAGAAAGGTGCGGCAAGCTACCAAAAGTTTGCACCTTTCTCATACTTACATACTACGGGGGCTGCAGGGGTGTCCCCCGCAACCCCCACTCACTATGCCACACAGTATAGTGAGCGGGATGTTGCGAGGAAAACCCCTGCAGCCCCTATTTAATTTTTTTTTGCAGGTGTGCTGCGATGGTGTCCCCTGCAACAAACACCCCGCTCACTATGCCACGCAGTATAGTGAGCAGGGTGTTGCGGGGGACACCCGCGCAAACTTTTTTTTTTTTTTTTACTTACCTGCAATGCTACCACCAAAGGTTCAAACTTTTGGTGTTCGAACCTTTGGTGGTAGCATTTCAGTTGTTTTGTAAGGTCGACCTTTGTTTCGGTCCGATCGTACAAAACCGTGGGAATCACGTCTGAGGTTGAAATGCGGCTGGAGTGTGGTATGTTCAGTGCACAGCACAGGGTGTTGTTCTGGAGAACTTGTAGTCTATTCAGGTTATGTTCAGTTTGGATAGGATCAAGGACCTGGCTAGTGTAAGGCGAGCTGCTAGTGGATAGAAAGGGTCTGCAAGCATTAATTAGTATGTTAGTGTAGGCTGTGCAGGAGGCTGTGGAATTAACTTGTTTTTTGAGGGAGAGAGTTGAATCTAAGTAAACAGTGAGGCTTTTAACTTCTTTGGCGACTTTAATGATGCTGCCATCAATATTACAAAGGAGTTATACGGTAGTCAAGTTTGTTCAGGCGCTCCTGTGTGCCTACAATCAGGAGCTCAGTTTTATCATTTAGACATAAGCTATGTGTAGCCATCCATGCCTGATTTTTCTGGTAGATTTCATTCAGTTTTATGGAATCTTTCTCGTAGTAACCAGTGAGAGTGATAAGGACCTGCGTGTCATCCGCATAATTTGTGTAGGTGATACCCAGGTTGTCAAGATGGTCAAATAGGAGCTTCGTAGAGATATTATAGAGCGTGGGTGACACACACGAGCCTTGGGGGACTCTGCACCTGCAGGGTGCAGGGTCCGCGGTTGCAGTGGGTGCAAAGACTCTTGTAGTTCTATTTGCAAGGAAAGTTTGGATCCAGGTGGCCGCCTTTGGTGAAAAGGCTGCTGATGTGGAGAGATGTTCAGTCAGGATTTGATGGGCAACAAGGTCTAACGCTGCTGATGGGTCCAACAGGAGCAGGAAGGACAGGTTGCCTTTGTCTTTGGCAAATAACAACAATGGATAGTGAATGAATGTTGGGGAATGAAATGCACAGAAGCTTTTTCACAAGATTAAATACAAATTGGTTTGTAAGAAAGTAATTGGTGTATGAGAAATAATAAGTAAGTGCTATTTTGTCATCCTCCATCCACTGGTCCATGCTTTTGCTTTTTTTCTAAGTGTTCAGGGCAGACCAGTCCAGACATCCTTTTTGTACACTTTACTTTAGGGTTTGGGAGCCAACCCCTCTTGTAGTACTAGCACCACAATATGAATTATTTTAAATTATATATATATATATATATATATATATATATTTTTTTTTTTTTTTTTATTACTTTCTAGGAGTTAGGAATTGGTACAATTTATTTTGAAATTTCAAGTGCAGTCCCCACCTTACCAACAGTTACCAGATGTGATAGTGAAAACTCAAAGATGGCAGGGAAGTGGAGAGGGGGTGGGGAATATAACCTGCAGTGCATGTGGCCAATTAAACAGTGGAACGAACAACATCAATGGATGCTGCATCCTTATGGAAGAGGTTGTGAATCTTATTGTTTTTGAAAGTCGAAGACTTTTTCAGATGTTTTGAAGTAACCCACACAGCAGAGTGCTTGTAGTAGTGTTAGGAGATTCATTCTGGCAGGCGATTACACCAAGAAAGGATTGTTAGTGGTAGTCCTGGTAGGTTAGCGAACCAGGAAGAAGACATTGAAGTACCACATTGTGGTGAAAGGTTGTGGTAGAAAGGAAGTGGCAAGGCCACCTAAATGTTTGATGAAATGTGGTGAAACCATGCTGAAGAGAACATTGTTGTGTATAAAGAAGTGTGCAGCAGTAGTTAATCTTCTTAAGAGAAGAGAAACTCATATTGAAGTATTCGTTGGAAGAGTGAAAACAAAGTCTTTTGATTTGAGAAACAAAAGCTTGTGTGAACTTTGTGATGACCTTTTGGGGATTTTAGGAGAATCACAACACTAAGGGAAACCCTCCAGGAACGACCAAACGTTGTGTTGGAAACGTAATTTGGCTATGGGGAGAAACCTTTGTGTGTTACATTATTATTGGAGTGAACTTTACCAATTGGAACTTTTTATTTGAAAATTATACCTTGATCCTGGAGAAGGGGATCCGACTTTAGTTACAAGACTATTTTGGTTCCGATTATTATTTTGTTGAAGTTGAACAGCCATATCAATACCTGAAATGTTCTTGTTGTTGTATGTAGAAGTGGGGGGAAAGATATCTTTTTACAGAGTGTTTTCCTTTAGCTTTAATTTCATAGGTAGGAAAACCAAGCAAGGCGTTTATCACACCCTATTAAGTTAATAAAATGGCTTCTTGTGAAAAACCTTTACCAAGTTGTCTACCTCGCATTTCTGACCCCTCACACTTTCAGCTATCCGACTAAAGCACCCTCCCCACCTTTCTTACAGAGCCATGCATGGCGAGGCCAACATTGGCATAACAGCACTTTACAAGGCCAATTTACATTACAGTAGCATGGCTATGGTAAGCCAATGTGGGATAAATAGCCAAAAACGCTCAAAACGAGTGTCTATCCTCACATTCTATTTCCCTCATACCTGTCGTTCAATGTACTAGTTTTGGCTTCTAGAAGGAGCTGAAGTGGCAAAATTCATAAATGATAGTCATACATACACAGTGGTTAATGATGCACCACAAAAGCTTGTGTGCATGGTTTCTATACAACTTCAGCCATAAATCTAATGCCATGCTATTATACTGTGCAATATCAATACTGTACTAAGTTGGGGTTTACTGTGCCAACCCCCTCCCCCACATCCAGAAATTAGTTTGCTGAAAGAACAAATAATGCAATGGGATGATAAGTACAGGAAAGCAGGAAGTCGATGCTACAAACGCAGGATCAAGAGATGCATGGCCATGATATCCCCTTCATTAATATCCAGTTTAGGATGGAGCCAGACACCCAGCCAGAGTGTTAAATAGGTCTCAGAGAAACAGCCTTGCGCCTAACATTCACCCTCGCAAATCGCTGTCACCAATTATTCCATCCTGTCCACCCTTTCATTTCACCCCAGTAACACCGGATGAAGTGGTTAACATAATCGAGTCTTTTTTTTATAACTTTATTTACAAAACCATAAAATTACATACATCTGAACACATTCCACAAGAAGTTAAAATTCCAAAATTATTGAAACGTTTTACACAGCAACTAAATACAATAGAAGATATAATCCCACCCAGAATCACAATAATCGAGTCTTAAACCCTCTAACTGCCAAGGAGACTCATGCCCAGCCCCAATCATTAAGGAAGGTGCATCAGAATTGGCACCCTTCATTACCGCTCTTATCAACTCATCCTTTAAAAACTGTGAAGTACCTAATAACCTAAAAGAGGCTTGGGTTATGCCCCTCCTCAAAAAAACCTAACCTCGACCCCAACATACCGACAAACTGCAAACCTATCACCACAGTCCCCTTCCTCTTAAAGATCATAGACACAATAGCCTATTTCCAAATACAGAAACATTTGGAAGACAACCTTCTTGGCCTACGGCAATCCGGCTTCAGACCTAGGCACAGAACTGAAACTGCACTTTTGGATCTAAAGATCCAAATGGACGAGGCCTTGCTGTTTCCTGCCAAGCACTGCCTGCAATCCGCGGGCAAGGCCCATTTCTTTGAAACACCGGAGGAAGCCAATACGTATTTTGAACAGAACATTTTACCGCTACCAAACAAAGGCTGGCATCTGCTCCTGCCCGATACATGAATTGCAGAGTTAAAAAAAGTATAGCCCAAGGGGCACACCTAAAGTTACGTTCTCCTATTCTGCTTGAGCCATATGATGCGGCTCTGGTAAGCGGTATGTTTTAGTGTTACTTGTTGTGGCCACACAGAGCCACCCACTGTTTCAGACAAGGAAGTTGGGGCATAAGGATACACTGTCCAGTTGGAGGGATGGTGAGGGAGGACGGGGAGGGGGCCAGGGGTTAGTTGGTTAATTGTAAAAACTGATGGTTGTGACGAGTATAAAACGTGCAGAGGGTTTAGGGGGATGGATCAATATGCATATACAGTCATAAAATGGTGACGGCTGGGCTGAACAGTACGATTAAACCAGCGCCATTTCCAGACGCCGTCGCTGCCACAACCCGCACTGATTTATGCAGTGTTCCAGGGCGCTCGTCACGAACCTCTCCAAATCAGTCGAGTCTAGACGACCTCCTTGCAAGCTTTTACTTATTCTTCCTACATCGCTGAGACCTGCAAATACCTTCAGGCCCGCCGGAACCATATTATCATTTGTTCCTGGGCCCTACATCTATACCGTCCGTACCTACATCTCATGGCCCCCCTGCACCACCAATTGATGCTCCAAGCGGCCACCTCTTTTGCCCATACGGATCAATGAAGAAACCTCTCTAATTCATCTACCTATACTCACAGCAATTTCTGCGAGTTCTCAGACCATCTTGGCCCCAGAAGAAGGCGCTGACTTACTTTGCCGAAACGTCAGCAGCACACGGAGCCAGAACCTGCATGGACTGTTCCACATGCTGCATCTACACCTCTAACATCCCACCTAGACGTAGGGCACCTGAGACACATGCCCAATGTCTCCTCCAACTGTATTTGGGCACCTGAGACCGATGCCTAATGTCCTTTCCAACTGGATTTCTACCACTGTGTGTTGATGCATTGGCATGATTTTATTGAATAACAAGCTTCCTGTTGTAAATACAATTGTTTATGTTTATTATAACACCTTTTCTTTATTGGGCACCAGAGATATATGCCCAATATCTGCTCTAACTGTGTTTCTATCTCAGTGTTTTGAGGCATTGACACGCTTTACTGAATCACAAGTTTCTTGTTGAAAACACAAATGACGTATGTTTTTTGAAATACCTTCACTAAAAAATGTTTTGAATTAAACGTAAACTGAAATACTTTACATATGAGTAAGTAATATGTGGTTTTCACCAACAAGATTGTTGCTTCTAACAATGGCTGCCCCAATTGTAAGGGCACCCAAAAGGGTTTTGATACCAGTTTTGCACTTAAATCATTGATGCATTTTTTGAACCTTAGAGGGAAGGACAACCCCCAAGTCACACACGATTAAACTCCTTACCTGGAACATTAGAGGGCTGGCTAATCCCATCAAAGCACGGAAAATTCTGGCACGCCAAAAAGCATAAGATTGATATCCTGCTGCTACAAGAAACACATATTGCACGTAAGGTAGCAGAGTCATTTGCCTGGGAGTGGGGCACCTTGCAAGTGGGAACAGAGTACTCCACACAGTCCAGGGGGGGGGGGGGCGCTGACCCTCATTCACCAGCTTATAGGGTTCCAACTCACTAGATCCAGTTTGATCCGGGGGGGCGCTATGTAATTATATGGGGCTCATTGTGAAACCAGGAGAAAGTACTGATCAACACATACATCCCAAACACAGATGAACCTGACTTTTTACCTTCACATCATCTCACAGATATCACCAGTGGCCGATGCCAAAGTCATATGGAAGGGGGCTGGGGGGGAGACCTTAACACTATCCTGAACCCGCAAATAGACAGAACACCCAGAACGCACTCCAAAGCAGCGTCGACAATATTTCAGGGCATGTCCGTACGATCTCTCAAAAACACCATAATTGAGCCCCTGAGGGTGGACATCACAGAATACTTTGACCGAAACATGGGATCAGTGGATTCTGTCGCCACCGTATGGGAATCTTAAGGTATGGATACAAGGTCACCTATTGGCACGGATGCACAGCACACTGAGGGATATTAGAAAAGAACTCCAGCATACGGAATCTACCCTACACTCCCTAGAGCACGCACGCGCTAAGTCACCGGGGGCTGAGACCCTTAAGCCTTCACAAGAGCAGTTAAAGAAATTCAGGGATCTCGATGACAGAGAAATGTTATACACCACACGTCCCATGAGGGCCAGGAGATATGATGAAGAGAACAAGGCTAGCAAGACCATGGCTAATCTAAGACTGAACATGGGTTTAGATCAATTGAGTATTGTGGGACCAGGCGGGTCCGTTTGTACGGACACCGTAAAGATCAATAAAGTTTTCTTAGACTTTTACACAACATTATATGCAAACTCAGACCAGGTGACATTAAACGAGCTAGAACAGTACATGGATTCCTTCCCTCTCCCCACACTAGAACATGAGGAAAGAAATATTGAATCTCCCCCTCATGCTAGATGAAATTGGTCAGGCAATAAAAGACCTGGCAGCTGGGAGAGCCCCCGGACCGGATGGCCTCCCGGTAGACCTATACAAATGCTACATGGCAGAAATGGTCCCTATATTTCTAGAGGTATGGGACGACACCCTAGCAGTCGGCACATTACCCACGTCAATAAGAGAAGCGATTATCAGTCCTGCTCAAGACACATAAGCCCCTGCACGAACCCACATCCTACTGCCCCCTGTCATTGATAAACACAGACACCAAAATATTTGCTAACGCCATTGCAAACAGACTGTTACCCCACATGAATAAACTAGTACACCCTGACCATTCGTGTTTCATCCCCTCAAGATCCACCTCCCTAAATTTACACAGGCTGTTTGCTATAATATCCCAGCTAGACCCCAGAGCTAAGGTGATAGCGATTTCACTCGACGCAGAAAAAGCTTTCGATTCGGTTTCCTGGAGGTATATGTATGCAACACTTGGGCGACTGGGGTTCGGGCCAGGGTTCCTGGGCTACATCAATTTACTATACAAAGACCCCAGAGCCAGAAGAACAAATCACACCGCATCGCCTGGGTTTGCACAATACAAAGGCACAAGGCAGGGTTGCACACTATCCCCCTCATCTTTGCACTCACAATAGAAGGTATGGCAGCATTCCTGCAACATAGACACACATGGCGAGGTGTGCAGATCCTGAGTCCCCCCAATTATTTTCACTCTACGCAGACAACACCCTGCTATACATCAGAAACCCAGAAACTAACCAGGCACCGGTAATGCATAATGTGAAAGAATTTGCTA
This sequence comes from Ambystoma mexicanum, assembly GCF_040938575.1. NCBI lineage: Eukaryota > Metazoa > Chordata > Amphibia > Caudata > Ambystomatidae > Ambystoma > Ambystoma mexicanum. Next base: position 748,498,392 of record NC_090937.1, read on the forward strand.
AATACTCTAGGTACAAAATCAACTAGGCAAAGTCTGAAATCATCCCACTGACGCAGGGGATGACATGCTTTGACGCCACGATCGGACTTCCGTTGGTCCCCATGCTCAGCTCGATACCTGGGGGACATAGTGGCCACGGACAGGCATACTTTGTACACCACTAATTAAGAACCATTCTTGAGCAACTTGAAACCAAACTAAATATATGGTCCAATCTCTCGATATCAATGTACGGCCGCATTGCTCTGCTTAAGATGGTCGTAGTACCGAAGCTCCTACATCTGTTCAGTAACATCCCGATATATCCCGGACGCACATTCTTTGACAGACTGCAGAAGCTCACTTCTTATTTTTGTGTGGGGACGGGGGGACTGTTAGAATGAATTGGTCCGAATTATGCAAAAAATACGACAGGGGTAGACTAGCTGCCCCCGATTCTGAGCTTTATTTCCAAGCCGCTCAAGCACACTTCGCAAAGTACTAGTTCTAGAACACTGAAAATGATGCCCACATACAGGTGGATAAATATGCTGCCGGCCATACTGACTTACACTCAATGATATTCACAAAGACGAGTGGTGGCGCCAGGGAGGTAGACCCAGTGGCTGCACGGTGTGGGCCTTGACCGCATTGTTCCGGAAGGTGGGGTGTACGGAACCATACAGCCCTAACTCCCCACTCTGGCACTACCCCAACATAGCCCCTACATTGGAAACAATGATGCAGAGCATGGGACCCCGCAAACCATAGGGGAACTGTTGCCGAGAGGCACATTTGTAAAACTGTAAGAAGTCCAGGGAAAGGTTGGGTGTGGACTCAACACTACAATACTGCAGTCTAATAACAGCATTTAGACGTAGATGGCCCTCATTTCCCGCCGAACCGGACCCCCATCCGTTCATACTTAGCATTATGACAGAAGAAGGGCTCAAGGCGGGGATATAGACGATATATAGTACGGTACATGCCCACTCCCTCTCCACAAATTCGATGAAAACAAAATGGGAAAGGGACCCAAGTATGATAATTGATGACACGCAATGGGTCAAATACTGTCAGCTTAGTAAATCTATCTCCCTCAACGCTAATTTCAGATTAGTACAATTCAAAATTTTAAATCACCTACACATCACCCCTGGGAAAATAGCGAAATGTGATCATTCTAAGCAGGTACTCTGCCCCAAGTGCAAAACCCTGGATGCCAACTCCATACATATGCACTGACATTGCCCTTCCATACGACAATTCTGGGAAGAGATAGCCACCACACTTAGCGATATACTGGATATCAAATTCCTGCCACCCCATTGAAATATCTACTAGAGGAAAGAGGGAAAATATCCATCAAGAAGCGTAGGCTTTTCTTTGTTGCCGGGGCGGCGGCTAAACGGAATATCCTTCGAAGCTGGAAGGCGAGAAAGGCACCCACGATCCAAGCTTGGCTTAAAGATTTGATGTATGTTTACGAAAGTGAAGAAAGATATATGTTGCGGGGGTTAGCCCGACATGTAGGCCAAAGGACATATGGTCCCCATTCCACCGCTATTTAGCGGACATCCATGAAGAACCCTCGACCAAGACAGGATCCGATGAACTGGACATGTGCCAATGAAACCATCCACAATACTGTATCTGAATACTTCTGAAATGCACTTAGCAGATGATTGTTTGAAATGTGTATAAAAATGTTGTAACCGTCAGCGATAAATGTTTTTTTTTTTAAACTGCATGATCATTACAGATGCAGGAAACTCATCCATAGAGGGCTCTGTCCAGGCACTCTGGGGCAAAATACATGCAAACCTCCGAATTTGCATATGGTTTGCACCAACAGAAGTGACTTCAGAGAAAAGGACATTGTGAGGAGCATCAGCATTGATACTTGGAGGCACCATGGAAATGACTTTAAAATAAGTTGTCATAAGTAAACCAAGTGGCTTTGTGGTGCAACATATATAAATTGTACTATTACATATGGAGAAACTGTATAGTCACTGGGCTTTTTTTTAATAATAGCATGATATATTATCAAGCTATGAAGTGAATCAGAATCAATTACAGAGCTGCAGATAAGACAGTGCGATTAAATGATTTGCCCAGGATCACACACTTTGGTTAAATGGTGAAACCGGGATGTGGACAATTTAAGCAACTGAGCACACCTTCCCAGGTTTAGCCGATATACAGATTTATTAAGGTTTTGCTTTGCATTTCATGTGCTTAAATAATACTTTATTTATAGTAATGCCTTGGAAGCAAACCACATTACATAATAAACTAGCCTTTCATAGTACACTAACTATACGCTACATACATTGCCATAGAAATAAGTTGAGCAATAAGAGTATGGATTTATTGTTATTCCCCCATCCTGCATTCAAAGTGAGCGTAACAAATCACCCTTGGGTTTCAAAGCTATAGTCTTAATTTCATAAAGCATGCAACATTAGGTACACGTATCATTCCCTCCCATTCACATTTCTAAAGGGACAAAAGTCCCAGCTAATAGTCTCCCCTCCCTCCCATCAGTCCCTAATGGCTCACATTCTAATGCTCGGTTTACACAGAGCAACGTGATTGTCCCTCTGCTGCCCAGAGCTACTTGGGGCATAGTCCTGGTTGCAGGGCGCCTCGCCCATTCAGAAAAGGTAAGGTGTCCTGCTGCCAGGACAATGAGCGTGCTGGGCAGGAATTGCTCGGCACAGATTGTCCCGCTTTGTCCTCCCCGTAGTGGAGCCAAAACTGTTGGCATGAGCAGCAGGAGATTGCAAAGGTGTATAGCAACATATTTGCCTTAGTGATATGTCATTATTCCCTCTTTTGTAGGTTTCTGGCAATCGTTGACAGATGTTTGTATGCTCTACTTTTTGTGTTTGTAGTGTGTGCCTGCTTTGTGTTGCACCATGTAAGGGTTGATATTACTTGTCATGGTGTGAACTGTATGGCTGTCCTCAAGTCATAGCATGGTGGTTCATTGGAAATTTGAGGAGGCTGCACTTAAAAAAGCCGATGGGGTTTTGGTTATCATTTGCTAAGCAATAGATCTGCCCGCTTAATGAACAGGTGGGTCTTTTTAAAGATATTTTGGGCTATTCTATCAACCAGTGGTGTCCTGGCTGGGCGATGGAATGACATCGAACAAAAACATCAACACCCGCCTGTCACGCCGTTTCTGGATTACTGTGTGCTCCTTAATACATTTATTTTCAGAACACAAGAAGCAGTGTAACACAAAATGGCAGGTGGCCACTGCAACAAGTGCTGAGGGGTATCAGAGGATCCCACAATCCAGATACACAAATGAATTGAGCCGACTGGGTAGGAGGGAAGGGGGATGACATCTCTGAGTGCAAGCATAGAGCCTCCAGTCCCAAAAGGCTGACCCTTTAATAAGAGCAGCTCAGACAGAGGAGATCGAGGGTAGGATGGTGAGGAAGTGTTAGAGCAGCCATATTTCAAATCACCAATCAGAAGGAGTTCGATTTCAGGGAGAAGAGTGGTGAGGCGGGCGGGAGCAGTATTGCAGTTTAGTGAGGATTTAATAGAAGGCAGGGGGTGTTCTTGTAAAAACATTCTTTTTGATTTTATTTAACTTATAAAGTAACAGTTAGAAATGCTATAATTTGAAAATCGACTATTTTCATTCCAGATGTACACGTGCTGTATAAATACCAGCAACATAACGTATAGTCATTTATCGCTATCAAAAGAGGAAGACGGTGGTCGGATTACAATAAAGTTTAGCTAGATGGGCTGCGAATTTGCCTATGGCGCTGGGGATACAGGTGATCAGAGGACTAATGGCATATGCAACACATACGAGGTACATCATAAACTCGAGGCAGGCTTGGGCTGGCCTAGAAGGTAATGCCGACAGCGCAAGCCCAACATGCCAATGTGGACCAGCTTTTTGGTTAAACTGGGTCACTCTTTCGGCTAATGTCGGCTAGCCCCCAGTCTGTTGAGTTACTTCACTGTGCAGCTTGGAGTTTCGACCAGTGTTACTGGACAAATATTCTCCAAAGTGCACAATTTGCAAAATGTTTCCATAAAAAAAACATGTGGGTACTCCTCAGCCTACCACAAAAGAAATGAATTGCCATTTACTACTGTGGGCCACTTCTTTTTCATTGGCTGGGGCCTTGACAACATTATTTTTCCAAAACCAGCCGACTAATGCAGCGTGATGACGACACAAACTGCGGACGTGCCTACCTCTCCCACCGCAGGCGCGCGCTCCTCCCCGCCTCAAACACAACCTCACGCAAAAGGAATCCTCACGCTCGCTGTACACCAGTCACTCAGCTCGGTTTCCTGAAGCACTTTACCTCGGACGAGTGAAAGTACTTCCAACTTGCGACACATACCACGCCTCCGTCAGTCAACGCCACAACCTGTGATAACCTCTGAGCCCGGAGTCCAAGCATTTACGAAGGGGAGCGGGTTTCTGGAAAGAAAAAGGGTGTGGATTTTCAGATCAAAGTCCACATCCGATACGATTTCCAGCGCTGCAAAACAATGGCAACCGACAAAAATGCGCAGTCTTTCACGAAGCGCGTGCACGGGTTCCCGCCTTCGCTTCGCAGACCCTGCGTGTGAGTTGAGACTTCACAGGAACGAGTCGGCCACGGATCTAGTTCGTAAAACGTCCACACAAAAAAGCTACACAAACCGGTCCTCGCCACAGCCATTACTTCCTTAGTGGCACGAGCACAAAGCTGGACTGATGTGAATTTGCAGCCTGCCAAAAATACACCGCTTCCATAAATAATGCCACACTTGAAGCTTGCAGGATAACACATAGCTGCGTCATTTAGCTGGACTATACCCAAATTGCTTGCTTGATTGAGGGTAGTTTGTTCTTGGGTAATATCTCGCTCGTTAAACGTTCGCCTCAAACATGAGGCCAGCCTGCAACGCCAAGTTCAAATCTTGCATGGCCGACTCGGCCCTTTATCTTTCTGAAGTCGATAATATGGACACCATTGAATTGAGTGCCATTAAACGGGTAATTGCAGCTATTTGTGCAGTGATAAGCAAGGCAAATCCAGCATGCAGTGCCATATAAAATGTTTAGTTTGCTCAAACCTCAACTAGGACAATTGCATACGTCATGGAACTCCTTTATGAACGAATGCAAAAGGCCAAACTACCTTAAACTCTGAATTCAGATATATCTTAATTCCCACACTAGGAACACCTCCACTCCTATTCAACATCTTCAAATAACTGGCCATAGTAGAAATCATTAGAAACGTGCCTGAGGGGTGCAACTAACACTGCAAAGATCTACTATTTGATGGCAAGAATGACAAGTCCATTCACAGTTAATGTAAAACATCCATGTTCACTCTACCATAACCTCTGGTTTGCATTCAAAACGCATTCATTAGCAGACATGAATGCTGCTTCTGGCTCCACAGCCCATTGAACAATGAGCCTGAAGCATGAGGTGCAGGGACAGCGCAAAATACCCTTGATGGATGGCCTGAATACTACTCTATACTGTAGTCCTCGAAAGACAGTCCGATGTGAATAATTGGGGGAGGAAAGCTTAAGTTCTGACTGCAGCTGAGAGAGGGGGTTCCCCAAGAAGGGAAGCCTCTGAGTGAGGAGGGAGCAGGCATGCCACCTATTTGTCCCCTACTCTCAAAAGCCGAGTCAAAAGCTGTGCCCAAAATTCAGTTTGTACAGTGACAGCGGGAAGAGAACAAACAGCTCTGCACTGCATCTTGTAATGTAGTCCTTGGAACAAACTTTACAGTAATTCATAGTAGGCTTTAGGTGGTTCACCACGATTACCAACACACGCGCCCTGGTTTTTAGGATCTATGTGTTTTCATAGACTTGTTTAAAAGTCAGCAGTTTGTTTGTGCACTTTAGGTCGACATGAATGCAACAATTTGTATTTATAGAATTGGGGTTGTGAGGGTTCCATACTCCGATCTAGCCCACACACCCATTTGTACCACTGTATAATGTTACTGGTCGATTTTGAATAAAAGTGCATAAACTACTGACTTTTAAACAGCATTCTATAAAAAAAGATTCGTTTTTTCAATACCCGTTTGCATTACTTTGTGCGAGACCAGAAAAAAATGCTAATTGTGTCAATGCTTGCAGGTATAATTGTAGTGCAATCTCCTCGCTCCTGTTGATTGAGTTTCAGACACATACATTTTGCCCACAAGCACAGTAGGAATAAGGGGCAACTGAATGCCTATGTGATTAAAAGTGCTTCCACACGTCGATGGCTCAGCTGTTAAATCTACTGTGCTGTACACTGAACGCATTCACTGCAGTTCTGTGTTCATCGAATATCCTGTTAGGTTGCTACTACCATTTGACATGACTTCATACATGTAGAACCAGTACAATGACCTGAAAGAAATAATCAGGTTATACATTAAAAACACTCAATAACTAAGCGAACAGAAAATACTGAACATGTTCACAGAAAGTTCTATGCTTGTATCCTATTAGGTTGAAGGAGTGGCGCACACCAAAAAACACATCAGATTTGGACAAAAAACAGACTATGAAATATTTTTTGACACGACTTTATACGTGTAGGGCTGGTAACACTTAACTGGAAGGAAGCAGGGCATAAATAAAAAGTATATTTTTATTTTATTTGTGTTTGTTTACTTAAACCCTTCACAACATAAAATTAATACATCAATCCAGATGATCTAAAAACAATCGTTCCAAATACATACATTCACATTTAGATTACAACTAAAACAAAGTTTAAAACGAAACCATTCATTCCAAATTCAGTTTTGTAAAAGCAGGTAAGGTGCAAGTTATTTTATAGGTCACAATGTTCAATGCAGTGGAAGAACCATCTAGCAATTGTGAATCAAGGTTTTTCCTCGACTCCCACAGTGAACATATCTCTGAAACCCTGTGGCGCTGAAGGGAGAGGAGCGGCTGATCAAGCCAACATGCAGAGAGACGTGCCACCACCAGCACTTCTCAGCTGCAGAAAAAAAAAAGACTTCAGCCTCCCTCAGCACTGAATAGCAGCACAGCTGAAATAGCACAGTGGTTGAACCGATACCTCCCATGTAGAAGACTTGGTTCAATTGCCCATTAAGGTCGTGTGGGTAAAGTTAACCTAAATTCATGAAATAACATCTACACCACCACAAAATCATGGGGAAATAAACAAAACCTTCTTTCATGAAGCCAGAGGAACACAGAATGCCTTACAGGAGGAGCAAACCAGATAAACTGGAGCAGAGCTCTTGCAGAGGAGAGTTAATTGGAACTCCTAATTGATCCAGCTGTTATTCGAATTAACTAATGGGGGATGACCTATCCTGGGAGATATGATATAAGCACTACTTCCACCATTGGTGAGGCCAGACAGTTCAGCCAATCAGTAGTCGGCTAAGGGGAGAAAGGACTGAATAAAAACAATTCAGTTGCAAGTTCTCTCATTTGGGGACTGGTTCTTTGTCTTGTTGGTTAAAGACAAGCAGCAGAGAAGAAGCCTGAATCAGGTGAAGGAAGGCTACCTTCTGCCTGGTAGCTACCCTGCTATGCTGAAGAGGGAAACCTGAGAGAGCCCAGCTGAACCCAGAGGGCGAGAGAAGAGGCCCACACCACTCTGATCCAGGAGGCAAAAGGAGCTGAAAGGCAGTCTGTGGAAGGGGCTAGGCAACCTGAAGTTGCCCAGTGAAGAAGGAACTGTGGGCGGCCTGACTAATCCTGGAGAGCAAGAGGTGAGAAGGGTTGAGTCCAGTGCGAAGGAGTCAGGTTAGAGACGCATCCCCTTTGTTAACCTAAGAAAGTGAAGATACCCCACAAGAGGGTGGCTAACCCCGAGAGAGGGGATAGAGAGTCAAGTGACCTCAAAAGAAGGAGAGGGGAGGAAGCAAGAAGGGGCAGCGTGACGATACCCCAAGAGAAGGAGTGAGTTAAGAGAAAGTGAAGATACCCAAAGAGACTCGAGGGTCGTAGCTTGACGGAACTGTGGATCTCTGCGCTTGTCTGTATCAGTTTCTCAGCTCCGGTTATATATCCTGCTGCCTGTAATTAGGTTACCGGTGGGACAGAGCTCCTGCAGTCCCAGTGTTTAAGACTGTATGAATTTGGGGTTGGAACCCTGTGTTAACATGGCGCTGGATGTGGCATGTGCCAGTTGGTATTCACAAACCCTGTATTCAGTCTCTAATGATAAAGGACACCGTTTTGTGCCTGAGATTGGTTGAGTTTTATTGCTCCATCAGTTCAGTTTACAATTTTTTTGTATACAATTTTGCCTAATTATTAGCAGACAGCTCTGCATGTAGTTGATTATATGCCAGATGCTGTTAGCATTAGCTAAAGTCCCGACACATGTTTCAATCATAGGTCTTTCTCAAGGCTGTGCAGTTGGTTGGTTGTGATATGGTAGTGTAATAGTCGTGACACGGTGAGTTTGTAGCACGCAAATCAAGACATTCAATTGATACAATGGGGTACATGATTAGGTACATTATATATGATACACAAGTTAGTAATTGCCATTTGCATTGTGCCTGTGGCAATAGTGGTGAGCTGTGAGTTGACCGTGGGTGGTAAGCTATTTGAGTGACAAGTATTAAGATCGGCAACAATTCAGATATATTAATACAGATTAGGTTGATCAGTGAGCGATAAATTCAAAACATGATGATATTAAGTATGTTATAAGTTAGCATTTCAGTCATGTGTTTTAACACAAGAAGGGAGAAAGAAGAAGGTAGAGTATTAGTCAGAGGTCAATTATGTGTGTGTGGTATTAGCGATATTGTTGGGTGCTTACTGTGGAGCGAGGGCCGGTCTTGTCCTCTATGGGTACGTCCGGTTGGCTGGCATCTAGTATAGCTGGTTAGCTTCTGTTGAGATAAGTATGCAGTGTGAGTATTGACCCAGTGGTTCTACTGATGAATGAAAGTGGGTCGAGCGTGGTGAGTCGTAGGGGGTGCCCTGGCGATGAAGGGGTCCCGCAACAGGTGTATGTGTGTGGAGGAGTGGTGCGGGCTGGACGGAGGGAGTCAGATGGCGAACCCTGGTCAATAGGGTGGTCCTGCATAGGCTTGGCGGTGAAACGGTGTGAGGATTGACCGGGTGAGTGGAGCCTGGGAGGCATGTGGCGATCCCAGTGAGGTAATCGCCCCTGGAAGATTGGTGTGGTGGCAGATGGGAGGACCAGGTGGTTGTTAGGCAGAAACCTGTGCAGTTCCCTCTGGGACCACTGCAAAAGATTTAAGACGACAGGTGTTTGGCAGTAAACCCACTTGGTAGCAGTCTGTACCACACAGATTCACTTGGTAGCTGTGGCTGAGCAGTCAGACTTCCCTCAAGAAGAGTGAGGGAGTATACAGAGTATTCACAATAGGTCAAGAGTACACAATAGAACAAGTAAACACTGACCAGGGCTTGGTGTAAAAGAGATAAAATTATTCATTTAAAACCACATCTAGAAAAACACACAGGCACTAATAGTAAGCAATTCAAAAACACGGTCACTAAAAGATATACACTCCCTTAAAAGAATAGTAGACAAGTCTTAAGTAAAGCCCCACTTATTTTCAGACAGCGGTGAGCGCTTAACGTAGATGGCACTCTAATAGTTCGTTTTAAAAAGGGAGAGAAAAGAAGAGAACAAATTGAAATAGATCCCAACACTTTTACAAGAACATAACAAGAGAGAAAGGCAAAGTAAAACCGTGAATTCAGAGTCAGTAGGCCGGATCCGCTTTAAGAGGATCGAAACGAAATGTGTCCAAGGTCACATGGTTGCAGTGCACAAAAGTCTTGTAATGGTTCAAAAAGGAGTTGGACCAAAGAAAGGGACCAGTTAGAGGGTCAAGGCGGCCAGCCCAGTCCAGAAGTTAAGGAGTTATTATTATCTTGGAGCAATCTTTAGAAAGGGAGGCATGGCGGACATGGTACCTTAAAGTGGTGAGAACACTCCAGCGGGGGCAATTGTTCCTGGCAGCGGATGCAAGTCGGTGCTTCGTCAGGGGGAGGAGAGGATCTCGTCGTGGAGGAAGACAGGAGTCCGTTGCACTGCCAGGGAAGAAACCAGCCGCAGAGTTTCTCAGGTACAAGGAGTGGTCCGTTGATTCGCGGTTCAGTGGTGAGTGGCTATCCGGCCGCCAGGGTGCTTGGCACGGGCAGTTCAACCACAAACCAGTCTGGGGTGCGAAGAAAGAAAGGTAAACTGGTTGTGCCCACCAGTCAGGGGAAGAATCCTCCCCAGCTGGGAGATCTTCTGTCGTCGGGAAGTGGTGAGTTGGTTCTGCAGGGCTCCACCGGTGGTGTCGTCGTGGTAGGTCGGCTCAGCTTCTTCCTCGTCGGATTCTCAGGTCCTGTGGCGACTTCTGAAGTTCCAGTCCGCAAAGCCCTTCTTTTATGCAGCATACCCCCATTCACTCAGCCTAGCTGTCAAACAAACATGCTAAGTGGTGAGCCGGCCGGCTCACCACTTGGGCCAATCACACAAGAGTGCGACTCTCAGTCCAGGTTGCCTAAATCCCCTCCCACACCCCCTGTGGTACCCAGACAGAGTGGCACCACTTTTGGAGGCTTCTGTGGAGAAGCCCGCCAAAAAAGTGTAACAAAAAGGGCTCGACTTGGGTTGGAGTCACAGAAGAGAACACAAACGCCATTTTAGAATCAAGTATTGGCAAAAAATACCAACCGGAGAATTAATATTAATTAAATAAACCGGCGGTATGTTCGAGGCTATGAGAATTAAATAATTAAAGTTGGTAGCCTCGAACAATGGGAAAATCCCATAGGGAAATATTCGCGGTCGAATATAAAAAGTAGTTTCCACTGCCACCAGCCAAAACTCGATCAGGGGGGACGGAGATGTGCCCCCTCGACTAACAGACCCCGGGGCAATCGAATTGCCCCGACCAGTACGTCCACAATATGATGGTTTGTGTTAATAATTTGGGACTAGTAAAGCCAATGGTGACTTTACATGCCCTGGGAGACAGTAGTCAGTCCCAGGGTATGGAGTCTATGGTGGGGGGTCACTATGACACCCCTATGTTACTGCACGGAGGGTGCTGTGTAACACACATAATAAAAACACATGAGACCCTATGGAGTAAAGGACCCCATAACCCATAAAACACATTACCAGTCAAAGGAATACCATAAGTCATGTCCAAGAGTGGGAGAAAAAGAGTCTCACTCTTGGCAGGAGGAAAAAAACAAACTCCAGAAATCCAGCAAAGCTGCTGGGGGACTCACTAGGTTAGGAAATTCAGCCTGAAGAGAGAATTCTCCCTAACAGTGGTGCGTGTTGAGGTGGGGCAATGTGGTTCCCAGAACTGACGGATGCGCTGTCGCTGTATGTCACATGGACACCAGACCCGCGGTTGGTTACCCAGGTGATGGCCATTGTGGTTTAAGAAACAGTATATATAAAAGGAACGTATGATTTCCAACCTCAAATACCCCAGAAGAGGGGAAGAGGGTGAATGTGATGCTGGAAATGCATCAGAGGGACAGGGCCTCTGAATCCTTGTCCTTTACTGCTTTTTATCGTGTGTTCCGTCATGTTTTCTGCCCAGGAGTCCATGTGGGACTCCTGGCAGTGCAGCTCTCTCTTTTGGTTTGGTGATCAGACCCATGGGATACCCTTATGGCACCCATGGGTAGGGGTACAACCCTGTGCCCCTAGTGTATGTTTTTGGGCACCTGTGGGTGGCCCACAGAGCAGGGTATGGGCTGGTGGCAGCTCCATGCTGAATTTGACAGGTGCTCTGGGTGTCCTCCATTTTGGGATACCCAGGCCCTGCCATTGGGGTCAGTTGATCCCTGATAGGAAACAAGATGGCCCCTTGCTTTCTATTGCCTGTTACCTTGTTTTCCCAAAGTCCTGGGAAGCCCTGACTCTGTTCCCAAAGTCCTGGGAAGCCCTGACTCTGTCCCTTCCCCCTGGCTGGCTGTTGGGTGGAAGTTCCATATATGGTGTTGTTGTGAAGGCCCAGCTAGACTGGCTGGAGCCTTCCCAGTGACTATGTTGTGGGTACCTCCTGTGGGTGGGACCTGGGTGAATGGAGTGTGTGACCAATATACACTCCTTGTTGTGGTTGTCTGGTTTCTGGCATGAGAGACAAAGACTGAGACAGCCCTGCCCGAAACTGGCCTGAATGCAGTGTGTAGTGTTGAATGGCTGGGTACTTGTCCCAATCCACATTCCTTGTTGTGAGTGTCTGAAAGGCAGGAGTGTGGCCTGAATGCAATGTGTGCCTGATTGGCTGACTGACTGCATGAATGCCCTTCCGTATGATTGGCTGCTGAGTGTGTACCAGCAGTGTGGATGAGAGACAGAATAGTATATCTGGGGACCTCTCACCACTGTTAATTGTTCAGAAGCGTTCTGGAGTTGAGTCTCCACTCTAAGAGTAACTGGAACTGCTGATCCTCGACGCCCAGCTGGAAGAAGAAGACTTGCTGCTACATTTGCTTCGACCGATCCGAAGGCTGCCGAAATCGAAGACTGACCCGAGAGAGGACCTGGTAAGGCGCCCTCTTCCCGTGCTCCGAGGGACCATCGAGCACCGCTGCATCTTCGCCGAAGCGCCCTGGAAGACAGACCCTCGAAAGGCTGCCGACCCGTGACGGGACCGCCGAGGAGATCGAAGTGAAGCACCCGGACATCGCCGCCGTCGAAGTCCATCGCCGTCGACCAGGGTTCGCAGGTTTGTGTAACCGCTGGAGGCCCGTCGAAGTTGTGTTGCCCAGCCGTGGGAACCACTTGACGCCGTGCCGCCGACGACCGGAGCCATCCGCCCCTTGCTAAGAACATTTGAATCGAAGGACTCCCTCGTCCGCACCGTCGACTGCTTTATCCTGCCGGAGAAAGTCGAGGACGACCAACGCGCCGAGGAGAAACCTGCCGGTGGGTTTCCCGCCACCCGAAGACCACAAAAGACTCAAACGACTCGACGCCCTTGCTGGGCCTCCGTCTCCACAATCTTTGCGGTCCAGAACTATTGTCACCGAGGTGCCCCGCACGCCTCTGCCTTGCAGGACGCCGACGCTCCGACGCCGACGAGCACCGCTCGGACGAAGCTGCCGCCTCATCGACGCCGTTCTACCCAGTTTGTCGACGGACGTTTGACGCCCCGTGTCTCCCGCTTGAAAGGGAAGGCATTCAAGAAGGGCCGTCGATTCCCCGCTGCCGAACGCCGAGTTCCTCGACGCTTCTCGATGATCCGTGACTCCCGCTTGAAAGGGGGGTCGCTCAAGAAGGATCTGTCGACACCTCTTCGAAGAACTCGACTCCACCAGGTACATTGGGGGGGTAAAAACATTATAGGAGGGAATAAGACTTGCAGAACAATATATGGACTGGGCTTGTGCTATATCTTTACCTTACAGGTTGCCCAGGTGTGGGGATCTCCACACAGAACTGTGTCTAGTGGTAGGGGCCAGTATTCTGCCTATTGCTCAACCATCTTATTTTCTCTCCTTTCTCTATTGCTGGTTTCACTCTATTGATCTGTGTGACATTGTTACAGTATTGTTGATGCACTTTAATGAGATCTAATACAAAGGGTGGTACCACTTTAGAATTGTATATATTTGGCATTGTTGATTTTCCTAAGTACAAAGTGAGTTATTATGATAAGTGTACATAACCTTGAATATTGATTATATAAAGACTGTGTTCTAACCAATACAGTGTGTGGACATTCCTTTGTGGGGGCTTGGGGACTACACTGTACTTAAGAACCAGCCTGCATCACCTCCTGAGAAGCTAGGCCTTGATTGCTCGTCCATTGCTACCGTAATAGAGAATCTTGGCTGGGGTCTTCTGTGCCTCTCTTCTACCATATAGAGAGCAGAAGTACAGACACCCCCTACCAGTCTTTACAGTGAAGATACCCTGGAACAGGGATGAAAGAGAGAAATCCACTGTATGGAGTGAAAGAGTGGCGAAGGGGAACATAAACACTCCAGAGTGAGGTAAAAAGGCACCCTGAGGTGTCAATAGAGAGACTGAAACACCTCAAGTAAGATTTTACTTGAAACATTAAGCCATTTCCATGCCACCTGAAGAACCTGAAACAGAAGCAGCAGTTGAGCATCTTTTAGTTGTTAAACCCAAAGAGTAAGGTGAGAGCCAGACAACAGCTACCGGTTTGTTGTGGAGCCAGTAGAAATGAAAAGGAAGGGGGGAGGGGGGAGGCGGGAGGTCGCCCTTAGCAAGGCATAGAAAAGTTGGAGGAGAGTGGGGCACCAGGCCCGGTGTGAAGAGAGGGATTGGGGAAAAAGAAAAAAAGGTAGAGGAGCGCATGTAGTAATAAATAGAAAGCATGACGCGCAGAGTAAATTAGAGGGCAGAGGGGCTGGCCCGGTGCACAGAGAGGGATTTCTACCTACCAAATAGTTTAATTCTCAGCTCACGTGGGAGAAATACCAAAGTAAACCGTTAAAGAAATGAAAAGATGACTGGCGCATAACTCAGTCTTTGGACTTCCCAAAGCAAACAAAGACTCAGATATCACTGATGACACTCTGGAGCTCACTTTCATGACTCCCGTAATTCGGTGATGAGGACCACTTACATGTGAGTGGGTCCCCGCCGCTGAAGTTTGGTGTTTTGCATGCCTTTTACTCTGAATTTTGAATTCTTTCATGCAAATGAAGTACACGCTGCCTACCATGTAGGCATGACAGGCTGCGTTTCCAATGGACCCCTATGGAGTCTGCCTGCTTTTTCAAAAAGCCTGATGGCTCCATATGGATCCCCAGCATCTGTGCCCCACATAAAAATACATGCAGGCACAAATGCTGGAATATTTGTATGGCAGAGAGGAAGAGAGCGTCAGAAACACAAGTTGCGTTCCGTCCCTCCTCTCCGACATACAAATAAATGAAAATGTGACGTTAAGTGAATGAAAGGTGTGAAAGCCTTATGCAAGGCTTTTGCGCCTTTCATTTCCTTTAGGCTATGTAGCATATTAAATGTGAGAAAACATTGAGAAAGTCATTACACCAAGAGAAGGCGAAGGATACTCTAAACGAGTCATCTGATACTTTTTTTTTCAATATATTTTTATTTTATTTTTTAAGGTCAAACAAACACACTACAACTGTTTCAAAACATAGAAAGCATCATATTTCAACACATTTTCAAACTCCACAACTCCCCCCTCCTCCTTTAAACTAGAGCCGGTTCTCACATATCGTTTACGGGAACATCACTGGGTGGCACACTACCTAGACAGCCATCAACCGGGTCCTCTGTTTCGTTGTCACCCTGGTGAGGGTTTGTCAACGAGGCCACCAATTGCCGCCAGGCCAGCAAGGGCCCTACTTCTTCTTCGCCCCCCCCCCTGGTGACCGCTTCAAACCAGACCACTGATTCAGCTTCCGCCCACCTCAAGAGGTCTGTTCACCATAACTCCACCCTAGGTCTGTGGGCCGCCTTCCAGCCCATGGCGATTCTACGTTTGGCCAAGACATAGGCCACGTCCTTCATCTTGCTTATGTGTTTCAAATGCCGGGGTCTAGGGAATAGTCCAAGCAAGCATGACCAGGCCGATTCCACATCCAGCACCAACCCCCCCGCCTGCCAGTTTCGTCTTGACCTCGTTCCAAAATATATGCACCTCCGGGCAAGCACAAAACATGTGTAGCAGTCCCGCGTTCACCTCCCCACACCTGGGGCATTGCTGTATAGCTGATCCCCCAAACTTTGCAATCTTCCCGGGGGTTAAATAAGCCCTGTGGGTAACATACAATTGAAGCTGTTGGAATCTCGCGTTACGGGACACCTTTTTATGGTACCTCTGGGCCCGTTCCCACTGCCCATCCGTCATGGGTCCTCCCACCTCCTCCTCCCAATCTTGTCTGAATTGGAGCAACTCCTTCCCTGCCCTTGCTCGCAGGAGCTCATATCCTCGATATTTCGTGCCCACCCTCCGATACATCATACATGGTTTCCAGGGAGGCATCTGGATCCCCCACGAGCACTGTCTCCGGCCATCTTTCTCTAGTCTTTTTCACCAGCCTGGTGTAAGTTATATATTGGCCACCATGTACTCCCGTCTCTTCCTGCAGCCGCTGAAAGTCCATCGCCTTCCCTTCCTGCCATATGTCCCCGAGGGTGGCTAGGCCTACCTGTTCCCAGTATCTGCGGACCGATTCAAGTAGTTGAGAGTCGCTCCCACACAGAGCCGCCAAAGGGGCCTGCTGGGAGTATGGTTCCGAGTCCCCCCCAGTCTTCCATGTCCTGTGCCAGATCTCCCAGCCCAACCTCAGTAACCGCCCCTTGCCCACCAGTTTATCTCTGCCCAACCACACCACTTCCATCAGAAAGTATGGGGCTGTATCTTCGCGCAGGAGCCTGGCTTCCGCCGAATCTTCAGTCGAGAGCCACCTGGCCACGTACTGCAGCTGCCCCGCCAGGTAATAGAGTTCGAAGTTAGGCAGGCCTATTCCCCCCCCCGCCCCTGTCGCACGGGTTCTGGAGCTTCCACAGAGCCACCCTATTCCTAGAGCTGCCCCACACAAAACCCCTACACACGCTGTGAAGTTTCGCGAATAGGCTCCTGGGTATCAGAAACGGGACGTTTATAAAAAAGTGCAAGAGTCTATGTAGGACCACCATCCTGAGCAAGGCCGCCCTCCCCATCATGGTCAGGGGCAGTCTGGACCAAAATACCATACTGTTCTTAATCCCCTCTATCGCCTTTTCCGTGTTGTGGTTGTGTTCTGTCTCGATCTTGTGGTAAATGTTTACCCCAAATACCTAAATGTTACGGGCTGCCATGGTATTGGCAAAACAGGCAGCCTCTGCACCGGAACATTCCTATATCTACCCAAAGGGAACAGGCTGGACTTTCCAGGGTTCACCGATATACCGGAGAGGATGGCGTACCGTTCTATCACCTCTAGGACGTACTGTAGGTTTTCTTCTGGGTAGCGTAAATAAAGGAGCATATCATCCACATATAATGATATCAGATGCTCTCCACTGGCCGTGTTTATGCCCACCTCCCCATATTGTTGGCGCAGGCATATTGCCAGCGGCTCCAATGCCAGTATATATAGCATAGGTGACCAGGGACATCCCTGTCTGGTCCCCCTGCCCAGTTGCCAAGAATCTGATACCGTGGACCCCGTCTTGACCCTCGCCATCGGGGTGCTGTAAAATAACTGTACCCATCTGAGGTATCCGGGTCCCACTCCATACCCCTTCAGGACCGCTTTCAGCCAGGGCCATCGTATCGAGTCGAAGGCCTTGACCGCGTCTAACGACACTATAGCCAGCTCGCCCGGGTCCTCCTCAGTTTGGTCTACGACACGGTGTAGCCTCCGGTGGTTATCGGTGATGTTCCTGCCCGGAACATATCCCGTCTGATCTGGGTGCATCAGTTTCTTAATCATCCTCTTCAGTCTATTAGCCAGCACTGCCGTGAGTATTTTGCTGTCCTGGTTGAGCATGGACAACGGTCTGTAAGTCCCGCGCTCCACGGCCGGCTTACCTGGTTTCAGGAGTGGGATGATTACAGCCTCACGGAGGGACAACGGGAGTTCTCCCTTCTCATAGGCTTCGTTGAAAGTCGCAAGCAGTGGCTGGAGCAACTCTTGCTGGTATGTTTTGTAGAACTCGCTGGGCAGCCCATCCGAACCCGGCGCCTTGCAAGTGGGCAAGTTCCGAATCACTACCTCCAGCTCATCCGAGGTGACGGGTGCGTCCAACTCAGAATGTTCTAGATCATCTGAGGTGGGCAGCTCAATGTCCCCCAATGTGTCTAATATGTCTTGGCCCATATCCTCCCCCGAGTCCTCATACAAGTGTCTGTAAAACTTAAGGAATTCCTCATTTACCTCTTTCTGGGTTTTGCATATGCTACCTCCTTCGCCCTGAATCTCACTAATCACTGAGCGGGGGGTCTCACTCTTATATAGCCAGGCCAACAGTCTGCCTGGCTTGTCGCCCCTGCGTGTATCCTCTCCGTATATTTCCTGTAGCTGAGTCTGAACAGTCTATCCCAGAGTGCACTACAGGACAACTGTGAGTCATCTGATACTTCACTTACCTACAAAAGAATCTTGAAACAAGAAGTGATGGCACGCCGGTTGAACTAACATAAAGGGACTCATTTTCGAGTTCCCCGTAATGACACGGCGGGGACCTGTTAAGTTTCCACTTTTTCGTACATAGGTGCCCGCTCTATCATTTGCACTCCACTTTGCAAATGATGTTAAAGGGCAGTGAAAGAAGGCGGCGCACTGTAGGATGTTTTAATCGCACAACATCTAACTCAGGGGTGATTTCCACCCACCCCGAACCAGGCACGCACAATTTTCTATTATTTAAATCAAGTTATTTTTTATGAATCTAGGACCCCCAATTTAATAACATTGATTCCTTACAGTGTTCCTCCTCTTTCGGGACAAGAAACACACAGGGCTGCACAGAAGGTATATTTAGTAACCCAATAGAAATAATGGAATCAATTTTAAGATAAATAAGTTATACATCAATGACTCCTTATAATCAAACACACAATCACCTCAGTTTCAATGCTATAGTTCTAGAAAGATAGACCTTCGTAACATACACTTGACCATGCATTGAATTCACCCTGAGCAAACATGCCCCATGGATTGAAGGCATGAGAGTCCAGGAAGAATCTTTCATTTGTGAAAAACAACAAATTATTTTAAATATCCCTGCCTATCCAATTATTGCTACTTCCCCTTTATTCTAAATAGATACCACCCTACCCCCCACTTTCTCAATATACAGGTCCAAATTTCAACAGCATTCCAAACCCAATTGCAACAACCCTCTGGAACTTCAGGTATGTAAATGGATTGTTAAAAGAAATGGATAGGGGACGTGGCCAGGATGGCGGGCTAAACAGACGTGGGCACTACGAGCTCCGACCCTGTTAACAGAAATACAGTGAAGTCCTGCATCTCCTGTAAAGCGAAGGAGCCCTAGTGTGTGAGAAAGCTGGGGAGGTGCGCAGAGGCCAGGCTGAGGAGCGAGAGAGGAGCAGTCCCGGCAGCGCAAGGAAGCCTGCAGGGAAAATGGTGGCTGACTGAGCATAGAAGAAGCAGGAAGATGCAGTCCCAGTGACAGGTTTTTTTATAATGATCCGAGAATTATATAATCGCCTATATGTCAGAGTGTGTGGCTTGCACTTTGATAAACAGGAGCCAGGGGTAGTCTGTGTTTTCTTTATCTCATATTGATTTTGACCCTTCACCAGTTGATCTCCTTGAGAAAGCACGAGATCTGTTTTCACATCTCATTTTGGGAGCGGTGGCATGGGCAGAACACAGATGTCAAAGCTCAAACCTCTAGCTGATGCTTGATTTGGGTTGCTTTCTCCCTACTGCCACTTTTAAAGTACATTTCACTATGCCCTTCGCTATACCCTTATATGTTACGTTTTCCATGTTACATTTTCCATGATTGAAGTTCATCCATTTTGATAAGAGTTCCAGGATGCTTTCTGATTTTTAGACATCTTCCTCTCGAGCCTCGTCAATTATGTTATTGGAGTTAAAAACCTTTCACATGTGTAGTCAAGTAGTCTCTCATAGGGTCTTTCAGATTTTTACCCTCACCATTTCCTCTCTCCGATGTGTTCCATCTAGGATGCACTTTCTTCTCATTTCCCTTTCCATCGTAAGGTGAGAACTCTAATAGCCACCCCTTTTACTCATCAAAGATAGGAGGATGATATGAGGATATAGTAGATACTGTAGTGGAAGGGGGCAAAATGGAAAGTTGCAAGCTACTATCCCAGCATAAAAAGTCAATCGCTACCTCAATTCTACGTATACACACACAGTACACCATTTCTTACTCGCCAAGAGTCAATGGACTAAAAATCAAAGTGAATAAACCTTTAACACAAAAGATATGTAATGATAATGGGGTTTAAAGAGGGAATGAAGTACACAAAATGACCATCTTCTGGACGTACTATCAAAATCTTTTTGCAGAGGGCGACAAACAGGAGGTCCCAAGATAGATATTTGGACTCAATCATTGCCCATGTTACGCAAGGGAAACTGGAAATGGCTGGATCAACCCATAGAAATGAAAGTAGTAACTGAGAATCAGAGGATTCAAACCAGAGGTGCAAGGTTATACACCAAAATAATAACTAATACAATTGAAGACTTGATGCAGTACCGGATTGACCTAGATCTGTAAAAAAAAAAAAAATAGGGCCACAAGTGACACGATCATGCGAGTGCTGCTATTAGTGGATAGAACCAATAGTGGAAAGTATCAGTCATTAATGGGGACATTGGATGCCGAAAAGGATTTGATAGAGTAGATTGGCAATTTCTGGGGAATATATTCGGCAAAATAAGATTTTGCCCATATATAACAACTATGATCGTGACAAATTATCGTAACCCAGTAGCAAGGATAAACGCAAATGGAAACCTTACAGAACCGGTACATTAACATAGGGGTGCATGGCGGGGATGCCCACTATCAGTGATCCCTTTTTTAATTAGTCATGGAATGGTTTGCGGAAAGAATCAGGAATAACAGGGCCAAAAGTGGAATGTTAATAGGTGACACACAGCATAAAATGTATATATTTGCAGATGGTATCAGAGATAAGAGGATTTGAGAAAGTAGCTGGGTTTGAAGACAAAGGAAAATCCCAAATTCTAATCATCTCAATTCCTGAAATACAAAAAGAGAAGAGGAAATCCCTGGCTCCTTTAAATATGCAAAAATAGAATATCCCTCTGGGCATTAATATTATGCCACAATTCTGACACAACAAGCAAACTACCTGGATTCTTTCAAAGCAATCACAGCTGATTTAGATAGATGGAAAAATATGTATATTTTGGCTGGGCAGAATTGGCATTCAACAATTTACATTTTACCAAAACTGTTACACGTATTTCATAATGTTCTACGTGTATAACCAAGGATAACACTAGAGAGTCAAATCAAATGTTTTATCCTTTATTTGGGGCAGACCTAAACCTAAGTTTAGTAAACCAAAAAAATGAATTACTGATGCCAACCAAAGGGAAAGGAGGATTGGCATGCCCGGACATAATTAAATATTATCTGGCTTCTCAGATTAGGCTACTAGCTGAATGGATGCAAGCCGAATCTGAGAAACACTGGTTATTCATAAAACAAGCATTTGCGGGACAACATATATGGAAACAACCATGGCTCGGTAGAAAACAGACTGGGAGGAACCTTCCTAAATCTATCCCGAGTGGTACAATAGAGGCCTGGGATTTGATTAGTCAAATGAAAGGTATGACAACTTTCCCCACACCAATCCCAGGGAACAATGAGTTCACACTACACTGACTGACAAAGGGTATGACAATTGGTCTATGGGAAGCTGCAGAAAACTAGATATGTTCACTCAGGGAATTCTAAAATTGTTTTTACAGTGCAAACAAGAATTCGACTTACATGAAAACAAAAGATATAGATACCAACAATTGAGGCACTGGGCAATGTTCCCCACTAATAAAAAGGGAGGTCACTTTGCAACTAACCCAGCTCGAGAAAAATATCCAAAAAGGGACAGGCACAAGAGGGCTTGTAGGAAAATTACACACGATTCTAGCAGCAGTGGATCATGCGAAAGAAGGGACATACCTGAGAGGAATTGAATTTCAATATTACATATGAAATGTGGGATGGAATGGGTAGAAAGATATGGAGAGGCATTATGTGTACTCAACATGGAGACACAAAACAAGATTCTAGATAGATGGTACCTTACAATGGACAAACTAAATACAATAACCCATGGTAGAGGGGAAATCGCTGTTGGAGGAACCATGGAGGAAAAGGTGCTTTGAAAAATATAATTGCCAAATGTCGCAGTCTAAGCATTAAGGCTAGAAATAAGGCCACGGATAAAAGCGATAACTGGGGTAACATATAACCTGACACCATCATTTATTATTCTAGTAAAATCACCAAGGGATGAGGAGCATAGAGGAAATCGCTTTGTATCTCTGGTGTCGAAGATGCCGTTAGCAGCTAAATTAAATGATCACAAACAAGAAAGCCCCTCAATTGGTGTTTGGATAAAACAACTATGGAAAATAATAGCAATGTAAAACCTCACTGCTGTACTTATAGGACAATGGCAGAAATATAAAACAATCTGCGTACTGCTACTACAGTATTCGAGTACGTCCTCTTGGAAATATACAAGACCAAGGAACCTGAGCTTGATTATAGAACTTTATGACAATTAAGTTCCCTGGACCCTAAAAATGGGAATATTAACATAAGTTAGTTTATAACATGCCCTTAATCTTGACCTAAAAAGGTTTGCTTGTTAGAGGGGGGGCAGAGGGCATGGAAATAGAAGGAACACTTGTAGCTTGTATATGATTGGTGCACATTTTTTATTTATGCTACATTCAGCGTTTTGACAAATAAATAAACCAAGCAAAAGTACCCATACTCTGCACGCGGTCTGTTGATAGACACGATAACACGCTCCGTTGTTGAAAATCTATGATCCTGTAGGTCGCTGTTCCGAGTCGCTTAACGCCTAATGTGATTTGCTCTCTGAAGTGAACTGCAATGAGAATGGGCGAATGTGACTGGCTGATATTCCCTGGAGCGTCGTGGAGGGGAGGCGAGAGTTGGCATACTGGGAGCTTCTGTGTGCTCTCCCCACCCGTTGCCTTACCCTGGTGCGGTGCAGTGCATATATCTCGGTAACTGTGCGTCCTAGGAACTTGAAACATGGTTCTTGAGGTCGAGTTTTGTTCCTCCGGTCAAGATGCTGAATTGAGCTCTGTCCGGCCCTTTTACAGCTACATTGATATTTTTTGCTGATTTAAGGCAACCGTCTCATGTGTGGATTGGTTGAAATCTGGGGATAGGGGACGTGTGTCCAAATGACATGTAGCCAGTAGTCATGAGGGTCTTAACAGGTAACTATGCAAACTTTGGTGCAAATTGGTGGGAACGGTGTAGAATTGTATAAGGAACAAACTAACAGAAGCTGGCAAAAGAAAAGATACCAAAAATGTGAGAAAAAAACATCTAAAATGGTTAATGGATTAAACCTGAACGTTGGCATTCCCAACATTTTTGTAGGTTATCTTTTCCATAGGTAGTAACCTTAACTATTTAACAAACTGCACCAACAACATCCACTGTTTGATAGAATGCCTTTACCTCATACACACCTGGGTGTCAAGTGCCTACCTTACGTTGAACCACATGACAACAGATTTCCTCCTACCTGTAGCTCTTTAAATCGCATCCAAACTCGACAAGCAAACAGAAATGATGCTGGACAGATGCTGTCCTCCAGCTCCCTGCCAATGCCACATCACTCAGCTTCTCTATCCCTGTCAACCCCTCCTTCAACGGTCAGATTTCCCAAAAGACTCAAATAGTTTAGTACCAGCTCACCCTCTCACACACAATAAAGTCCTTCATTGCAGCCACGGACTTCAGGACAGCCATCCAACCCATCACGGTCTCCTAAATAGAATGTGGCAACACGCTTCTTGCCGGTGTCCCAAACTCCTCCATGACACTGTTGAAAGCCATCCAAACCAGCTGCAGCCTGTCACATCACAGGAGCGAAGAGATGTAACCACATCACATGCCCATCCTCAAGGAGCTACACTGGCTGCCAGAACAGGCCAGAATCACCTTCAGAACTGCATGCATCACATGCAAAGCAGTGATGGCCTAGGCATCATCCTACCTGGCTAATAGACTCCCTCTCTCCAGAAGCCACCACAAATCAATCAGGCTTAAACTCATCAGGCCGGAAAACAAGAAATGCAAGGAAGAAAGAAAAACTAGATAACAAGCTTTCTACACACACACACACACACAGTCTGGAACACCACCCTGGTGCATGTAAGGGCAGCAATTGCAAACACGTCAGAAAGGAAATTCAGAGCCTACTCTTCCAAGAACACTTGGATCAGCCAATGATCTGAAACGCCAGTTTTCTTCCCTTTTCCGAATACCTACTCATTTGTATACTGTATCCTACATGCAATAGACCTTACAGAAAGGTGAGGCAGCAATTAGACCCAAGTCATGCAAGTATGTTTACAGTCTTGATAACTGGTAACATATGGTAACTATGTATTTTATCATTTGATTAAGTCTCTGTGAGGAACCGAGATGTAGAAAGGACTGCCCGTCAAGCCTGGGAGGTAAATTATTCACCAATACCCCACTGTAGACAAAAGGACAATAAAGCCTGTGCCGCAGAATCGAGATTATTTTGGAATGTGCATTTCAAATGAAATTGGCAATGAAAGGTCCAGCTAAATTATTAACAATAATGAATATCTTGGCTACATACTCAAAAGTAAGGATACATACAAGCTTGTTTTTTGGGTTGGCCGCAAAGGCTATGCAATGCGAGGTGGTAGCAAGATCGCTGTGAATGTAGCTGTTGATGTTTGAGACGAGTGGCAAATATGATGAAAGGCAACTAGTAGAGCATCAGGTGATGAAGCATTGATAAAAAGAAGCCCTTTCTAGTTCTGCTGTACTGCGCTAGTGCAAGTTAAGTAAACGGAGGTGCGGAGGGGTCACGAAAGGGATTTATTTTATTCATTTATTTATAGAGCGCTGGAAGCACGCGGGCATCGTGGCGCAAACACATACACAGAATGGAAGAACATAAACTACAGGGCGAGGAGACTATTTTGCAGGGGAGGGGGGGAGGATTTAAACAGCAGGGTTTTTAGAGATATCCTAAATGCTCCTAGCTCGCGTTCTTCTCTCAATAGGCAGGGAATTCCAGAAGCTCGCTGCTTTGACTGGCAAGATCTTCCCATGCCACCTGCCCGCCTGTAGCTCGAGCTAATGATCCTTGTTGTGTTCGATGATTTCAGGGTTCAAGATGGATGATAGCGAGGTATTAAGTATTTGAGAGACTGGAGCGGACCCATATATGCATCTATGAACCACTGTTCCTATTTTAAAATTGATGCGCTCCTTGATCAGAAAATGTAGCTTGTTGTTTTGCAGCACTTGGCATTTTTTATGTTCAGAGCTGAGGCGACGATCAGGAGAGAGTTGCAGTAATAGAGTCTTGAAAGAATGGTGGCTC
This sequence comes from Ambystoma mexicanum, assembly GCF_040938575.1. NCBI lineage: Eukaryota > Metazoa > Chordata > Amphibia > Caudata > Ambystomatidae > Ambystoma > Ambystoma mexicanum. Next base: position 748,523,483 of record NC_090937.1, read on the forward strand.
TAGAAACAATGGCACAGTTATTTTCTTTGATGTAGGGGCGTATGTTCCTAAAATTGGACGAAGGTAGTAGTTACAACTTTTGCTCAGTTGGTTATCATAGGCGTCTGAATTTAGAGAGGCCCCCAACTGAATCCCAAGGGTCTTGACTTTGTCCAGTACCGGGCTGTTGGTTCCGATTCAAAAGCTCGAGAAGTTGTGACTCAATTTGGCTCGGGATGGGAGCAATAAGGGGTTTACTGGGGGCATCTGTGCCCTGTTGGCGGTGGACCAATGTGAATGGATGGTGGACCTCCTCTTGCCAAGGTGTGTCTAATATTGTTCGCCTGCTGTGCCATCACCCCAAAGGCTGAGGCCATACCTAGGGATATGCCATGTCTGAATTAGGCAGCCTAGTCATAGCACCTGCTAAATCTGGGGCTGGCTTCCCGGGGTCTATGTACGGTTCGCTCAGGTTCCCTGAACAGCTGCCTCCATGTTATGCGTCTGCGCACGGTTCCCTTTGCATCTCCTGCTGTATGGAATACTTTGTAAGATCACATCTGCAGCTTAACTGCAGACCTTGCTTGAATTCTCGCTCCACAATGTTCTGTGTCACTCTTGTGATCTTGCCTGTGGATCGCCATTGCTTCCGCAGTGTATATTTTCCCAGCATCTTCACTGGCTTATTCTAATGTCTGGGGAGATGTGGGTTGAATGAGTGAGGAGGCTGAAAATGGGAGCGATGTGGAGGGGGATCCTCCTCATACCGTCTACGTGGACAACATTGATGAGCAAACAGCTTTCCATGGCCCTTAGGGTCACTCTCAGTCAGTTCCTGGCCTCACACTTGTGACTTCATTGCAGGGCTTAGAGTACTTTCACACATTCCAATTGCAATTTCTTTCGCTTTTCTGCATTCTGGAAAGATGGGCTTCTGATGAATAAACAATTTAAAAGAGAAATAGCCTTTTCCTCCAATGTTACATTTTCTGTACTGGTTCTGCCGTTTACAAAACTCTTATGAGAGATGCATTTGTCTAAATGGGTTAGAATGTTTGAGGGAGATTTCTCAGAAGTGCACTACGCCGACAAGAGAAAAATGATTTCAAGTGCCTTTCCCCTTTAGGAAGTCTTGGATTCCAAATGTTAATTATTTTGAAATCCAATGCATGTCACAATCTTTGCCCAAGTATTTAAGGTTTGTTTTACAGCACAATGCTTTGCCAGAAATCAGATGGATAGTGTTATCGAGTGGCCCAATCAACTTGGATGGATGGGCCTGAGAACATTTTAATCCTGGCATGCAAATGGATTCTTCTGGTATGCAAACGTATGTTCCTCTTTCCTGGGCATGCACATGTGCGGAACACATGGTATGTGGACTTGTTCAAAGGTCAGAACTACACCCATATAAAACCAACACAGGCACGAAAATACTCCCAGGAGGAAGAAAAGAAAATCACCCATTGAAAGGTTGCCTTCCCCTCTACAGACAGCGATACCAGAACCAAACTATCCAGTGTGCTAAGGCATCACATGTCAAACAATCACTGCTTTCTAGAACCGATACATGAACCAAGGCAGCCAAGCCAAAACTAGATAAACATGGGCATATAAAATAAAAAAATGTATACAAAAATAGTTTAAACGCTTTAGGCTTTTTCTGTGTCATTGCGGTCTTAACCAGTATAACCGACTCCAGACACTTCGTTACCCCAAGCAATGTTACACCGTAACCCAGAATAAGACCCCACCTTTTTTGAGGAAATCGTCAATCCAGCACTAAACCGGCACACCATGGTCCACGTTATTCTAATAAATGACGTTTCTTCGATAATCGATCAAATAAAGTCTTTTTCCCGAATTTGTTTACCCATTTCTTTATAATAAAATGCAGGGAAAGACCCCCACCCATCCCTCACACACGACTTTCTACTGAAACCCACCGTCTACGGTTCCATGTAATAATGTCGCCGCAAAAATATCGCCAAAAAATGGCCGTTTTTTGTGGCGACATTATTGCATGGAACATGCGGGGGACACCCCCGCAACCCACAACAAATATTTTTTTTTGCCCGTCCCCATATATATGGTCACCTAAATAATATCGCCACGACATTTTCCCGGCGATATTATTTACGGCGACCATATATATGGCGATATTATTACCTGGTACCCCGCTACCAGCTTTTCAGTGGAAAAATGTTAAAGAATGCGTCAAAATGTAATTCGGCCAAATAGCTGCTCGAACAAAGTGGGGAATATCGGTCACTCTCCTGATGGGAGGTAGGCCCCAGCCTGTGGCCTGACGGTACTGAGCAGACCCACAGCACACACAGATTTAGCAGATGATTTGGATTCAACTCACGTGTGAGAACATCGAACCACACAGCCAGCAGATAAGCCCATTATTGGTAATGGTAATGTTTATTTATAAAGCGCCTATACACAGGCAGTGTTTCAAAGCGCTCAACGGGGGGGGGAACACAGGGGAAAAACAGTCGCTCAGAGCCCTTGAAATTCTGAGACAAACAGGCAGAGTAAGTAAAAAAAGATACATTTAACAGTTTGGATACAGCAAAAAGGCCTGACGGCGATTCTGCGTTTTTTTTTATCAAGTGCCCATTAAGGGGTGAAGACAAGGGAGAAAAGACTATCTTCAGGCAGAGATGTATTCAGATCAAGCAAGTGCAAGACTGTCATGGGGATCGGGGGTCCAAGTGCACCCAGTCAGTAGAGGCTGGGATATATGCGGAGAGAGAAGCCCTCTTGGATTTATTCAGACGTGCAGTGAGGGGGGATGGAGTGCAGGGCCCTGAGACAAGTTCAAAGAGGACTGGCGGGGATGCCAGGGACCTGTGAGACTCTGAGGCGTACCAGGCGGCCAGTCAGCAAAGCTGTATGGAATAGGAGGGAGAGATGGAGAGAGCAGAGAGCTAGGTTAGCAGGGTAGGGGGAGAGAGAAGGAGGAGAAGAGGAAGGTCTTCAGGAGTTTCCGGAATTTAAGAAGCTCAGTCTCAAGACAGAGGGTGGCAGGGAGGCTATTCCAGAGGGAGGCGCCTGCTGAGGATAAGGATCTCTCTCCAAATCCCTTCTTGGAGAACCCGGCTCACTCGCAGAAGGTTGGAGGTAGATGAGCCGAGGGCTTGAGAGGGTCAGTATTTAGATAAGTAGGAAACGTTGCAGGTAAGTAGGTCCCAGGCCCCAGAAAGCCTTGTGGACAATGCAGAGGGTCTTGAATTTGATCCTTGCAGTCACAGGGCGTCAGGGGGGTTGAGGAAGAGGCTGTTGCAGTAATTCGGCCTAGAGAGAACCAGGGCTCTGGAGACAGTGAGATGCTGGGGGAAGGTGAGAAAAGGTCGAGTGCCCACTGAGGAGGTGTAGTTGATGGTTCAACTTTTTTGAGATGTCAGAAATGTGAGAGGGGAGAGTGGAGTCGAAGATGACCAAGGTTTTTGTCCTCGCAGTTGGGGGTGGGTGCGGGCCAAAGGAGGTCGGCCTGAGAGAAAGCGGGACAGCAGGGGTACCAAATCGAACAATCTCAGTTTTACTGGCGTTGAGGCAGAGGAAGTTTGCAGCACACCATGACTGGATAGCGGACAGAGCCAGATATGGGTGAGGAGGAGGAAACGGCCGATGGTAGCCTGGAAGATATTTGCATGTCATCCACATAACACTGGAAATTAGAGGTGATAGTGGCGATCACAAGTGTCAAGGTAGCCATATAGATGTTGAAGAACCAGAGGGATAGGTTTGATCCCTGGGGAACGCCACAGGTTGAGAAGAGTAATAGTCGAGAGAAAGGCTTTCAAGTTCAACCTGGGATGGGCGGTCGGAGAGAAAAGAGGTTAACCATGCCAGAACCTGATCTGCGATTCCCAGGGTGTCACGAAGACGTGCGATCAGGATGTTGTGGTTAACCATGTCAAAGGCGGAGGAGAGATCAAGGTGAATGAGGACAGAGGGAGTGTTAGTGTCAAGATTTGAGAGCAGGTCTTCACAAGTGTTCAGAAGAGCAGTTTCCGTGCCTCTGGATGCTCTAAAGCCAGACTGATGTTCATGGAAGCAACCAATTAATTCAGTGTGAAGTTTCAGATGAGAGATAGCCAACTTCTCAAGGAGTTTGCCCAGAAAAGAAGTGATAGAGATGGGACGATAGTTTACTGGAATGGAGGGGTCAGCAGAGGGTTTCTTGAGCAGAGGGTGCACAAGGGAGTGCTTAAGAGAAAACTCCACTGGAAAAGGAGATTGTAAAGGTCAGCCAAGGCTGGGCCGAGGGAGTCAATGTTGTCCTTAATGGTTTTGGAGGGACAAGCGTCCACTTGTTTGGACGAGGTCTTCATAGACCGGACTTGTCGGACAACCTCATCGGGTGTGACTGGTGAGAGAGGCGAGGTGAAGTGGAGGTGGGGCCAAGGGAGGCACCGGTGTTGGTATGTGCTGTGATGTGGGGGAAGGGAGGAAAGGATGTCTTGGGTTTTGGTGGTGAAGTGTGCTGCCAGGGCAGAGCAGAGGTCCTGGGAGGGTGTAACAGAAGAGGCTGCTGCAGGATTGGCCAGTTCCTTGCAGACTTTGAAGAGTTTGGCCGTGTTTGATGCAGAGGAGATGCAGGCTTGAATGAATACTTTTCTTGAAGCAGATGCAGAGTCGATATTGCCTTTGAAGGAGGCGGCAGGCCAGTTTGTCAGATGGTCCACCCGACTAGTTGCATTTCCACTCAGCTGCCCTACACTTGTGTTTAAGGGCAGCCAGTTCGGAGTCATACCAAGAGTTACACTTTTTGGAAGGCTTCAGTCGGACCCTCATGACAGGGACAAGAGTATTAAGTGTGTTTGAGATCAAGAGACTGAGGTTAGTGAGGGCTGTGCCAGCCGCAGGAATGGGAGGAGGAGAATAGGTGGAGACAAAGGCAGCCACTGTCACTTTTTTCATGGGTCTGGTGACTTTGAAGCAGTGCCGAGTGTGTTGCTGCAAGAGGTGAGGCGAGCTTCAGGTGTGTTGATAGAGGAGAGTGGTCGGTCCAAGAGAGGTAGTGAGAGGGCTAGAAAGTGGGATGTCAGTGGAGATGAGAGCATCCAGTG